>NW_024355523.1:2955309-3564937 GCF_902729225.1 Pteropus medius
CACAGCAAGGAACAAATGGAAATCTCTGCACTCAGAGATCTTGCATCCTATGATCAAGGCTTAAAAAGGAAAAGTAGTAAAGTAAATGATATGATAGTGCTAGGGACAAAAATAAACCTTGGAGGAGAAATAAAGTATGGCAGGGGTTATAGTATTAGATGGGTAGATAGATTCACTACTTCTGAGCACTTTACTAATGAACCTTGGAATCAGAGCTAATATGTCACTGCAATAATCGGGTGAACAGGTTGTTTAGGAAAGCTGGTACTATGTGCTGAATTGTGTCCTCCCCCAAAGTGTGTTGGCATCCTAATCTCCAGTATCTCAGAATATGACCTTATTGGGAGATAGGGTCTTTACAGAATTAAGTTAAAATGAGATCATTAGGGTCCTTACTCCAATGACTGTGTTCTATGAAAAAAAAAAAGGGGGAAATTTGGACACAGAGACAGACACGTACATAGGGAGAACACCATATGAAGGTTAGAGTTGGGTTGTACAAGCCGAGAAACTACCAGAAACTAGGAGAGAGGCGTTCAGAGGGAGTATGGCTCCACTGACATCTTGATCTTGGACTTTAGGCTTCTACAACTGTGAGATGATAAATTTCTGTTGTTCAAGCCATGCAATTTGTAGTACTTTGTTACAGTAGCCCTGACAAACTAATACATCTGTAATTCATTGTAATTGAAGCTTAAAATCATGTAGGATGATAGTAGATGATGAGCTAAAGGTTCTAAAAGTACTTATAACCTACGATAAGTCAGGCAGGCAGGTTTTATTTAACATATATAATGTTTTTTATATGCCAGTGAATATTCTAAGTTCTTTGTAAATATTAACCAATATGTATCCAAATAGCAATCCCATTATATAATTTCATTTATTATTCCCACTTTAAAGAAGTGGAGTGAAAATTTGGTCATGCCATCTACTTCTACTTCCCCAGAGAAGGAAAATATTCAAACAAACTTTACATGACAGTGAAGATATTCTTGAGCCTCATATGAGAAATTTTCTGAGGTTTCCTACAACACATGTACATATATGCAATTTTTAAAGTCTCTTTTTTTGGTGATAGTGAAAGATGCAGGAAAAGGACATACCCAAGATGAGAACACCTGTGTTCTAGTTCTGCCTCCACGTTTCTTTGGACACGTTGCTTAACTTTTTTCTGTCTCCATTCCTACCCTTGCTCTTACTAACTGGGCCACTGTAAAATTAAATCACAAAATAAATTTAAATTTAAAAAATAAATATCAAAAAGATATAAAGTCTCTAACCCATAGTTTGCCCTAGGGGTTTATATTTTGAGGGAATATCCCTTCGATATCCTCCAAATAATGTATTAATTTATACACTGCTTGTGAACATTTAGATCTAAGAAACTACTTAAATTATTTACAGTATACTTGAAAGGTTTTGGCATCATCTTATTGATATGAAAGGTACACATGTAACCTAGTTTCAAAGAAATAAAAAAATTATATCAAGCGATGATTCATGTTGGATAAACATAAAACTAACCAAATATTAGTCTTTTAAGCAAACCTTTAGATTCACACTTACAGATTGAACTATGTATTAATCTCAGGACTCTTCCTTTAATTGACTGATGGCATAGAACCTAAAATGAGAATTACATTCATTAGAATGATAGTGAATATAATCAGATTGGATGGGAAAGAGTGGTGATGGATTCTTTTCACCAGGATTCTAGCATGGAGAAGTTGTTGGTTTAGACCAGGGGTCCCCAATTCCTGTGCCATAGGCTGGTAACAGTCCATAGCTTGTTGAAAATTGGTCTGCACATCAGGAAGTGAGCAGCATGCAAGCGAGGCTTAGATTATATTTGCAGCCACTCCCCAGCGCTAGCATCACCGCCTCAGTTCCACCTCAGCTCCACCTCAGCTCCACCTCAGATCATCAAGCATTAGATTCTCATAGGAGCACCAGTTCCTGTTGCCAAAATGTTGGGAACCGCTACTCCTTCTGGTCCAGGTATCACATGGGGCTTTGCAGAGTAGCCTCTTCGGCTTTGGCTTTCTCAATTTCTTCCTATAAGAGCTCATGCTTATTGTCTGGGGCAGGGCTGGGAAGCAGGTACCATGATGTTTTCTCATTTTCCAATTTTCATCTGTCTTTTCCCACAGAGCCCACCTTCATCTCCTCCTCCTCTTTAGCATATGATTACATTTTTTATAAAAATCATCTCATGTAAATAGACAGCCAGGCTCATTCGTCCAATTTTTCTTGAGCTTAGCTGGGACACTCTGTGGCTTATTTAATATAATTGAGGAACTAGACATTTAACACTTATCCAGGAGAAATGTATTAATGTATTAAAACCAAGAACGTACTGAGATGATGTGTAGAATACATTTAAATTTTGATTAAGAGGTAGATCCAAACACTTGTGTGGTAGAATGGGTAGCAGCACTGAGCTGCACTGTCTGATGAATGTACTCCTAGTTACTTCCTACTAACAGATACTTATTTAGCTGCATAAATAAATCTTGGAGACTGTAATTTAAAGACAGTGAATATTGTAAACTTGCCTTTGGAAGGAGATGTAACTGGTCTGGTCTTGCATAGTTAGCTCTTTATTACAACAACAAACTTCATTAGGAATCCAGAGACTGAAGCCACCTGAATCACTTATGCTGTCAAAAGAGGTTTCTACAGAATTCACTTAAATCAACAAATTCCCTGCCATCCATTTGTAATTTAAAAACAGAACACGTGATTTTAAGTTGGCCCCTCAAGCATTCTGTATGATGAGACAAAGGCTTATTAGTCATAGATCCATTATCAAATAACATTTGAACATGTAAACCATTGCTTTCTTTGAAGTGAGAGCATCAGACAAATTACATGTTAAAATTTAAAAAAAAAAATCGATAACTCTAAAAGAGCTTCATTTTGTCTTAAAAGAGACTCAGGCCAGTCTCTTCATGCTGTGGTTTAGCAAGAAGGATGAGAACAGAGTTTTCCTCCAATAGAAATCTAGGCTGACAGAAGTACAATTGTTAAATGAGATAGGAATATTTTCTGATTGTTTTCTAGCTAATAAATCACATACTGGGATTAATCTCAAGTCAGTATAATTCCAAATATCACACATGTGAACAATAACGACTTGCGCCTACTTCTTTGCATGTATGGTTCTGTAAGCATAACCTTGAACTAAAAGGCACAAATTCATATCAGAATTTGGTGAACTGCTTCTGTACTTAGAAAGTTGAAATGTCACATGCATTGCCTCTTCATAATGGAAAATGTCCTAGGCTGGAAGTCTCAAATTGGAAACCTAAAACTGAGTGTAATCTGTTCAGTACTGGGATGATTAGGGGTTTCTTACTTCCCTCATTCTGGGTCACTGCAGTTCTTTTTAAATTAATGTAGGAACCTTTATTTTGGCACTTAGCATATACCAGCTTTTCTATTCAACTAGATTGTTAGCCTCTTTTTACATGCCTGGTACATATGTGGGATGGGTTTTGTCTCCTGAGAAATTTATCCTCTTATTTGATCATGGTGGTGATGACACTGCAATGAGTAGAACTCACTAACAGGAATCTTTGTAGGGGTCTATGATCTGGTCAGTATATTTTATTTGTTTTCAGAGACTAAAAATTAATTTGTTTAGAATATCTCTGTCCATGAGAATGAAAGAATCAAGACAACTTTATAGCTAATATTATAAGCATGGTTTCTGAAAGATTCCAGCTCTGTTTTAAATAGAGAGACACAGCCTTAAGCCTGAGGGAGTTTAGAATATTTAGCTTAGGTATTTTGAATAAGATAATAAATAATCTCAAACTAAAAATATAATTATGGTTGTTAGTGGTTCATCAAATCCTTACCCTTTTTCCTGGATACATAGTTGGAGTGCATTTTCCATCTTCTCTTGAAATTAGATGTTGCTGTGCGATTAAGTCTAGAAGTAGAAATGTGAATGAAAAGGATCCATGCTGTGTCCATGCCTGGCCTAAAAATTTCTACTAGGCAGAGCCACATTGGCTGGGTTCTAGAATAACAGTATGAAGCAGATTTACTCCAACTAGGAACATTTCTATCCTGATACATGGTAAGAAAAATACATTTATTGCATAAGGTCTCTATTTGTTTATATTTTTTTCCTAAGTGCAGCCTACCTTATCCGAAGCAATATGTAGACTATAAAACTTTAGAGGCAAGATTTTTTTTTTTTTTTTGAGATCAAAAAGTGGAGGACATATGCAAGGTGAGGCCAAAACGTTTGGGGAACCTGGAAGGTAGATCATCTGCCCTCAGAGTCTGCATCTCTAGAGAAGGTTGTGTGGGTGCCAGAACACTAGTGCATGTTGGCTTCTTCTTGCTATATTTGACAAGATATTAAGAGAAGGAGCTGAGCTTAAGACAGACCTGGGTGATTTGCACACAAAATTTGGAGAATGCTAATGACTTTTGTACTCTCAAGAAAGGAGACAAGTCTGAAAAAGAATTAAAGACAAATTGAAGTGAGCAACTGAGACCCATTAAGACTTCTCAGTGTAACAAAAGGACTCAGTCTTACAACACAGCTCAGATTAAGAGGGCTGTCTTCCCTCCTGTAGCTGCCATTGAATTTAGAGACAATCGCAAGACAAAGAAATAAGGAGCTCAGCTTTTTCTGACTTATTTCTTTTAGCCCAATAATCTCAAAATCTAGCCAGGTTGTCGTGAATGGCAGTATTTCATCTTTTCTTGAAACCTATATAATTTTGTTAACTGATGTCATCCAATAAATTTAATAAAATAAAAAAGAAGGCAAGAATAAGAACTTTATCTAAGAGAGAACCTTGGTTTGGGATGCTGGCACGTGGAAATGACTGGAAACAGATCGAGCAGAAGCCTTTTAAATTTTAAGCAGATTATTTTGTCGAACAACAAAGATTAATATGATCCTGTCCTGAAAAAGCCTGTGAGTTTACAACAGTGCCACAACCTACAAATGTGCAGCAGGGAGTAGGTTGTAAAAGCTGTAGCTCCCAAAGAGAACTTATTCTCAATGCCCACTTCGTAGGTTGCTCTGGTATGTAATGGACCAAAGAAGTACTTCCCAACAAAGAGAGCCAAACACCATAGATGGAGCCAGAGTCCACAGACAATGAATAGAGAGATTCCATAGTACCTGCCCATCATGCTATGAACCAGGGAAACGTCAATGTGTTTTCTTCTATTTTCTGAAAGAGAGATTTTATTGCAATATGCAGTTATCCTGCCTGTGTGTGGTGTACGTCTGTATGTGTGTGTACACACTTCCTTTACTTCTGCCTACTCAGTGTCACTTCTCTTATGGTTAGGAAAATAATTAAGTGGCATGACTTCAAAGCAGCAGATATCAATAAGACAAGGGCAGAAGAGGAGAGCAGCTCTGTCTGTGAACACAGGATGGAGATTCCCTTGGGAACTGTTAGAAATAGCCGTGTATGGTTGAAACCAAGTCGTTATGGAAGAGAAGACAAGAAAATAACAGAGATGGGTTAATTTTACATATGTACACTGCTGGAATATAGGAACATTGGATTAAAATGGTCTTCTCCTTATAGGTATGCTGCATCTAACCAAACTGTTGGATGGGGCACTGACAGGCATTCAATGGGCATTTTATTGACATTTAATCATCACAGTAAAATGATCCCTTTTCTCTGTCTACCTTTTCAGGAAAGCAACTGTCTGACCATAAGACATGTGACTCATGACTTTTTTGTGTGATATATATTTAGAGAGCATGAAACTACAGAAATTGTGACCTGTGCTGCTGGGTTTTGTAACAAATTTAAGAGGATATTTCATATTACATAAATAATTCAAAATTGGCCCTGTGTAATATTGTTTCAGAAGCATCATCAGCCATAATGATAATGCATTGAGAACACTCCATTCATTTGTTCCCCATTCTTTCATTTATGTTCATCCATATCCTTAGTCATTGTCATTCAGAGTATGAAAAAATATGCTAAAAAGAATCTATAGACTCATCTTTTTTGGTATCATTTATTGATTTAAATATTTTATGTGACAGTTTGGATTTATACAGTAAATAAATGCATGACTTAAACAGAGTTTTGTAATGAATTTTGTAAATATAACACACAACTATCATTCCCACTTTGTTTTATAAGAATCTCAGGTTATCACTCATTTTTCATATATAAATTTACCTTATTCTGCAGTCTGTAAATACAAAGACATTTCTCATAATGAAACATGCTATTTACATTGTGCATGATTTAGCATAATTATAAATAAACATAATCAAATAAGTAAAAAGTGGTGTAACATGAAAAGCAAAAAAGATACAGTGGATGTTTATAACCCTATAAGTGCTTGCATACTTTTACATGTACTAGTATTCTTAAAATTCTAGTGAAATGAGGCATATTTTATGATTTCAGTTAGAAAAAGTTTCTATAAATCTGTACTACTGGATAAAGGAAAATATTTAAAAATATAATATGAAACACTAAATGAAGCTTTTTTATTAATGGTACAGGTTTAAGAGTGCATTCATCTTTTTAAAAAAACAAAAAACAAAAAACAAAAAATAGCTTGAAATTTCAAAATATATGCAATTTAACCATGCCCTACAGATATATTAGTATATTTACCTGGTATTATTCAATGACATTGTAATTTAAATTTGTGATAACTAGGTGTTTTAAAATAAATGATTCACAAAGTAGAGTTTGATAGCAAAATAGCAGATATACAATATTATTTACATTGCAAGCCAAACCAAAAATTTAGACCCATGAAATTACAGCAAATGAATTGGAAAAAACATTAAAATAATTCATGTATCTGGTTTAGTAAAACCTACCCCATGCAGAGGAAGTGAATGAAAGCCTAACACATTATAACTGGGTTTTTTTAATTAAGAGAGTTGGGAAACCTATTTATTATTTATAGTGCTGGAACGTTTGATGGAAATGCATTGGCTGTTTATCTTATGCAATTAAATGAGCAGGCAAGCTTTTTTTTTTTAATCTAAAGTTCTATTTAGGATATGAGACCCTTTGGTTTTATAAAATGGCTACTCACAGTTGAAGAGTCAGAATTCAGGTAGGTTGATTTTGAAATGAAGAATGATATGTATTATTTCTGGAATGCACTTAATTGGTACAATTTAAAAGCATAATGAGAAATGAGAGTTTTGTCACTTGATTATCAATGTTGTAATGTAGTTACAGGCAGCTGTTATAAAACTTAAGACTCTTCCAAGGCAAAACTCTCAGGAAGATTTTTTTTTTTAAATAAGGAAAACACTGTTCATCCAACTCTAAGAAAAATCAGAAAGTCTTTCTCCCCATGGACCATTTATCTACTCGAACCTAACCTGACTTCTCTAGTATGCATAACCTGCCATGATAATGTGAATCAATTTCCACAGAGTCAGAGTAATTTTTGTTCATCTCTAGAGTCTTAAAGAAGACAATGATGAGTAGCTTGTAAATTTTGCCAATCTGGGCCTTACATATCAATTCAGCAGGAGGCAACAAAATAGAAGGAAGAAATGGGACTGTGGATCACAGGTGTTTAAATTTCATCTTAATGTTTTCTATTTTCCTCAACCATATTTCTTCTCTTTTTATTTTCATTATTAAAAATGTTTCCCTCAAGAAATAGAAATGGTAAGGTTATTGAAGGTCAGTTTTCTTCATTTGAACAAGTATTAAGATTGTCTATCATTTCAAGACAAAGATTTTACCACAGAAAACCACAAGAAGGGAGTAATTGGTATTTTCATGGCTATCAATTTAAATGGTAGCTGCCTGATTTTTTCCTCACAATTTCAAAATAAATTAATCAATGCGAAGTACATAAAAGTTGATTAACAAAGAATTTCTTCCATTTTAAAGTTTTAAATTTTTCTGGATTTTTCATATTCCTTTCTTTGTGTGACTACCTGATTTTTTAGAATAGAAGAACTCTGAGGTGTATAAGAGAAGTCCAAATGAGAATAAGAACAAAAAATTCAAAGGTATTTTACTTAGTGAAGCATATCTTTCCAGAGAGAAAAAAAAAACTGTATAATTTCTATATGATTTTCTGTTAATGAACACAAACTTGTGTCATGGAGACAACTTCTTAAGTAGTTATAATCTAATAAGAATACACTAACATAAAAAAAAACATGAACAGAATAAAATGTTCAGGTTTGGAGATTAAAGATTCTTTGAATCTTGTTCAAGACTTGTTCAAATTATTATAGTGTCAAGGATGCCTGAAACGGAAGGGCGTACTCTTCTGTCTTCCTAATTTTTATTCTTTTAAATAAAATATATCACTTCTTTTTCCTTACGAATCAAAGACTCCACTAGAAATTATTGAAATTTTCCTGAAAAAAAAAGGCTTTGGTTTGATATTTGTAAATGATTGATCCCTTGATATATCATAAAACAATCCAACCTGTGCCTTTCTACATTTAAGAACATGATAATTTGTTAATTCTGGTGAATAAGTCAAAACTGTGGTTATAAATAGCTATCTAAATATGCGCTAAAATCTCAAAGGCATTGGGATAAGAAATATGAAATGCATTGTATATTGCTTTTTCAGTACAGTAGACTTATAGAATTGATGGCAAATGTTTTCAAACCTCAGAAAAGAACCCAAAACACCATGTTATGTCAAACAGAGTTATAGAGGAGAGTACAAGAAATAAGACATTTATCAGTTCTTTCTAGATAAAGAGCCAGTAGACTCAAGTGGCATTTGGTGTTCATCTTCTTGGGAAGTATTTTTTAGAAAACAATATCCTTACAAATAGAAGAAGCTTCTTTTCCATTTCAAACTTTAGCAGTGTGATACCCAAGTAAAATTTTAGTGTTTGAAAATAAGAGTATTTTTCTAAATTAATGTGTTTGTAGGGACAAAAAAATGGGAGGTTGTCCAAAAAGTTTGGCCCTGATGCTTCCTGTGAGTGTTTAAATTCAGTGAAAAAGAACAACATATGTATATTTTTTAGACTCATGTTTCTCTTAATTGATGAAGCTAAGGTCTTGATTTTCTCAGTAATTTCTATTCCCAAATAATCTATATCTAAATGTTCATCTTTTTTTCCTTACTTCATGAATCCACAGTGTTCAATCATGTGAAAGTGAAACAGGGAGGCCCCAGCCAAAATACTAAAATACTATTTTCACATCCTTCATAAGAGCAAGAGCGAGAGTGAGAGCAAAGGAAGGTGGTGGGCAGAGGGAGAAGGAAGGAGGGAAAGAAAGACGGAATAAAAAAAAGAGAGAAGCTGAGGATACTGACAATGATTAAAGGCCTAATTAGTTTACTGCATGTAATATCTATACCTAGAGCCCACTAATTTTACATTCACCAAAAGTCTTATTCAGAAATAATATCAAACTTTTTTGATATTCAAGTTATAGCCACACTTGATATTTGGACTCTTGTATGGTTCTCATTGTCATAAAGATTGTACTAATGTTTAATTAGATAATACAGCAAATATTCATTGAAGACATAGCACCGAATTTTCCTGAAGGAAAACAAATTCTATACTGTTGGATATATATAAAGCAAATTTTATTATATTCTGTTAAATATGAATACTGTGTTTAAATATACAGTTGACCTTCAAACAATGTGGGGGTTAGGGACATCAGGCAGTTGGAAATCCATGTATAACTTCTGACTCCCTGAAAATCAGTTGTCCCTGGGTATCTGAGAGGGATCGGTTCTAGGACCCCCGCAGATAACAAAATCTGCAGAGGCTCAAGTCCCTTATACAAAATGGGGTAGAGCAATTCATAGTTGGCCCCCCACATCCACAGATTCCTAACCGCAGATCAAAAATACTGTTTTCAATCTGCGGTTGGTTGAATCTGCAGATGTGAAATTCAAGCGTAAAAAGTGTCAACTGTATGTTTATTGGAAAAAAATCCGTGTATAAGTGGACAGTTCAAACCCATGTTATTCAAGGGTCATCTGTAATCAGTGGGCATTACCATCTATTTTCAGGTTTCTTCTAGGTTAGCAAGATTGGGCTCTAGGTAATTTTAATATAAGCAAAGTCTGAATTTTCTCCTATTTTCCCTATTGGTGTACCTTCTTTCTCTTTGTTGCAGTACAGCTGAAACAGATTAAGATTTCATATATGCTCATAAAATGGGATACCTCCTATAGTCGAATTTTAGTAGGAGAATTCTTTTAGACCAAAAAAAAAAAAAAAAAAAGTGTTTTTAAGGATCAAAAGAAAAAGCAATGAGTACTTATTATTCCAGGTCATAGAGTTATATAACAAATGAAAAGGAAGGATTTTATAAGGGCCTGGTAATACACTTGAAATGAATTAAAAAGATAGAAATAATCATTTTGGCTGCCATCTACTCATAATTATCATTTTACAACAAGAGCAAAAATTAAAGAAATTGTTTGAAAAACACCCTGAATTACTATAGTTAATTGTATAGTCATCTAGTTTACCTAGACCATCTTGGCTAGAATGAGATATATCATAAGAATTAATTTCTAGTCAAATAATATAAAAGCAATGTATCTGAGGCTCCAAGTCAAGGTTAAGTTTTGATTTCAATATGGCAATTTATACCAATAAAATTTAAAGCGGGGTTTCAAGTCGTTGAAAAACTGTCTGGTCACGCCAGTATTTTGTTTCACTTTAACTGTGACGCTTTGAATTAAAAAAGCTAAATAAAGGAGGGGAAGCTTTTAAATGATTGTACACAAAATTATTGATACAGATCACCTCAGTCTCGAGATAAAGCCATACTCTCTTGCTAGCCTTGAAAGTTAGTGATATTGACCATAAAGAAATGTTTCTTGGGAGGCAATAATAGAACTGTTCTAGGAGGTTTCATTGGGTATGGAAATGCATAATAACTTGTTAGAGGTGATGTAAAGGTATACTTGTTGTTCAAATGATTTGAACTTAAATTAGCTTTGCCTTAGATTTTATTGAGAAGTTTGAGATGCTCTGTTCTATATCCTAATGTGAAAAATTCTCAATACAGTGTTATTTGACTGAATTATCCTTAAGCTTTATATCATTATAAATAGTTTATTATTTTAAGTAAAAAGAACGTTACCAAATATACAGACCATGGCTCAATACCACAATTTATAAGTTTGTCTTACTTATGACATCTTCTACAAATTTATTTCTTGCCATAAACAAAAAAACATGAAGGAAAAATAATTTAAATGTAATTTATACTTATGTGTTATTTCCAGGGGATAAAACCTTAAGGGGTCCATCAACAAAATTATTTTTCTTTCTGTGTTGAACTTGATACATTCAGAAAAATTTCTAGTATTCTGACTTTTGCATTTAAGTAACTTGACTCTAAGGAGAAAGCAAATCTTCTAAATTTTTTTAACTGATAATTCTGATTAAAAATTGTTCAGGTTTGTTTCCTCCTTTTAAAATTTCTGTTCTAATCTAACTCTGCTTGACTAATTACATGACGGAAAAATCTTTGATGGATTGTAAGAGGCTGCCTAACCACTTTTAATTTTGGAAGACAGAGTGCAACTTCATCTCTCCCACAGAATACCATCAGGTGCTCCGGGGTGACTCTCTCCCAGGCTCCGACTCCCTGGAGCATCCCCGAATGAGATGGATAGGCCTATGGCGTCATAAAGGCTTTTATCTACTCTAAAGTTGAGCACTTGTCTCGCTAGCAGCCAAATCCCAATTTGAGAACAATGTGAAAAAGAATATGGAATATAGTAAAGCCCCAGAAATAATTTTATAGATTTTAGAACATAGAATAAATATTTCTCATTCTTTGTGATTAAATTTTCTTGCTGGGGAAAGATATAGTTTTTAAAATGTCAGAATTTTAAAAAAGGATGTATAAAATCGAATTGTATTTTTCTCACTGAAATTTAGCTCTTCCAGGCATGTTTTAAAAGGAAAAAAATGTTTTGTTTTACTATCACTTGCACACTGATAGTCTGTTCTTTTGTGCTAATTTTAGTGGCTTTTCTGTGACATATGGCAGAGCTAGTATTTGGCCTTCTTTGTCCCTTCGGTCCAGATGTTCTGACACTTTCATTTACCTTCATCAGTGTAACCAAGACTAGTTCTATCTGCCACCTCCAGAGAGTTTCTATATATAGCTCTGTGAGTTTCTAATCCCAGTTTCACTGATAACGTACAGCTGGCTGAGAGGTTGACATTACCTCCTAAGAACACTAAAAATGGCTTGTGAAGGATTTTTCTCCTTTCTTTTTAAAATAAGAATGACCAGCAGCCAAATAGCTCATTTGGCTTTCATTAAACCACACATTATTAGGAAAACTGCCTTTCCTTTATGAGTATTTATACCTTTGTGAAGAAAAAAATGAAATCTTTTTGCTTACTCTCATCTAAAGCTCCTGCTCATCCCACCCCCTCAATCGGAGGTGGGATGTGTAACTGCTGGGCAGAGAAAAGGGAAGAACTGTCTTTAAAAAGTGAGGTGATGTGAGAAGACATTTTGCACAGTTCTGATTTTACCACAATTAACACACCACTGTCCTACTTGTATTTAATTGCTTTTAATACACCACAATAAAATACATTTAGTAGGATCCCTTCTTGATCTCCAAATAGTGAAAAGGCTACAGAGGAAGATTAAATATAAACTGAATCCCTTATTTTTAAAATATATATCAAAAGAATCAGAAACAAGCTATTACTTAGGCTTGCCATTTAATTCTTTTGTCACTTCTGCTTTCAAATAATAAGCAACAGTACTTAAGTCTAACATTAAGAATGATCTGATCAGCAACTAGATGAATTAACTGAGAGGAAAAATTCACTGTAATTTAATAGATTCAAATTAACTATTTTCATCATTTATAACAATCAAAAAGAATGCTTATTAAGAGTAAGGCATCCAATGATACATAAAAAGATAACTGTCAAAATTTTCTCAGTGAATCAGCAATCCTGTTTGCTTTTTATAGGAGAATTTTCTAGATTGTTGGCAGGAGGATGCTAACTTAAGTTTTGCTGTGGATAACAGAACTTAAAATACTAGCAAACCCACCACCGTTCCAATTGAGTTCAGATCCATGATTAGAAGAAAGATTACCCAGCTAGGCAATGATAGGAGCTATAAACTTATTTAGAGGCTTAGCAATGGATCCTAAGCTTATATGACTGCTGTATAATAATCCGATGCTTAGAAGATCCTCAGTATAACATAATTGCTTTTAGCTGTAATCCTAATATGTTATTCTAAATGATGGAGGGGTAATTTATTAAAAGTGAATATTACTGACTGTGCCACATTTGATTAAAATTATATTTTAAGAAGTAAAAGTAAAAATATAAATTATTCATTTTGAAATTTGCAAGCTTTAGTACTATCATCAAAACAGCTGAGAAGTACAGGCTATTTTCAATATGACTAGATAATCATTTTCAGATGTTTATTAATTATGCTATAAATGACTTTCAACCATATTGTGAAGCCAAAGTGCTATCATACTTACTAAACGTTTGCCATCATAGGAAATGGTGGTAATAAGCTCTTTTTATCTTTAATCTTTCATCTGCTAAGACCTTAACAGACCAACAGTTAAATTAATTAACTTGTCCCAAGACCAATCTATATTTTTGCAAAGCCTACATTCTCAATCAACTCATCCAACTTATGTTCTACTTTACTAATGCATCCATCCTCGACTGTTCCTTATTATATACTACAAAAATCTGAAAATCTGAGCATTATACACACACACATCTCTTGAGAGGAATAGAAAATCATATTGTGATAGATATTTTTAAAATTACAACAGAAATAGTCTGATAGGAGTGTATTACTTATAGCATATATACAAATGAATGTCTTTTGAGATAGACTAAGCATGTCATTTGCTCAGATAATTTTTATCTGAATCATACTTGCTGCTCATTTTGCTATAGTAGAATGGTGACTACCTTTTAAAAGTCCACATCAGCTATGTTATTGCTTATATAGAACATGTTTCTGTTTCCCTAAAAGTTCTATGAAGTGCACAGAAGTGCAAGTTTCATATGGTATCATCACCAAGGCTTAAATTATTGCTTGAAAGGTTGTTTATAAGGTATTGCTAGGGAATCATTTTTAGCTGAATGTACAGTTCAACATGAAAAGTACAGAGTGAGACTAAGTATTAAGTTGGTGATTTTTCATAACTTAACCATCAAAGGATTCAGAAATAAGGCTGTCACTTCGACATTTGCGTCTTTGTCCAAAAGTGTATAGTTTATATATCTGTGGTGAAGATCAGCAAATATTGTAACATACTGCACAGCTCTGGCAGTAATTAAGAAAATGGTGCCATGTCTAGCATTCCTAATAGCCCTATAGTGAGCAATATTCATCCCTCATGCTTATCAGTGTTGATTTCTGTCTCTAATAAGTTTGAAGACTCATACTCAAGAAGCAGACCATAAATTTGAAATCAATGCTAAATTAAAACTTGTGAAACAATGCTATGAAGCTGAGAGCATTTAGCCTTCAAAATAACTACGAATGAAATAACATATTTCTATCTCTGTCAACTTGTATTTACTCCTAGTAATTGGGGTTATTTGAATACCCTTCAATGATTCCCAAGTCTGGCTATATATTACCATTACCTAAGGGGATTTTCTAAGTACAGATTCCTAGGCCGCACCTGTGACCTACTGAATCGAAATCTCTGAAGGTAAAGCCCAGTAATTTGTATTCCTAAAAGATTCCTAGGTAATTCTTATGAAGCCAGCTGGATACTGCCAAGCTAAGTTGATCCAATGAACAGCATCATTTCTTAATGAGGATGGGATGGCAACAAGAGACTAGACTGAAGCCGTGTGGTCTGCTCACAATACATTAGAGATAAAAACAAACTTTACTTCTCTACACCCAAAGTCCTTCCAAAATGTCACTTCTTTAATCTGAAAATAGCTACATTCGACACATACACACACACAATATTCATTACTCTATAAGACTAAAACTATTTTATAATATGAGATCAGCTGTGATTTTTTCTGTTATAAATACATTGATGACATTTTTTAATGAAAGGAAGGAAAGAAAAAACAAAGGAAAGAAGGAAACAGAAAAGTGGCAGGACAATAATACTTAGGTTTCAATTGTTTGAATCAAGTGTGAGGAAGGAATTTTGCACACTATCTCAGTATATTCTGACAAGATTTATGTTAATCTGTATATAATATCAGTGTCTGTTCTTCAGTCACCCCCATGAGGATGCTGAAATTGAGTCCATAGCTGGGGTCAATTTATCCATTTAACAATAAAATTTGTTCAATCATTTTAACACAATTTATGCGTATGTTAAATCAGCTGGTTGTGAATTAAGTATATTCATATCAGAGCTACCCACAAAGGATCATCATTCAGAATAAAATATGTTAAACTTTAAAAAGTCTCTCACAAATCATATTTTTCAGGCTGTATCTAATAAGATATGTTTATAGAACCTCTGAAGTGACAATTTTTGTGAATATCTGTAATCTCATATAAGAAATAACCAGGTTACAATATAGGGCTTGGTTCTTGAACTTCGAGTTTATAGGTGTTATTGGCTGAAAGGCATCTGGTGCCAACAAAGCCTATTTAGAGTCAAATATATTTCGTTCTAAAGGAACATTCAGTGAAGTTATAACCATGTGCTTGGAATCAGACTGTTTTTTGAAGAAAAAGCAGAGGGAGGAGCTGTAGATGTAAGTAGTACCCAGCACAACTGGAAATGGTTAGTTCACTTCAAAAACACATTGTTACTTGGGTCTGAAGTTGTGTAGATCTTCCTATGAGCTTGAAATGGGCATCAGAAACTCATCTTGTGGCCATGTTAGGTTCAGAGGTTCAGAAAGGATGGTGTTTGATAGGGCCAGACCTGAGGGGCTGGGATGGTTTCCAGTGACAGCATGGAGTAAGAGAGGGTCTAGGCATGGGCTACATAGTGCTCAAAATGCATGACAAGATAGAAACCTATGCATAGAAACTTTACTTTCTGATCCACAACCCACCCTCGGCATCCAGGAACCCAAGGAGCCTTTGAGAAATATATTTAGTGATGGTCCTAATTTTGAGCTCCCTCTCTATACTTCACAGCCTCATATACACTATTTCAATTGGTAGCAATATAATCCTGTACAAAACACTAAGCCTCTTAGTTTTCCAAATTCTCTGTGGCTTTGCCTTTTGTATGTATCAATTTAATTTTGCTTTATTGCTGGAACCCTTTGTGAGTGCTTTTAAGTTGTTGTCCTGTTTTGCTCTGTTTTTCTTGGAGAGGCACACACTTCTGCATTTTCACAATAAAACACTATATACTTGATACCATTGTCACTGGACAAGAGGAACAATTGTGAGACCGTGAGAATTCATGTTTGAAGTGCTAAATCCCCAAACTCACTCTCAAATCTAAGTAGGTCATAGTTCACATATAATCAGATATTAAAATGGAAACCCCAAATAATTTAAAATATAAGAGATAAATATTGAGGCAGATTTTAAATAGTTGGGTCCTTCACACCACACTACACAGTCAATAGACCCAACTATATGTGTTCTCCAGGCATTGAGTATTTTTCTTTTTATTATGGCTAATGTTACCTATTTATTAAGGTTCATAAAGCAACATGGCACAGATGTTTTCAGTACATACGGGGGTTTCTGACTTTGTTAAATGCCTGATTTATTTGCAAATGATGACAATTTCTCTATCAAAATGACACTGATGCCAATGAAAAGCTTGGATACTGATGGCTAGTCATAAAGTAACTTCTTCAAATTCATTGTTTGAAAGAAAACTAAAACAGAGGAGCTGTAGGTGCCAAATTATATTTAAAATATCCCTTTTAGAGGGGGTTCAAGCCATTTTCCCAGTTTAATACCACTTGATTTCTAATGAGACATCCACTTAAATTCCTTTTAATCCACCACACTAAAATGCATGATGTGTGTAATAGTTTGTAGGTGAGAATTCTATATAGATGTTAGTCAGATAAAGTACCAACTACTACTCATTGATATAGTCACAATTTCTAATGGAAGATATGTGGACTGTATAATATAGGACAAAAATATAATGCTTTTCCACAGCTTCTAAATTCTATGACTGCAGCTAGAATGAATAGCCATTTTAAACAGTATCTTGCAAACATATATAGCAACAGTATAACTATAATAAACTGTACTAGGTTGGCAAAATGGTAACAGATTAGACCATTGCCTCAGTCTATAGCTTCAACGATATATTTAGATTATATTATGTAAAAAATGTACTTTTTATTTGGTCTGTGATATATAATACAGATCTCTGGCATAGTCTTCATTGTGACCTTTGTGACAATGTAAACAGCCACTTCTTCACTAAGTAAAATTATTTAAACTAAAAAAGAGTTTGTTATTCTTCTGACAAACTGAATGTATATACAGTTCTTGTCTTGGGCTGTATTACTATCACCAGATCATAAATGGTGATTTTCAATGATTATTTTAAAATATGCTCCCCATAGATGATCTTAAGTATAGAGAGAATAGCCATATGTTTAGAGTAGTTGCTTAGACAAATCTTTACAAGAAGCAAAGACGGATTGAATGACTCCTGAAGTCCTTTTCAGCCTTACAGTTACAGAACACGTTGTTTACCACCAAAACATTTATTGATTTACCATATCATAATAAGCTCTAAGTGACTGTGCAGTATAAGCATAAGTGACTTCAGTGAGCTTGATTCTCTCTCCATGCTCTTGTGCTATAAGAAGTCCATCAGTGTAGCTAAGGTGTTTCTTATTCCAGGCATGAGGACTGAGGTGCTCCTGGCCTGTTCTGTCCACACTGACTGTATACCTGGCCCCAGTTCCCTGTGAAGGGAATGCGTTAATCTTCCTATCCTCAGTCTACACAGCCACCTGTAAACACTGTGGCCTTTCACTTTATGTGGTTAAACAGAGACCTAGACTCAGGGAAGAGAGGAAAAGGCAAGGATTCAGAGAGCTAAGGGCCTAGATCTTGTCCCACAGGAAGCATTGCACTAAGCCCCAGGGCAAGGACAGAGTTCAACAATTATGACCTTGATCACCATTATAACAAATACTTTGCATATCTAAGTGTGTTTTCTAGCCACACATTTAGAGAACTTAAAAACACTAATTAATAAAGCCTTACAGACTACACTGGACACTAGTGAGTAAGCTCCTTGGCTGAGTTATGTCATTACCAAATTATAATGCAGCCAAATTCCCTGACCGGAAGAAGAAATATATTGCATTTGGTAGACATAAGCTGCCAATGAGTGTGCCTACTGGAGTAAGAAAATGGCCACCCCAAAGTTTTAAGAAAAGAAATACTTCAACTCATTAATCTCAATAGAAACTTAGGTTTTATATCTGATCCAAATAGAAGGACTCTGGGCACTGTGCTCCTAATTTCAAGGTGAGTCTGTAATAATATTTTCATGCGGGGTTAATTATTGGAAACTGGTCCTCATTTTAACAGAACATGCGATGAAAACCTATCTGTAACTATGGTGACTACTGGGTCTGAAGGTTAGACCTACTTCAGTGTTCTGAAAGTGATTCACTGACTGAAAAGCCACATCAATCAAACTGCAGAAGAACATTTTTTTTTTTTAATTTCAAAGCCATGACATGGATTTTTTCCTTGCTTTTTATTATGCAAGAAGAAACGACACCCTACACCTCTTTTGCAGTAATGCCGGTGTCTAGGAATTCGCTCCCAAGAGTGGCCTTAGGAGGCAGCCATTGGGAAGTGGGGGGAGGAGAGAGCATGAACATGTCATTTCATAGGATACTGTTTATTAGAATGCAGTTTAGTATGTTGCAAAAACTACCTATATTTGTAAGTGCTAGTTGCAAAAGGTCCAGTATAGAGAGCATTTTATTTTAACTGATATTTGTTAGAAGATGGCAAAAGACCTTTCTTTAATCTTGGTTACAGATATATCTGCTATTAGGAAATTCCATTTCCTCTGGATTCTATGCTACATTAATTAAATCTAAAAGATATATTTACTAAGCAGACATACAATGTTTTCTCAACATCTGAAATCCTTGGTTATATGTATTCTCAGTCCAAGCACTAATGTCTCTAGACAAGTAAAACTATATTCAATTAATAGGTTAGAGTTACATAATATACCAACTATACAGTAGCAGATTCCGAAGATCTAATAATGTTGTGTGAAATGTAATTATCTAGAAGAAGAGACATGTATAAAAATAGGTAATATCCCTAAAATATTTTGCTGAGTTACAGTTCTTCCTGCCAGGAAGTTTACCACACTGCCATGATATATGTATGAAATGTCTATTCAGAAAAACAAAATTAGAAAATATTCTTCACATACCAACTCACTAAATGTAGGAATATATAATCAAAACTGGCTCTCAAAAGTGATACAAATATATAGGGAAAGATATCTGTATGTGTGACAAACAAGGGAACGTGAAATCTATATATTGGTTAGCTTCGAAAGGGGACCCATACTTATAATTAACATATGTATGATCAAAAACACTCATATGGATGGACACGCCTCATTCCCCCCACACCCTCCAGTTTTTTTATTGACAGTCATCACCCACCTTTTTCTAGGATTATTGCCTGACATAACAGAAATTCCGCTGCTTGTTCTCAGCAAAGCAGTGAAAGAGAATCTCTCTCCACAGTTCTGCTGGGACCCATGTTCTGGGCTTGTGCTTTTGGAGGAGTCTCTGATCCATCGCAGGTCTCAGAGGCTTGTCTCCCGGAGGAACATGGTGCCAATGTTGTAGGAAACCTTTTTTATTCTTGATGAAGAAAGAGAAGGCTTTGGCGGCTTAGGACCAGTCCTTACCTCCAGGAAATAGCAGATCCCAGGGATTTCCTTTGGAAAGTTGTCTGGAAGCTCTTCACGGGACCGAGGAATGAACGTGAAACTTTCTTCCCGTTTTAATAATCTAAGAAGAAAATAGAGATAGTGTGAGTCAAATAAGCAGGAGAGATGTGAATAAATGGACAGAAATGTTAAAGATTCAGGAAGCCAATCAATGGTTGTGCTGATGTCAATACCTCTATTCCTTTGTATTGATGTGGCCATCATAGGATTCTAAATATTTGGAAATGTTATTTCTCAGGAAAGATCCCTTCATGCTACAATAATAATAAAAACACAAAGCTGTTCTCAGTACTACTTGAAAATATTTGTTCAAGCTTGATTTCTTTCTAAAGAGCATTAGTTGAAAATATTGTTCAAATTTGATTATTTCCCTAAACAAAAGGCTAAAGAAACTGCATAATATAAGTTTTTATTCAAACATGAAAGGTTTAACCTTTATGTTTTTTAAAACCTGCCCATATTCTAGAGCATTCCTTCAGTTTTCTAGATTCTCAATAAGTTTTAAATGTGTGCCCTTTGTCTCAGACACGTAAATCAAGTCTTTAGTTTTGTAGAACAACGTTCATGACTCCGATGTCTCTGATATTGATGACTGACTTCTGACAATACGCATTTTCTAAACTCAATAGCATTCTTGGTTCAATAGCTTAATTCATCCCTTCCAGTCACACTTAAAGACTCTTTTCCAGTACACTAACACTGGAGATTTACTCTTGTCCAGTTCCACGAAAAGTTCAGTTTGACACTCAGACCTAAAAATGTGACCCAGCAATTCTATCTATCTATCTATCTATCTATCTATCTATCTATCTATTTATTTATTTATTATGCCTACAGCACCCGATCTTCCAAGCTGGTCTCCCATCCAAGTGCTAAACAGGCCCGACTCTGCTTAGCTTCCAAGATCAGATATCTGGGCTTGTTCAGGGTGGCATGGCCATAGACCATGGACCGTGGCTCCACTGGGGTGTGAACTCAGGACCTTCTGCACGTAAAGCAGACATGCTAACCACTACACTATGGAAACAGCTTCCCCAGCAATTCAATTTAGTTCAATAACTCATAGGCAGTTTCTTATTGCCCAAGAAATGTCTCCTAGACACTCTTCAGAATATAATGATAAGTAGAACACAACCAAAGAAGCTCAAAGGTTTATTGACAGAGACAGAAAATGAAAGAAGTAGAAAATAATAACTAAGTAACAAAAACACAGTAATAGAAAAGTAATATGAAACAAAATGGGCTATATATCATAAGAAGGTAGATATAAATGGTGTTGAAGTCTAAAAGAGGAAAAATGTTTGCAGGGGAGGACACAAAGCCTTTATAGAAGAGATGGTGCTTAAAAATGGGAAGACTTTCACCAAGTGAATGCGAAGTACAACATAATCTAAGGTTTAGACACCAGAAAATTATGAACAGGTTCAGCACGTTTCCAACCATTTGATAACATCACAGAATAAGGTAAGAGTGAGAGTTAAGGCTGAAGTAGTAGGTTAAGGCAAAGTTTTGAAACCCTAAACTAAAAGTTTAGACTTTATTTGGAAGGCACAGTGGAACCAAATTCATCACCCTTTTCCTAAAAATAATTCATCCTCGTAAGACAGGTTAATGTTAACAAGTCATGCAATGTAAGAGATGGGCTGGGTAAAAGAAATCATTGTGACAGAGAGGAAGCAAAGTCAAAAAAGGCAATGAGTAGAGGGAGAACAAAGGCTGTGTGAAAATGTAAAATTATTGCACGAGCAATGATAATCATCTATACACTAAGGAAAAGAATAAAAAATAATCTTTCCTTTTCAAACATCATTAATGGATAAAAAATATTCTCTGAAAATAACAGTTGATGGTTCTAATAACTACTACAATATGAACAATCTACATTTACTTTTATGAAACAGAGTTGTAATATTTTGCTTTGTAAAGGATTTAAAAATAGTTCTAATTCACCATTCCTTAAAAAATATCACACAATGATTATATTAACAGGATATAAGGAAGTGGAAGTGAGGCTCTAACATTTCAGAATTCTTTCAAATGCCTTATTTCATTTCATCCATATAACATAATCCTATGAGAAAGTAAAATATGCTCTTCTCTAACACATTTATGGAGGGTGAAAGTGAGTCCAAAATAAATTAGAGTGATTTGCTCATGGAAGAAGCAAGACAGTGGGCACTGACACTGGAATCCAGCTCAGTTAATTCCTACTCAAGCTTAGCCCTACAGCAAATAATAAGACTATACTAATATAGTTTCCACCACAAAGCAACTAAACTGAGATAGAGGTGGAGAATTAACGACAATCAGAATGGAAGATGTCAGTACTATGTGATTTTTGTTTTCACAGCATTGATTTTCTTTACATATACAATATAATCGGTCACTTCAGATATATGTTCAGATTCTCTAAACAATAGTTTAACTTATCAATGAATTCCACAATGACTTTGCTTAGCTCAATTAGAACGATCATTGATGTACACATGTGGATATCAATCAGTGATGCCAATCAATCAATAAACATTGGCTGAGTGTCTGTGACATGCTAAAATAAAATAGTACTCTTAATGGAGGAGAGTAAGCAGGATGCACTGAATGATTTAAAAAAAAAAAAGAAATAGTGATAGAAACAAATTAGCAATACAAGGCAGTATATGGTACTACACATGATACGATCTAAATTTTCCTAAATTCTGTAGGAAAAAGGAAGAAATGATGGCTGTGGATTTTAGTACGAAAGTCAAAAACCAGAGCAATAAAGTTCACTTCCACCGACAATAAAATAGACCATAAGCTTAATCTTTCCAACAAGTTTCCTTAAAGACCCATAATCAACAAATGAGAGAGAGCTACATTTCCCTCTCCCAATACTTTAAGCTCTCTAATTTCTCTTTCCCAGCTTGCTTGCTTCACCAAGGTCTTTATATTTTGCTATAATTGAGATTTTCTAACAGTGAAAAATAAATTGGGGTTACATCTATGAACGTACTCATAAATGGCTAAAAGAAGAGTGTGCTAGCTGCTTCGGATGTCAGGACTTAAATAACTCACTGCACTTTGCTGGGAGGAAACTCTTCACAATAAATTGATCTCTTGACATTTTAAATACATCTCATATAAACCATGCTGAAAAATCACAGAGACAACAGTTTTTATGGAGTTTTATTTTTGTTCGAGTAAACATTTTGGTGTTAACAAACTAAATACAGTTTTATATTTCAATAATAAAAATGAGAGCACAGAAGAATAAATTGGTCCAGGCTTCTGTGATACCCAGGAGTTAGTAACCTTTGTATATATGAACAGTGAAGTACAACATTCAGATAATTTCCAGCAGGACAATCTGAATGAGTTATGAGTGAGTCTGTGTGGGAGGTCAGGGGAAACGTTTCACACAGCTTGCCTGGTGATGACATGAGTCATGGTTCTGGGTAAATGATCAAATGTGCATACAGGAATTAGGAATTTTAGACAGTGATCACCCCCAGAACTTCTGATCCCCTCTGAAATGCTTTATTAAGCCCAAATCCCAGGGCTGGCTCTAAAGCTCTGCCTAACAATCCATTCGTTCAGCAATTTAGGACTGATATGGAAGCTTAGATTCTACATAAATCTAAATTAATCCCTAGCTGTAATCCCCAACTGGTTGATATACAACCTGGGAGTTTCAGCAAGTTGTTTAGTATTAGGAAGCCACACAAATCATAGTTTACCTGCCTGTCACCCTTCCTTCTCTCAACAGAGTTTTTTTACATATTGATTTTCAAGCTGCTTTGGATCAATGGGCGGCCCCCAAGCATGCAAGAAGCTTGATAGCATGGAGGTGCATGGAGCTGCTCCCTCACCACTGCAGACATGAAGCTGCTTTCTGATTCACTCAGCTCTTGTTTGAGTGCCCGTTTTCCCATGTTTTCACCAACTAACAACTGTTGTTGGTGTTTTTTTTTTTTCCTTGGGTAGGGGGTGTGTTTTGCGTGTTTATTTTAGTCTTTCTCTTTCATGTTAAAAGTGTTCAACAGAAGACTAACATCCTTGGAAGTCTCTAGTTAAGTGTGAAGTATTAAAATCTGATTGGATTTATGAGTGGCAAAATTTTGTGGAAATGTAGGTTTCCCCTGACCATTTCATTAGGGCTCCCAAATATCCATATATTTAGTGTTTTCCCTTGGACCGATTTGCTCAAGAAACAATGTTGCAATCATTCCTGTGGGATTATACCTGGCTTCCGTAATTCTGGAAGCTGAATGAAGGAAAGAGGCTGGGAATCTCACTGATCAGTATGTAGACTTTTCCTTAATCCCCTTTATTCACCTGCCTGCGTTTAGAGCCCCTTTGGCTCAATATCTCAGAAAAACAAACCTCTTATATACTACTAGAGTTCCTCCCCCCGTCCCCAAATCTACTTTTTTCTTACTACCCAGTTGGAAACTACATTTCCCAATTTCCCTTGCACTATGGTTCTGAGTGATTATTAGGTTCCCACAATTAGATTCAGTTGCCCGATTTGAGTGGCAGAAGTGAAATAGATTCTATTTTCCTTTGACAACTGACTATTAACACTGGCTATCAAGATTACAGTTTTACAGAAGGACCCAGTTTCTAGCTTCCTAAGTGTGAAGAAAGTGGCCCAGTATTGGTGGCTTTTTCAACTGACTGGAATACATATTTTGGCATCCATTTTTCAGCTTCCTGATATTCAAAGGCTGGTATGGCTGTGGCTCCAGAGGTGGGAGTTTCCCCGACTAGTCAGTTTTATAGTTTGGGTACATCATTTCAAGATATCCAGCTTGGAACCTGTTCTTTTATCCGTTCCATGGATTCTATAAGCATATCATTCCTTGCATTAAATCTTTCTGTTTAAAATATATGGAGTGGTTTCTACTTCTTGTATATTCTCTGGAGTTTCTCTAGTCATATGTTTAACCTTGTAGATTAATCCTCTAATTAGCTTTCTCTTTGTCTCTGTCTGTCTGTCTCTCTCTCCATGTGTGTGTATAATGCTATTTAGATTTAGAGCGAATATGTTTGCTTCTTATCTGTACCCTTTTCTGTAGGACCTGAGACTTCAGCTTTCTCTAATGTACTAAGCCAAATACCACTCATGTACACATTTTCCATCTGCATGTCTTCCATTAAGTTCTTTTTCATTCCTTGTATGTACATGCTGGAAGAGGTTTATACTTCTTTTATGGCTTTACTACCATTTCATTATTGTTTCGGAAGAGATTAATGATAAATTCAGGTGTTCCATCTGCTGGGTTAAATTAGAAGTTTCTGTTGTTGCTAATTATTCATCTGAATATCTTTTTGCCAAGGAATGTATTTGGACTAATTATAATGGAATTAGATACTATGTCTTAGAGTGTTGGGAAAGGATGACAGTTCTGAAAAATGAAAATGAAAAAATGAAGATTCCTTGTATTTTGTAAGTATTCTGTAGTTCCTGATTTTTTCCTATTCATTTTCTTCTTTCTACCTGAGTGGAAGAAAAGAAGAAACTGTGCTCTGTATTTCTGCTTTGTGCTTCACTGCTCCAAGATCTGATGCAGTTTGAAGATAGGCCCAGTGAAACTATAGTTATTGAGTCAGGTAGGCAGCATAAAATCCTCTGAAATTTAATGATTCATTCTCTGAAAATAACACTTAAGTCCAAATAAGGAAAGTAAGAATCGAGCTCACTGTGAAATAAAACAGAAGAAGGATCTCACCAAATTATTATGCTTTTTAAGGTTACAAACATTTTAAGTTGCAGATTTCATGGCAATTTTCTAAGATTGTTACTTTGCAGATTTTAAAATTCAGGCTAATGGATAAGTTATCAAAAAGGGATACTTTCCCTGTATGGTATCCTGAAAATTTTAAGGCAAGAAGCCTCAGAGACACTACTGTGACACCCCACCTCATTTCTTTCTGCAATCACCCTGAGTTAACAGTTAATAGCAAATCATACTTACTATGGATTTCATAGTCTGAATACTTAGTGTTTGCTAGAGCATGCACATTCTGACATGCATTTCCTGTTTGACTGCCAAAAGTAATGCTTGTTAAATTCTTGAATTTCAAAATGCTGAATAGCTAAAGATGATTCCACACGATTGGCTTCTGCAGACATTGTCAATTTTGACCTTTAATAGCCTAAAAACTCCCTTTAACAAACTAAATATCAATAGAATTTAAAATTCAAAATACTAAAAATTTTTATGTCTACAGGCAGAACTTAAAAAAGAGATGACAAATGAGGGATTATAAAAGATAACTATAATTAGTACTTATAAATTAAACAACTGCCTCACATTTTTTCACCACTCTGACCAAAACTCTTTCTTAAAAGCAAGTTCATCACTGTACTGATCTTTCTGTATAAAAGACAAGGGACAGAGTAGAAAGAAGAAAATATGCACATTTATTTTTTTAAATGGACAATCTTTCATTGATTTCATTACAAATTAAAAAAAAAATAAGACAAATCAATTTTGAAGAATTTAATGTTTTATATACTATGTATTCCTGAACCAATCAGAAGTAGAATTATCCTAGATAAGCTGTAAGGAGAGCGCAGACTTGTAATGGCTTAGTTCAAAAGAGGGCAAATCAGAAAAAAAAAGGCAAACATTTTTCCTTTTCTTCAAGAAAAATTTTACTGTTCTTTTTACCTCTTCTTGAACAATGTTTTACAGCAAACATTTCTTACAAATTCCTCTAACATGCTGTTTCTCAGAAATACTAATTTTTGCGGAGAGCAACTATGGTAAGGTAGTAAATAGGGACGAGACAAGCAAAGAGGTTGGTAGGTAAACTCTAAATCTGATCTCTTACATTTTAGGGTCCCGGTCCCATATAGGTGGGATTGGAACAAATTAGCTCAAGGCACTGTTTAAGTTATTTAAATTCTCTAGTTCTCTCAATTTCCTTATAGAAAAAGAAAGATTTTGATCTAATTTATTTCAAAGATTATTTACATCTCTAACGTTTAGTGGAGGTTGAGAATTTAGATACTAGTCAGATTATAGAGGGTCATAGAAAGCAACATGATCAAACATGTTAGTTTTAGATTTGCAAATCTGAAAAAGTCTTAAGTAAGATCTTCAGAGAAAACATTGCTGTGTTGGCCAGTATCATGAAAGCTGATTATAGAACAATTTTGTTGTAGTAATGGGTGACTAATGCACGAGCATCTTTGTACTTTAATTAGAGCCATGAAAAGGATTCTTAAACATAGTATTTAGAGCAGAAATTTCTCCTAGTGCAGTTACACACAAAAGAACAATGAGAAGAACTGACTGATAAAAGATTAATAATGTTTTAAATAAATATTTTATTTTGAAATAATTTCAGATTTACAAAAGTGCTGCAAAGGTACTATGTACAGTTGAGTTCCTCTAAATTCTTTACTTGTTTTTCCCTAATGTTAATATTTTTCATAACCCTAGTACATTTTTCAAAAATAAGAAATTAATAAAAGCATAATATTATTAACTAAATTATAGATTTTATTCAGATTTCACTGCTTTTCCACTGATGTCCTTTTCTGGTTCCAGAATTTGGTATAACATTTTTGGAAATAATCTAAACTTAATCATCTTTTTTTTCTAATTCATGAGGAGACAGAGGAAGAGATTATTCATGTGACTTCTCTAGGGCTGTAAACTAATTAGTGGCAGAACAGTAATGTGAATTTCAGTCTACAGATATCTTTTATTTGGTCATTCATTGATTTAATAATCCAGTAGCAGTTCTT
The DNA here is from genome assembly GCF_902729225.1 of Pteropus medius. NCBI lineage: Eukaryota > Metazoa > Chordata > Mammalia > Chiroptera > Pteropodidae > Pteropus > Pteropus medius. The sequence goes on from NW_024355523.1 coordinate 2,982,941, forward strand.
AACACTTTCTGAATTATAGGCCACTATGGAAATCTAGTGAGAGCATTAGAAAAACTTCTTTCCAGAAAAGTACACGTATGAGTACACACACAAAGTGTGTCAGGAAACTCAAATACACTTACCCTAAGACTTACTTAAATGCTACGCAACATCCCATCCGCCAACAGCACCACTTTTACCCATGTTCTACCTTAGATTTCTGTATCAGATTTTACTTGAATTGGTTCCATAACCACAAAATGTCTAAAAATTACTTTTCTTCATGGCCTTTTAAGCTAAAATATGAACATCTAAAAAAATTCAGAAAGTGTCCTTTATCTTTTATAATTGCAAAATAAACACTGACCTCTAGATCACTTGAAATGATGCCATTTTTTAAAGAAGAAAAAGAAAAATGTGGGTCGGTTTTCCCCCTTGCATTAGATTATGCTTAATTATCTTAGTAACTAATTTTCACTTTACCATGATTCAAATAATGTAGAGAGTTTAGTCAAACTTGGCATTATTTATAAACATTGTTATTTGTGGCCAATAAATAGCTATTACTTATAATTCATAGAAATTCCTTTTTGTGTGAAATTAATGTGTCCTTATAAGAACTATTGACATGAGCCAGATTATAATCAACCAAACCATAAAAAAATCAATTATCAGACCCACTGTTTAATTTCCTATATATGAAATAAAAAATAACCATTGTTACACAGTACTATATATATATTTTTGCATTGATTCTGACAACTACTTTAAGCAATCAGACCTATATAAGTGAGCTAATAGGTAAGTACATACAATTTTTACTATAAAAATAACTGTAATATTATATTCTGATCCTAAAAGACCTCACTGTTATGATCTTAAATGTACTGGTAAATATATGGAATGATTGAGGTGGGATATTGTAAAGGTCAAAAAATTAGGCCAGATTTATTTTTAAAAATTAGGAAGGTTTATGATTTCCAATCCTTAGAATTATATTTTCTGGGGAAAATGCTACTTTGTGCAGCAAGGAGACAAAAGAAGAAAGAGCAAAATCAAAATGTCTAAATGAGTAAAATATCTCATTCAATTTTGCTAGATGTGACTTTTATTGGCACATTTAAAAGGGTAATATTAATGTTGCCATCTGTAACTGGAAAAACAGAAATATAACTCTTGAGGAATAGCTCAGGTTTTCCTCTTGGGAAAACTATGAAGTCATTTGTCTTTACTGATTATTTTTCTTTTGTAAAATATATTGCCTACTATTTTGGTGCTTCTATAAAGGATAAGATGATCAATAAAGTCACTTAAAAAGACTGATAGGACAGTCTTTTAATCAACCCAAATACTTTTTATTTTCTTTAAATAGCAAGTCACTTGTACAAATGAGCATTTTGATTTTTTAAAAATAGGAGGTTACAAGTAAACTACTAAACAGGAATTTCTCGAAGTTTGTTGGATATCTTTCCCCATATTAAGTATAGGAAGACAAGTATTTACCGTATAGTATCTCAGTCTTGTATATTGGCAAAAGAATAGAAGCAGATTTTCTAGCTAGTGTTTTTAACTAGAATTTATAACTTTTACATGCAAAGAAAAATATACCTAAGAAACTTCATGTTTCTTTTACTACTCCATGCATACCTCAATATACTAGAAAGATGTATTCCTCTAAATTGTCTATGAAGTAAAATTCTGAATAGCAAGCCTCTATTCCCAGCAACTTTTATTATTTGCATTAGACACAAAATGTTTTAGCCTCCCAGAAAGAAAACAATCTTCTGTTTAACTTGGAAGCCTCTATTTGCCATAGCTTTATTGTATACACTCGTGTTTAGATCCAGAGTTAGAGATACTGATATGGTCAGAAATTTGGAGACACCAAGTAATTATTTTAGGAAGAACATACCTCTTCTTTATTACCCTGAGTATGAGAACTCCAGGAAAGCAAAAGTGCAACCTGGGCATGTTTATATTTACAGAGACAGGAAAGGAGATTAGTGGACATTTGGTCCTGTCTAAAATGTCCATGGAAATATCTGGCCCATTGCAAAGGTCCTTGATATTTGGTCCTGTCAAGTAGTCCATAACACTTATTGATATTTTTTGTTTATAGGATTAATACATTAAAAAAACTGTCATGTTTTATTAGTCCAATAATTGTGTTGTGGCTGTTTTGCCAACAATAACCCTTCTTGCCTCTGTAGCCTAACTGGTAACTGCATATGGAGTCAAGTAGATGCATTGGCATGGACTAAATGTCTCTGAGGGTGTTTTGGAAAGGATCAAATGTCCTGCAAGGGGAAAGGAACAGAATCTCCCTTGCTTGCTCCCTATCACTCTCTTTACCATTCTCTAGCAGAGTCATTGTTAAAGACTTAATGTCTGTGTCCTTGCAAAATTCACTTGTGGAAACCCTACCCCTCAATATGAAGGTGTTAGAAGGTAGGGCCTTTGGGAACCAGTGAGAATTAGATGAAGTCATGAGGGGAGAGCACTCATGAACAGAATCAGTGCCCTTATCTGAGTCATGAGAGCACTTGTTTCCCCGCTCTTTTTCACTGTGTGAGGATACAAGAAGTCAGCCACTTGAAAGCTACAAAAGGTCTCTCACCAGAACCCGACCATGCTGGACCATGATCTTCGACATCTAGCCTCCACAATTGTGAGAGATATATTTCTGTCGTCTATAAGCCACCTAGTCTATGGTACCTTGTTAGAGCAGCACGAAATGACTAGTTCAGTCTTGTAGCAGGTTTGTCCTTTCAGGAATCTATATCTTTAGTTTCCAGAGCACTCATCTTGCAAAAGTCCTTTTCTTCCAAAGATTTTTTTTTACATAATTGATACATTAAAAAGAAAAAGTATGCTTAACTCACAGGCTTGTTTTGCTTTTCTCATTTTATAGTTGATCTACTTCTGGACTTTTCAGAATGCCTATTTTTCATTCACTGTGAAAGGCCCATCTTCTGTTAAAACTAAGTTGTCTTTTAAGAGCTGCTATATAAACAGTTCACCATATCGGGAGATATACAGTGGAGCAGGATAGGGTAGTGGTTAAAGTGCAAAGATGAGCTAGTATAAGTAGGATTGGGACTATGGTTCTAGGCAGATCTAGTCCTTCGATTTTCCCCTTCTAGGTGGAATAATGCCCCCACACTCGAAAAAATATGTCTATTTCAGAATCCCTGGAACCTGTTAGCAAAGATGTATTAAGGTGCAGATGCAATAAATGTTGCTAATCAGCTGACTTTAAAATAGGGAAATTATCCTGGATTGTACAATGGACCTGGTGTAATCACAGGGTCCTTAAAAGTAGAAGAGAATGGCAGAAGACAAGAATCAGAAATAGACATGACAATGAAAGTAGTGTCAGAGGGGTGCAATATTATTGGCTTTGTAATGGAGGAAGGAAGTCATGAGCCAAGGAAAACAGGTGTTCTCTAAAAGCTGGAAAAGGCAAGAAAACAGATTATCTCCTAGAACTTCCAGGAAAGAATGCAGCCCTGATGACACCTCGATTTTAGTCCAGTGAAACCCATTAAGACTTCTAGCCCAAGAAACTGTAAGATAATAAATTTGTGTCATTTAAGTCACAAAGTTTGTGGTAATCTAATTAGCATATATGTAATTATGTACCTTCACTTAAATTTGGGGATTTTTTTTTTTGCATTTGAGATTTATTTTCTTTCAACCTTAAATATTACATACATACACCAAAAATTATATAGCTGCGATGTGCTAAACAGCATCCTCTTAACCTGGAGCTTATCAAAAGCTTAGAAAACTTGTAAACCTCTGGGCCTGTCTGCGAGGGCAGGGACGCCACTCAGGCGACCTCTCTGATCAAGCCTGCAGTTTTGTAAGCTAAGGGCTGACAGAAGGCCCGGTGTTCATGGGAGAGAGGGCTGGCTCGCCTTGTGCAGTGAGCTACAGGCCACCTCCCAGCGTTGGCATTTCATAGTGGGAGGGGTGAAGTTCCTGGAGAGGCCCTAGCACTTGCCCAGGCCTTGGGTGTGTTGCTGCTCCTGCCTCCTTGGGTCCTGGGACCTGACCGAGCAGCGGGCAGACACTGGCATCAGGTCAATTTGGCTTCGAGAAAATAGTTTTATCACATGATTATTATTTAGTCATCCATAAGATGCCTTTGCAAATAAAAATTTGTAGAAATAAGCTGCTTACTAGCTCAGTACTGAGTGATAGCTCAAAATGCCTTTGCTCAAACTACCAAACCCACTGTTTCTTTGGGATTGCCAGATGAGGTCTGTAATTCAACTATCACACATCATTCAACATGGCTAAACTTATAAAATACAAGACTCAGTTCAGGAATAAGATAGTCTATTCCTTCATGGAAAGAACAGAATGAAGCAATAAATGAATGTCTAGTATATTCCAAGTATTAGGAACTTTATAAACATATTTAATCCTGACAATACTCTTCTGAAATAGGTACCAATTTTAAAAATGAGAAAACTAAGCCCAAAGAAATTAAGTGGCTAAACTTCACAGACAATAAGTTTTAAAGCCTGGATTCCAACCTTGGCACTCTGATCCTGGAGTTTGTGTACTTAGACACTACCCTATCTTGCTCCATTGTACATCCCCTGATATAGTGAGCTGCTTATACAGCAGTGCTTAGAAGGCAAGCTGGTTTTAACAGAAGAAGGGGCCTTTTTAGTGAATGAAAAAGACATTCTGAAAAGTCCAGAAGTAGATCAACTATAAATTGAGAAAAGCAAAAATGTTCAAAGTTTGAGGAAAATTTCACATCAACGTAATTAAAAAGTCTTTTTGCATTTTTAATTTGCAAGTAGCAAGGAAATCTAATTAATGATTTTCTCAGGCAAATCATTAAATTATTCATGCCATTTCCAAGTTTGCTGAAACTGTCCTTAATATAAGCAAGTATTTTAGTTTCACAGATCAGTAGCTTGATATTAAAAGACAATTGTCTATAATGTGTGCATTATTTTAAAATTTGTATGAGTGGGAACAAAGATGGGTAAACATCACATTTATTAAAGTCAAACTCAAAAAATTCAAAACTCATTAAAGATTTCTGTTTGTCCAGAAATAAAACTAGCAATAAAGTGATCTAGGAGAAGAGGAAATGGTCCTTAGGCATTACTGCATGCAATAAGATGACTCACACACTAAATCTAAATAAATGAAGATCATCATATAAAAGTTATGGCCCTGATTTTAAAATAGTTCCCTATGTCAAAATGAATTTTGAGAAAACAATATCTGATCATTTCAACTCTAATATGAAATGGAAAGTAACCTAACTTATGTAATTACAGGTAAGTAATGTTCATGGAAACACTTTGTAATAATTAAATAGAAAAAAGAAACATAAGTGTTCATCAATAGAGGAATAGATGGATAAAAATTAAAATATAGTGTAGTCATACAATGGAATGTTGTATAGTAATTAAAATGCTGAACTAAAGATATATGTCTCAACATGGATAGATCTTAAAATATGAAATTAAAAAAAATAGAGAAAGATGCATACAGTGAAAAACCATGTACACAAATTAAAACATGTAAAGTAAAACTGCATACTTTATGAATATATATGAGAAATTTAATGTATAAAATAATTGACTTTTAAACACACCAATTCATGAGGGTATTTGTCATAAGAAAGTGAGGAACATTTTTTTGATTAAATAATAACTGAAGCAAATATAATAAAGTGTTAAACTCCAGTGATGGGATTTTGATGGGAATTGCATTAAATCTGTATAATGCTTTAGGTAATATGGTCATTTTAACTATGTTGATTCTTCCAATCCATCAAAATCTCATCGACATTTTTTAAAGAAATAGAACAGAAAATCATCAGGTTTGTATGGAAGCACAAAAGACCCCGAATTGCCAAAGCCATCCTGAGAAAAAAGAATGCGGCTGGAGGCATCACTCTGCCTGACTTCAAATTATACTACAAAGTGACAGTAATCAAAATGGCATGGTATTGGCAGAAAAACAGACACACAAATCAATAGAACAGAATCGAGAGTCCAGAAGCAAACCCATATTTACATGGGGAAATAATTTTCAACAAAAAAGCCAAAAATATATAGTGGAGAGAGGAAAGCTTCTTCAATAAATGGTGCTGGGAAAACTGGAAAGTCACCTGCAAAAGAATGAAACTAGAGTGTTGTCTATCACCACACACCAAAATTAACTCAAAATGGATTAAGAACCTGAATATAAGACCTGAAACAATAAGATGCATAGAAGAAAGCATAGGAACTAAACTCAAGGACCTTGGACTTAAAGAGGATTTTATGAATTTGACCTCAAAAGCTAGGAAAATAAAAGTAAAATAAATGAAGGGGACTACATCAAACTAAAAAGCTGTTCAGCAAAAGAAACCATAAACAAGGTAAAGAGACAACCATCGAATGGGAAAATATATTTGCAAGCAACACCTCTGATAAAGGCCTAATATCCAAAATATACAAAGAACACATACAACTCAATAACAACAAAAAAACAAACGATCCAATCAAAAAATGGACAGAGGACCTGAACAGACACTTCTCTCTAGAGGACATACAAATGGCCAACAAGTATTTGAAAAGATGCTTAACATTGCTAGCTATAGGGAAATGCAAATCAAAACCACAATGAGATACGATCTCACACCTGTTAGAATAGCTATAATCAACAGGACAAGTAATAACAAATGCTGGAGAGGATGCAGAGAAAAAGAAACCGTCGTATACTGCTGATGGGACTGCAAATTGGTATGGCCACTTTGGAAAACAGTATGGAGGTTCCTCAAAAAGCTAAGAATGGATCTACCATATGATCCAGCAATCCCTCTACCATATGATCCAGCAATCCCTCTACTGAGTATTTACTCCAAAGACTTGAAAACCCTTATCCAAAAAGATATTTGCACACCGATGGATGTTCATAGCAGCATTATTCACAGCGGCCAGGACATAGAAGCAACTGAAGTGTCCTACAATAGATGATTAGATAAAGAAGCTGTGGTACATATATACAGTGGAATATTACTCAGTCATCAGAGATGAAATATTGCCATTTGTGGATGGACCTCGAGATGATCATGCTAAGTGAAATAAGCCAGACTGAAAAAGTTGAAAATCACATGATATCACTTATATGTGGGATATAAACCTAGAAGCAACAAATGAACAGGCTAACCAGAGACTCATGGACATGGACTATAGTCTAGTGGTTACCAGAGGACTATAGAGTAGTGGTTACTAGTGGGGTCGGGGAGGAGGGCGGAGGTAGATGGGGTAAAGGGGATCAAATATATGGTAGCTGAAGGAAACTGGACTTTGGGTGGTAAACACACAATAGAATATACAGATGTCAAATTTTAATGTATACCTGAAAATTATATAATTGTATTAACCAATGTTACCCCAATAAACTTAATTTTTTAAAAATAATAAATAAATAAACAAATAAATAAATGGAAAGAAAAAAGAAAAAGAAAACTCCAGTGATGGGCTCATGGGTATTATATTAATTCTTTTAATTTTTAGTACTTCAAATTATTTATAAAATTGTTCTCTTTTAATCAACTATTTAAATATTTTAGGAGAAATATATTTGGAATAAATTATTCAGAAAGTTATTTCAATTTATTATAATATCCAAATAATTCACTCTCTCAAAGTTTAACAATCACATAGTCTTACTAAAACTAAATTGAATACAAACCTCTCTGAAGATTTCAAGATCACCAGACAATACTGGACATTTTACAGGAAAGAAAACTGAAAATTTCGAGCTCTTGTGAGCTTAACACTCAATTTCATTTCACATATTCTTATTTGCTCTAAGAGAGTGCAATTTTGTCTCCTAACAGGATGTCCCTCAGAAGTCAATCCTGGCATTTCACTCTAAGTGTCCTAGAAAGGGGAGTGTATTCTATACTTGTGGGTTCATAAATTACCTGTGCAGCTTGGAATGCAACAATTATACGTGGCTGAAGTGTCTATAGTGGGTAAATAAAATCAACAGAAAGTACTTAGACACCAAACTTATCCAAAATCTGAAAACCCACTCACACTGAGATTAATAACTAAATTTGATTTTCTAGAAACCTGCCAGGAGCCAAGGTGTTTTTAATGGCATCCTAGACTAAAATCGATGTCCAAAGGTCATTGAATCCAACCACTTTTCTGAAGCAAGGGAAGACAAGTTGAAATAACAAATGTTGGGACTTTAGGGTTTTAGTAGTCCGCTTCCATGAAGATAATGGGGATAAGATTATCTACTCTCAGTCACTGGATTGCTTCCCCTCCCCATCTCCTAATCTGTTTTCCTTTCTACAACCCTAGTGATTTTTTTTAAAGCACGAATCTGGTCTAGTCACTCCTCCACTTAAAAGTCTTCAATATCCTTCATTGTTCTTAGAGTTAGGTTGAAATCCCTTAACTTGACTTAGCAGCTTTGGCTGATCTGACTTCAGTTTATTTCTCCATCCTCATTTGAGCCCATTCCTTCATATGCTCTATTTTAATTGTTCACTTGGTGCTTCAACCATCTAGTCTGTGGTCTCCATGAGGGCAGAGATCGTATTTATTCTATTCATCATTGTTACATTAGTGCTTATCATAGTGTTTGGAATATAGTAGGTACTCAATAAGTATTTGTTGAAGAAGGGAAGGAGGGAGGAACACAGGGAGAGGGAAGAATAAAGTTATTTTGAGGATAGATGAAATGAAAAAATATGTTTATAAAATATTAGTAGGAATTATATGATTCGAAGCTAATCAGAGAAACTATCTTTTAGAAAATACATGGCAGCTCAATGTGTCTATCTTTGCTTCTATTGTTTGGGGAATCTAGGGCAGACTATAACAAAACACAATGTTTCAGTGCTTGCAGTGGTTGAAATGATTCGGTCCTTCAGACCTATTGATCAGGGATCATCACAAATTTAATTAATGTGAAAAAATTATGAAAACTCAGAGACAGCACCAAAATGCACAGACCCTGTGTGGCTTGCGAGGTTTCCTTTATTGGTCTCATGTAAACAAAGCCAGCTGCAGCTACAATGACTAAGCTCAGGGCACGGACTTCTCATTCAGTGGATTCATTCTTTCTACATCATTTTTAAAAACTGAGTTTCCACAGCAGCTGTAAAGCTATACTAAGTTACACAAACATGAAAAGTAAGTATAAGCATCATGATGGAAAAAAATCATAGCCATGATAAGAGGCTTTAGTTGAAGTGGTAGAGCTTCAGAACTGTTTTCTCAACTCGTGGTCTAGAACACAAAGTATCAGAATCACTCTCTCAACCTCTCTGATGCAGAGAGCTTGCCAACGTTCAACTTAATATGGAAATTATTGTCAGATCACTGATATTATGCCCAGAATTGTGTTAGGAAATTGGGAGAAAATTAAGAGGTAAGCCTTATTCAAATACCCTAAAAATGACCCGTAGTTCTTAAGCAATTTTCTCTTGATTTGATATTTGTAATTTCAGTCCCCTTTCTCATCTGCTCTTCGGGAATCTGAAAATACTTGTCTTTCATCTAAAATACTTTAACTTTCCTCTATATAGATGTGATATCAAAAGTTTCAAAGTATTCACATTTTGTTTGTTATTATAATCAATTTTTGTTATCTATATATTTAAGTTTTCTGCTTGAGGATGTTTTTGTAGCCATGTTAATTAAAAAATGTCGCTGGTCACTATTTATACCTTACAGTTTTACAATATGATTTCTAAGTCATATATATCATGGTACTAATGAAAGAGCTTGCTTATTTCACTTAGCATAATACCCTCTAGGTTCATCTACGTTGTTGCAAATGTTAAGATTTCACTCTTTTTTTTATGGCCGAGTAATATTCCATTGTATTTATATGTACATCTTTATCCAATAGTCCATTGATGGGCACTTAGGTCACTTCCACATTTTGGTTAATGTAAATAATGCTATGGAGACTGGATAAAAAAGGTGAAGTTACAAAATAGTCAAGGGGACGTAAAGTACAGCATAGGGAATATAGTCAATAATAATTGTAATAACTAGGTATGGTGCCAGGTGGGCAAAAGACTTATTGGGGGATATTACTTTGTAAATTATATAAATATCTAACCACTATGCTGTATACCTAACACTAATGTAAAATAATATTAATGGATAAAAAGAGTAAATAAAGAGCTTGCACAACAATGTTTAGCATAAAATCAAAGTCTAACAGGGAGGAGATAGTCATTCTATTTTCTTATTTTAGAGAGGTCCATCTTACTAATGCATTTACTTATTAATTCAACAAATATTTATACAGTATTTATGATGTGCTAAACATTTTTGTAAGTTCTGGGGATATAGTGATGAGCCAAATAGACATGATCTCTGCCCATGTGAAACTTAATATCTCGTGGGCAAGATGACATCTACCAAGCACGTGATAAAAATGAGTTCTGCTCTCAAAAATGTATAGATTTGTCAAATATGATAAATAGAATTGTAAGTTTTACTCTGCACCCAGTATATATTTCACTTAAGGGAATCCTTATTCATTATTAAAGCAACAACAACAAACAAACAAACAAAATCCCAGACAAACTGCCTTCTCTATGTCATTCTTTTTATTTTTTATAAACATTGAGGAATATTTTTAACATATTAGGATTCCTAGTGTAATGCAGACCCTTAAAATGTACTCTCCTGTATTTTAAACAGGTATATTTCAGAATAACAGAGACTGTGGGAAATGACAAACCTTTATTTACAACTCAGTCAAGTCAGGTTTTCATGCACTCTCAGGATGCAAATAAAAGTTTGTGTTACAAATTGCTATCTTTCAGACTGGGTGGATCTACTCATATTATCTTAGAGTGACAGGATCGAAAAAGGTCTTACAAATTACAGGATATTAGCTCAAGGCATTGCCAAAGACAGGAGAAGGAGACAAGAGAGCACTTACTGGTAAGTGGTTGGGCTGACATTGATGCGCCGAGGGTGGCTTCCTGATTCGAATTTGCTTGCTAGTGTGACATTATTTCCAAACAGGCAATATCGTGGCATTCTTACCCCAACAACTCCAGCCAGCACGGAGCCCGAGTGAATGCCTATCCTCATCTAAAATAAAAAAATAGAAAAAAATTATATATTTACATTTTCACTTGATATGCAATTATTCGCATGAGAGGTACTGCCGATTATGTAAACGGTTAAATTAGCCCAATATCTGGATGAACATGGACGTTGAATGTAAACAGTTAAATTAGCCCAATATCTGGATGAACATGGACGTTGAATGAATAGATTTATTATAGAACAAAAATTCATTTAATATGCTATACAAATCTGGTCATGTTACAAGTTAAATTGTTTCATTTGCACATAATATGCTCTGATACATAGAAAATGTATTATTCTCCTTCCCGTTATTTATTCTCACATAAAACTCTAAATTTCCCTTCATAGCATTAAATACAATTATAAATTAAATATCTACATTTTGTTTATTTTGCTTAAATTTGGGGTTTCCCCATGAGAGAATAATCTATATCTATTTCCTTACTGCTGAATATTCAGCACTTAGTTCTGTACCAAGAGCAAAGAAGGCACTAAATAGTAAGTGATGAATATTGAATAAATTTCCTAAATTCCCCAACATCCATAAAAATGGAGGTATAGGAAATTCAACCCTTGAGTCTGTTGAGAAGAATCATTTGAAAACCTCGAAGAGTAAAATACATGCTGTATATTTTACTCTCTGAGAATTCGATAAATATTAATCTGGTCTGTGCCCTGAAGGAGCCCTCAATGTGTAGTGATATACACTTAAATAGTAATGTACACTTAAATAGTAAATTACTTAAATAGCAATATACACTTAGATGATGGTAATAAAGTTGTATTCACATAATCTACACCAAAATAACTGAATCTAATGGTGACTAAGTAGAAGATGATATTCTCATTTCTAGGAGTGTGGGTAACTCTGGGAGAGGGGAAGGAGTAATGACCCCTAAATGCTATCACCGATATAGTTGTGAGGATAAAAAGTCACTCTTAGACTAACCCTTGTCATAGGACTGGAGACTTGTGCACGTATCAACCCATAATAAGACAGGTTGCAACCAATGTGATCTAGCTGCAGTTCCTAATAACCTCTTCATCTACTCTTAAAAAACCGACTTTAAAATTTATTTGGAAATTCAGTATGCTAGGAAGAGCCATGATACATTTGAGAAAGAAGAAAGAAGTTGAAATATTTGCCCTATGAGGTATCAAGTCTTTGTATAAACATATCCAATTTACAGATGATATAATACTAATACACAAAGACATGGACTACTAGAAAAAATAACCCAGAAAGACTTCCATGCATATATAGGTGATTGATAAATGACAGAGTTGGAATTCTGCTTAGTGTAAAAAGGGTGGTATTTCCATTAGTGTGTTCTGGATCAACTGTGTCTTCATGTGAAAAAAAATCCAAGTAGAGTAAAGACCTTAATATAGAAGGTACAACTTTACAGCTTTAAAAATAATTGTTTTAATTAAGATAAAGTTCAATCTGCAGTATCAGTAAAGCCCTAAAATATAAACACCTAAATACCATAGATTTTTATTAGTCTCTTGTTTTTGAGGTTTGTTCAGTCTCATGGATCTGTGGGTTTTATAGTTTTCATCAGGTTGGGAAAATTCTAGGCATTATTTCTTCAACTATTTTTTCTATCCACCCGCCTCTCCCAGAGACTCCAATTACATGTGTATTAGGATGCTTGAAGTAGTTTCACGGTTCGCTGATGATCTGTTTACTTTTTTATCTGTTTATTTTGGATAAATTCTACTACAATGTCTTCAAATTTACTAATCTTTTCTTTTGTAATGTCTAATCTTTTGTTAATCTAGTATATTTTTCATCTCAGACATTGTAATTTTCTCCTCTAGAAGTTCAATTTGGAATTTCTTTTTATCTTCAGGTATCAAATTAGCTTTCGAATATTTGGAATACAGTTTAAATAACTATTTTAATACTCTTATCTGCTAATTCTAACACCTGTTTCAGTTCTGTGTCAGTTTTGATTGATCTATTTTTCTCATCATTATGAGTTATATTTTTCAGTTTTTCTGTATGGCTAGTAATTCTTGGTTGAATGTTAGATATCATGTTTTTGACTGCTTATTGCTGGATATTTTTATATTCTTATACATATTCCGGATCTTTAGCCTACAATAGACTTGCTTCCGATTAAAAGACACACACAGACTAAAAGGAAGGGAATGGAAAAAGATATTGCTTTAATGGACCTAGAGGATATTGCACTGAATGAAATGGGTCAGATAGAGAAAGACAAATATTCCGTGATTTTACATACATGTGGAATCTAAAAAACAAAATCAACAACAACAAAAACAAAAGTGGGAATAAATTCATAGATACAGAGAATATTTAGAGGGATACTAGATAAGAGGGCAGTTGGTGGGGGGGACAAAAAAGGGCAAAGGGATTAAGAGGTACAAATGGATAGTTGCAGAATAGACATGGAGATGTAGAGTGTAGCATGGGGAAGATGGTTAATAATGTAATAAATATGTAAGGGGGAAGAAGGGTACTAGATTTAGTGGGGTGATCATTTTGTGAGTTATGTGGATCTCTGATCACTATGTGCTATACAATGTACACTGGAATATTACTATATGCCAACTATAATTGAAAAAAAATTCATTGAATTGTACAATGTAAATACAAGCAACTAATTGTCTATTATATTTCAATAAAGACAGAAAAAAATGCTGAGAATATTCTGGAGCTTTGTCTTGAGATGCAGTCAAGTTACTTGGAAACAATTTTTTCCTTTCAAGTCTTGCTTTTTAAGATTTCTTAGCCAGTGGCTTGAGCAGTGTTTCAGGTAGGGCTAAATATTCCCCACTACTGAGGTAAGAACCCTCTAAGTATGGTACCCGGAGCCCATGATTTATGAGTTTTCCAGTCTTTCTGATGGGAATAGACATTTTTTTCAAGTCTTGTCTAAATACCAAAAACTTTTTTCTCTAATCCTTTCAGACTTTTCCCCCACTGAGCTCAGGTAGTTTTCTAACATACAAACAATAACAGTACTTTGCAGAACATATAGGAGGCCCCTGAAGAGAACTCTGGTGGTGTTTGTGTAATTCTCTCCTCACTGGTACTCTGTCTGTAACCTTTAGCCATCTTGGTCTCTGTAGACTCTCAGCTCCATCTCTTTAACTCAGGGAATTTGTTGGGTGCCTCCTGGTTTGCCCCTCTCTGCACCACAGCCTGGATATCTCCCCAGGCAATACACCAAGGAAATCACATGTCTCGCTTATTTGTTCCTTTTATTTTCTTCTTTTTTTTTAGGCGAGGCAACTCTCACAGATTGCAAGGACCTTGTCAGCTTACAATACCTTATCTATTATTTATTTATTTTTATTTTTTATGCCTACAGCACCTGTTCTTCCTAGGTGGTCTCCCATCCAAGTACTAACCAGGCCCAACCCTGCTGAGCTTCAGACGGGATCGGGCTTGTTCAGGGTGGTATGGCCATAGACTATTTGTTTCTTATCTCTCAGGAATCATTGTCTTCCATTGCCTAGTGTCCAATGTCATGAACATCATTTTTGTTTGTTTGTTTGTATATTTTGTCCAGACTTTTAATCATTTAAGGTGGAAGTGTTAGAGTAGGCAGATAGACAAATGTGCGCAAGAAGGTGAGAAAGCCACAGGGGCACAGATGTGGTTGCCATGGGCCTTGGTGAACCTTAGAGAAGCTCAAAACCCACAACATCCTGACCCAGAGACACAGGTGGTCTTTCCCACTAGGCACATGCGCAAATCAGGCCCTGTTCACCTTTGGCCTAATTCTTCCTTCATTATACAGCTATTATAATAAATTAGCATTGAGATTAATGCTGTACCCATCATGTCATGATGCCATGACAGTTCGGTGAAAACCAAATATTGCAAGAAAAGAAGTGTCTCCTGATTCCAAGAAAAACCACCTTCTTTCTACAAAAAGACCACCCAAAATTACGAATATTCCACCCCCTAGTTAAACCAGTAGATAAAGTCCAAACTCTGTGAAAATACAACGGTGCAGCTCACTCTTGAGCTTTCCTACTTTCTCATCTGAGAATGTACTTTTGCTTTTAAGAGTGAACATTTGCTTCCAATAAGCCTGAGCTGTTGCTTCATCGCCTTCACTGTTTGTCTGTGAATTCTTTCTTGTGACCTTGATAAGATTTTGGTTACCTATCTGGTGATGGAAGTATAAATCCAATCCCTATTAGTCCATATTGACTAGAAGCAGAAATGAGATACAATTTTTTAAAGAAAATAAACTCTCTAAAAAAAAATTTAGGCCTATTTCTGATAAGAAATTGTCTATTTAGATTTAAAGGTGAAGAAACAGCTGAATCATAATATTCATTTTAAACAAGATAAGTGTAAAATATTTTTCTCTACAATGTTATAATATTATATGTCTTCGGGTTTCTGCTTGCTTTCAAAAGGTTTATTTATATTATATTCCATAGTGTAATACAAGCTTGCCTAAAAAACACCCAAACCTTAGATACTAAGATAGTCAGTCTAGGCCTGTGATCACTACAGTAATTTTTATTCTGCTTTTTGTTTGAGAAAAAGACTCCATACCCTCATCAACTAATAGAAGAAGACCTATATATTTCTACTTCTGTCTCCTTTTAAAAGACCTGAAGCAATTTTTTTGTTGTTGTTGCTTTGTTTTCAAACCAAATGGTCAGAATGAGAATGATTATAGCCTGAAAAGTGCTAAGGATAAAACCTCTGATATCCTTGAAGGGGTGGATGGAGAAATGGTCATTTAAAAAGACCCTTATCTCTTAGAAGGTCACCTTAAACATGCACAATGATATCAACAACTGCAAATATAGCACAGATTCATTATCACTGTCACTACCCTAAAATGGAACAGGACTCAGAGAATTATTTAATCTCAGAAGTAAGGAGAGACATCATTGAGAACTTACAAGCAGAATCACCAGACTCTGCTTTCTTTTGCATTTCTTTTGACAACTTATCAAATATCCCAGGAATTTTCGCCTATATAAGGAAGTCACTGATTGCCTCATTCAGAATATGCCAAGAGCATCTAGCTGTTAGACAAAATGGAAAGATGTATTTAACAATCAATGAGGGATTTAGATTCATTTCAGCAAGATTTAACTTTATTTAAATGAGTTAACCAAACAGTAAAATTTGCATCCTTCTTTTTAGTATGCCCTCGCTAAACAGGATTGTTTTGCACTAAACCAGTGGTTGTCAATTGGGGCCACTTGTGCTCCTCAGTGGACATATGCCCCTCAAGACAAAATGTCTTGAGACATTTTTTATTTTCAAAAAATAAAAATTGGGGGTAGGAAGCTGCTACTGGCACCTGTTCAGTAGATCTGGAGATTCCCAGTACAGCTTCCCCACAGCAAGTGATTTTCCAGTCTAAAATATCAAAAGTGCCAAGGATGAGAAACCCATGCACTAAGCAGACCCCTGGCAACCTATAAATACTTAGTAGACAAACACACACAAAAATGAAATAAATGCTTCAACTGGATCAAAGCTTTGATGAATTACACTACCCTTCACTTTTTAGAAAACGTTCATGAAAAAAGTTTGTCCTAGAGATTTATGGAAAAACACAATAACTTTAGCATCTATCCTGAGGTTAGATTATCTATTAATCTCCTATATCTACGTGAAATGTATGAAATAATGCAAAACTCTGGAACAAATTAAAATCCCTGATTATCAAAGGATTCAGTTATTCTCATAATACTCTACTGATTATTTCTTAGTTGAGGCATATAAACTGCATTTTTAGAAAACATTCCTCCTACAACTTTTAAAAATAGAATGCTTATATAGTTTGACCTCAGCTAGCCAAAACTTCCTTGGTTTTGTAAAGAAGGAACATTAGGGTTGAGAGGGCAGCATAGATCCATTAGTTCAGCTCCCTCATCTTACAAATAAACTAAAGTCCAGAGGAGCTCAGTGAAAAGAGAAATTAATGTTAGGGTCAGCTCTAGACCGGAGGTCATCTGGCTCTGGGTTCAGTGCACTATAAAAAATGCACAAAAGGAAATAACGCCTCAGGCTGTTTCTACAGGGCACATCAGACTAAATCAGACAATAAAATAAAATCAGATTTAATCTGGTTTGCCTACTCTCTATACATAGAAGATTTAGCACTTTCCAAATGAAACTCAGAAAAAGTAAGTTATACATTCATTAAATCTAACATCTTTCTATCCTTCTTCCACCTTCTTCATCATGCTTCTCCACACTAAATCTTTCCTGACTGATCTTCTACTCTTCACACCCCAAAAATGCCTAGCATGGATTGCCTCAACCCAATATACGACCTGAACTCTGTACTAAGTACTCAGAGTATAAAGGGGGAACAAAAGAGGTATATTCCTTGCCTTCCTGGAGTTTTCATTTGGTGTAAAAGATAGAATACCTGATTGAAATCAATAAATGCTAAAAAGTTAAAGTGTAAAAGAGGGCGGGCCGGTGGGGGAGAGGGGCTGACCATTCTGGGAGTCTCCCTTGAGGAAATACTCTTTGAGCTTAGTTCTGAAAGAGAAATGGCTTTGGCTAGGTTGGGGCGGGGAGCGGCAGTGGGAGAACTATAATTGGATGGGTGAAGGGAGAGCATCCAGGTAGGGTGGAAATAATATGCAAAGAGGCTAAAGCCTAAAGAACTCTGGTACATTTGAGTTACTGAAGGAAGGCAAGTCAAGGTGGCTGTTGCTTTAAAGACAAAAGAAGAGAAAGGCAGGCAATGAGGCTGAGAGATCATATAGAATGAGGTTTCTCAGTCTTAGCACAACTGATGTTTTGGTCAGATCATTCCTGTTGAGGAGGAACTGTATTGTGCATTGAAGGCTGTTTACTGTCCCTGGCCTTTATTCATTGAATGTCAGTTGTAGATTAAAAGCAGAGGTTATGTTTTGGTAGTGTGGTTCCATACTCTAAAAGGTACAGACTTTATATGCAATCCTAGCTCCACTCTCTACTTAATGATAGTATTCTCGAGTCAGTACCACTATGTTTCAGGCAATTCATTTGCATCTATTCTCAGCCCTGAAAGTTTTGTGAGACCGACTCCACCTCTGGCCAGGAGTAGGTCCAATATGGCAAGGGTATGTCAGTTCTCCATTATCAGCAATAATTTAAGAATGAAAAGTGATCCAATGCAAGCCAATGAGAGAGCAGATCTCAGAAATTATGTGAGAGCCACAAGACACCCTCTTTTCCCCAAGACAGTGTGGTGTATGTTTGTGAACAGTGTATATAGTGAGTCCTCAACATCGCTGATAGGTTTTAGAACTGCCGCAAAACAATATATAATAACCCAGTTTTACCATAAGCTAACTGATATAAACAAGAGTTAAGTTCCTACGAATAAAATAATGTTATTCAAGAACCTGCTGTTCAGTGTTCCAGTGAACAACTGGTGCCATTTTGGCACTGTGACTAGGGCCTGGAGCTGCAGGGAGTCTTGTTGAGCCTGAGGAAGCCAACTCTGGTTAGGCAAACCAAAGAGAACAAAAGAGAAGCCAAGTTCATGATAGCATCAATTTTGTAGCTACCTCCAGCCTCATGTGAAGCTATTCCTACCTCTGGGCTTTACAGTTATTTCAGTCAATGCATTCCTTTATTTGTTTATTCTGTCACTCTTAAGTCTTTCTTTTCACTAGCTATGTGAATTTAGTCAGGTTAACTAACCTCTCTGAAGTTATTTATAAAATAATAATTATAATACCCTCTTGTTGCTGTTAGCGGAATCAAATGAGATAAACTATAGGCCTGTACTAGGCACTCAAAAAAATCAGTTCCCTTCCCACACCTCCTGGTCACCACTGCATTGCTTATAGTGTCAAAAACGATGCCACATACCCATTTACAATTCAGTAAGTAGGTTCACTAATTCTGGAATGTCCAAGTCAAACTGAAAACATGATTAACATTGTAGCAAGTTAATAAATACCAACTTGTGTTGAAATGGTCATGTTTCAGCAAGACAAAATGTCCAAATTAAAAGAGAAAGTCTATTGTAGAAATAGCCAGTTAGCTGTTTATTCATGTTTGCATTTAAGTATTGTTCTTAGATTTATGTGATTAATATTTTAAGCTTTTGAAAAAAATTTTAACCGTTTTAATAGTAAGGAGATTAAAATAAAATTATACACGTTGTTAGGCAAGAGGAAGAAAAATAAGTACTTCGTCCTTTACCAGTATTAGTAACACGTATTACAAAGTTTTCTCATAAAATATTCTTCTATATAAAATTTTTCACATTTTTTGTCTTGTACTTTTATTAATAAGCAACATTTCCCTCACAAGAAACAATCACTTACTGTTTTAAATTATAATTTCAAAAGCTTAAGATTCTTAGTAAGAATACACTCAACTCACGTAATCTATGTAGCTTTTACAATTTCTCCTTGTTTCCCCAAGGTGCAAGTAAACAAAGAAAATATCTCCGTGGATATATTGCATTTTTCCTTTTATCAGAGGACTCAGCCTCCAGTCTGATGGTGTCAAAATGTCACATTCTCAAGTAATATGCTTGGACAAATAGCACTTTGGGAAAAATGTCTTACTATGTTTATTTTGAACAATCTAGAAGTATCATTCTAGATAAATTTCACTTTATATAAAATATTTGACAAAAAAATGGTTCTCATCACTGGTATGGTAACATAATTTCAAACACGATATGAAATATAGGGACTTTTATAAAATAAAACTTGGTGAAATTTTAAATAATTGGTACTCTAGAGTTAGGGAGAAAAATGAGTTTGTAATCTTATTTTCATTTTTTGATGGGGAAGAATAGAACCCTGAAAAAGAGATTAGGAGGGCATGCCTGGAATCCTATGGTGGACGGCACACTGTCAGAAATTACTAAGGGGTACAGCAGTTTGGCTCAACGTCACCACTGCCTTCTAACAGGGCACTGATTAATGTGTATGAAATAATTTAAATACACTTGATATCTAATAAAAGATTTAAATTTGACCCAGGTTGTAGGAGTGTTATTATTAAAGCCTATAAGCTGAATCTAAAACTTTTTGTACAGAAAAAAATGCTTTAAGAATTGTTTTTCAAAGTAATAAACTGATTTAAAGCAATTAATGTATGTAAGTTAAATATGCATATATTTAGAAATAACCAGTACATAATTTAGCAGTTGAAAAACACACCACTTTGTGCCAGAAATATGGACAGTTTGTATATCATTTAACAATGTAGTATAATTTAAATATATATGAAACTGCTTATTATAATAAAGAGTAACAGTGTAATTAAAAGATGATAAAGATACTTAAAGAATTTAAGAAAGTGATTGACTTTTTTTTTTTAAATCAGTATTTATTTTCATTCTAGTATGTAGAAAAGAATTAGAAGCCCTTTTCTAACATCCAATCTTTGGCTCTCTAGCCAATGATACTGAGGAAATACTTCCTTACAGCATTAGTATCACAGATCATTCTGTGATATTTTACTTAGTCAACTTAATACATCTTTATTGTTTAAATGCACAGATTGAAATCAACTTCTTACTAATATAAAGCATTCCTTGTTAATGGCTTCATGTTTAACGAAGTCTGTTAACTGCTAAAATTTCAAAGCTTTAGAGGTTCTTATTTAGAGACTACTACTAGAAAATACTCCTATTGACTTACTAATTCTTCCTGTTGACTAACAGAAATTGTTTTCTGTCAAAATGCAGATCTTAAAACAATAAATAATCTGGGAAAAAAATTTCTATTACAAAAGAAATTTTACAATATTGTATATTCAGAAAATGATTTAAAATGTCTTATATATGTAGAAATGCAATCCTTTGAAAAGAGATGAAGGGATATATGAAAAATTCTAATACTATGAAGTATGTATTTACTAATTTATGAATTAATACATATAAACTATCAGAAATTTATTATTTATTTGTTTGTATGTTTATCTGAATCTTATTCTCAAGACCAAGGACCAAAGTCAACCAACAGAATAACTTTCCTTTCAACAAAAATATCCCTAAGTTTGAGAGTTTTTGATAATAATGGGGAAAATGCACAATTTCAAAGAATGGAAAACAAGGACCGCCTTTCATTCCTCAAAGGAAAAGTAAATTAAAAATGTGGAGACTTGTTTGTCTTTTACTCATCCCTTCCCTTCCCTTCCCTTCCCCTCCCTTCCCTTCCCTTTTTTTCCTTTCTTCCAAAGGTTATTACATAACAATTCAATCCCAAACACTCACTAGGCATTGCAGATGATACAAAGGAGTGAAAGACTTTATTATTTTCCTTCAAGGAACTTGAAAGCTTACAAAGTTAAGTAAAGAAAGACATTTTTTTTCCTTAAGAAAATATATATGCTCAGCAAATATCAATTCCAAAATTTTAGATACTGAAATTATTATTTTGCAATTTTACAAAAATTAAAAATAAAACTTGCAAATATATGATTTTCCACTTGCAGATCACTTAATGAAAATAAAAACTTCCTCTATGAGAAAATGGCATATATTATAATGATGTCTATCCTTACTGTTGAGAATTGAATTTCTTCAGGGAAAATTTAGTTCATATAATGTGTAAAAATTTCTATACCTCAGACAGAAAAAAATGTATTTGATAGATGTGTAAGCAAAAGAGAAATTTAAAAACTAAGTTTGATTATTAAACACCAATAATTATTATCCTCTTTTGTAAGCCATACCTTTTTGTTTGTTTGTTTATATTATTAGAATAAACAGCATAGGCAAGTTTACCTGCAAGAATAAAAGTATAGTAACAACATTAAACTCCTCAGTTACAATGTAAAACTCTTGGCTACACATTAGAATCAATTTGGGGAGTTTTAAAATTGCTATTTTGGATCTCACTTCCAGAGATTTTGATTTAACAAGTATGGAATGAGGCTTGGGCACTGGGACTTTTAACCTTCTCTAGGATTTCTAATGCACATCTAAAGTCTGAGAACCAAGTGTAGAAGGTCATTTAAGTTTCACATATGTATTTATGAATTATCAATACTGCAGGAGCTAAGTAGTTTATGTAGCTCTATTCTTTCCCAGCAGATGGTTTTAGCCAGCCAGCATTGTACAAATGCCTTCACATTCACAAACACATATACTACCTTTCAATTTTAAGAAGGAAACGCAATATTCCATCTTACTCCCAGGTGACAATATTTCTGCATATCTCTCAAAGACTTTTAAAGCAATAAAAATATATGTTTAATTAAAATATTAGCAAACAGGGTAAAACTGTGAATATGCCTCATACTTAATGCATTTCAGACTTAATGCATTGGAAATAGGTTTCCTTGAGACTTCAGCACATCTGCTTTGGCATGGGTAGCAACTCAAGTTTATCTACAGCATTTTATATGGTCTCACATGCTTGGGGCAATGAGACTACAAAGAGAAACTTCATCTTGAAGTGTTGGTCATTAGAGGAGCCCTAGCAACATCATGACAGCTTACGGATGCTGAAAGTAGTGTTGCCACAGGCTTTGGATTCTAACCCATCACTTATTTGTTGTATTATCCTAGGCAAATTGCTTCTCTAAAACTCATCATCTACATATACTGTGGCGATAATAATAATGTGTACCCACTTAAGTTGGTATATAATAAGCATTCCCTCATATCCAATATAAAATATTCTGATTATTAACGATTATTGGGAAAACAGTGGTCAATTTTATTTATTTTCCCATAATATAATGGCTAGGAAATTTTCTGGTTCACTTTACTCCACAGACATAGAAACTGAAAACAAAGGGTAAATGGCTGGCTAAAAAACACAACCAGTGGGAACTATTAGAGTCCAAAAGAAAACATCACTCTTATGATTTTTACTAAATTAGTCCTTCTATCAAAATATCTTGGTCATTCTCTTTCTTAATCCCTTTAAAAATTTTAGAGATGAAAAGTAAATAATGATAATTTATGTTTATACAAACCTCCATAAATTCTGCTTAAATAGTTATATAGCATTACCAAAGGAACAGAGGAAAGTGTTTTCTGGAAAAAATTTTTTAAGATTTTGAAAAATAACAAAAAAGCTACAATAATAAAATTCAAATGTAAATCGAACCGCTATATAAAGCATTAGGAGACATGATTACCAAATGTAAAGTGGTATCCTTGATGGAGACATTAGGACATTAGGGAAAAATTGAGAAAATTTGAACAAAATCCAGACTTTAGTCAATAATAATGCATCTACATTTGTTCATTAATTATAACAACAGCACCATACTATTGTTTAGGGAAAACTGGATGTGGGGTATTTGGGGACTCTTGATACTGTCTTTGCAATTATCTTGAATATCTGAAACTGTTATAAAATTAAGTTTATCTAAAAATGTAAATTACATGCTTTGCAACCAATAAAAAGACAAATTTACAAATGTTTCTTATCTTTAAAATGTTTCTTAGTTTTAAATTCAGATGGTAATAACTAACTCAACGGATTGTGATGTGGAATAAAATAACTGAATATGATAATGTAATGATAGTTTACAAATCTTAGAAAGAAATGGACTTAGAAAGAAATGAACCAATTAGCCAACCAATCAACCAACCAAATGGTAACAGCCCTAAATCCTTTGATACATACCCTAATTCTGTTGTATACTACTGTTGTTACCAACATTTACTCCATTTGGGCGTTAGGTGGCGCTCATGCTCGTTTTACTGAGCAAGTTGGCTCCTTACTATGGGCAATAGATATATGGACTGCAGATGTGTTTGGAAGATCTGGCCCAATATTAATTTTAGGGGTAAATTTCAAAGCAAAGTTAATTCCCATAATAAGATTTAACAAAACCTTGGGTTGGATGACAAAATTCTAACAATGAACAGAACTGAAAATTAAAAAATCATTAAACAGTTTTCATAAATCCTAAGGAGCTCAAAGGTAGACTTCAAGGCATCCTCAAAATCCTGAATTTGTGTGTGTATGTTGCATCCACGGTGTTTATCAGCTTTTCAAATAAGTCTATACATTCCCCAATATTCGAGAACTATTATTTTAATATCCCTTTCAGTTTCAAATCATTTCTGTGTCTTCAATATCTGCCACTGAATTTTACATTTAGTATAGTCTTAAAAATTTTATGGAATGAATGAATAAGTGAATTGAGTAGAAGAATGAAAGGACCTTCTATGTTGGGTACATGTGTCATTCCTTCCCTTCCTCTAAATACTTGCAGCATTCAAGTATTTGGATACTCATTCATCTTTGTATCCTTCACTGATATTTGCAAACTCAGAATGAAAAGCACCTGTAAACAAGAAACCTTGAATCGATATTTTATACCTAATCCTACTTCTGCCTGTCACATTAGTGTCATAACTGATAAAGAAACAACATCTTAGACCTCAAAAATTGTTATCTTTAGGTCTTCCCAAATTTGGCTACAAATTAGATGAAACTAGTTAATGACAACAAAAGAAAATAAAAAGCTTAGTCACTTTTTATTTTGAGGCTAAATAACCACTCAAAGCTCAAGTTCTTTTAGTGCTGCTCCACTCCAGCTGTGACATTTTTATTTTGATGGTGTCCTCTAGTATAAAATAAAAGAATAATAGATTCTCATGAATCGATGAGTTCATGGACTAAAATAAGTAATCTGATTTCATGAAGCCTCTGCTTTTAACTTGGGTTTTGAGAAAAAGCTTGAAGTTCAAAATTGAAAGCTCTGTACTATTTATTTGTAGTTAGCCTGCCATTGAGCCTATCCAAGCAAAAAAAAAGGAAAAGAAAAAGAAGTCAGAACTTTCTTCAAAAAGGAAACCAGACAAATGAAGAAACTACACAAGTAATCATCAAAGGCCAATTCTGCGTGTGTGGTGCGCACAATGTCAATTTTAAGGACTCTCTTAGCCCCTAAAACCCCTAAAACAATTAGTGTATACTGATTTATTTTGTTTTGACCCCATTCCCCTGACACATGAACTTCAGAATTAGAAATGTGTAGTTTTACCCAAACCAATCTATATAAAAATGAATTTCTGATTTATACTTTGTGTTTATTAATGTATGCCTTTATAAAACTATTAAAATATATACCATTATTTTGATATATTTTATTATGGTAGCAAGTCCCTGCAAATCTTTAAACACACCAATCTGCTTTACTCCCCTGGGCCTTTTTGTTGCTGTTTACCTGCTTAGACTGCCTTCTACCACTTGTCTGTGGTAATACTCATCATTTTCATAGACCCAGCTTAACCATCATCTATGCTCCATGCCTGTGCATATGTTGTTCTCTCTGCTTTCCTCAATTCTTGATCTGTATGGATGGCTTCTCACCTTTCAGACCATAGTTTAGAACTCACCTCCTCCAGGAAGTCTTTCATCGGGGAGTTAGGTATCCGTGATATGAACTGTATTCACTGTATTTCCCTAATAATTACTGTACTTTTTAAAAATTCTTTTGTCACTATCTATCTCCCCTGCTTGGTACTAAACTCTGGAAAAACACAAAAAGCATCTACATTTCTGTTATAGCCCCAGCACCTTCCTGCATGTAATGGTAACTCAGTGAATATTGAAGCGCAATATGAATTTAAAGCACTTCTTTAAAAACCTCAAAATATAAACTAATATGGCTTTTGAATTAGATTTTGTAAATGTATTTTGTTTTCAACTGTTTCTCTTCATAAAAGGGATATTCTAAAAAGTAATTTTAAGTAAAAAAAAATCTTTCCAGAAACTTGCCTAAGATATGCCTCCATTCCTTTTCACTCTTTTTTTAACAAAACAAAACAAAACAAAAGAACAAACAAAACAAGCTAAGTCAAGTCCAGTGAGTGTATCCTAAAAACGGTACCTGCCCTGTGGAACTAACCAAGGACTTCCTGTGAGAGCTAGACACCTGTAGCCAGGGACACAGCGAAATGTGGCCAATACATCTACCTTCTTATTGAAACATATAACTGTGATATCTATTTGAATTCAGTAAGGAGCAGGACATATATATCCTACAGTTATAAAAATTATACCAAATACTTCCATTTTAAACATATTTTGTAAGTTATGTCAATTAGGTAATGGTATTATCAAAACAAAAATCAATCTATGATAGATTTTTTTTGTATAAAGTAATGCATTTCAATTTGTAATTATTTTCTGTCACAATATTAGTAAAGAGTATGTTCTCATTGAAAAGAGTTAGAAATTTCAGAGTACTTCAAACCAAATACTGGAAATGGTAAGATATCAAGTTATTTTATAGTCTTAAAAGGTAGTTGGTGACAGATATCTGCATGTTTGATTAAGTGCCTGAATCTTCTGTGACAATCACAATGGCAGCACTAGACCCTATGTCTTATACCATATAATTTCTGTCTGCCTTTTATATAGCTATGCATGGACTGTGGAGTACTTTCAAGGGGAAAGAAAATCTTGCCCAGTATAATTCTCATTTTTTTCAATAGACATTCAAGGGCAGACCATAGATTTCAAGCATTATAAGGACTTCAGATATGATTCTGAAAGCCATCAAGAGTATGACTCAGTCATGTCTATCTTGTTTATTGTGATAACCCTGCACCTTTTCACAGTGCCTGGCATATAAATAGGTGATTGATAAGTACATATGCAAACAAGCAAAACTTAAGTAGTAAAGTGGCAGATTATATTTCTGATTTAGAATATTAATAGGGACTACAGGATGGAGAATGACTTTAGATTTATGGCTGAGCAAGAAACACTGTAGACTAAAAAAGTTTTTAGTTAAATTTGAGAGGTAATGATGATGGAAAGCAGGAAACTTATTGGAGAGATAAGTAGGTGGCAAATTGACAGGACTCGGTAACTGGATGTAAAGAAGAGAGTTATAAAGAAGGATGACTAAAATTCTGGATTAATGTGTTAGTGTCATGGATTAAAATAAGAGCTAAAGAAGGAAACATAAGTTCCTTTGAGTGAAGATGGTGGGAGAACATGAGTTAATTTGAATTGCAAGATATCAGCTTTGAAGTAGTTCTAGAAACCATGGCTGTAGCAGACTAATCAGAATGGGTATCATGGGAGAAAAAAAGAGCTGAATGAATAGTTTTAGAAATTTAAAAGATTCATAATCAGCATAAAACCAAGGACCTGAAGCCAAGTTAAAAGTCTGAAATACTAGAGCAGAGCGGTAGTGGTTGTAGGTCAGAGCAAAATGGAAGGACCAAATCAGCAAGTGGGAGATACATGTGAAGTCAAGTTTACGGCAATGGAAAAAAAAAAAGAGGCCTTGATAGCGAAGCAAACCTGTTAGGGCAAGAGTCAGTTCCTTAGAAGGGCCTGCCGAAGGTCTGGAGAAAGTAAAAAGCAGGTAAAAAGGCCATTCACATTATGGTGAGCAAAGAGTCAGGGGCCCATCCTGATTATGGGAGACCAAATTCAAGAGATGTCCTGAGAGACACAGCCATTTTGAGAGCTTCCCTGCTCAGAGGCCCCTGCACCAGGCTCATGGAGTCTGGCAAACAGTAAATGTTTATCAAAAGGAATTAAATCTATGAACATGACTTGAGTTGGATACAGTATTCCAGAGTTTAATATAATATTCTAAAAACTAAAAGGCTACCTTTTTTGTAAGCCCCTAGTTTAAGAATCCACCCCAATCTTAAATGAATCATGTTCTAATTTAGAAATCAGGTCAGAAATGAATAGCCAAGAAAACCATGGGTATACAATATACATCATTTTTAAATAATGAGTATACTTATCTGCCATCCATTCTTGCATTAAGTGAAGGAAATATAGTTTGCTATCACTCAGAATTGAAAAAAACTCAGAATTGAAAAACGTACTGAAAACAAGGAGGTTGAGGAATGTGCGAGGAATGAGGTATCGAGGAATGAGGAAGTTGGGAAACTTTCATTTAGCAAATGTCTTCCTGTGAACTCAAATGGATGTTTTTTAAATTATCAGAACTGTTCCCCCTTGAAGAATTTAACTTTATCTTGTACACACTTTCCCCACCCTCATCCTTTTGACTTCACATTTTCTTAGATATTTTTGAAAGACATACTTATGCAAAGTAATGGGCAGGGTGTTTCTTTGTCATATAATGAGCTTGTTTTATGAGCTATTTCAAGAGCAATTGTGAGCTCATATTACTGCATGAAAACAGAGCTTGCTAGGACTTCCTTAGCCTTCAAAAATTATAATTTGCCATCCCAGAACAATCAGGTGGGGGATAGGGACAGAACACATTTCATGGTCCATGAAAAAGCAATCAATTATATACTTAATAAAAAACTACATTTAAGTTTGTACTTATATTGTCGAAAGTGGATAATGATTGACTTCTCTTTGTCAAACTGTTATATTATAAATTATGCTTCTACTTTGATAGTTCCAAAAAGGTTATCTAACCAAATATTTTGTTTGTTAGTTTGTTTAAATCATGAATGTGAACTGCTTTGTATAAATTATTTAAAATACAAAAACTTTGTTAATCATGAAGGAAAAGGATAAATTTTGTTAGATTTGGGAGTAAGAAAAACAAGTTAAGTTCACCATGCTTTAACAGAGTCTATAAAAAAGAAAAGGAAAGATTGAATTATTTGGCATAGATTTATCCCTTCTAAATAGTTCACAGAAAGTGCAACTAGCAGTTACTAGAATATAATATTCAGACTAAAAATTATTGAGCTCTTATATTTTTATGTAATAACATTTATACTTAAAAGAGTCTTACTAAACCCCGTGATGATTCTTGGGGAATGTGTAGTGATATGTGTACACACACACACACACACACAAACACACACACTCTTAAAAAAATGAAAAGTTTTAATGTTTTGCTTTCTTCAAAAATATATTGTTATTAGCCATTTTATTATTATATCCCTCATTAAATTTTTAAACGATAAAATCTTATCAAGTATCTATTATAATTATGATTTGTTGCTTCGTATCAGTATTTCAGTGGACTGATGTTTTAATATTCAAATGTTTTTATGACATGGCATAAACATTAACCAGTGTTTATTCCACAGCGATAAGTGCTAGTGGATACTTCCTTTTTAACTACTCACCAATCTGTACACAATAGATACCCAATAAATAATGACTAACCATATGTAATGACTGTCCTAATATGCAACAGCTACTCTCAGAATAAACTATATCTCAACCTCAGCTCCTCATGGTCTCTGTGAAGTCTTTCATTGGGATAACACATTCTGTCTCTTGCAATAAGTTCTTCAAGAATCTCTTAAGTCCTACCGTGGTTCTGCACTAATGACAGCCATAAGAATATATTTTGAGTCCAGAAAATATGTGTATTATCTAAAGAAACTTTAATTTATATCCTTTTTATTAGGCTTTGGTTTTCAGGCATATATATTTTCAATTATTTTTATAGTCATCAATATCTGTTAGAGAAACACATGGTGAGTTTACATCTTTCACTTTACTGTTATGATTAAAAAATAAAAGTATTTTCTTTTTGGCCAAACATTCAGGCACAGGCTTGGTAAAGTGGAAGTCAGAAGTGAAAGCCACTGAAATCTGGGAGCACCTAAGATATGATCAATACTGAGGCGCAGCAGGTTATAGTGGGGAAAAGCTGTGCGCTAAAATGACCTAGATTTGATTTCTGGCTCTGCCACATATTACTGTTTGGCTGAAGCATGCCACTTCATTTATCTGAGCCTATTTTATTTGTAAAATGAGGAAATCAAGGCATACTTTATAGGGTTGCTGTGAGGACTAAAATAATTAACATTGCACATAATGCTTGGCATGAAGTAGACGATGTTTAAATGAATGAATGAAGATTATAGTCAGGGAAGTAAGGTACTAACCAAAATGCTTGTCTATATTCTGTCTTCTTTCTCACTGTAAGTGAAACTCCTTTCCGTATGCAGCTCCATTCAGCTTCAACTCTGATCCAAAAACTGCTGAATGGAGGTGGGAAAGGAGAGGGGTTCATGCCTCTGGAGATTGAAAAGTCACACTGATACACCGAGTGAATCAAAGAACATGGGTTAAGAATCAATATTGTGACATTTTTATTTGCATATATAAATAACCATGACTGTGTGGTGTATAGCTAATATCACTGAAGTTGACAATGATGAAACAATAAGGAAATTATCCAGGAGGGAAAGGTTTGTTGTTTGAAGAGATGAGAAAGTTTTCCAAGGGAACTTAGAGAAATAAAAAAGCATCATAGAAACAAGAATGTTAAGGGTACCCATGAAGAAACAAAAGGGCACTTTGGTTAGAACCGTTTTCCATACTGAGTTTTGCAATTAACCATTGTCTCTCAAGATATCAAAAGATGTTTTATAAAATTATATATGTGGGAAATACTGGGTTAAAATAGTGAAACAAATTTCTTAACCTTGAGACTTTTCAGAAATTTTAAAATGCTAATGTGCTTTGCGAATCCTCATGTAGTCGGCAGCATTTCCCAAAGTTACTTCATCGCCAAACTTTCATTTCATATGACACACATGTTACATCATATGAGACAGATTGTTGAGGTAGGCATGGGGCTCCCAGAGAGGCTGATACACCAGCAAATTTTGTATTCCTATACATGAAAAAGCTTATGGAAAGTTTATGGCTGACGTGAGGGTTACTATCCCCTTGGTCACTTATGCTTTAACAGTGCCCTTTTAGTAGAATTCATTATAACAGCAATGCTTGTGGATTCCTGTGGCAGTGATATCCTTAAACACAATAGCTGACGGTAAGAAGAGGTAGCCAAAGCTCATAGAAGCTTGGTGGGATTTCCCAGATTCTTAAGCTCTCATTTCCTCCAAAGAAAATGAACAAATAGAAAAGAACAAAGTAGTTTCTTTAAAAAAAAATTGATTTTGTGAGTAAGTTGGGTGGTTGAATTATTACGACACACCTTCAGAGCATAAAAATTACAGGTAATTTTCTCTTTTCTAAAAGGTGATTATCATAATAGAGCTCTGCTCTTAGGAGACTTAAAGCTCTTTCTTTATGAAAGGAGAAAAGAGTTTAAAAATGACAACCGTCAAAACAATAAACCTGAAACAAACATAAAATGCAAAAGGATCCTGAGATAATACTAGCCAGCAGTAATTACAGAACAAACACACAGCTGGCTCTGTATATATGCATGCACCTATGCAGAATGTATATACTGTCTCCGCACTGTATATACATGAATTGAGACAGTGGGAAACAAAGCAGCTGAGGGAAAAAGAGGAGACACAGCACCTCATTATTCAGTCCTTTGTTGTTACTCCATTCATACTCTTGGGAGCTAGATGTTCTTTACTCATTTGTAGATTATAAAATACTGACAGTGAAATTCATAACCAAGAAACATGATTTCTTAAGAATTCAGTCAACTCTTAACTGACCTTGATAGTACGACCTTTATTTATAAAAATTTCATTATACATGAATCCGGATCACATAATTTTAATTATATTAATATGTTATTTTTCAACTTCTAGTAAATTAGTTTATCTTTTCAGCCAGTGTTTTTCCAAACTATGGGTTTTGAAATTAATTTAGAGAGTTATGAATAGCATTTTTTAAATTAAAAAGAACAAAAGAGAACGGAATAACGTAACATAGTATAGAAAATATCAGATTGCTTTGTACATAGGAGGGGTAAAGAGTACCTCACAAATTTTTGTCTCTGTATGTCCAGTAGAATCATATTATTTTTTCTCATTGTTGTTCATAAGGAAAAAAATATTTGAAATCCCTTGGAGTGATATTTGGGTGTCATGTTTTCATTCGTGCTGTTGAGAAAGTCATGTTATAAGTACCATGCCTATCATTATCCTCCTGGTGTCCCACTTTGCAGCTCCTGCACCCACCTCTGAGTTCAGCCATAGTTGTAGCAGACAATTCTAAAAGCTCTTAGACTCACTCTGCATTGATAACTTCTTGCCTCAAGTACATCTGATTTTTGTTTGTTTGTTTGTTTGTTTACTTTTTACTCTGGAGTTTCTCTAATGCTGCAGAGTCTACTGGGGTTACTGCAGCCTGGAGGTGAGAGGAGCTAACGCCCTTGGGTATTAACTTTCAGCCCGTATAGGATAGAGACTGTTTTTCCCTAGTCAGAGAATTTTAGAGGAGGAACTCCCAGGAGAATCAAGTCCATATTGCTCACAGGCATGTGACCTTGAACATGTAACCTTACATTGTCCTTTCCTCTTTCTGTGTCTCACTCTCCACCCTCATTCTTGACCCCTGGTATCACCCGCCAAAAAAACCTACCTACATTCAAGGCCTTATCTTAACTCTTGTTTCAAGCAATTCAAGCCATAATGTCTACATTTAAACTTAAAACTATCAAGTATTAAGTTGTGAGATTCCTTAGAAGTTGTCTATTTCTACCATCCAACTAGCATTAAGTTTCTAATAAAGGATCTTCTATTTATTTTTGGAATAGCTGTATTTCCAATTAATTTAACAGTCCTAACAGTTGCATTGATGTTGAGTAGTACATATTTCTTAAATGTCTGAAAGGACAGTGTACAAAATTCATCAAATATTTATCATACAGCTTAATTTTTGTGAGAATATTCTAGAAAACTCTATCTATAATTGTCATTAACAAGTAGAAATAAGAAATATAGACCTGAAAAAGTGAGGTTTGGAGAAACATGGCAGAGTGAGTGACATCCCCAGATCTCTCCCCTTGAAAGAACAATAAGCTGAACACCTAAAACTCAACAAAAACACCCAAACTGCACACCAGCACGTCTGAGCGTGGGATCTGCACATAAGAGCTACCACAGGTCAGTATTCTGGATGTCAGATAGTGGACTGGGAGAAATAAAGAAGCTGCCTCTCGGCAGCTGCCAGAGTTCCCTGTAGGAGAGGGGGAGAGAAGAAGGTGCAGCGAAGTCCCTGAAAAGCTCTGCCTAGGAGAGCTGTGAGTTTCATGCAGCCGGTGGCAGAGCCCAGTCATCAGGGCAGAAGCAGAAAAGCGGTCAGCAGAGAAAACAGTTGATTTTTACCAGCTGCAGACACAAAACTGAGGCTGAGCCACAGCTCCCATCCCCCAACTCAGAGGGCCCTTCCCCCCTCCCCCTCCAAGACCGACCAGGAGCCCAGGGTAATCTGAGCAAATGTTACTGAATCTGTCACTAATACTGACAGAGACTGAGACTGAGAGTAGTGAGCACAATCAAACATCTATAAGAAAAAAAAAAAAAGGCATTATTAAGGCATTATATAAAGCAGGGATCCAAAAAGCTTAGGCGCCACCTACTGGAAACCAAAAGAAAAGTGCCTACTTTGCAACAGGCTAAAGAGAGACCTTTATATAATCTTCTTTCTGGAAAACAAGCAGAACACACTTCCATTAGTGCCCAGGCAGAGAAATAGTCCATTAAACACTATGAACAACCAAGATGACAAGGCATCTCATAAAGAAAGAGAAAATTCTCCAGAAAATAAGCTTAAAGACATAGAAATATGCAATTTAAATGACAGAGAATTCAGGATGGTACTTCTGAAAAAACTCAGTGAGTTCTGAAACGAGTCACACCAACAATTTCAGGAATTGAAAAAAAACAACTAGACAAGCAGAGCAAGGAGATTGAAACTCTCAAAAAGAACAGAATAGATCTTCTGGAGATTAAAAAAAAAATAGCAAGCTTGTGAAATTGAGTCGACCAAATGGAGGAAATGATCAGTGATACTGAAGACAGAAATCTAGAAATAAATCAGAAGGAAGAAGAGAGAAACCAAAGAATAAAAAATAATAAAAGAGAAATACGAGAACTAGCTGATACCATCAGGAGAGGAAACATAAAAATAATGGACATTATTGAAGGTGAGGAAAAGGAGCAGGAACTAGAAAGCATTTTCAGACAAATAGTAGATAAGAATTTCCAAAATCTAAGGAATGAGCTGGAGCTTGTAATTCAAGAAGTCAACAGAACACACAATTATCTCAACACAAAAAGACCTTCTCCAAGACACATTGTATTAAAAGTATCAAAAATCAATGACAAAGACAAAATTCTCAGGGCAGCCGGGGAGAAGAAGATGGTAACTTATAAAGGAAAACCCATTAGGTTATCTTAGGACTTCTCAGCACAAACCTTCCAAGCAGAAAAGAGTAGAATCAAACATTCAAACTATTAAGTGAAAGGAACTACTAGCCTAGAATAATGTATCCAGCTAAGCTCTCCTTTAGATATAAAGGAGAAATAAAGGCCTTTCCAGACATACAAAAATTGAGGGAATTCTCTACTATGAGGCCTGCACTATACTGAAAGGGGTCAGCTCACCTAAAACAAAATAACAAAACAAAAAATTACATAATTAGGAGTAATGTGATTAGCAGGCTGATAAAAGAAGAGGAGTGCAATCCTTACTAGGAACAGGGCATTATAAGCTTAAAATAAGAGATTTGTAATAGTAAGATAGTAATGAACATTCAGCATACATAGGGACAAATTGAGACAACAATAATTGAAAACGGGAGGATTCAAATATCCAAATTCGGAAAGGGGATTGGAGATAAGGCACGTGCAGAAGAAAATGGACGACTGTATATATATAACCATCCCTTACATATACATAATGGTAACCACGCACAGAAGATTCAGAACTGAAGTATATAATATAAAACAGGAAGAACCAAAAGGAAAAAACCCATAAAAGCCAACCGAAATAAAGAAAACAGAAACACAAGGACAAGGAAGCAATGGAAACACTGAGCTACCAGAAAGCAAAAGATAAAATGGATATAAGAATACCTCATATTTCAATAATCACCCTAAATGTAAATGGACTGAATTCACCAATAAAAAGGAACAGAGTTACAGAATGGATCAAACAACAAAACTCAATCATATGCTGTCTCCAGGAGACACATCTCAGCTCCAAAGACAAATATTGACTCAAAGTGAAAGGGTGGAAAATGATATTTCAAGCAAATGGCATTCGGAGA
Organism: Pteropus medius; assembly: GCF_902729225.1. NCBI lineage: Eukaryota > Metazoa > Chordata > Mammalia > Chiroptera > Pteropodidae > Pteropus > Pteropus medius. The sequence continues at coordinate 3,017,891 of NW_024355523.1, forward strand.
AAAGCAGGAGTAGCGGTACTAGTATCGAACAAAATAGACTTCAAAATAAAAAAGGTAAAGAAAGAAACTGAAGGATACTTCATAATGATAAAGGGAATTATGTACCAAGAAGACATAACACTTAATATCTATGCTGCCAATCAGGGAGCCAAGAAATATGTAAAGCAATTACTAACAGTACTTAAGGAAGAAACAGACCAAAACGCTATCTATCATAGTAGGGGGCTTAAATACCCCACTATCAGATATGGACAGATCATCCAAACAGAAAATCAATAAAGAAATAACATCGTTAAATGATACATTAGACCAACTGGACATCATTGACATTTACAGAGCCTTCCATCCCAAAACAGCTGCTTATACATTCTTCTCTAGTGCACATGGAACATTCTCAAGGATTGACCACATACTGGGACACAGAGATAGCCTCAACAAATATAAGAGGGTTGAAATCATATCAACCGTATTCTCTGATCAGAATGCTTTGAAACTAGAGATCAACTATAAAAAGAAAGCAGAAAGAACCACAAATACATGGAGATTAAACAACATGCTAATGAATAACTGGGTCATAGAAGAAATAAAAAGAGAGATCAAGAGATTCATAGAAATGATTGATAATAATAGTACAATATATCAAAACTTGGGGGACACGACAAAAGAGGTCATAAGAGAAAAGTTCATATCATTACAGATCTATATCCAAAAACAAGAACAAGCCAAAATAAACAACCTAACACTTCATCTTAAAAAACTAGAAAAGGAAGAACAAATGAAGCCTAAAGTCAGCAGATGGAAAGAAATCATCAAAATTAGAGCAGATATAAGTGAAGTTGAAAACAAACAAAGAAAAACAATAGAAAAAATAAATGCAACAAAGAGTTGGCTCTTTGGGAAGGTTAATAAAATTGACAAACTCTTGGCTAGACTGATGAAAGAAAAGAGAGAAAGGACACAAATAAACAAAATCAGGGATGAAAGAGGGGAATTTACAACTGATATCGCAGAAAAACAAAGGATCATACATGAATACTATGAAAAAGTATATAACACCAAATTTAATAACCTAGAAGAAATGGCCTAGTATTTAGAAAATACAACCTTCCTAGACTGAATCAAGAAGACCTCGAAAATCTAAATAGACAGATCAGCAGTATGGAAGTGAAACAATCATCAAAAACCTACCAAAAAGTACAATTCCAGGACCAGATGGCTTCACCAGTGAATTCTACCAAACACTCAAAGAAGATTTAATACCTATTCTTCTCAAACTCTTCCAAAAAACTGAAGAAGAGGCAATACTTCCCAACTCATTTTATGAGGCCAATATTACCCTACTACCAAAACCTGGTAAAGATAACACACAAAAAGAAAATTACAGACCGATATCTCTCATGAACACAGATGCAAACATCCTAAATAAGACACTAGCGAACCGAATACAGCAACATATTAATAAGATTATACACCACGATCAAGTGGGTTTCATCTCAGGGGTACAAGGATGGTTCGACATATGCAAATCGATTAATGGGATACACTATATAAACAAATTAAAATTAAAAATTCATGTAATCATATCAATAGATGCGAAAAAAGCCTTTGACAAGATACAGCATCCATTTATAATCAAAATGCTTCACAAAATTGATATAGAAAGAAAGTACCTTAACATAATAAAGGCCATATATGACAAACCCTTGGCCAACTTAAACTTAATGGTGAAAAACTAAAACCTTCCCTCTAAGGTCAGAAACAAGGCAAGACTGTCCACAATCGTCACTGTTATTCAATATAACAGTGGAGGTCCTAGCAAGTGCAATCATGGAAGAGAACAATATAAAAGGCATCTAAATAGGAAACAAAGAAGTCAAACTGCCACTCTTTGTGGATGACATGATCTCTATATAGAAAACCTAAAGACTCCACAAGAACACTGCTAGAAACAATAAGCAAATACAATAAATGTTCTGGATACAAAATCAACATTCAAAAATCCATAGCATTCCTATACTCTAAAAATGAAGTGTCAGAAAAAGAAGTAGAAAAAATAATTCCTCCTGCAATTGCAACAAAAAGAATAAAATACCTAGGAATAAATTTAACAAAACACGTGAAGGACTTATATAATGAAAACTATAAGACCCTATTAAAAGAAATTGAAGAAGATACGAAATTGGAAGATACTCCATGTTCTTGAATTGGAAGAATCAACATAGTTAAAATGACCTAAAGCATTATACAGATTTAATGCAATCTCCATCAAAATCCAGTTGGCATTTTTTAAAGAAATAGAACAAAAAATCATCAGATTTGTATGAAAGCACAAAAGACCCCGAATTGCCAATGCCATCCCGAGGAAAAAAAAAAACAAGCTGGAGGTGTCACTTTGCCCAACTCAAAATTATACTACAAAGTGACAGTAATCAAAACGGCATGATATTGGCAGAAAAACAGGCACATGGACCAGTGAAACAGAATCGAGAGTCCAGAAGTAAACCCATATTTATACGGGCAAATACTTTTCGACAAAAAAAGCCAAAAACATACAGTGGAGAAAGGAAAGCCCCTTCAATAAATGGTGCTGGGAAAACTGGAAAGCCACCTGCAAAAGAATGAAACTAGACTGTTATCTAACACCACACACCAAAATTAACTCAAAATGGATTAAGGACCTGAATATAAGACCTGAAACAATAAAATGCATAGAAGAAAACATAGGAATAAAACTCAAGGACCTTGGACTTAAAGAGGTTTTTATGAATCTGACCTCAAAAGCAAGGGAAGTAAAAGCAAAAATAAATGAATGGGACTACAACAAACTAAAAAGGTTCTGCTTAGCAAAAGGAATCATCAGCAAGGTAAAGAGACAAACATTGAATGGGAAAATATATTTGCAAGCAATGCCTCTGATAAAGGCCTAATATCCAAAATATACAAAGAACTCATACAACTCAATAGCAACATAAAACAAATGATCCAATCAAAAAATGGGCAGAGAACCTGAACAGACACTTTTCCCTAGAGGATGTATAAATGGCTAAAAAATATTTGAAAAGATGCTCAACATCACTAGCTATAAGGGAAATGCAAATCAAAACCACAATGAGATACCATCTCACACCTGTTAGAATGGCTATAGTCAACAGAACAAGTAATAACAAATGTTGGGGAGGATGTGGAGAAAAAGGAACCCTCATACACTGCTGGTGGGACTGCAAATTGGTACAGCCACTATGGAAAATAGTATGGAGGTTCCTAAAAAAGCTAAGAATTGATCTACCATATGATCCAGCAATCCCTCTACTGGGTATTTACCCCAAAGACTTGAAAACTCATATCTGAAAAGATATTTGTGTACCACTGTTCATAGCAGCATTATTCACGGTGGCCAGGACATGGAAGCAACCGAAGTGTTCTATGATAGATGATTGGCTAAAGAAGGTATGGTACATATATACAATGGAATATTACTCAGCCATAAGAAGAGATGAAATACTGCCATTTGTGACAACCTGGATAGACCTCGAGATAATCATACTAAGTGAAATAAGCCTGACAGAAAAAGTTGAAAATCACATGATATCACTTATATGTGGGATATAATCCTAAAAGCAACAAATGAATAGGACAGACAAACTCATGGACTCATGGACATGGACTATAGACTAGTGGTTATCAGAAGGTAAGGTGGAGGAGGAGGTGGGGAGGTAGATGGGGTAACGGGGGTCAAATATGTGGTGACAGAAAGAAATCTAACTATGGGAGGTGAACACATAATGTAAATATATATATATGCCTTACTATTGAAGTATACAGCTGAATCTTATTGGATTGAGTTAACCAATGTGACCATAATAAATAAAAATAAAAATAAAAGAAATATAAAGGAGATCTGAAGATTTGTTTGTTTACTTGTTTGTTTGCTTTGAAATGATGTGTTTCCTTCTATCTATTTTTATAACTACAAGAGTGTGAAGTCTGGGACATCAGAATTATACAACTAATTGCCCTAGTTTACAGGGCAGGTGGAGAATGTTCAAAGCTGGTGTAACCAAATGTACTCTTCAATTTTACCCGTAATTCTTAATAGAATCACCAAACTACTGATCTTACTAAATGCACAGTATGCCTTTCTTCAAAAGTTTATACATGGTGACCAAAGGAGACTAGCATTTAGCTGGTGAGCACATAATAGAGTATAGAGATGTCATATTATAAAGTTGTACATGTGAAATTCATATAACATTATTAACCAATGTTACCCCAATAAATTTCATAAAATTAAAAAAAATATTATAGAAAGGGTTGAGTGTCACATAATTTTTAGAGCAACATTATCTTCTAAAAGGACTGAAAAAATATCTCCCAACCAAATGAGACCTTTAAAGAGAAATGTATATGACATAAATTTAGGAAGTCCTCAAAATCTATAAGCAAAAATATCATGCAATACTATATATAAAAAAATGAAATTTTTTTATATATAGTATTTAAGATCAACAAAAATCACAAGTGTTGGTGAGGATGTATGAATATTGAAACCTTCAAATATTGCTGGTCAGAATGTAAAATGGTGCAACTGCTTTGGAAAACCATTTGGGAGTTCCTCAAAAAGTCATATTCCTAAGTATATACCCAAGAGAATTGAAAACAAGTGTTCATGTAAAATCTTGTACATGAATTTTCATAGCAGCAGTATTTATAGTAGCCAAAAGGTGGAAACCAAAAGATCAGTCAATTGATGAATGGATAAACAAAATGTGATATATACATACAATGGAATATTATTCAGCCATGGAAATGAACGGAGTAACAATACATGCTACAACATGGATGAACCTTGAAAACATTATGCTAAGTGAAACAAGCCAGTCAGAAAAGGCCACATACTGTATGATTCCATTTATATGAAATATTCAGAACAGGTAAATCTATAGAGACAGAATGATTAACAGTTCTCAGAGGCTAGGGAGAAAGAGGGGACATGGAAAGTGACTGCTAGTGAGTATAATGTTCCTTTTTTGAGGTAAAGAAAATGTTCTGGAATTAGATAATAGTGATGGCTGAACAACTTTGAATGTGATAAGTATAGTGAAAACCACTGAACTGTTAATTAAATTTCTTTTTAAAATTATGGTACTGATGTTCCTGTATGTCTCGTACCATAACAGAAGGACATGAGACAGCAAAATGCCACATGGAACACAGATGCCAAAGCTGTAGTTCTTAGAAATGCATGTCAGTCTCACTGTGAAACTGAGTGATGAAAACCACATCTATTCACATGACTTAGATGACATCCAATATAGCATAGCCACATGGAAACATCTAGCACTAAATGTACCAGTGATAACAACGTAATAAAATATTGAATATTTCAATGAGTTATTACAAAGCTAAAATTCTAAATTCTAATACAGCCCTTGCTGCAGTTAGAAAACATAGTATCAATGCAAATTGCATAAAAACACAGAATGACACTACTAGAAATGAAATGAACTATGCAGCCCTACAAATGGTTGCTAAATAAGAATAAACTATTTTATTTATACCAATCACCCTACAAACAAGGCATTTTCGAGTCTAATGGGTTTAGCACCATAGTAGATGTAGAAAATATTCTATTTTTTATCTTAAATATGTTCTCGTTCAGAAAGGCAGTTTCTTTTTTTAATTTTTTTCTCCATATATTTCTTTTCCTTTAGGAAATATTTTCAAGGTGTCCCTGAATTACAAGAATAGAAACATACTTGATAAGTCTTACTTGTCAGTCAAGTTGACAGCTATAAAATAAAATTAGCTATTCTGCTAAACTTTAACTTTTAAGGATGAATTTTTAGCTCTGGAATTTAATCACTGAGTGCTTCTTAAATGAAAAGATGATGCCTGGTTAATTTTCTCTATGTGCCACTGCATATTAATTCACATGTCTCCTCTTTAAAGATACTATCCTAATAGGAAAATGTTGCTCTGCAAAATATTTGAATAGCTCAACCATTGGTGCATTTTGTACTTTTCACAGCAAAGGCTTAATAATGACAATTTTCATAATAGTCAATGAGAGAAAGGGCTAATTATTCAATCTTTAGTAACTTCAGTGAATTTTGAAAGTCGTCTCTAGATTCAAGATATCAAAATGTATACATATCAAAAGAAAAAATGTGCTCTATCTTTAGATCCTTGTCAGCTTAGGCAGTAAAAGATGTATAGTAGAATTGGATATGATCAGCTTAATTAAACCTAGTTTGTGAAGACTCTCTTCTAAAGTTTTATGCTCTTTGGTTAGGGTCACTCATCTAGTCATGAGATTAAATCACTTCTCTGATCCCTTAGAGATTCCTTTCCTGGGACCTGACACAGGACTTGGTTTCCAATGTGTCTGACTACTGACATGAATATTACTATGTTACATCCCAGGGTCCTGGGCTATGGTTACTAATAGGCCACATGAAAACACCCACAAGAATTTGATGATTTATTTTAAAAAATACACTTCTGTCTTTTTAATTTAAAACATAAAGGCGATGTTAAGTTCCCCAAACGTTATTATACTGGGCTTAATTATAGAATGAAATTATAATTATAATAAATTGAAGTTTTCTATACCTACTGGGTATCTGGTATCAAGCACACAATAGTGTCTTGATAAATATTTTAGATGAAAAAGCAATGTATGAAAAATAAATAAAAAATGAATAAATATATATTAGGATATCATTTTCTCTATATGTCAGAGAATACTAATGAATACTCTGCATTAGTACTTCAGTTTAAATTTAATTCAGCCAATATTAATAAATTGATTGCACCATAATGTATAAACAAGACGTAGTCCTAGAGATGAATGTTCTTACAGTCTAGATCATAATACACAGGAATATATATAAATAATTTTCAAGATTGATAGGTTAAATATCAACAGCTAAGTGTGACAAAAGTTATAAATTTCCTAAAGAAGAAGCAAACAATTACCATTAAAAAGAATGTGAGTATTGCAGATGATCTAACAGGAGTTGAGCTGGGCCAGAAAGGATCAATAGAATAAGAAAACGAACAAACAAAAACACAAGAGAAATAGAACAAATAGAACAAAACAATAACAGCATGGCTAAAGTAAAGTGGCAACAATGTACAGAATAGCAATTAGTCTGGTATGTTTAATGCCATAATATTATGGTAGAATATTTTTTATTTAATTGAATAAAGGTTTGAAAAGATAGCTTGGAGACAGATTAAAGGTAATGATTAGGATGTTGTCCTTATTTTATAGGCAAGGGAGAGCCAACAGAGTGACTTCATTGTTGTTTGGTTACAAACAGAGAAGCAGAACACAGCACAGCTAGAAGGAAAAGTTTTAAAAGAAAATGACAATTTTGTGTTAATAATAGAGGATATTTTGTTGATACATGGGGGCCATTTGAGGGGAGAGATGAAAGAGGGAAAAAAAAAACCTGCTTGAATAAAGGAGTATGTTGGAGAAGGATAGGAAAGAAAAATTGAGATAGTTCATATTGATGTATTCTATCATTTCATTTAACTAGGAAAGAAAGGGTCTCTTGAGAATAAAAGTAGCAATGTTAAGAGACAAACTTAAAGGGAGTGAAAAATATTTACTACTGTCATAGGTAGGGAATAATAGAATAACATCCATGAAAATTTAGGGACCAGATGAGTTCAAAAGGTATGCATTTTTAATGGATATTTAATTATCATAATTATATCATTTCTCTGATAATACTCATTAATTCCAGACTAAAAATTTATATTTAGGTAGTCCAATATGATGAAAGATAAGACAAGTAAAACTAGAGGGTTGTCGGGAGCAATGCTGAGTGAGAGAGGAAACAATGGAATCCTGGCTAGATAAGGTAATACGGATTGGATTGTGTCCTCCCCAACCCCAAATTCATAGCTAAAATCTTAACCTCCAGTACCTCAGAATGTAACCTTATTTGGATATAGTGTCATTGTAGATGGAATAGGTTAAGATGAGGTCATAATGGAGTAGAGTGAACCCCTAATTCAACATGACTGGTATCCATATAAAAAGGTGAAATTCAGACACAGAGACAGGCATGCATGCAGGGAAAATGCCATGTGAAGTTCGGCGTTATGCTGCCACAGCCAAAAAACTACCAGAAGATAGGAGAGAGACCTGAAATGGATCTTTTCCTAGTGCCTTCAGAGAGACTTCATGGCCTTGCCAACACCTTGGTCTGAGACTTCTAACCTCCAGAACTGAGACAATAAATTTCTATTAAGCCACAAAATTCGTGGATTTTTGTTACAGAGGCCATAGCAAACTAATACAGAATGCAAAATAGCCAAAAGATAAATAATAGACTGAAAAACTAGAATGAAGTTCACAGTGATCAGTGGAAATGGTAAAATAGGAAGTGGCAGAAAGAAGAACAAGAGCTTGTGATTAAGGAAGGACATGTGGAGTTGAGATTCTAGAGTTGGAACAGTTCTAAGCTATGATGAGTTCTGAGGCATGGCTGTGTATAAATTTCTGAATTGGGTTGATACAACATGCTAACATAGGACTATCACTTATGTGACCACAAATTTTTATAATGGTCATAATTATTCCTTAGGCTAGCTTCTAAATAAGTTAATAATAATGATATTTGGGAAAAGTGTGTAAAAATACTCTAATTTCTTTGACATATTTGTTGATGGCAACAAATATAAGAAATAATGAAAAAATGTTCAGATCTGAAAACACATCACTACACTCTATTATTCTCAAAAAGGATGTTGTTAAAGATGAGATGAAAAAGGCATGGGGATACAAAAGGATATTCATTACATATTGGTGTTTTCCTTTTGCAAGCTAACAACCAACCCAGGTTAACAATAGGAAATGCTGAAGGTTAACAGAAGAAATCTACTTGTTAACTTTGACCAAAGTCTAGTGAATAGTTGTCCCAAAAGCATAATGAAAGGCCCTACCTAGCACAGAAAAATTCAGAACTGGAAAAAAATAATTAATAGTTTTTAAAAGAATTAAAAAGAAACAGTAAAAATAGTAATACTCTGTTAATATTTCTATAATATACTATATAATATGTCATACATTATATATAATATACTATAATAATAAGAAAAATGACACTCAAGAGGTCAAAATAATTGGATCCTCTGCCAGATTTGTGCAATGTTTTCTACTTCTTTCATATAATCACCTCAAAAACACCCTTCTATCACAATGAACAGTTGCTGGAAAATACAAAAACTTCACAACTATCTCTTCTCTTTCTGGTTGGCCTTATCTTCTTCATTAGCTTCCTTGGTACATTTCAAATATTGAGATTCCATTGCTAACTAGTTACAGCTGTTTTATTGCACCTGGAATGCGAGAGTCATCCTCCAAATCTTCTCGTACAATCTTAACAATTACTAATTGTTATTTATAACTGAATTTCCTAAGCTCCTATATAATTACCCTTTGTAATTTACCTCTGGTTAGTTCTGGCTAAAGTAGACTATAAGCAAAAAAGGAAGGGCATTTTAGTCCCAGTTCAGTAAAGCCAAACACTTAATTTAAAGTCACAATTGTATTGCTCTACCAAACGGCAGCAGCAAATCACAAAACGTTTGGAGTCTTCTGACAAATACAGTTGGTTCTAGAATCTTGCATTAATTTGCCATCTAAGCAATGCTATAAAAATGTTTCTGGATAGAAATATTTCTTTTTGAGATAATTTGTCAAATCAAAATACCAATCTACTTGAATACACTAATAACTTTTCCAACTTAAAATAAGGATTAGTCATTTCGGAGCAAATATTTGAAGGCATAAACAATCTTAGAAGTGCTAAACTGAAAAGGAAAGCTTTGCCGTGGTTGTTTATGGCTGATATGTTATACTTGGACTTCTGATAGAGTGTATATTTTAAAAGTACGGTATGACTCTTGCTTCCCTGGGCACGCCTTTTTAATCATAAGATGTGCGTTTTCACAAACTAGAGTTAAAAAAATAAAGAAAAAAAATTACAGACAATAATATTTGGCTATAGCTTGATATAATAACACAGCTAAATAGTGAAAAATGATTTCAATATAGCATAAGATACTCATTTTATAGATTAAGACATCACACTATATCATAACCTTATAATATATACTCTCAATACTGGTATAATGAAGTAGTTCCACTTCATTCCACATTGTACTTTCGGCAGGAAAATTATTAATTTTTGTCTCAGTGGTAAAGGTGAAATATAAGCATGAAATACATTTAGTAGTTTTTAAAAGGACATGGTCCTAAACATGAAAATTTAGAATAAGAGAAATATGAGAAAATATGAGAAAAGGAATGGAGACTACAATAAATTTGTATAAACACCAAAATTCAGTATACCTACTTGTACGCCAGGTAAATTACATGGCAAAATATTTGAAAATATAAAAGGCTAGGGAGGAGGAAACAAACTCAGAAAGGAACGTAAACAGAATTAGGAGACTGAGGACAACACACAAGTCTGTGGAATTGACTGAAGCCTCGTGAGAAATGCATCTTGTGTTTTCTCTCTTCTGTGTCTGTACCTTTTCTTAGGGAAGATGCCAAGCATGTCGAAATGACCAAACATAGGCTACTGACTACCTGACATAGCTTTCAGATAAACTAATAATTAAAGCAAACAAGTTGAATGGAATCTTGGAGTCTGAAAATCTGGGCAACTGATTGAATTTCTGACTGAATGGATTTAAGTGACCAGATGTTTTGGTATTGTGTAGAGAGAATTTTGACTTAATGAGAACCAAGAAAAAAGCAGATTAGTGTTTGGCACTCCTGCAGTTAGTCTGCAACTCAATTATGTAGTTTTGCACATGAGAGAAATTCAGTAAATGCTTGCTGGCTGAACGATCAAACTATTTTATTATAGTCTTCACTTCCAGTCAGTGCTTTGGTTATTGTAAATATAAAAGTGATCTTGGATAACTAAATAAACAAAAAGATCAACTGATACCATCTGGAAAATATGTCCTAAAGAGCAATATTTCTTTTGAATTCTCTGTTATGGTTTCAAATCTCTCTTTTCCTGGTTTTGGATTATTATGCTGCAACAAAGAGGAGATCATATCTTCCATTCTTTATAAAAAACTAATATTACAGAAGTTCATATTTCAATATTATTTCCAATTTAATTTTTTCTTCAGAGATTTTGAAATTTTATAAAACTACCAATTTTTGGCTCCTAAGATTAAATGCAGACATAATTATTATTTCAACATCTCCAAGTACAGTTATAGTCAGTAGAGTGTGCCTCAAATTAGAATGCCTTCAAGTGATTACACTGCTATTACATCTGAACATTTCTTTCTTAAGGAAGAAAAAGAGCAATAATTTTTTCAAGAAAGATTAAAGATTAGTCATAAGATTAGAACTCCCATGTTGTAATTATGTCATGGGAGGCAGTGTAGAGTAATGGTTATGAGCACGGACTTTGAAGTCAAACAGATCTAAATTTCAGTTCCGAATCTCCTGTTAGTCATATTTACCTACTTGCTCTTATTTGACACTAAGTCCTTTTACCTGAGTCATGTTTTTCTCATTTGTAAATAAGGACAATAACATCTGATTCATAGTCTGTGACTGTTGTAAGATTTACATGATAAGATGGAGTACAAACAGTAGCTCCCACTCCATTTGCACTTTGCTTTCTGATGTTTCAGTTACCTGGAGTCAACCAAAACCATTAAATGGAAAATGCCATAAATAAACAATCCATAAGTTCTAAACTGTGAGCTGTTCTGATTAGCATCATGAAATCTAACTTTTTCTCATTCTGGCCTGCCTGGGACATGAATCATCCCTTTGTCCAGCCTCCACCCTGTAGCTGCTCTCCGCCCATTTAGTCCTTAGTAGCCACGTGGGTTATCAGACCAACTGTCGAGGTAGTGTAGTGTCTGTGTTCAAGTAACCTTTATTTTAATTAATAATGACCCCAAATATCAAGAGTAGTGATGATGGCAGTTCAAATCTGCCAATGATAAGCCTTAAAGAGCTCCTCTTAAGTGAAAAAATGAAAGTTCTCGACTTAAGGAAAGACTGAGGTTGCTAAGATCTATGGTAAGAATAAATTTTCTATCCTTGAAATTGTCTAATTTATAAATTACACTTTATCATAGGTATATATGTATAGAAACATCATAGTATAAATAGGATATATACATATATTTCACAAATATTAAAATGTGCTTAACACACATATAAATGTAAATAAATTAACTACACATGTGTCTGGGAGGGAGGGGAGTAGAAGGAAAGGGAGAAGAGTAGGAGATGATAGGAGGGGAGGAGAAGGAAGGAGACAGAGGAGACAGATGAGACAGATTGAGCAGGTGTGCCCACACTCTAGCTTAGCATAATGCCTGGAACATAGTAAACACTCATGAGAAGCAACTCTTGTTAAGTATTCAGGTAACAATTCCACTCTGGGCATTCTGATGAGGTATTAACATGTTTGGTATAAGGAAGATCAAAGTGTTTTTTCCAAGCAGATACACCCATGTTCAAATTTAGTTCTGCAATTGTTTAGCTGCATAATCTTGGTAAAATTATGTAAACTTCTGAATCTCAAAATCTTCAAATGTAAAACAAGATTAATAAAACTTATTTTGCAAGATAAAACATATTAAACACTTGGCCCAAATTTGACATATAGAATGTATACAGTCTATATTATTTTTTCCATGTTCTTACACATGTTCTTTAACCGCACAATGTCTTACTTCTTGAACTTTAAAAATACATAAAAACTACACAGGGCTATTGTGTAGATTAAATGAGATGATATATAAACTATCAAAGCAACCACTAGCACATACTTGGATTTCAATGTCTTTCAACTCCACTTCCCTAGATTTATACAAAACCTACACAGACACCAACATAACATAGGTCTGAATGTACAACATCTTACATAGTCTCTCTAAGAAAAATTTAGTCTTTGCCAAATATTTCTAAAAACTCAACAAAAAGCTGTCAATATTAAAACACATCACTGAGAGAAATCCAAGAGTCAATTTCCACTTGCTATTTCCATTTGCTAACCAAGTCAGTCATTTACAGGTGTTGGTTCCATAGAATATAATTTCTGGGAGGGTCGGAGCCATATTCTGTTTGCTTACCTTTATATTGCCAGTGCCTAACCAACTGTCTAGAAAACAGTTTTCAAAAACATTTGTTGAACCAATGAGTAAAAGTCACTCCTAGCGAAGCTTCATCAGGATCATGGAGAGTCAGGTTTCATCTAAGTTGAAACGACAAACTGCCTCCAAAGTAAAAGCTTTTCGTCTTCTGGAACATTCAGTGTATAGTCTGGGCCTACCTTTCTACCAACCTGCTGATTATATGGTCATTTGATTGTCAAAATAACTCTGTTTCAGCTTCAACAGGTCTCCCACCGGGAACTATTTGCATGTATTTTGGACATCATTTTTAAAATTACCATTTCCCCCAAAGAGTAAGGTCTGAATTAATGAGGTTTTACTAAATTTATATTTCTATGGTTGGTTTCACCTTTGAACAAACACATTAAAGGCAAGTGATAAAGCAGAATATTTTCTTAGAATTGAATCTACATGTAAATTTGATCTTGTAACATTTGCACACAAGGTGACAATTTCTGATGCAGTAGGAAGCATTACAAATGTGCAGAAATCAATTCAGCCATTAGGAAAAAGCAAGAGTTGCTAAGAAACCATATTCCAAATAAGGAATATTATACTGGTGACCCAGACAATTACCATATGCCTGACATGACACCAACACAAAGCTTAACAGATTTTTAAAAGCACTGTGACACTGAATCGTTCACACCATACTTGCAACTCAGATAATTAAAGAGTGGCCTTTCAGTGATGCAAAAATTCATTTGTAGAAACAGGAAAATACAAAATCGAAGTGAATTAATAACAATGTAAGATACTTCCTAAGTCTTACCAAGTCTCTCCTGCATATCTAGGATGCATGTATGTCTGTGGTACACAGTGTCTCATGACTTCATTTAATTGAAGTCCATTCAATTTTTAAAAGAATCTACCTTTCAAATAGATATATTCTCTTTCTATGTGTTTGTATATCCAGAGGGGGGAAAAAAACTTTTAAGAATATATAGCAAAATGTACACTGTGGTTATGATTGGTAAGTAAATTATAGGTGATTTTGACTATGCCCTGTCTGCTCATTTTCAGGGGTCATTTTACTTTTTGTAATTTCAGAAAACTAATAAAGTTACTTTGAAATAATTTTTAAACTTTTATTTGGAGCTAGATACGAGATTTTGAGACAGAATAACAAACCAAAGACATAAAACCTAACACTGTGGTTAACGGGGAGATAGCACATTCCTGTCTTACATATTATTCTATCTTGCTATTTTCACATCATTTTTGGTATTGTAAGATCCAAGTTGCTCATGTTGGCATATGTGCATATGACAATTAGGCATAAATAGAGTAAGTTAAACGGGCAGCAAAAGATAAAAGCTCTCTTGCTCAATAATGCCAGAGAAAAGAGACCATATTCCCAAAATAATGGGCTAACCTACCCCCAAATGTGTTAGTGAAATCATATCTTAATGTCTCTTTAGGAGTGAGAATTGGCAGGCAGAGATTCTTATTCTTTACATAAAACTCAGATAAATAAACACATGACCTACCTAACTGCTTGGAGGCTTCACTTTTGCAAAGCACACCACACAAGAATCAAATAAAAATGAATGCCTTTACTAACACAAGTTTTAGACTTTTATTAGGACATTGAACAAATAGAGAGAGCACCCTTAACGCCTTATAATCCCTGAAGGGGGCACTCTCTGGAGACAGACTAAAATAAATGAAATAGATTATAACCTCTTTAGAAGTACTTACCCCATAATGATATTATTTAACAGAAAAACTATAAAATATTTAAACCATTTAAACTAAAGAATGTATTTCTCTCCTTAAAGTGTAGAAGGGAGAAGACTGCTACACAAAATCAAACTGAGCAATTTTGTATTTTACATGCAAAGCTTTATTCAGATGAATTTTGCTTCTTGCCCCTTGCTTGGTGTTTCCTTTCACTAACTTATTATTACTATTTTTTCATGTAGGAAAAACATGCAAATACCTTCACAAAAGAACTGCTTGGAAATCTGTTTGACAAATATAAAACTCTTCAGCAAGACCAGAACTTTTAGAAATGTGTGCCTAATATTTTTTTCATTGACTGAAAATATGGTTAAAAGTCTGTGACCATATTATATTAGAATCAGTCATGATTAAAGATAAAAGCTAAAATAAACTAGCAATGGAATCTATCTCATCAACATACACCATATGTAATATTATGTATTAAATCATTATGCCGACATCTCATAGAGGGATTATAAAGTGTTAAGGGTGCTCTCTCTCTTAATGTGCAGCTCTCCAGCATCATGCCAGAAGAGTAGAGTAATTCTATGCTTAAAACAAATATTTTATTCAATATGTAAAAGCAATTAATTAGAATATAAGACACAATCTTTGAATTCAAAGACTACCCTACGAAAAACATAAATATAACATTTAAAATATGTAGCTTCTGCATTACAATCCACATTAAAAAAATAAATAAAAGGAAAATAAACAGAAAAAAAAAACAATGGAATAAGATGGATAGTGGATGTTCCCAACTCAATCTGGCTGGTGATCTTAATTGTCTTTTTCCCTTCTACCCACACACATATAACTGAACATATCTTTCTTACCCTCTAATTAAAAAATTAATCATTTTAGTGCAATTCTCTAATATGGATTACTTACTTTCATTCTCTTAAAGAGAACATCTAGTATAAACAAATATTCTTGAACACTAAAGCCATGAAAAGTCTAACATAAAATAATGAAATACTAAAAACAATAGGAAAAATTTGACAATATAAAATTTGTTTAACATGCGTTTATTTATAAGTCTATAGAGTATAACAATTAAGAACTCTGGCTATTTTTTTATTCTTCTTTTGAATAATTCTTCATAGAATTATTGTGAAACTTAATTAAAAGAGTAGTTACACAGAAAGCACTTCGAACTGTGAGCGCCTGGCATACATTTAAGTGCTTCTATAGATGTTATTTATTGTTATCCTTCATTAGCTAGTTTAAATACAGTTAGATGCTTCTGCCTTTTCTATTTAAAAATATCATCTGTAACGTGGGTTGAAAATAGGCATTAATCTAGATTAGAGCAAATTATTAGTAAGATAAAACTCTTATAAAAAATATACATCACTTTGAACTTCCATTTCCAGTAAAAGCAGATTATATAATTTGAGCAACCCGCTGAAGGTCAGCTCGCAAGGCAATAAAAGAGTATTGCAGCAAGATATGAGCGAAGATGAACTTGAGGAGAGGTGAACACGAATTTCAGGGTGCTTTTTTCTGCGATGGGCATCTGCTGACTTCAGAAGTGACTGAGAGGTGAAAAAATGAGCAGGACTTCTGACAACCTCACAAGACTACAGGGACAAAAATTGAAGTCCACAGATTGCCAAGGGGAGGCCTCAGTAAATCCTTCATACTTTGAGATGAGACCCTGACAGGAAGCACCACAGGTATCAGGGTAATACCATCAACATAAGGTGAATCAGAAGTAAATTGGCCCTCCTACACACTGAAACCGTGTGTAGGTTTCAGCAATCCCTTCCGGTCAGAAGCACATGTAAATTTTCCTTATAGGAGGTTAACATCATTCTCAGTCTCAAATTATTTCTATGATTTTTTACATATAATGTCCAGCACTCGAACAAAAAATAATAATAATAATTAGGCACACAGAAGACAAGCAACATGACTAAAAATTAAGTGAAAGAACACACAATGTAATACCACAGGGGCTCTAGAGAATGGATGTATCAAGCCAAGAGTTTAAATTAATTATGGCTGATACGTTAAAGGAAATAAATAATATGAAAGTTTGTCAGATAAATGGAAACTTAAAAAACAATAAAATGGTATGAGTGACATTAATTATTAAATGGATGAGCTTCACAGATGATTTTCATAACCAATTGACAGGAGTATCAGTGAGCTGGAAGATAGAACTGAAGAGAGTATACAGACTTAAATGCTGAAATTAAACAGAAACGAAATACAGAAGAGATTCTGTTGTAACCTTATCTACTGGTAAACTCTGAAAAAATACTTTAAACATATTATTTTTAAAAAACATAAATACATTTCTAGTACCAAATAAATTCACAAGTAGAATGTAGATCTATTAAAAATATATTTAGTCATAAATTTTACCAGTAATATTATATAGTATTTTTGTATATTATTGCTATTGTAAAACAATGATTTACTAAAACTGTCACTCTCTAGGAGATGTGCATTATCTAGAAGATTAAAAGTAAATTAAAATGTGTTTCTTGGATAAACATGAGAAGCAAAGATAATTGGGCTCAGTATCTTAACAGGAAATTCATATAATGCCTATGTAGCTCTTTCCGATCACTTAGCTTTATCTCCTTAGATGTAGATTCTGGAGGGAGGATATTTCGAATAAGTATTCGCACTTCAGGATGCCTAGTACTAATGAGAATTTTATAAATAACCAATTATCAAAGAATCACAGAGAATTAATTCATTATCAAATACTTTTTTTTTCTTTTTTCTAAACACAATCTTGGGCTATAATCTCATGAGATTAATTAAATATTGCAATATTTGCAAAAAGCAAATCCTTTCAAATATTAAGATAACAACACCAGGTTTCCTTTGTAAATAACAACTATTTTAAAATTAATTGGAAAATATTTCGTAATCTCAAAAAATCCCGTAAAGCCTTAATTGAAGCTTAAGGAGCTAGATTTAATGTATTACAGTGCATGTAAGTTGTACATTAATATTCCTGCCGTTGAACTAGGTAGTGAGAAGAAACTCATAGCATTACTCTGATTTACAATTGAGATTGCTAAACACGTTAGTATTACAACATGATTATACCACTTTTTTTATTCTATTTCACAATCTCTCTATAATTGCCTCATTATAAAAATGTACTATTCTCTAAACTAATGAAGAAATTTTGCATTTATATGTCTATGCGATGAAATTCAATGAAAATACTTTTTGAAAACTGAAATCCAGAAGTAAAATTTAGGTACCTGGACATACTCAGCCTTCTTCGAAAGTTTTAAATCATGAAAATACTTCTCTTTCTACAATGTTTAATCACATATTCTAGTCAGTCCTCAACCCAGCTTCTCCCTTCTTAACCACTTTTTAAAAAAAGAATAAAGCACAAACAGTAATAAATGTTTTGTTATTTTAATCAAAGAGTGGTTAAACTATTAGTAAAAGTCTTTCATCACTAAAAACTCTATTCATAATACTTCGTTAAGATTAAGTTTACAAGTTAACGAACAACATAAAATTACGTAACTTTCTAATGAAATCACCATAGAGCTAGTTTAAACAGAGGGGAGAGAATATGAGTCTGATTTTACTTTTCTTCAATTGTCTATTGTTTAAGAAATAAGGAAATCAGATTCCCTCTAGGGAGGAAAAAAATGAAATATGCATAATGCTGGCATTTCCATATATTTAGCCAGTAGAATAAACATGTTGATAAATTACAAAAAATTCTTAATCATTATTTTTAAAGGCAGTCTTAAAGTCACTTTGGGCTAAATTTTCAGAATTTATTGTATAAATAGACCATATTTGTGTATGTTTAGTAGGTACAGTCTAAACTAGCCTCTGAGTTTCATTAGAGTACTTATAGAAAAATAATTTGCTTGAATATTATAAACCGAAGAAGTTTTGCTTTTTTTTTAATTTAAAAATTAACCCAGCCAATTTTCCAGTAATGATTCAAGGACATTCATTACCAATCATCTGAAAGCAAATATAATTGATAATTCAGGTTCCTATTTCCATCATGACAGGTAGCTCAAAAACTTATAGGCATATAAAAATTATTAATTTACTTTTCAAAATTTGAGAGGTTTGGGGAATTTTCTTTTGAGCAATTATTACAATTCGAATAGCTTAATTTTAAAATAGCCTAAGAACTTAGATAGTTTGAAGTAAACAATTGGCCGATCACAAATCTAATGAACTCTGACACCCAAGCATTTTTAATGAAAGATTCTTCTAATAAATTTAGAAATGATCCATGACACCAAGGTAGGAGCCAATTCCAAATCAAATTAACATGTCAAAAAACAAACCCAAACAATTAAATAATATAAATAATATAAATTAATAATAAAGCTAAAATTATTAAGGTGGTTTTATTATTTTGAATTCCCTTTCTGCTTTCTTATTAAATCTTTATGGACATTTCCTCTTCTGATTCAATAAGACTGATTCATAAGACAGAGCTAATGTTATATCCTGCAAATGAAAATATAGGTGAACACACTGTAAAACAGAATTCCCTGGTTTTGTTCTTTGGTAATTTAACTTTGTTTTGACAATGCTGAATCAATACAAATGTTGTATCTCCTATAAAAGAAAATCCAATATAGAAAAACAATCCCAAATGATAACATGACCTAACTGGTAATCTTGAAAATTTCAGAACCAATAGAAATTAAAAGTAGAATGTATATATTTACAGTTTGCAGCAAATCTGAGGCAGCATTCCTTTTGCTTGTTTGTTTTTCCTGACATTGGCAGAAGTGTCATTCACATACTTGAATAACTCGATAATTATGTCCTGAGAGGACTTAGATTAGATTTTTTTTAATGTTCCTTGCTTTTGTTTTCACCTCTGGTGGGAGTCTTTCTCTTTACTCTTTTTTTTAAATTGTCAAATGTAAACATGTGTGAACATAAAATGAGTAATTTTGCACTATAACCCCTATGTTCACTTCCCCTAAGGCATCCTTCCCTTTCCCATTATCTTCTTTCTTTCTCCTGGAGTTATGCAACATCTTGAATTTTGTACTAATCATTCTTTTTCTTTTACACTTTTCCATCAATGCAGGTATTTCTAAATAGCATACTTTTCAAATTTTCCTAGTTTTGAAATTTAATTTAATGGAATAATACTACAGCATTCCTCTGTGGCTTGCTTCTTTTGATCAATATTATTGTTTACATTCATCCATGTTGATGTCAATAGCTGAAGTCATTCATTTACCCAACTCTATAGTATCCTAAGGCATAAATATATCACAGCTCATTCATACTATTAAAAGAATATTACAGTTATTTACAACTTGAGGCTATTATGAAAGCATTGCTGTGAATATGCCAGTGTCTGACTTCTGCTACACATGCACAAGTATCTCCCTGGGGTAAACATCTCGTAGAGGGTTATAGAAAAGGCACAAATTCAACTTTACTAGTTAATGCCAAGGACACTGTATCATTTAGACCTCCATCAGCTATATGTGAGATTTCCTGCTGATCCAGATCATCAGTAACAGTGTCACTGTCAGACTTCCAAAGTTGTGCCAAACTAGTAGGTGGGAATGACATATTATGGTGCTATCAATATAAATTAATCTGATTACTGATAAGGTTAACTGAAAGTACTTCTATTGGTTAAATGTGTTATGAAAAAATCTCCTAGTTTGTGACTATTTTTTTATTCTCTATAGGTGTTCTTTGATAAAAGGAAGGTTTTCATCTAAATGTAGTAAAATTTATACACATTTTCCGTTATGATTTGACCTGACTAGTTTAGAAAAAAAACTGTTCTCTAAGTCAAAAAATCCTAATTATAAATTTATAGTTTTATAGTATGGCCTTTCACCTGGAATTGCTTTATGTGCAGACTCATGGAATAGAGATGCAATTCTAATATTTTTTTCCACATGGATAACCAATTGTCCCCAAACCATTTATTGACTAGACCATCCTTTTCTCACTGATCAATGTTACCTTGGTCATTTATCAAGTCTTTTTCTCTGATGTACTGCAGTCTCATTAAGATATGTTCAGTTTTGGATTCCTGATTTATCTTTTGTTGAATTCTTTAGGATTACTGAATCTGAAGACTGACTAATACTTTTAATAGTTCCCCAAATTTTTCCTTTCTGCATTCCCTCTATTAACTCCATTTGGAACCCCAACCGAATATACACATTACATCTTCTCACTCTCTCCTTCATGTCTCCTACACATTTTACATTTTACATTCTTATTCATATTTCCCCATTTTTGATTCTCTGAACTCAGTTATAGGTAATTTCTTTAGTCCTAGCTTTCAGTGTACTAATTTTTGTTTGTTTGTTTTGTTTCAGTTATGCCTAATCTGCTTTAAAACTCATCTAACTGTGTTCTTTTTTCTTTAAGTATTATGTTGATTGCTTAGAAGTTCTCTGGTTCTTTTTCAAATCTACTGTTTCTCCCTCACATTCTAAAGCTTCTCTTTTATTTCTTTAATTATATTAAAAGTTGTCATTTTGATTCTGTCTGAAAATTTTGATATCTGACAACACTCCAGATCTGTTTTCCTCGTCTACTGTTTCTGCTGGCTCTTGGCCATAGTACTTTGTTTTCCTATGTGAGTCTGTGTCTTTTTGTTTTTGTTTTACTTTGTTTTGTTTTTTAATATTAGCTGCTCATTTCCCAGAGTACTTTATCTGTGGAAATTCTTTGAAGATGGGATTGAAGTTGATTTCCTCCAAGCAGGAAATAGTGTTTCCCGGTTTCCTACTCTCACTGCTAATGACGGAGCACTTAATTTAAATTCACCACTTAAATTTTGTTCAGTCTACACACATAATGTGATTAGCACATTTTTCTCTTTCCTATGAGTTCAGTGTTGTGCTTAATAGTCTTTAAAAAATATATAACAAATATTTAACACTGCATTTTAATAATTTTAATCAGAAGGGGTACTCAGGTATCTAATTTGCCATAATGCTAAAACTAGAAATGTACTCCCACTTTGAGACTTTTTTCCTTCTATTTGTTTAATTCATAGTTAATGAACTGTTATAGAAGAGCTCGCTTAAATTCAAAGTTAAGATTTCTGGTTTATAAGGACTCATAGTAACAACACTTCTGGAATCCATTGGGTTCTGTGACCTAACGTGACCTAATCTTTTTCCAGAGGTGGATCTTATGTTGCAGAGAGCCATCAGTACAAAAAACAGGACAACACACCAGAAGCTACATTTCCATTTTTAAAGTTTCCTCAGTTACTGGGCTCTAGCCTCCAAGCTCTGTCACATATAAATTACAAAAGTAACCCTGGGGCCTGAGTCTTCATGAGGACTACCTGTACACTATGCACAGGAGGTTGCCCAGGTCCTCCTTTTTTTGCCTTTTTGTTTCTTTCTTGGATCATCTCTTAGACTCTGATTCTGACCATCATTTTTGCTTGTATTTGGTGACTTGGTCACTGACATCAAGTTCTTGCACTTGGTTTAATCCTTTAGCTCCTTTTCTCCTCCATAGTAATTTGCTTTTCACACCTTTTCATATTTTAGACCATATTCCTGGAATATATGAGTTATTTCTACTTATTCTTCACCCTCCTTGAACATCTGACTTATCTAGATCTGTAAGTTACAGTACATAGAATTCAGAAGTGATTTTTTTTTTTGTCCCTTCAGTTATATATGCATTATACTCAAGAATGTTGGGAGGATTACCTGGATTGGTCTTCCATCAGGTGTCAGCACCTCTTCTGAAAGTTCCATCATCTTTAGGGCCATCAGAGCAATGGGTTTAGCGTGGCACAGGCTTTTTCTGTGGAGTCCTGCAGCAACGCAGTATGCATCACCTATTGTTTCCACCTGCAGCAATCAGACAAATTAAATGCAAACATATGATAAGAGCCAGAAGAGAAATGATCATCTGCAATCACAAAATGTTGCTGAAAAACATGTCAGCAAAATATCGATAAATTAAGCAATTAAACAACTGAGTGTAATCACAGCAGAGTTTGCAAACAGCCACAGTCAAATACTGACATCTCACTCCAGGGCTGTTCATCAACATTATCACGATAGATGATCATTGAAATCAAGAACAACTGTAACACAATTATTCCTGTGAAAATAGAATTGTCAGTATTTTACTTGGACAGTTTCTAACTGATGACTTTATTCAAAGCCACTCTGTTGTCTCCTTCAAACCTTCAATATGGGTTATATTTGACAGATGAGAAATTGATGTGCAAAAACCTATCCATAATCCTATAATTAAAAAGTTAATGGGCACTGTCAAACTCTTGCTCACCCTGTTCTAACTCTATGGTCAGCATCCATTCTGAATGGCCATTGCTTTTGTTCAGTATTTTAAATAATTATCTCAAGTTAAAACCCCCAACTTCCCAAAGCATAAATATGGCATAAAAGTTAAGCTTAACTTATTTTCAGAGAAAAGTTCACTAGTTATTCAAAGTAAATATGATGGTAAAATCCTCTAGAGTTCTAATATTTTAATTAGAGCAAAGTGATGAAATACTGTATAAAATGCCCAATTTCAATATTACCTGTTCTCTGAAGCCCTCCATGACCCTTTCATTAGTTCTTCGAACTAATCTTCTCTTCTATTCTGTTTCAGCAGCACTTTCCAGATCTCTTTGCTATATAGCTTCATCATAAGCTAAAATCAATATATATCTATGTATAATCAATATGTATCCCCAGCTATGATTTGAGCTCTTTAAAAATGAGACCATGTATTTTTCACCTCTATATTCATAGGGCTTATCATAGTGTCTAAAATATAGATATTTAATAAATATCTACCAAATGAATAAATAAATCCACCACGTTTACTATGATTACAATAACGTAATTCTATCATTTGCTCATTTTTACCATTTGTTTCAGGATCAGCATGTAGATCTATGTGTCATGTAAATCCGTGAAGGAAAAAATTGCCTCTAAATCACTGGAGATGCTTTTATTATAAATATATGAAGAATTATAAGATATTCTATTAATTAAGATTTAATTGCTATAACTAAATTTCATGTGAATTCATTCTAACATTATAGTATTAAAAGATGTATTGCATTAAATTCAGTAAGCACTAATATGGAGAATATGATGAGAATACTTAAGAAGTTCATGGGATGAGGAATGCCAGAATTATCCCTCACTTATTAGAATCTCATCAGGAAATATGCATCAACAGTGATTTCAATACCTTAGACCATAATGACGTTCAAAAATTTCACTTTAAGCCCTGTTTTCTGATGCCAAAAAAAATGGAAATGAAATCATTTGGTGAGAACAGAAAGGCAGTGACATATGAGTTGGCAAAGGTTTCATTCTAAGTACTAAAATATACTTCCCTCAAAGAATCCCCACTGAGAAAAACACCCAGCAAATAATAAAGATATAATATGTGGCCATTTACCATTTCCCCCCTGGAAAGACAAAATCCTTTGCCGATTCTCATATTTATCTCTTCCTTTTGTATTTTTGTATAATTTTAAAATCTAAAATACTGTTAGCTATGTATTTGAAACTAACTTCTAATTTTCAGATAGTAAGACACATAGGCAGTAAACTATTCATATCAATTGAATTGTTTCACAGTCACTCTGAACATGCATGCTCCTGGACCATGATCTCTTCTCGAAATCCCTATGGTCATCCTCCTCCTCAGCAGCAGTAGCTCCAGTATCTTTTCAGCAAAAGTTTATTGAGTTACATTAAATGCATATTTCTAGAAATTGCACCAAAAGAATAAAGATTAATTACATGTTGCATTTTCTCCATAAGACTATGTAATGTAATATATGGAGAAGATGGACCAATATGTTACTGATTGATAAAATACATAACTTCAATGAAGTGTAAAATAAAAATGTGTACAATATAACAAAGTAATATTAAAATCCATACATGATCATGTAAGATTTTATACCATTGCGTTTCCAAATATTTGAAGTCAAATTAACTATTGGAAATAACAGAATCAAAAAATAGTCAAGAAATAGACATCAAAAAACAATGGCCCCTATTAAGACGTGAAATTCTCACAATTATTCATAAACACTCAACATACAGAAAAAATCTAAAAGTCGTTGCTTCTGTCATGGTAGGCTAGATTATGTTGCAGCAGCTATATAACCTCCAAATCTTAATGCCCTAAAACAACAAAGGTTTATTTCTGATTCATGCTACATATTCATGTGGATTTGGGGTGGAGGAGAGAAATGCTGTGCCATGCCTCTTCACTCTAGGAATGAGGCTAGTAGAACCTCCTCACCTAGAGCTGGGTGTAATGGCAGAGTAAAGATCTGACAAATGACACGCTAGCGCATACAGCTTTCTTCCAGATGTGACGTTGATAATTCCCTGTCAAGATTCTTTCACCAAAGCAAGTCACATGGTCATGCTTAACATAAAAGAGATGGGAAAATGCAACCAACCAGGAGCCCAGAGAGGAGGCAGAAATATTTGGCAAATAGCATTAGTGAGTGTGTGAATGAATAGGTAATAGCTTAAAAATTTTCAAATACCCTGATGTATGTAAAGTGCAAGCAATATGTCTGTGTGATGTTTTACTTTCCTTGCAGATGCAGTCAGCATCTTAATCTGAAAATCTCGGCAGAAATGCTACCACCTTAGTAATGCAACTTTCCATTAAAGCTCCATTCTTCTCTCTTCTCCACTCATCTATATCTGGTCTATACAAGTTTAGCAGAATTAAGTAGATATGACCATCTTAGTGGATTCTCTTTAAAATAATTAGTTGACTTTGCCTCATAGGGAGCTGTGAAATGAAAGCATTACATATCAATTATAATTACTCTTGAGGATGTTTCCTTGAGTTAAACAATAGCTAGACAAGTGGCCATCATAAACATGCTACAAAAAAAAAAACTGTCCATAAAGTTGACCAGGTTTTGAATTCCTTTATAATTATCTCAGTATTTTTTAAATAGAATTTAAACACAACACACACCATCAAAAATAGTTCATCTTATTTCTTTTCAGCATCTCCAACCTGTGCTTGAATGACATTAAATTTTTAAAAAATGGCTAGATTAGGCATGAAGATGGAAAAGATAGTGCTTATGCAAATGTCTGAAAACCTTATATACTTTTATGAATGTAGAAGAGGAGGTTTAAGTACTAAAAATATTGGTATAACTGTTGTCCCACATATTGTTGTTATAGCTGCTTTGATCAATTAAAGAATTCACCTATCTTGTGTATCTTCTTCTCAACACTGTATAATCAAAACCTTCATATTATTTCAGGAATAAAGGTGGTATAAATAAACTTCTTAGACTTTTTTGTTTGCTTTATCTTAATCATTTAAAATAATTTATTTTAACTCCTAATAAAATCTCATTTTCATAACATTCTTCTCCAGGTTTATGCTTAAGAAATATCTAGGAGGTTTCTCTGAAATTTGGGCTTAGTGGAGAGGAAGAAGTGCGTGTTTTTGGGGATGGTGGTGGTAATATTGGGGCTGGGATTAACCTAATAGAACACTGCATACTATAGGACAATTCATAACCCAGTCCCATGGGACCCAAACCTACATCAGCCCTAAAGTCCTAGGTCTGTCTTCTTTTAAACTTTCTGAGACTTGTGAAAGAGAGTTTGGGGGATGGGGCATAAGAGGAGAGGGTCAGAAAACTCTGGCAAGTCTATCTCACTGGATAGCTTCCCTCTCTCCCTCTGGATATTATCAAGACGAGAAGTAAATTTAAAAGTCTGTTTTTCTATTTGTTTGCTTTCTGGTTTGGGGTTCTAGTACTTTTAGAAACAGAAAGAGGGGACAGGGATGAAGGGAGGGAGGAGAGGAGAGGTGCTGGAATGAGATATAGGCAGACAGATGAAGCTCAAAGATGAAAAATGTCTCTTTTTACCTCCTACCTTCTCACAGAGCACTTGGTCACCTGGTCACAATCAGGTGAGTAAAAGGGGGCTGGCAAACATGCCACATAATTCCTGGGCTCACTGGCTGTAAGACACTTGATTATCAGAAAGGATACCATATTTATCCTTGCTGTGAGGATGGAGCCACACCTGCCGGTCCAATCACCTATCATTAGGTATGGTTCCTAAGTGACAAGGAAAGGGGAATCAGGGTAGGACTTCTCTGATGGTTAGAGGGGCCTGAGTTCACAGCAGTTCTGCAGGTCCTCATTGACTAGAAACCAGGGCACAGACCTTCATGAAGGCTTATCAATAGCAGAACAGGAAAAACCGGACTTGGGTAGATTTAGGGGCACCTTAACTTTTTTTCCTTCACTTCACCCAGGCTCAGTAGCTCTCCACTGTTAATGTCTCTTTTGCCTGATACTTAGCAAGGTGGATGAAATAGGTACCTGGCCAAAGATGAAAAGCAGGTGGTGGTAGCCAAGCAGAGAACTTAGGGCCATGGAATGTCCACTAGACATACTTGAAGATGAGTAACTTGCCATAGATAGCAAGCGTGAACTCAGCTTTTAGTTGTTCTTGATGTTGTGGTTTTTGAAGATATACTGATCTTCTTCAAATATAACTGAAGTTCCTACATCAAAAGCAAGTAGGAAGGACCTGACACAGACAAAGGTTCAAGCAATGCAGACAAAGGCAGTGCAGTCTTCAGCATCATTTTTTGACTTGAACAAAGTGATGGTCATGCTATAAAGGCTACATTCTTGAAGTCGAGAGTACTGAAGGTTCAGAGGAGCCAAGGTGCAGAGAAGCCCGCACACACACATCGCTGTTGGCCAAGCACAGGTCCAACAACTGATGGCAGGTAATCTGGAGCAGGAACAATCTCCAAAGGTAGAGTTAACCACATTACTCCCCTGATGGCTTGAGTATCTCCATAAGCCTCTCTGCTGAAAGTAGTCTGATTTCCCTTCACATAGCAGGTAGCATTGCAGGAGTTGGGCCACAGAATCCCTTTAATAATAACAGCAAATCTCGTCAGATTCTAGAAGGCCGTAATCTGAGCTACAGGTGATGTCCTGCTCTTGCAGATAAAGGACTTAGAGCATGGGGTCCTGGTCATATCTTCAGACTGGGAAGAAATGCTACTTGTCCAGAATATCTGACCTTATATTCTTTAATGATTGCCTTGTTTCTGCAATAGGAGTTTGTTTTTAAAAAGACGTTGAACTTGTATCCTGTCCTGGGATTTCTGAACTCTTTCACTTTTAACTGATATGAACCTCAGGAAATCTCCATTGTGGCTTTTAGGCATGGCTGTTGGGTAGGATTACTCCAAAAAGTAGTGTCTCAGAATGTGGGTATACTTTGAGTGATGAATCTTGTACCCGCACTCAAGCGCCATGGCATTTACCCAAACTTGGGCTCCAGCTGGAGGAAGACCCTGTGTCAGCCTGAGCAGTCACTGTCTCCAATTCCAGACTCAAGAAAGTTTGAAGAGATCGTATTTAGGGGCCAGGGCCTTACCACCTGCTTTACCTCTAAAACTTTGTTTTTCTTCACAACCTCTATGCCTTTCCCCATGAACATCACTTCATCACCTTCTCCTCTACTTCCTTCTCCTCCACTTTTTCCTTCACCAGCATTCCTGTTTCTCCACCTGCTTTTCATCCACCACTTCCATTACTTTCCTCAGCTCTTCTGCTGCCAAAGATGGCATATTCCTCTGTCATCACCTTTTTAGCCAAACCACCACACAAGGTATTGCTTGAGACCTCTACTCTACTGTGAACCACATGTCTGTAGGGCATTCCTCCCCTACCAGGGTGTGGTAGAGGGGCCTTCTTCCTGAAAGCAGAGAAAAGTGAGGCATCACAGGTGATGACTGGCAGGATGGAGCAGCTTGGAAATTGCCACATCCCTGCCACCTAAATCTAAGGAGGGGTCACAGGTCAAAATGCTTAATAAGGATTTTATTAAATGTTTTAAATTGTATCTAATTTCTTCCCTTAGGAGTTCAAATTGTCCCCTAAGCAAGTTTTTCAAATGCAAAACTCAGGACCACCTGCATAAGAATTACTCAGAAGGTACTTGTTACAAATTAGATCTGCAGGCCCCACCTGGATCTACTAAATTAAAATCTAGGTATAAGGCCCAGCTATATGCATTTTCACATGCTCTTAGGTGTATTTTGTGATTCTCAAAGTTTGAAGACTTCTGGTATATGATGTTAGTTAAAAATGTTATAATATTCACCCAGATATTCATCTTTTCTTAAGAGCCAATGAACTTTCAGAAAGGAGAAAAGTTCCTCTACCCTGAACCCCAGTCATTCCCATATACTCCTTTTCTCTCTTCCACCCTACCAATGAGGGCAATAAACTTCTCCAGACATTTCCTTCTTATTTGTCAGAATTTTAGACCACAACCCCTAGCCCCTCCCCTCACTAAATGCTGAGAATCATCTGGCAGAGTAGGTATTCAGTGATCTGAAGAAAGTTTGTTGAGTTCAATTAAATACATTCAAGTGAATAGTACATAATGGTTTAGCAATTCAAATGGAAATAACTTTAAGAATTTACTAATAAAGCTACTTCCAAAAATATCCCTTCGTTCCTTAAAAAAAAAAAATCTATCTAATTACATTCATTTTGGTTGATGTTTCTGACCCAAATACTACTTCTTTTAAGAATGTCTCTACAGTGCTCAGCTGATACAGAATTGAAAAGGAGGTCATCGATATAAATAGAACAGTTATTTGGCCTGAGAACTATTCCCAAATGAGGGAAAATAGATTCCAAATGACTTCCTATCAAAGAAAGCTCTTCTCCTGATAAAACTCTCAGTAGATCTATCAATGTAAATTCCAGCTCCTGCCCAGGAATCTCAATCATGTAGAAAATATTGTTGCTAGGCCCCAGGTTATTTATCATAAAGGTTATTGAATACTGAAGCATGTCAGCAAAGAAAAATATATTAAAATACTCAGTCAAAATTTCTTTCTAAATTCTTAAGTTAGATGTGGGAACTGAATTTTTTTTTTTTTTTTTTTGCTGTACAATAACCTGTCCTCTAAGATCCTTAATAATAAGGCTCCGATTTTTCACTTTCATCTACCACTATCACTTTAATTTATTCCATGCTCCAATCAAAATAACTCGATGTTCTTTGCAAACTTTCTGTACCTCCCACCACTGTGTTTATACTCAAAATCATTGCTCTACCTGGAATCCATTCATTCAATCTTTACAAAAACAATTATTGAGTCTTTTATTTTCACAAAAATTTTTCCAGGGATTTCTGACTTAGAACTTTAAACATGTTCCCAGGGAATGATACATGTCTGCTATATTTTTCAGTAAAGACATAATGAGTGCTAAATAACATTAGGTGATGTCATGACACTGAATAGTTTAAGATTTACTATAAAGCTATAGTAATCAAGACAGCGTGATATTGGTGAAAGAATAGACAAATAGATCAGTGGAACAGAATACAGATCCCAGAAATAGACCCCCATAAATACAGTCAATTGATCTTTGACAAAGGAGAAAAGGCAACATGTGGAGCAAAGACAGTCTATTCAACAAATGAACAAATGATTCTGGAACTACTGGATGGCCACATGCAAAAAAAAAAAAAAAAAAAGAATGTAGACACAGACTCTATACCCTTCAAAAAAATCAACTCAAAATGGGTCACAGAATCTAAATGGAAAATGGAAAACTGTAAAACTCCTGAAAGATAACATAAAAGAAAAATAAGTGACCTTGGGTATGGTGATGCCTCTTAAGATACAATACCAAAGATCTATTATCTATGAAAGAAATTCTGAAAAAAAGTAACACTGAGGAGACAATAAAAAGACTAGTGCTTACCTAAAATTGAGGGGGTCGGCGGGGGCGGGGGAAGGAATGAACAGGTGGAGCACAGAGGATTTTTAGAGCAGTGAAAATACTCTGTATGAAAGTAAAAGAAATTACCTCCCTTTATACCCCCAGATTAAATAGAGTTTAGAAAACAAGGCTTCCCCAACCCCTCTTCCACGAGTCAAATTTGTCACATGCTTCCATATCTATCTTTCATTGCATATCTTTTCCGAAAGCATTCCCAAACCTTTAATAGGAAATATCTTTGCTTCTTTTAGAAACCAAATAAAACTTGACTTCTGCATCTCTTATTCTGCAATAATTTGTTTTCATACTTTCTTTACTATCATCCTTTCTAAAGTGCTAAGTCACTTAACTTTGAAGGCAAGGATAATATCTTAGTTATCTTTTTTAAGTCCTGCTGGGGCTAGTGCAGTGCTAGCATAGTAGACACTAAGAGAATTATGACTGAGTCAAATTGTATTATAAACATCTTTATCAAAAGCTGAGTTGATGTGTAGATAATGTGTAAATTATCTTTCAAAATCAAAGTCATTGTTACATGTCTCCAAAATATGTCTATTCTATCTACTCAGATTAAGTCTACATAATGCCAAAATAAGAACAAACTCCAGTGATCAGGTGATTTGCATGAACAATAGAATGGAAGTATTTCCATTAAGTAGACAAAACTGACCATTTCCTTCAGGGTTCCAACACTGGCTCAAGTCTCTCATAGACTTAAGCCTTGTACATACCTTGCCAGCCAAGTTAATGCTACCACTATCTCTCCCTTAAATCATGGCAATAATATCCTTATGTTCTACTTTTGTCTAAAAACCATGCTTTCACCTTTAAATCTATACCCTACACTACTGTTTAAGTGATTTCTATAAAGCAAGTCTACTTGTACCACACCTCTATTCAAAATCTTCAGCTGGAGTCTACCACCATGCTACCCTGAACAAGCCCAATCCCATTTGATCTTGTGAAGCTAAGCAGGCTCAGGCCTGGTTAGTACTTGGATGGGAGACCACCTAGGAAGACCAGGTGCTGTAGGCGTAAAAAATTTAAAAAATAAAAAATAAGGTAGTGTAAGCTGACAAGGTCCTTGCAATCTGTGAGGTCAACCAAGGGTTGCCTCACCTAAAAAAAAAAAAAAAAAAATTAAAATTAAATAAATAAATAATTAGTTTTTAAAAAGTCTTCAGCTGAATCACTCCTATGATTAAGACCAAAATCCTTGAAATGGCTAGAATATCTACAGGTTCTAGCGCCTAACTACTTCCGGATCTTTATCTCGTACTATTCTTCTCTAGTCATGTTTCACTACACTGATTTTCATTTAGTTGTTCCACTTTTAGTTATTCATCACGTTCCTTTCTGACTCAGAGCCTTTACATATTCTGAGCCCAATGCATAAAATCCTCTCCTCTCACCATCCCTTCTACCTGGTTAACTCCAACTCATCCTTTATTTCTCAATTTAAAAGTCGCCTCCTCAGGAATGCCATTCTGATCTCTTAGACTAAAACAGGTGTCTCTATTACACTTTCTCATAACACCATGTAATTTTTCTTAGTCATTCTCATTGTGATTTATAATTACATATTTTTGTGAGTCTTGATTATTTACTCTCTTTCTCATTAGACTGTGAACTCCATGAAGGCAGATGTCATGACTTCTTCACTACTCGGTGTGGTGCCTGACATATGGTAAGTGTTCAAGAAGCATTTATTTAAGGTATAAATGGGTGAAAGTGGTTGGTCAAGTTGTGGACCTCCTTAAGATCATGCTGTCATGAGACCTCCCAGATCATACTTCTGGAATGGAAAAAACCTGAGCAATGCTAAATCTATTACCTAGCAGCTTTGTAACCTCAAACGAGTTGCTTAACTCTTTTTAAGTTTCATTTTTTTACTGTGAAAGAAAGATAATATCTATTTTGAAAAGTTACTGAAAAGATTAAAGAAGATAATTTTCTATCTCTCTAGTGATAATAGTAATTTTAATTAATTATTAACTGACTATGTAATTACTTGCTTAATGTCTATCTCCAATGTGCAATTATAAGAATCTAAGAATACAGACCATGCCTCTCTTATACACCATTATGCCCAATGCCTACCTTAGGACTTAGAACACAGAAGCTAATCAACAATTTTTTGCTGAAGATAAAATAAATCAATAAACATATATAAAGAATTTAGCATGATACCTGACACATATTAGGCACTCAACAAATATCAACTCGTACTATAGACTGAATGTTTGTGTACCCCCAAATTCATATGTTGAAATCTAATTCCCAGTGTTATGATATTTGGATGTGAGACATTTGGAAGGGCTCCACCCTCATGAATGAGATTAGCGTCCTTATAAAAAAGAGCGTTCCTTGTCCCTTACACCATGAGAGGACATAGCAAGAAGACAGCCATCTATGAAGTAGGAAGTGGGTTCTCACTAGACACTGAATCTGCTGACACTTTGATCTTGAATATTCCAGCTTCCAGAACTGTGAGAAGTAAATTTCTGTTGTTTGTTTATCAGCCATCTATTTTATGGTACTTTTGTTATAGCAGCCTGAATGAACTAAGATAATTCCTTTCCCTCCCTTCATGACACATTTCCCAGACACTCTCTCTAGCTTTGGTCTTTCAATTGCAACAAAAATATGAGATGAATACTATTTTTTTCATTTTACAGAAGTAGAATCTGGGCACAGATAGATTATATAACTTAAGTAACACAGACAATTAAAATTAGCTTTTCAGGCTTAATATCTAATACCTTTCCCCCTACACTTAACTGTCATTGCATTGTCAATGCAACCTCAACAGTCCTCATCTGGCTCCTTCCAGATGGTCAAAGGACTTTATTTATTTATTTTTATTTAAAAATTTTTTTTAATGCCTACAGCACCTTGTGTTCCTAGGCGGTCTTCCATCCAAGTACCAACCAGGCCCAACTCTGCTTAGCTTCCAAGATCAAACAAGATCGGGCACATTCAAGGTGGCATGGCCATAGACCAAAGGACCTTTTTTAATCTAAGGGCTGAAATACGCCTTGTTGTTTATGAGTCAAGTGACACTAGTAATGGCATTTGGTAAGTGGAAAAAGGAGAGGCACAAAGTTATTTTTTTATGACAGCAGAAAAATAATCTATATAATATTAAACTTTAAGTATCAAAAGAAAATATAAAATTAAAAATATTGCTTTGGACTATCTTAAGAACAGCATTATCTTAATAGGCAGCTTTCATAGATTCCAACATACGGATACGCACATGTGCACGCATGCACTCACACACACACACACAAACTGGATGAGCAGTCTCATAAGAATTTTGCGTTAGCTAATTTTTTTACAGTTTTCCAGCTTACTCAAAGTCATGTTAAGCATTTCAAAGTCTGAAAAATGCATCAAAATGTATAAACATTTACAACCAAATACTTGAATTTAAGACAAAGTTAAATTATCACTGTTCCACTTTAAAAGATGTTTACAAAAATAAATAAACTCAAATCATTTCAAATTCGTCACATATGAATAACCTATCAAGTATTCAACAGGGATGATTTGCACTTTGGGAACATTTTCCCAACAAACTACATATAGCTCCAACATTCAGTATTTAGAATCTTAGAATCTCATAGAATGAAGTGACCTTTTGAGAATTTCTTTTATCCCACTAAAAAATTGTGGTTTATGTTTGAATCACTCCAGTGATCAGAGCATACGGCTGCAGACAATTTATTTCATTGTTAGGATGCTGATTTTCATAAGGATCTTACACTGAGCTAAAATTCTTTTTTTAATTTCTGCATAAAAATCCTCTTTAGCCTCCTGGAGCCAAAGATAACAAGTCTTTATGAAGTCCAACACATATTAAAAACTAGTGCAGATTTGTTAAATGCCTTTAAAAAGGGACCCTCTTATATCCTTAACTCTAGGCTAAAATTCAAATTGTAACTTAAAAATTCAAACCATCTCCAACTATTATGTCAAGGGCCTCTTGTTCATAATAGAGGTCTTTCGCTATTAGCTCTTTTCACTCTCTGAACAAACCTGTGACATACCATTGTTCTCATTTTAAAAGTATGCAATTTGCCTGGTGATTGTCAAAGTTATTGGATATAGGATACCAATTTATGAAGTCTGCATGCATAAATGCTAGAACAATCTTTGGTCTTAGTTCTAAATATAACGAATTGGGAACATTAGCTATCTGATACATGAATGATTTCAAACACTGTTTTGAAAGGTGTACAAAATAAAAGTTAGTTTCACATACTCTTCTGATAAAGGTGTTAGTGACAAGAGCAAACATACAGTTTGCTTTACATTTAATGAGCTTTTAGCTGAATCAGAACTAAATTCAAATAACATCTCTGCCACTTACTGAACACATCTTTGAAAGGTATGTAACAGCACCTACCTCACATGGTTCTTTTGGATAATAAGATATCACTATTAAGGCACCTAGCACTGTGTCTGGAACACAGTTTGTATTTAGTAAATGCCAATTCCATTCCTTTAGTTCCATTTTGCTTTAAGGAATTTGCACTTTTTAAATCACTGTTGTTAATTGGTAAGTAGTGGGAAGATAATCGTATGGCATTTCTCCTACATAACAGCATTAATTAAAGGTTTGGTGAAAAAGGTAATATAAACAATCGAATTCAGTAAGATGTGCAGATTGCATTCAGGCTATCCTATCAAATAAAGGAGAGGTCTCCTGTCTAGATCAATTTCTATTTTAAGAAACTCATCCAATACCTGGGTATTATAAAACTTGATGGGAACATAACTGACAAATTCATATTCAAAAGCTTGCCAGAAATCCTCTGCTAAATGACCTCAGGGTAAAATAAATGATTAGTTAGTGACAATTTTTTAAGAGAGAAAAGTTGATATTTTTAGGTCAAGTTTTTTAAATAAATATATGGAGTAAATAATTAACTAAGTAGTAAAACTTAAAATTGCAAAATGTACACAAACTAAAAGATAGTTTCATATACTATTTTGATAAAAGTGTTAGTGACAGGAGCAAACACACAGTTTGAGCTCAGAACTTAACTTCCTTACAGTTTATTGATACACAAAAGAAAGACATAAACTCCATAAGACCAGTGAAAAATCTTTCACTTACATCATAGAGTAACATTTATCCTCATAGATAAAGGAAATTCTAGCAACACGAACCTAATATACTAAGAAAACTTGCTAGAGATTTGTATCATAAATTTCCAGACTGTTTTTAGAATTGACATACTTTCCATGGTGTCTTAGTGCATTCAGCCTACTATAACAAAATACCATGGATCGGTGGCTTAAAACAGGAATTTGTCTCTCACAGTTTTAGAGGCTGGGAAATCCAATTCAGTTTGGGTCACTGATGAGAGCTACCTGTCTGGCTTGCAGATGGCCACCTTCTACCTGTGTCCTCAAATGACAGAGAGAGAACTCTGGTCTCTTCCTCTTCTGATAAGGACGCCAATCCCATCAGGGAAACCCTTCCTTATAATCTCACCTAAACCTAATTACCACCAAAGGGTGCACCACCAAATACCATCACAGTAGGACTTGGGGTTTCAACAAATGAATTTTGGGAGGATGCAAACAATCAGTCCATAACATTTGGTATTATAAAAATCAAAAACATTAATCTCTTAGCAATTGCCAATATTCTTTAAAAAATTAAAAATCAATAGGGACTTTCCTCCCTATGTGGTACTTCACATCCCTATGACTATTTTATAACTACCAATCTTAATCTCTTCACCTTTTTCACCCAGCCCTGCCAGGTGGATAGGTACTAGACTAATTGCAGGATCACTTCATAAATTATATAAAATGTTTAACCACCTGAAATTTATATGGAAAAATATTGAATGTCAACTCTAATTGAATGAATGAAATGAATGAATGAATAAATAGATAGATAGATAGATAAGTAAGAAATAATAAAGAAATAAAACAAAAATCAACAGGGATAAAAATAACAGCCCTAAAATACTTTGAAAACTTCAGCAAGACACTTTATTAATTTTGATTTCCAAATTATTTTAGCCTTCTAACTGTTACAGAATTTGATACAACACTAAAAGAAAATGTTCTCTGAATATAGAGGGAAAAGAATTAAGGATGTCATATCAGAATATAAAAAATAAACATTTTAGGTTCAGTTGGTCATTGACATTGCACAAGTCAATGTTACTTAAAGAAACACTGTCAACTTTATAAATGTCATATTGTAACTCAGGTTATTCAGATAAAAGTAATCCATGAAGACAGACTATGGATCCATCTTCAAGAATGAGGATCCATGAGGACCCATTGAAGATGATACAAATAATGTATTTCAGGGGGCTCTCTCTCTTGTACCCTACTCTTACCTCTCGTTCTACCCTTTGTTCAGTCTTTCTCTGGTATACAATGTAATTCTAATAACCTGAAAAAATGAATCCAAGCAAATGAGCATTTTTTTTTCCTAATAAGCACTGGCTACACAATATTTATATATGTACAAATGCATGCATATACAAGCACATGCATGTAAAACATATACCCACTCACCATATATACCCAGAAACACCAATTTGAGAAATGACAGTTAACATTTATATTTACTACCATGGACCAGACACCATAATAAGCATTTTACATATATTTCGTTTAAAAGCTTATAAAATGTAACTACGTGGTAGTTAAAATTAGTCTCTTTATTTACAGATGGTGAAACTAAAGCACAGAGGTTAAATAAGTGGTTCAGGTGGAAAGATGAGAACTCCAAGTAGTGTACTTAAGGTAGGGCTGGGATTCAGCAGCTGTAGTCGAATGGAATGAGAGGAACATGAAAAAGGATCTGTCTTTCTCCTTGTTTCTCCCTTATCGCCAGCCTAAGTGCTTGCCAAAGGCAAAAATATAAATGAGGCAAAACCCTTGTCAGGTAATTTTTGGGCATTATGGTATTTTGAAACTGACAATATAATCCCCCCAGTAGAAAAGATATCAGAACAGAATGCTTATCTATGACTTTCACCTTACCTTCTAAAGCATATAAATTAGTTCTTTTCTACTCATTAAAATTGTGCTAAAAATATATACTAATTTCCATAACATTCTGTAGGCTTCTATTGGAGTCATGCCTTGTCATCAAATGAGCAAGTCGAAAATGTTTATTGACTGAGTGAATAAGTGAGTTGAATATATTTTTTTTACTTCAGAAATTCCTCTTTTCTATACTTATTAGATGATACTGTTACATAATTCCCAATAAAATAACAGCAAAAAGTAAATGGCACTAATGTTGATGGATTCTACCAAAAAGAACTAGAATAAATCCTTAGTGGCTTTTCATCTGAAAAGTGTATGCACTGATTATTAAAGCAGAAAATATGTAAATCTTAGGGGAAAATGAATGAGCCACTCTTTACTAAATGGACCTGGTATTTAGTGCTGAGAAATAGAGTAAAATAATATATACATATTTATGAAATTCCAAGAATAACCTAAGTTCCTAAGTACTTTAAAAGGCTATTTTATCATAAAATAAAACAAGGGGGAACGAAAGCATTTTTTTTTTTTTCCTGCAAAATCTAGTTCACAGTGGAGTGATATCCTTGAGATTCTGCTTTATTTTCTGAAGCGTAGCTTAAGGTCCAGTGAACAGCCGGTTTTAAAAGCTCCATATTGTCAAATGTCAAGACAAATCAAAATCCTTGAAGCACAGAGTTTTGTAGCATCGTAACTTTATGTGAGAAACGTCTGCTTTCAGCTTTTACCAAGGAGCTTAAATATGGGATTCAAGTCTGATACAGCTCCTCCTCCAGTTTTTCACTGCCAGCACATCAGAGCGAAGCCTAGGAGGTCATCATCAAGAAGTCTGAATCCAAACGGTTTGCCTCACAGTCACTTCCCCTAGGATATTAATGTAACCCACTGAAAACTGAACATGGATCACCGTACATGTAAACCTTTCTATCATGGATATTTATCCTGTTCACTTCTGCATCTGGTATTTATTTTCAAAATGTACAGGCTTTTCCCCACAAAGTAGTCAAGGAGTTATAGTTAATAGGAATCAATAGTTAACAGACTAAAAAAGACTTCAGCAGAATGATCTAATTATATAAATTAAATGAAATGTACATGATCTTAACAGTTTTTTAGCCCTTTTTTTTGGTATTGTATTTATGAGGTTTGGAACTTATAAAGTCAACACGACATTTTCATTGGTCTTTAGAGATCTTCAGAAGAACTCAAGGTATCTAGCAATTTTCAAATTGTATTAAGGCCAACAGAGTCCTCAAATGTAGTCTATTCATTTTAAGAATGGGTGGAAATAACCTGGTAACTCTAGCATCTCTGTGGGTCTAATTCCTGTTTGGAGATTTAAAATCTCTATATCCTTGGATGAAGTTGCCACGTTTGGTTCCCCTTTGACTGTGTAGAGGGGGTCCTATGCATTCTCTGGCTCTAAGTCTAGTCCTGGCCAGGGAAAAGACTCTGGTTCTGTATCAAAGTCTGCCCTGATTGTGGGGAGTCACTTATGGACATGTGAAATCGTATAACAAGGAACAAGGATATTTGTGTACTTGGCAACAACGTAAGAAGTTGAGATTGTAAAGCGCTGGGAAAAACCAGGAGGTAAATGTTCACATAGCAATCACTGCAAATTCCTTGCTACAGTTTAGCAGAGAGTTCTGAGTTGTGAGAATCTCATTGTTCTACTAGATATAGTAATCTGGCTAACCTTGGTTCTTGACTACTGTCTTTCTTATTGTAATGTTATAAATAGTGTGTTCTAAATAAACTCGGGGACACAGACACAGCTTGAATCTGTGCTCCCTCCTGCAATTCTGTCTGTCTTCTTTCTTTTCCTCAGTCCATGCTCCCCCTTTC
This sequence comes from Pteropus medius, assembly GCF_902729225.1. Lineage (NCBI taxonomy): Eukaryota > Metazoa > Chordata > Mammalia > Chiroptera > Pteropodidae > Pteropus > Pteropus medius. The sequence goes on from NW_024355523.1 coordinate 3,057,471, forward strand.
AGGTACCCTCAATTACTTCGTCGGCTGGCTTCCGACAAGTGGCGCCCGAACAGGGACCTGAACACGGGGGATAACAGCTAGGACGTGCCGCAGAGTAAGGCGTGCGCACGCGGAATCTGGGGGCCTAAGAGTCCTGTAGGCGGCCAACCGTAAGTACGCTGGAGTATTGTATTATAGAAACTGAAACAGAAACTTAAAGAAGTAAAAATGGGCCAAGGAAATAGCTGGCTGCTTTTTGTACATATGCTTAAAAATATGCTTAGAGTAAGAGGGGCCAAAGTGGGCCAGCAACAATTAACTAAGTTTTTGCAATTTGTAGAAGAAGTATGTCCCTGGTTTCCAGAAGAAGGGACTGTAGATTTAGAAACCTGGAAAAGGGTAGGACAAAAGTTACAAGACTATTATGATGCCCATGGGCCGAGTAAAGTGCCAGTGGATACTTTTGGATTATGGACATTGATAAGGGATTGCTTAGATCCCAGGCACGAGAGAACTCAATGGCAGGAACAAGGCAAGGATGCTTTTACTGGCCCTGAGGCTCCACCTAATCCTGATATTGCACCCACTGCTCCACCGCCTCCTTTTACTTCTCTCTTTTTTGATGAGAATGAGGAACCTTTAGATCCAGGAGATACTGCTCAGTTAGAGGATGAGGCAGCTAAATATCATGAGGAAGAAGAGGTTGAACAATTAAAACAGAAATTGGCTAGTTTGTCTTTGCAGATACAAAAGCTTGCCATGGGGCCTCAACCCTTAAAAGTGCCAATTTTTAAAGTTCCTCAGGATCCACCGAGGTCAGGGGGAAGGCTGACTCCAACTATAATTGCAGGCTTAGATCCCCCTCCTGTGAGTTTTGCCCCTGTTGGACCAATTGGCACACCCCTTTGGATTAATCAGAAACCAATGCCTCAAACAGGGTTGCAACAAGGGCTGCAGCAGGCTGCTTCACGGCTTTTAGGGAACCTAGAAGCCAGTTCTCTGCTGGTAAAACAGCTGGCTTATGAAAATGCGAATTCTGCCTATCAAACAACAATCAGACCCTTTAGAAAGAAAGAAGACTTAAGTGATTACGTTAGGTTGTGTTCTGACATAGGGCCCTCATACTCGAAGGGACTTGCTGTGGCTGCTGCCCTGCTGGGAAAATCCATGCGGGAAATGTTATCTGACTAGTCGAACAAACATGGCAAAAAGATGCCGTGATACCCTCAACCCGGTTTCTCTACAAATTCTTTCTGATGCTCAAAAAACTGAATTTCTGATGCTCAAAACTAATCGACATCGCCCCGACCCGGTATTAATATGGGGACAAGGGCATGTTTGTGTTTTTCCACAGGATGCAGAAAATGCCAGGTGGTTGCCGGAGAGGTTGGTCCATTTTGCCGCTCCACCAGACACCCGGCGGGATGACCTTAACCTTGATCTTGCTGAGCCTGGTGATGGCAGCTGAGGGTGCAGTTTACTGGACATACTTTCCTGACCCACCTCTCTTACATCCAACAATGTGGCAAGGACCAGAGGTCATTGTGAAAGTGAACAACACATCGCTGCTGGACATGCCATCCATGAGGAGGGTGAATGGACTAATCGTTACAGGAATACTTGCTATCGTATCTCTTATAGCTACTGCTGCCACCACTGTGGTGGCTCTCTCACAAACTGTACGAACTGCTCATTATGTCAACGATTTGTCTAGAAATGTTACTTTAGCATTGGGAACACAGAAAAATATAGATAGAAAATTAGAACAAAAGTTAGATGCTCTGTATAAGACAGTGGAATACCTGGGTGATGAAATCCAGGGTCTAAAAATTAGATCTCAACTAGAATGTCATGTAAAATATCATCGGATCTGTGTCACATCTAGAAGATATAATGAGACCAGTCATGACTGGGATCGAGTAAAATATCATTTAAAAGGCATATGGCACAATGCTAATGTATCCTTAGATTTAATTAACTTGCATAAAGAAATACAAAGACTTAAAAATGCTAAACCTCTACAATTTGACGCTGATAAATTGGCCACTGAATTTTTGGATCACCTTAAGGGCCTTGTCCCCTCATGGTCTTCCTTCTATCAGCTAGCTGCTTCTGTTTTGACCAGAGGAGCCTATGTAATTGTTGTTTTGTGCCTGCTTCCTTCTCTACTAAAATACTTCATTAGTGCTATGTTAAAACTTCAGGCCGACCTACATCATGTAAGACTTCGAAATACGGCTTAAAAGATAGACATCTCCCTCCCGCGGGGGCTGGTAGTCAAAGACGGGTAAGACTCCCTCAGAGACTGGACAACCTAAGTCAGGGCATGCATGAAGGAACGCACGTACCGATGATGGGTAAGTTCCAGATCTGGTGAAGGGATCACCTAAGACAGGCACAGTCACCTTGCGCCAGAACCAGGAAGGTTCGGGCATTTAAACAATAAAAAAGGGGGAGATGTGGGGAGTCACTTATGGACATGTGAAATCGTATAACAAGGAACAAGGATATTTGTGTACTTGGCAACAACATAAGAAGTTGAGATTGTAAAGTGCTGGGAAAAACCAGGAGGTAAATGTTCACATAGCAATCACTGCAAATTCCTTGCTACAGTTTAGCAGAGAGTTCTGAGTTGTGAGAATCTCATTGTTCTACTAGATATAGTAATCTGGCTAACCTTGGTTCTTGACTACTGTCTTTCTTATTGTAATGTTATAAATAGTGTGTTCTAAATAAACTCGGGGACACAGATACAGCTTGAATCTGTGCTCCCTCCTGCAATTCTGTCTGTCTTCTTTCTTTTCCTCAGTCCATGCTCCCCCTTTCAGGTACCCTCAATTACTTCGCCGGCTGGCTTCCGACACCTGATGCTCATCTTCATACTTGCGGCCTGAATACACTATCCAGCTTCCAGTTCTAGTAATCTAGTACCCTTGTGCCCAATCCCAAGGTCTCAGGTCCCCTAAGAGTGAGTCTGGATTTCTGTTCTTTCTTACTTTGCTGGACTCAGCTTTCATACCTGGAGAAAGTTGAAGGGTCCTCCTGCTGCATAAAGGAATGTCTGCGCTGCTTTGTTAATAGGAACTTTGTGTTGTGGCTTTTCAGATTCTTACTGCCAGGTTCTCTGATCTAATAGAATTCTGCTCCTGGCATTTCTTGGCTGCTCCATCTTTTCTTTCTACCCGCTGTCCCCAACTCCAGCCTGAAACTGATAGTCAATGTTTTAACTCCACCGATATTTTCAAAATAAGTTTGGGATTTGAGATGGGAATGCCCCTCTACTCCCAACCCAACAGAGAGAAGTATTTTATTACTAACATTTTTCAGAGTTACCTTGGAAAAGTGATTTTAAAAAGAAGAGTCACTATTCAGTTTCATTATTTTTAAATTATACCCCTTATTGCCTGCACTTGGGATCATCGATCTCATTGTCTCCTTCTTAGTACGCTATTTCTCCACAAGAGGAATTAAGGGAGAAGATGCCAGCTGGTTTCTGAGAAAAAAAGGGAGGATGTCAGATGGAAGAGTCCCCAGCTTCTAAGATGCAGCTTCTGAGAACTCTGAACTATTTGCTACCAGAAGGGAGGGGGGGTGGATTTGGGTAAGGTGGTCAGAGTTTTTTCATTACTTGACAGTATAGCTATAGTTATTGATCATGTAAACTAGCTTTGAAAGAGTTTCTACTCTTTGTTTTTATTATTTGATCTTTGTCTAGATCATAGCCTAGGCTTGTGGAAATACTGGAGGCTTTAGAATCATCAGACAAGCCTCAGTTCAAGTTCTAATTTATGAGCTACATTATCTGATTATTTAACCTTTCTAAAACTCAGTTTCTTTCTCTGAAAATGGAGATAATGTTAACAACTCCACATTAGTGATAGGAGATTAAATGAGGTTATACTTTATTCTTTTCTAATAAGCACGGGATGTACTGTAGTTAGGTACATACAAAAACCTATAAGATAATCACATAATACATACTCCCATATGTCCAGATACAACTTTCTGAGAAATCATAATGGCAGTTAACATGTACATTTACTGTTATATACTGTTTTAAGCATTTTGCATATATCACTTCGTTGCAATACACTGTAACTATGAACCTTATTGTTCACTACTGTTTATACTAAATGTACTTGCTATCCTTCATAAAATAAAGCCTTGAGCCCTGACATTGTACAATCCACATGAAATTCTATATAAAGTTACAGAGTTATTCATTAGGTGGATATAAGGCTGAATGTCTATAGATATTGTGATGGTGTAATAAAAAATTAATAAATTTGTTATTAATCAAATCAGACCTACCAATAGTGATTAGAGCCCTTTTTCAGAACTCTTCCATTATTTAGCCTGGAAAATTAAAGTACTTCCACTAAAAGCCATTGGCCATTTGGGCAATAGCTAGAATCCTCACATGCGTCTTTCGGTATTAGAGGGAATTCAGCAACAGTGCAGTGCAAAACGCTGATGAACCATGGTTTAACTGATAATGCAATGCGTATTTCAGCACAATTTATTGTTTCTTTTTAACCGTCAACATAAAATTCTTAGTTTATACTGGAATCCCACTCTCTCAGACATTATGTGGTTAAAAGGCCTAGTATTCAGCAAGTTTAATTTTTCAATACTGAGCAATATCATGACTCACAGTTACCTATCGATACTGTAAAGAGACTCATAATAAAAGTTTACTCATAAGGCAGAAATACCTATATTCTGTCTAAAGATTTCTAAATTGAAGAGATATCTATCTTTTACTATCAAGTTTAAGAAAAAAAAAGTATATCCTTACAATTTAATTAAGATCACAATTTACTATTAAAAAGTATTTATATATAAGTAACTAAATCCCATTACCTTATAAATATCCAAAAATCCACACTGGTGATCAAATCGAGTATACAGTTCATTCAGCATGCTGATCACTTGCATGGGGGTACACTGGGCACAGATGGCCGTGAAGCCAACAATGTCTGAAAAGAGCATGGTGACATCATCAAACTTTCTGGCCTGCACTTGCTGCCCTTGCCACAACTGCTGGGCTACATCGCCAGGGAAAATAGAATATAGAAGATCCACTGTTTTCTTTTTCTCTTCTTCCAAGGCCTGGTGAGTTCTTTCTAAAGTTGCCTTTAATTTATCCATCCTCTTCTTCAAGCCATCTTGGGCCTTTGCCTGCTCGCCAACCAAAATGACGTCTCGGGTGGCATCATGGATGGGGATGTCCGAGAGATGCAGTCCCCGGCCCATGAGTTCATCCAACTTGTCCACACATGGAGAGCCCAAGAATAAAATAGAATTTGATTCTGGGACGTGAATCATTTGTCCTTTGATTTCCATCACCTGCAAGTTTAACATGGAATTTGGATCAGTGCTCTTCACACAGTAGATTCACAAAAGTTAATTTATTATCTGATGAAGAGGAAGAACAAGAAATGTTTTATTATCTATCCTGACTTTCTGCAGTCATACAAGCAAATTTAAATATTATTTACGGCCCATGTAAAATTCATGGTTCCAAACAGAAACATTTGCTTTGTCTCTCATTTGGCCACTTTCTAAAGATAATGATGAAATAAAAAGTGAGATCAATGAGAAATGAAACAGAAAAACATTTGCATTCAAAATGAATTTACACCCAGGTATATCATGAAACTGGTTCATGAGCCAGTTCAAAAACTTTCAACCTGCTTAATAATAAAAGAATTAGAATAAATCTATAAAAAGAACCACATTCAACTGTTATTAAAATAACACTCAGAAAATAAGTCCAGGAGATTAAAATAAATCAAAATAATTGTCTGGCCTCCTATAAGCCATGTTTCCACTGGTTATAGTTCTTTGAACATATAGTAGTATTTGCACTGACAAGATTAATGGACAATTCACTTGGCCTTAAAAATAAATATTTAAACTAGAGGTATTAAGCCACTATTATCATTCAACTAGAATGTTCAAGATAAGCTAAAAATAAACTCCTAAAATCAAGGTAGTAGTAAAGCAATTCAGTTAATAAAATAAATAATATGAAGAAGTAGTAACTTAAATCTACTCCTCCTTCCTGTGCTCTTGGACTGGAGAATTTGGGGAATTGATGTTCAATGGAAAACTCAGTGAACACAGGTTTATGTAATCTTAGCTCAGTGCCCTAAGAAACACTCAGAAGGGATGAGCACTAGTGGAAAAGGAAGGTGGACTTGAGATATGGCTATCTAAATGTAGTTATTTGGGTTAGAATGAGGTATCTCAGTACACCTGGATAGGAAGGTGGTTGTAATTATCTGGAAAGAACAGCCTAAGCGCTAACCAACCGAGATGGTGCATGCCTCAGTTTCATCTTTGTCACTTTCCATTACTACGTGGAACATAGAAAATAAATTTATATTTCTTTATTCTTTGTAGTAGAAAGTAGAAAGGCTAGTTGATGAAACTAGAGGCATAGAACAAATATAGGGTGAAACTATAGAGATTTGGATTTCTAAACCTGCAACTATGTTTTACTTTATTCCTCCAGCACAAATCACCAAGATTATAAAGAAATAAAATGAATTTTTACTTGATATATAATTTTTTGAAGTAAAATGTTCACTTTGTCTTATGTAAAATTTCTACTAGCATTCAGTATTTCATCCTTTTATACATAATACTCTCATGTATTCATTGAAGTATTTATTGTTTTCTATTTACAAGTATGGCTCTGGGTGATAAGCATAAATAGATAAAATAAGTTTCCCCCGCTTTCAAAGATATCACCATATGAGGGTAGGGAGGGAGCCAAATCTATATAGCACAGAGAATAGCATGAAGAGTCCATTTCAATTCAAAGTGGCTTCTCAAAAGACTGCACACTATGGTTTGAATATAAAGAAAATAATTGTTCTGAAAAATATTTGCGGATTATTTTATATACACCTGATTTGCTTTTGGTGGGGAGCAGTGTTGCTAATGATATATACCTTTCCCATTGTTGGACTATTAAAGGCATAATAAGGAAGATACTCATAACGCAGAACTTCATAGTAAAAAATTAGTGTATTAATTTTTTCTTAAGATTTAAGGTAAAAGCAAACCTCTGATGCTTATAGATTTAGACTTCCATCTGGGATCTTTTGCATCATCCCCTCTCCTTCCTCATATTTCTAATTATTTTTTTCTTCTTCTCCATCTTGCTTTCTTCCTCATTCTCCTCTTTGTTTTCTGGACTTAAACATTTTTTCAACATTCTCTCTTCGTTTGGTCTCTCTCATCACTGGTTTTCCTCATTTTCCTCATTAGTTCTTCCTTCCTCTTTTTCTTTCTCTTTTCTATGTATCAACCTCCAAACTTCCCATCACAAGCGGGCCTTTTTTTCTTTTTTGACTTTGCCTCTATCTTTTATTTTAAGTACGGAATTAGTATATGTGTATATGTATAGACGTAATAAATAAGTTATGTTTATCTTTAACTTATAAAGAAGCGGAATTGAATGTTATATTCTTATTGTAAAAATGTAAAACATAAATATACTCTTGATTTATATGTGGCCATCAGTTCATTTTTTAAAAATCTCTAAATTAGCAAAGCCTGAGAGAAAAATAAATAATTGCTTACCTCCTATGCTACAGAAAAACAACTCGTGGAAAAAAGCCCAAATATACACAGTAAACAACTTCCTTTTTAAAATATTTTTCATCAGTGAATTTTTTTCCTTATTTAATAATTGGGCAAATTCGTTTGGAGAATTTGTGTCTCTGTCATTAATGCAGTTTTATTTTAATTGGAAAATAACATAAATTATTCTTCTTGAATTGTTTTTGTTTCATTATAATTATAGATTCAGAAATTTACTGTGATCTGCATTTATTAATTTAGCAATGTGCAAAACTATTATAGGAATTACTTTTTTATGTAGCGGAAACAGATTTGTATAAAACTGGATTACATTGAAACATTTAAGTTTCTACTGCATCCTAATTATATTAAATTTTTAATTAAATAGCATAAGCATAAGAAAAATAAACCGTCTTTAAATCTATCAGATTTCAGAAATTGGTAAGCATAATAAAGGGGAGTATTTGACTCTGGGAAAAAGGGTCAAAAATCATCCTATATCAAAGCTTGGTTATCAAATTCTGTTAAAACTACCTGCGTTGTTTCTATTTTTATGCATAGGTATCTCTATGAGAATATTTGTGCCACTATAATAAAAAATTAATTGAAAATTAAGTATGTCCAAGTTATATAATTGTATACTACACATTCTTATATTTTTGTATGTCCTGAACATGGACTAACCCATGCTCTCATGGAGATTCAAGTTTTATAAAATAATCATTTGTATCAGTGTTACATAATGGTTAGGAAAGAAGGATTTGGAAGAAGTCAGATGTAGATTTGAATTCTAGCTTTCCTGACATTTAAGTGTACAAACTTGCCTAAGTTAAATTATTTGTCCTTTCAAAGCCTCAGTTTCTTTATCTATAACATGGAGATGATAATGATATTAATGAGGATGGCGTCTGTTGGCAACAATCCATCTGTTGAGTACTTGCTATTAGCTAAGTACTATGCTGTACACTTAATTTACATTTTGTTACTAAATTTTATTTTATGCTAGCTATTACTACCTTCATTTTTAGATGAGATTTTGGGAGGCTAAGAGACTTACTAACAATACACAGCTAATAAACAGCAGAGTCAGCATTCAAACCCAAGTTGGATTGGCTCCATACAATATGCTCTTAACCACTGAGGAAGCATGATGAATAAGGATTTTTTGGGGGGATGGAAAATGACAATTCTAAATATTAATCAATGTCATGTCAAAATAACCTTAATGAGATGTTCACAACAAGTAGTTTAAAGAGAGAGAAGTTGTTGCTATTGGTGTAGATAAAATAGCTACTTGCTTGCCTATCTACTTATATTCAGATCAGTAAAAGTCAATTCTAGGTGTGATTTCAGATCTTTCAGTTCTCTGGAATATAATTTTTGAAAACATAAACAAAATGATAAGTCCCTAGTCTCCAGAAGGGCCTTTGTTTTCACAGAGTAACATTTGATTTTGACAAATTAGCTCCAGAAAAAAAAAAAAGTAGGAGATGACAAGTGCCCAGCCTGAGAAACTCCTATATCCTCACAGCCCAGATTTTCCCTTTCACAAGCCCCTTCTTAAGCCCTCACGTGGCTGAAGCCACCTGCAAGAAGGATCCTACCAAAATAAGCACCCAGCCAGGAAGTGCTCTTTACCCACATAAGGAGGAGAAAAAACCTCCACCTTCACATAAAGGCACCAGGATACTTAGCCTCAGGGAGTTAGTTCTGCCCCCTCAAGCAGCATTAACAAGAATGTTAATGGAAGCCCAAGAGGTATAACATAAACATGAAAACAACATCAAAGACATTCTGAAAATTACCTTGTCTTTGCACCTACAGTCTACAAAAGTAGGCCAGGACCTAAGCGTCAAATATAAACAGGGTGGCTTCATGTTAAAATAAAAAAATTAAATAGGGTCTAGTGACTTTTAACATAATAGCCAAACTGTCCAGGATATAATAGGAAGACAACCATCATAATGGAACCAGGAAAATCATATCATGAATGAGAAAAGGCAATCAACTGATGCCTGCACTGAAATGAATCAGATATTAAAATTATATGTCAAGAATTTTTTTAAAGCCATCATAAAACATTTTAATAAGCAATTATAGATTCTTTTGAGAATAATAAAAATTAGAAAATTTCAGTAAACAATAGAAGATATAAAAATAATCAAATGGAACTTATAAAACTGAAAAATACAACAAAAATAGAAAATTTAATGAATGGGATCAAAAATAGAGTGGAGGTGACAGAGGATAGAATCAGTGAACTTGAGGATAGTTCAACAGAATTTGGTCAATCTGAACAGAAAGAGAAAATAGACTGGAAAAAAAGAGACCTGTAAGACAATAACAAAAAACTCGACATTTATATCATGGGAGTTAAAGAAGGAAAGAAGAAAGAATAGTATTGAAAAAGCATTTGAAGAAATAATGGCTGAAAATGTCTCAAATATGATGAAAGGTATAAATCCCCAGATTCAGCAAGCTGTATGAACCTCAAGTAGGATAAAGTCAAAGAAATTCACTTCAAGCCACATCATTCTTAAACAATTAAGACTAATTTCAAAGAAAATATCTTGAAAGTAGCCAGAGAGAAATGATTTATTACTTATAGATAACACTAATTTGAATGACAATAGATTTCTCATCTGAAATTATGGAGGCCTAAGAAAGCAGCACATTTTTTAAATATCAAAAGAAAAATAGTGTCAAATGTGAATTCTATATCTGGGAAAACTATCTTTCAAGAACAAAGGGGAAATAAAGACATTTGCATACAAAAGAAAACAGTCTTTGTTCTAGCAGACCAATCTTTAAAGAATGGCTAAAGAAAGATCTTCAAACAGAAAGAAAATAAGAGAAGGAGTCGTAGAGTATTAGGGAGGAAAGAAGAACAGAAAGACTAGAAATATGAGCAAACACAATAGATTGTCCTCCTCATGAGTTGTCTAAAACTTACTTGATGATTGAAACAAAAATTATAATACCATCTGACACCATAAGTATCCTTATAAGAGAGGAGCAGAGAGAGATTATACCCACATACACACACTCAGACACACACACACACACGCACACACCAAAGACAATGTGAAGACAGACTGAAGTGATATAACCACAGCCAAGAATACCATGGCATGCCAGCAGCCATCAGAAGCTACAAAAACTGGAAGAGCCAAGTGACAGATTCTCCCCCAGGTTCTCAGGAAACAGCATAACCCTAGCACCTTTGATTTCAAATTCTAACCACCATGACTATGAAAGTATAAATTTCTGATATTTACACTATGAAGTTTGTGGTAATTTGTTACAGTAGCCACAGGAAACTAATACAGGTCGGAACAACAGAATCAACAAATAGGATCTAACATATATAAGATGATCTACCCAACAATAGCAGAATACGCACTTTTTTCAAGAGCCCATGGAATATACACTAAGATAGATCATATCCTGGACCACATAAAAAAATACTACAACAAATTTTAAAAATTAAAATTATATAGAAATGTTCTCTGATGACATTGAATAAAACTAAAAATCAATAACCATAAGACATGTTCATAACAGAAAAAGAACAAAACAATAGAGATGTATTTCAATGGACGAATAATTAAACCAAATGTGGAATACTACTCAGCAAAATAAAGAAATATTCAATTGACACAGGCAAAATTTTAGCTGAATCTGCAGGCAATTATACTGAGTGAAAAATTGCTCGGTAGAAGAGTTTGTTTTCCTTGCTTACTTATTTTTATCATTTAATTGTTTGCGTTTTGATTCTTAAAATATAATTATCCAAAGAAATAAGATATTTTGAAACAAAATGAATTTTCTCCCAGAGGGCTACTGACTTTTTAAATTTTCAACCTAATTTCTGCACTTACAATAACCACAGTTTTAAAAATTTGTAAAAAATGTTTTTATTTTCCCTGAAAAGAATTTTTCATTAACTATTCTTATTTAGAGGTAAATAAAAATTCTTAAGTCAAGTATACTAAATATAATTTGACAGAAATTAAAAAGCATTCATTCATTTATTTATTCGTTTGTTTTACAAATATTTACTTAATATCTATGATCTGTCAGTACTATGCTAAGCACTTTAAATATGCAGGAATTTATGTGGAACATCTCTGCTTTTTTTTTTTTTTTTTTTTACTGAATTGAACAGTAAATCCAATAGCAAAGTATATATGTACCTGGTGTAATATTAACATCTGAGGTTAATTATGCTATTATTTATTCTATAGATGCTGCCTTTCTGAGATGAGATGTAATAAAATTCACATTGTTTATTGCTTAATCAGCAAAAGAAACAAAAACATAACCCTTCAGAGATTTTACCTTTCTGTGCTTGCTTTATTTCCTCTTGCTTGTATTTAGTTTCATTGCTATTCTTTAAATATCAGAATCCATTCTAAAAATGGATTTGAATTCTGTTTTGATAGATAACCCAGGAAACCACATAACCAAGTCTATTTAATGTTCCATGATTAGATGCCACTTTTCTTTTTAAATCACAGCAGGTTCATATTATATTTAAAGAAAATAGATTCATGCTTTATAGCTGAAAAAAGTACATCAGCAAATGTTTTGGCATTCCATTGTGCAAATTTTCCAAATGTGAAATGCTTATGTTTTGCTTTTATATTCTTTATTCATTTTTTATTTAACAAGCACTAAATTTCACACTACACGAGGAATATTAAATGGATATGCAATTTTTAATACTTTGCATACACAAACTGCCTTTTTCCCCAAAGGGTACAAAGGAATTTTATTTTTTATCATAGTCACACAATCAGTGAATCACACACATTAAAGGAATAGCACTCAAAGTCTTCCTTGCTTCAACACTTGCAGTTAGCCTGCACCTCTGTGGTGCCTTTGTCACCACACTGTTGCTCACGCATCCCATGGGAGATTTTGGTTATATTTCTATAACATCCAGTTTAAAAACTACACTTCAAAAGGCTATATTAAAATTTTGGAACCACCACTAAAATGCTCTGCAAAGACAGGTAATTCTACACTCTTTTAAAAGAAATATTACAAAAATGATTCTGCAGAAAGCACTAACACATAGTTATATAAGGTTAAATAAAGCCTCCTCATGGAACAGAGAGCCATTTTAATGTGCAAAAACTATTGGCCACTCTGCACAAACCAATTGAACATGATAATATTCTGATAAGACCTAAAACAACAACAACAAAAAAAACCTACCTCCAATTATATGTTGTTTATGTGTGTGTATGTGTGTGTTTGTATGCACTTATGTTAAAATATTTATTTTCTCATACCTCATTTCATTCCTGTGAATCAGGAGTAGGGTGGAAGATCAGGGATGGCTATTTAATATATTGCTTAATAATAAAAACAGTGATTTCTCATTTTGACTCAGTTGCATTAAACATTTAAAAGAAATTAACTAGAGTCTGTGCTTAAACCTAGGTTGGCAAAGCCCACTGTTACACACTGAGAATCTTGGCTGTTGAATAAGCAGAATTAAGTGTATTAGAGTGCAGAAGAAATTTTCTAATGAAATAATAGGGCAGTTGCTTAGTCCAGGGCATATATCATGACTAAAGAAATATGGAGAGCTACAAAATCTCATTTTTATATAGGGGATTGAATTTTTAAAAGATGATTTTTATTCAATAGATCTTTCTGTGATGATGAACATATGTTTCATATGACTGAAGAAATTTTAAATTTTATTTGATTTTAATTAATTTAAATTAAAATGCATATAGCCAAATGTGGTTTCTAGTTTCTGTATTAGACAGCGTATCTCTGAAGTAAAATTTATGGCTCCAATATTCAATCTATCATTTGGTCTGGATATTATTTTTCATTTGTTTGTAGGTAAGAAATGAAGTAACATTTGGGTCGCATGAATATTTTTTGCTCTTAACAATGTTGAAGAGAAGCTTTGAGAAAAAATTATGTATAAGAACTTCACTCAGTACTAAAGATAGAGTTGAGTTTAAGACAGTCATGGTCTCTGCCCTCCTGGAGTTTATATTCTAACAGAGGATAAATATATACATTATTTTTTTTAAAGAATGGATATGTTATGGAGAGTTGAGAGACACTCTTGCTATATAATAAATTGAGCCTGATAAAAATATTTTCGAAGCACTGGTGATCTCTTAAGAGGTAAGAGAGGTTTCCAAGGACACTCCTACATACACACACCAGAAAAAGGAACAACTGAATCAAAAGAAGACAAACAAATAAATAAAAATTGAACCTTGATCTAGAGCCCTGACATGGCAGAGAGAAGCCAGGTTGCCCTAAGAGCCCTGTGGAGAGAACACTGCTATCTGGATTCTGAGATATGAGACATCTGTAAGGTTAAGGAGCCTAAGTTGGAGATTCTTGAACTAATGATCCCCCTCAAAGAAGCCTGGAATGGTCCTTGGTCACTGGCACCTAAAACTTCTCTAACTTACGCTCTTGAGATTCTCAATATGATTAAGATCAAGCAAAGAAACAATGAACACAAGATTTAGATCTCTGAAACCTAGACTTTGGGATTGTCAGGTTCAGAATATGGACAAAAGCACCAAGAGATTATAAGGAATGAGCAGGCATTAACAACTTGGAATATATCATAATGGGAATGATAACAGTATTTACCTCAAACAGCTGTAATGGTATGAATATAAACAAGCCTGTATACCATGTTGAGCACAATACATGGCACGAGTTAGCCTTCAACAACTGTAAGCTAATTTCATTGTAGATTCTGAACCTATCTCAAATCTCCTGAAACGGAACCTCCTGTTGCTGGGCTCAGAAATTGATTTTTTTACAAGACCGAACATATGAGTCTGAAAACTGGTTAGACATGGGAATTATTGTTTTATATATTTTGCCCAGTCTGCCCATCTCAGAAGCATAAATGAAGAAAATGAGGCATGGGGAGAAGAGACAAACTAGATGGGTTGCAAGGCAAGTTGGTAAAAGGGCAAGGACCTGAGCCATATCCCTCATCATATTCAGCCCTCCCGTAGATGTTTCACTGTCAAAAAATATGTTTGAATAAAGTAAAGAGTAGAATGTGAAGTTCAGTGATGGCTCAGCACTAGGACATAAACGAGTCCATCAAAGAGCCTACAAATATATTAATTAAAGGTGAATAATTAGCACACTACTGTATTTGATGAGAGGAATTATGTTTAATTTGTTATCCAATTCAGAGATTTTAATTTCTGGAAGTATCTTTAATATTTGCCAAAGGTCTGCTTGCCAAAAAAAATCCTATTTGTGACCCAATATTATCTCCAAATTATCCCTTGGATTTGTACAATATGTAGAATTTTCAGAATGTTTCCACAGACATTGCTGCATTTTGCCTTCCCAATGTTATAAGAAGCACACAATCGGGGTCATTGTAATTGGGAAAGCTCAGACCAGGGAGGGTTGAGTGAGTTTCCAGAGACCACATGGTTGATAAGTTAGGAGCCCTGACTGATGCCTGGACAGCTTAGTGTAGTGTTCTTCTCATTCAGAGTGCAGAAGGATGAAAGGAGCGAGAACTCTGAAACTGATTTGAGTTTAAAGCCTAGTTCTATCACTTGGGTGGCTGAGTAACTATAGGTCTCTCAGGGCCTTAACAACCTCATCTGTAAGATTTTGATAATAACAATTCTAACAAAGTAGTGTTTGGATAAAGTTTAGGTTAGATAATATTTACAAAAGTCTAGCCTAGGACCCACATATGCATGCATTCAATAATTACTAGCAATTATTATTATTATTGATATTAAGCATTGTGACAATGATAATGATAGCTTGGGTGGCGCTAGAGATACTACAAATAGGAAATAATAATAATGCAATTATGTTGAAGAAATTATGATGATAATACATTTCATGAAGCTAGAGGCATAGAATATGGAATAAAAATACATCCCTTTATTCACAGCAGCATTTTCAGTAATGGTGAAAAACTGGAAACAACTTAAATGTCTATAGACGGACTTCTACTTAAATGAGTTATGTTCCATCAATTTAAAAAAATTTAATAAATTTAAATACAAAATGTTTCAATAATTAAAACATCACAATGAAAGCTGACTTTGCACAAGCAAAATAGCTTAGATACACATCAATAAAATTTGTCTTTATAAACATTCCCATGAATATGAACAACGTGTAATAATCTCTTGTCAAGATAATAGCATTTAAGTAAACAAATATGTTTTGGAGGCTGTTCATTATAGTGAAAAGATAGGAGTTATTGGGATATGGCAAGGGAAATGTTCCAAGATGAGTGAAGAAAAGTTCAGAGGCTCAGAGAGCAAAGGGAGCACAGCACATTTAGGGTGCTGAAGAAGGGCCACTCTGATTACAGCAGAGAGCAAAAGGGGTCTGACCAGCATTTAGTCAGGGCAAGGACACAACTGAGTTATGACCACTGAAATGCGAGCTTAGCCCATGTGATTCTCCAGTTTTTTTACTCTCTCTTCTGCAACCCTACAGGCCATGTGTCAAAGATGGTGGCATCAGAAGAAGTAGTCAAGGTTCTGAAGTCTCACTTATAACAGGGATACTCAGAGAGACACTTAACCTCCCTCAGACCTATGATGTGAGCAAGAAACAAATATTTACTGTATTAACAGTCCTGGATTTAAAGATTGTTACAGCAGCTAAATTTATTTACCTTGAATAAATACACCATGTCTTAGTAAAAGATCACTTTAACTCATCTCCATCATTCACTTGAGAAGTGGTGTAGACCAACACCTCCATGCTAGAACCTTGGTGAAAAGAATCCATCACAAATCTTTCCCATTCGACTTGATTATATTCACTCTCATCCTAATTAATATAATTCCCATTTTAGGTTCTATGTCATCAGTGAATTAAAGGAAGAGTTCTGAGATTAAGATATAGTTCAATCTATAAGTCTGAATCTAAAATTTTGTTTAGAAGACTAATATTTGGTTAGTTATGCTTCTCTAACATGAATCATCATGAATTATAGCTTGATATAAATTTTTTATTTCTTTGAAACTAGATTACATGTGTATCTTTCATTCCAGTAAGATACTGCCAAAGCCTTTCAAATATACTGTAAATAATTTAAATGGCTTCTTAGATTTAATGTTCACAAACAGTATAAAAATTAATATATTATTTGGAGGATATTAAAGGGATATTACCTCTAAAAATATGAATTCCCAGGGCAAACTATGGGTTTAGCTTAGAGACTTTATATCTTTTTGATGTTTGTTTTTAAATTTAAATTTATCTTTTGATTTAATTTTGCAGAGACCCAGTTAGTACAAGCAAGGCTAGGAATGGAGACAGAAAAAAGTTAAGCGACACGTCCAAAGAAACATGGAGGCAGGGCTAGAACACAGGTGTTCTCATCTTAGGCATGTCCTTTTCTTGCATCTTTCACTATCACCAAAAAATGGACTTTAAAAATTGCATATATGTACACGTGTTATAGGAAACCCTCAGGAAAATCTATATGAGGCCCAAGAACCTCTGCACTGTCGCGTACGATTTGTTTGAATGTTTTCTTTCTCTTGGGAAGAGGAAGTAGATGGTGTGACCAAATTTTCACTCCGCATCTTTAAAATAGGAATAATAAATGAACTAACATAATGGATTGCTATTTGGGTACATATTATTTGCTATTTACAAAGTACTTAGAATAGTCACTGGTATATAAGAAACATTATACATGTTAAATAAAACCTGCCTGCCTGGCCTATTGTAGGTTATAAGTACTTTTAGAACCTTTTAACTCATCATCTACTATCATCCTAGATGATTTTAAGCTTCAATTACAATAAATTACAGATGTATTAGTTTGCCAGGGCTACTGTAACAAAGTACCACAAATTGCATGGCTTGAACAACAGAAATTTATCATCTCACAGTTGTAGAAGCCTGAAGTCCAAGATCAAGATGTCAGTGGAGCCATACTCCCTCTGAATGCCTCTCTCCTAGTTTCTGGTAATTTCTCGGCTTGTACAACCCAACTCTAACCTTCATATGGTGTTCTCCCTATGTATGTGTCCGTCTCTGTGTCCAAATTTCCCCCATTTTTTTCATAAGAACACAGTCATTGGAGTAAGGACCCTAATGATCTCATTTTAACTTAATTCTGCAAAGACCCTATCTCCCAATAAGGTCATATTCTGAGATACTGGAGATTAGGATGCCAACACAATTCAGCACATAATACCAGCTTTGGGGAGGACACAATTCAGCACATAATACCAGCTTTCCTAAACAATCTGTTCATCCGATTATGGCAGTGACATATTAGCTCTGATTCCAAGGTTCATTAGTAAAGTGCTCAGAAGCAGTAAATCTATCTACTCATCTAATACTGTAACCCTCGTCATATTTTATTACTCTTTCAAGGTTTATTTTTGTCCCTAGCACTATCATACCATTTACTTTAAGTCTTGATCATAGGATGCAAGATCTCTAAATGTAGATATTTCCATTTGTTGCTTGCTGTGTTTTCTACCATGAAGAATAGCATATGCCATGTAGTAGACACTCTATAAATATTAATGGGCTGATTAAATAAATCTATATGAAAGTAATCATGCATAAATGGATAAAGACTAACTAATGAAAGACTAGACAAGTGGCATCTATTGTCTTACTTCAGGTCTTTAATATCTTAATGGATCAACTCTCTCTTTCTTTTTCCTTTAAACACACTAAAACATTTGAATAAAGAAAATAGAAATTTTAAAAAGAGCTACACAGTAGTAGTTTCCTACTAGCCCAATTATTTCTGTAAAACAGGAATACTTTAAACATCTTATTAATACGATATTTTAGGTTGTATCCAAACAGCACAAAGTAGCAAGAATCAGTATAGATAACTAAACTGAACAAATCAGATGCCAAATTAGTTTTCGTTTGTTCTACAATATTCCGGTTTGTCTCATATATACTGGTAAAAGTATTTTGATTATTCCTCTATGGCTGTTGTGCTACAGACGATATCCTATCATTCAGCTTCTAGTACTTGGCCAATTTAGAGGCTCTAAAAAAACCTCTTGAAAATCAAAAAAGAAAATGTAGATTCTGCATAAAACATAATTTTTATAACATTGCTGACCTGGAAGTAAGTGAAGCAAATATCCACGGGGCCTAAGCAAAAATATTGAGCTCAAATTTTATATATGAACTGTACATGTAAATTTAAAATGGTGTAGCTTGAGGGTAAGTGCTGATATTAGCACTGAGGTCTGGAGACTTAGCTTTACATTAGCAGCAAGGAAGAGAAGCCGAACCTGAGATGTTTGGGTTATATCTGAGAGCCTGGAAGGGGCTACAGTGGTCTCAGGTCTGTAACGCTGCCAGGATCTCTGTGGAAACACATGAACCTTCTCTCACATGGAATACATGATTCAGGCTCCAAAATTTTCCTCAGAATAAAATAATATTGAAATAAGACAACAATTAATAATCACAAAATGTACAGGGAAACTAACCTATAGGAATAAGAATCAGAAAAATTAAGAATAATAAAAATAAATAGATTTAGATCACCAAGGACATCAGATACTGGAGCCTCAGATTCAGTATGCAAAATATGAATGAAATGTTTAAAGAAATAAAGGATGGCATCACAAAAATGTAAACAATGATGTGCAATAAAAATTGACTTAGGGAGGTTTAAAAAAGAAGAAAATAGAAGCTTTATAAATGAAAAATGTAATGGCTGAAATTTAAATGAAATGAAAGAACAGATAGGTTAAACAGAGTTAGATGCCACCAAAGAAAATTGATGAACTAGAACTGGTAGATCTGAAAACACTGTAATATGTCTGAGAGAGATGAAAAGGTGGAAAATATGGCATAGAGGTCAAGTAATATAAAAGACAGAATGCGAAAGTCTAACTTAAGTCTAACCAGAAGACCCGAAGGAGAAAAAAGATAAAATGAAGGAAGAGTAATATCTGAAGCAGTAATGACTGAATTTTACTGAATGAATGGAAAATATGAACCAACATGATCATGCACAATATCCACTAAGAAATATAAATAAGAGGAAATCCAGAACTAGACATTTGTAGCAATGTGCAAAATGCTAACTTTGACAAAGTTCATAAGTAAACAGAGAGAAAAGATCACGTACAAATGACACACTGACAACAGATAGCCGTAATAGTAGCCAGAGACAATAAAACAGTATTTTCAATGGGTTGAGAAATAAATAACTGTCATTCTAGAATCATGCACTTGGAAAAGCTATATTTAAAAATGCTAATGAGATAAATACAAACAGAGAGTTTACTGAAAAAAGAAAAGGAAAATGAACCCAGAAGGATAGTCTAGGATGGAAAAACAGATGGTGAACAAAGAAAAATGTAGGTAAATCTAAACAAATATTGTCTATTAAATATTAATAACAATTGTGATATGCCACTTTTTTATAAGCATTCCAGAAGATTTTTTTAACTTGATAAGTTTAAGAAACAGCATCGTAATTGAAAAAGTTTTATAAACCATATAGAAGTTTAAAAAAGTAAATTATTATGAATGAGAAGAATTTAGTGAAAAGTTAGTACATGTGAATTTATAGTCACTTCTATATTGCAATTCTTCCCTTGGTATAAAATAAATAGTAAATAAGTAAATAAATAAACAATCCCCAGAGCATTATTAGTTTCTTCCTGAGAAGTGTTACCTTTGTTATTTCTGTTGAATAATAGTTTTGAATCATTTGCCTGTTGAAGAACATGCAGTCTAGTCACCATTCCAAGCCTTCTCGAAATCCACAATTATTCCACACTTTACATCCTCCTTTACCTTATGCTCCCGCCGAAACTCTATTCTGAGCAGATATTCTATGCTAATTCTTTCTTCACAGATAGAAATGTACTTTTCTCCAGTCCCACCATGGCTCTGTCACTATTCTGAGAGATGCTTTCCAAATGCCACTTCCTTTAGGAAATCATGTCTAACCTCCAACCCTACCTTCACAAGTGGAAATAACCTCTCTTACCCCAGAAGCAGCATGCCTTTGCTCAAGCCTCTCTTTTGGAATTTAGCGCATTCTCTCTTGTGATATCTCTTCACATCTTACCTCCCTACTATATTCTAAGCTCCTTAAACAAAATCTGTTTGAGTCAGCATTAAAAATAAAGCCTTAGCATAGGACCTTACATACAGTAGTGCTTCAATAAATATTTGTAAAATTCATAAATGCAGGAATGAATAAATGACTAGATGAAATGGAAAACATCTCTGAAACAGGTAAAAATTCAGGGACAATTTGAGAGGGATCGATCACTTGCAAACTATATAGATTTTGTATATACATTCATAATTATATATTTATATCTATACTTAACTAATAACTAATGGACCAATAAGAGTCCATCTTATAAGCAACATGAGAACAAGAACAATTGGTGTAATATATTAAAGACTATGTATTAGAGAAATCCCACATTTACCAAGACCAGAGCCTATTACATACAAATTTTCCTGTCCTTTCATGATTTGAAAAGTATCTCCTTTAAAATCATTTAAAATGAGCCACCGAATCCATAAAGCCTGAAAACAGGACTTTGTAAGTTTCAAGAAATCATTCTTTCAATCGTTTTTATTCATGTATAGTTTCACATGTCTGAGAAATAACATATTACCTCTCATCTGCACCAACAACAGTATTGTCATTGGAAGAAATAAAGTGTCATTGATTGTACTCTACAGTTTTTTTTGTGTTAGTATCCATCAGGTCGATTGTAGTGGTGGAAAAAAGAATACACTTGGAAAAATAATAATATAGAGAAACAAATGATTGGCAGGCTCCCCAACACTTTTGACAGTGTTCTTATGATGGCTTTTTACAATAAATATTTATATGAAATGATAGTGTCTGCATAGATGATTCTAGCTCAAGAGGGATGCTGCATGTCCTTTTTTCACTTTGCTAGCATTCAGAGAAATGCATATTGGTCATGAATTACCTGCTCCAGAAGGCAAAATGACTGCATTGTCATAGAAGTATCAATTGGCCGAGATAGTAGAAGAAGGAACCTGAAGGTAAGTGCTATTACTGATAGATTTCATAATTTTCAGCAATAGGCATTATACACATACACACAGATAGCCATTATATTTGCTTCCTATTTGTCAACATTATTCTATGACATTTTTTCACCTTACTTTTGGCAATAATCAATTAAATGTGATTTTATCTTTATAAACTTATTAATAAAGGATATTGTCATAAATTTCCTTTAAAAAGATGTCATTATATTCATGTACAGCAAAAAATGACAGAAAAGTCAGATCAATTCCGCTTTTTTTCTGTATTAGAGGAAATAATTAAAACGAGGAAAGTGTCGAGAAAAATGCCTTTCTGTGCTTATTTATCAGAAAAACACCAGAAGTAGACAATAAACTAAAGGTTTAGCTGAAATGATAATAATAGAAACTCAAATATTTTATATTCATATCATTAGTTAAAATAGTTCAATAGCTTCACATGGCTTTACTATACAGAACAAACACCATGTTTCCTTTGCGTTCTCCTCCAGTTATGATAGATTCCTTTCAGGTTCTTTTATCTCTGGGCCTTCTGAATACATGAACTGATTTTGCTGAAGCCTCCAGCACCCACATATATACACATTCTGACTTCCACTGCTCCCCTCAACTGCCTTTCACCATGATTACCTTCCATTACCTGGCTGACTTCCTATTTATGTTTCAGATCTCAAACGCCTCAAAGAGGCTTCTTTTGGTTCCCAAATCTAAGTAGAATATATCTGTTATAAATTCCCAAAGAATCTATATTTCCTTTTTCATTAGACTTGAACTATCACTAATATCTATCTTTCCAACAAAATTATAAATTCTACATTAACAAGGACCATATCATTTTGAATTATTTTTGTGAATTTTAGTCCCACAGATATTGTCTGATATACACAGCAGGTACTTACTAAATATTAGCTGAATGAATGCCACTGAACAAATTATTCCATTCCATATGTATATTCTAGATGAATTTTATATTTTCACTTTTAACCTATTTCATAGCTCCCAGATGATGGGGACCATGATTTATATTTGAGTGTCCTTAATAGTACCTACCACATAGTATGTGATAAATAAATACAGATTAACATCATTTTATTGTCTAAAATTTTCACAGCTGAAGAAAGTATAAAAATATCTCTCCAAAGTACACATGCTATATCTCACTGTTCCTTAGAAAATTCTTCTTGATGTTTAACATACATTTATACATATATATAAATATACAAGTACATAAATGTATATGCAAAACAAATAAAACAAACATACCTTTCCATTAACATTTTACTTTATTGCCTGTTATCCTAATTACAAATCAAACCACCTTATTTACTGTGTTTGATATTCTGAGTTTGCTCCCCAGCATCACTTTCTAACCTTCTGTGCACTGTTCTGTGCCCCAAGAGGATGAAGTGTACAGGCTACATCGATCGGCTCCTTTGCACTCTGGTTTCCAGTTGGGTTTGGCCAGTGGTAGTCATTGGCAGATGATCGGAGCAGGAGAGGAGAAAAAGTATGGTTTATTTATTCTGGTTTATACCATGCTGATCTGTGGTTTGCAGTGGTTGTGTCCTTCCACCTAAGGCAAGAGCTCCTGTAGTTGGCTCTTCTCACAGTTAAATCTCTGTCCAGGTACCATTCCTCTCTTTGCTTCATCAAGATTAGGAATGTTAATGGTTCCCACCATCGCTGGTCCTTGGGTACTTCACCATCCCTTATTGGTTCTCTTAACCCTGCCAACAAGTCTGTAATCATCCCTTCTATTTAAATAGTCTCTTTGATTATCTCTGTCGTGTATACCATCAAGTTCCTGCCAAGCCCCTGGCTGGTACACTAACATACGTAAAGATCATCATACAGTCCTCACTTTGAGTAATGTTGTAGAGTAGACAGGGCATTGCACTGTCTGTGAAATAAAATAAAGTAAAACCCCTCTTGATTCCAAGGCTATAAAAATGGCATTGCTGCCACTACTTGTTCTTGCCACTGAGCTTCCAGCTGAGAGTTGGTCAGTATGGTGTGTCACAGAAAAAATATATATATATCATTAATTCCTGTGGGTTTACTAGTCCAGTAGTCAGTTTTCCAATGGAGTCTCATAAATCTCAAACTTTACTGGAAACGTATCACTGGGGTATATACTAGAATGCACATTTGGATTCAGTGGGTGCCACTGGGGCTTGCGGTTCTCTATTTCAAACTAGCTCCTGAGATTCTGCATCTCTAACCAGCTGATGATGCTGGTTTTAGACCAAACTTTGAGTATTAGGGCCCTTGGATATCTGTGGCAATGCCTCCAAGTTCGTCTCAGAAGTATGGGAAGGCTGAGAGGATGAACTTCTCCCCTGCATCATTACTTTCATCTGTCTTACATATTATGATTCCAAGTAAGATTTAATTCCAGGCAGAAACATGGTTTTATTTCTTTGAACATTCCTAAACTACTAAAATACTAGCCTAATGCTCACTTTTCAAGTGGGGTCAATAGGTAAGATGATTTACCAAAGTCATATCTAGTTCGTGACTGAGACACAACTAGAATCTAGGTCTTCTGCACTATAGCCAGTTATTGTTACCACTTTACTGCCTTTGATTTTTTGTTCTCCCTTCTCTTCTTCTGAGCTCTATTTTTGAATGTCACATTACTTTGAAAATTGTGAAAAAAATCTATGTATTTTCACATAAGTTGTTGAGTCCCGGCATTATAAGGCCCATCTTAGGGCATCTGGAGCTTTTCAGGGAATGGGGTGTAACACTGAGCCCCTATCTTGTAATCTTGTTGGAAGGCACTCTTAAAATAACTATCTTATAAAGATAGATATTATCCTAAGTAATGTTTTCAAATGCAAATAAAAAAAAACAGTTTCAAATTTGGCCAATATTACCTTTCCTCTGTATTCTGAAATCTGTGGACATACATATTTTTAGCCTCTGGACCCCATACTGTCTGCCATTCTGTTTACTTGATTCTCTAAAATGCACTTTTCTAAAAATGTAATACAAGAACAGAAAACATTCAAAGGATTTTTTTCCATCTTTTTATATAGTGTATATATTTTTACATTAGGATCTATACAAAACCCAAGAAACATTTATTATCAGACAAATGCAACAGTTTGGATTGTCAATATTTACTCATATTCATCTTCAATTTGGCTATGCTCACTGAATATAAAAATTGAAACCTTACTCTGATCTGAAGCCCTGACATGGTTGGTTCACTTTTCATCTGGTGACTCATTGCTCTTGAATGCTATTCCTTCAAAATATTTACATTATGTTTCTTGTATCTCATAACCAGTAAGCTTGAAATTCACTTTTTAAATGTGTGGCTAAAGCAGAAACATGAAAACCAAGCTTGGACTTTTTTGCTCTTTTCTAATATTATTGCCATATATCAAGACATACATTCAACAAACTATGCTTCTTTTTAATATCTTGCCACCCCGCAAAGAGTATAATTTCCTTCTACAAATGAGCCCGTTTAACAGCTTAGAGTTAAAGGACTTGCGCTACAAATAACAAGCTTCAGAACAGTATCAAGAATAGTACCTAAATAATAAAATCATGGAACTACTTCTGCTTGTGAGTCTCACAAAAAAGACGATTATTACATCATCTTTCAAATTACCTTTTAGGTAAACATTCCAAGAAAAAAAAAAGGCCTCATGCGGGGAAAAGAAGAGCAAATCTTTGCCATCGGTAGGTTATGTTTTGCTCATGCTATTGTCTTTACTTGGCATTACCTCCTTCAGACTCCACATGTTCAAATTCAACTCATTTCCCAAATTGGAGTTACTTCTTCTTTTCCTAAAGGTCTTCATCTTTAACTGCACGTTAAAATCACCTGGAGATACTATAAAATATCAATGTCTGGGGTCCACCCCAGACCAAGTAAATTGGACGGCAGCTGGCTCATGTTTCACAGAAGCAATATTCTCTTCTTATTTAAAAGAGCAAAGCAAAACAAAAACAAAACAAAAAGCTTGAGGCAGACATTATCTAAAATACTCTCAATTTTCCTGAAATAAATCAATTTCTGAGTCCTCAGGGTATTGCTCCTCATCTTTTGGAATGGCTTTAATATTTGCTGTTAATATTAATACTTGTTATTTGGCATTAATATTTAATATATCTTTCTTTTTTACTTGGAAGAAGAGAAACATATGCAAGGCTTAGTACTGGAGAAAAACATGTTATGTGGATTTTCTTTGTTTTCCTTAAAGATTATTCACATGTTGGTTGAACTCTCCTCCTATATTGGAAGAAGTTAGAGAGTAGGTTATCTGTGTTCCTAGTTTTCATCAGACATCTATCAAGATTGACATCTTCTTTATTAAAGAGATCTCATTCTAATTCAACAGACAAAAAAAAAAAAAAAAGGAAGCCCAGCATATTTGGGGCATCATATCCTTAATAAGGTCAGAGTTGTGCTTAAAAAGATACCCAGAGGTGTAATTATCCGAAAAAACTGAAAACGCTATTTCCAAGGAACATGTGTATCCATATGTTAATTGCAGCATTATTTACAGTAGACAAGATATGGAGGCAACCTGGGTGTCCATCAAAAGATGAATGGATAAAGAAGAGGTGGTACATATATATAAAGGACTATTAACTGAGCCATAGAAAAGAATAAACTCTTGCCATCTGCAACAATATGGATGGATCTAGAAGGTATTGTGCTGAGTGGAGTAAGTCATGCAGAGAAAAACAAATGCCATATGATTTCACTTATATGTTGAATCTAAAGAGAAAATTAACAAAACAGAAACAAACTCATAGATATACAGAGAACATTTTGATGATGGCCAAATGGCAGGGGAGTTGAGGGGGTGGGCAAAAAAGGGAAAGGGATTAAGAAGTACAAATTGTTAGTTACAAAACATTCATGGGGATATACAGTATAGTGTAAAGAATATAGTCAATAATATTGTAATAACTATGTATGGTGTGAGATAGGTACTAAATTTATCAGGATGATCTCTTCGTAAGTTATGTTAATGTCTAATCACTATGTAGTACACCTGAAACTAATGTAATGCATGACAACTGTAAAAAATAAAAAAGACTCAGTGATAGAATTAGAAAATCTCCATTGTGCTACCGCCAATGTAATAATTGATTCAAGCAAGTATCATTAATGAATACGAAATCCAATGAGTGAAAGGTTGTTGGAGAACAGAATATATTCACTGATCTAAAGTAATAACCCACAGATAACTTGTTAATTAACACATGAAAGTTACGTATTTAATGGAGAGATCTAACAGCCAACGCCTTAACCAAGTGATCTAATTTGACGTTTTAAAGAATGGCATAAACTGATATTATGTGCCTCTTGATGTGATACAGTAGGAAGTACACAATATCACTTATCTACTATTCTTGCTCAAAACCTTTAACCTAATCATATTCATGAGGAAATAATCAGAAAAATTCAGATCACAGAATTCTTAAAAATAAGTTATAGTCATAAAAACAAGAGGCTATTTATAATAAAGACAAGTAATGAAACATGAAAACTAAATGCAATGTGAGATATTCAATTGGATCCTGAGGGGCATAAGGATTCTATGATGGT
This sequence comes from Pteropus medius, assembly GCF_902729225.1. Lineage (NCBI taxonomy): Eukaryota > Metazoa > Chordata > Mammalia > Chiroptera > Pteropodidae > Pteropus > Pteropus medius. Next base: position 3,084,676 of record NW_024355523.1, read on the forward strand.
TGATGCATGGTAAGGAGACGTTCAGGTGAAGTGTTTCAGATAGGCTTCCCGGACATTCTGACCTCTTAAACAGTACATGACACCTGAGCTTACTCTTTGCTCCTTATACTGCCCAATACCTATTCAGAATCTAATCATTTTGTATTTTCCTCTTATATTTCTGAAATAGAGAACTAAACAAATAAAATATTAAACTATTCAAAAAATATAATATAGGAAACTTTCTGTGAAATAAGGAGAAAATTCGACCTTCAGATAGAAATGGTACAATGTATCAGGGGAAAAGGTTATTAAACTTCAAGTTTAAGTGACAAATTCTTCAGGTACTCAAGTAATAATAAACCAAGCCCCTTCAAGAAATCAAAATCAGGCTACTTTCAAACGTCCCTACAAGAGCATTAGATGCCGGAAAACAAAAAGTTGTAGGAGAAAAAAATATAACCCACAGTTATTCGCCCAGAATAATTTACTTGACTTTCCATTATGAGCAGAAATAATTTTTATAAAAACCACATTATATACATATATGTAACATCATATACATATATAATCATATGCATATGCATAAAATGAAAATGATCATAATACCTTCACTACAAGAGAGTTGTAAGAAATAAACAGAATTTTGTACATAAAATGTCTAGCCCAAAGAAAATGTTTAATCAATAGTACACATTGTTAATATTTTTATTATTTAAGACAACTAAGACCTGCACACACATAACTGCAGTATAAGGCAAAATAAACAAATCCAAGAGAGCTCTGGGGACCCAAAGGAAGGAGAGATCATTTAAGGTGAGCCCCATCAGTAGAGGCTTCATGAACAGGTGACACTTCATTTCTAATGCCCTTAGCAAATTTCAATGGTACAAAGATAAACTGTTAATTAAAATTTGAGTCTGTGGAGGAAGAGTACTAGAAAAGTCTGAAAATCCATTGTATTTTCTTCTACTTCAGCAAATGTTCCTATTTTTTTTTTTTCATGGAATGAGGCTAAAGGAAGCATAAGCAAAATAATAAATAACGTTTTGAAAGAAACTATAAGAAATATACAGTTTTGAAAATGAAAAATGCCACTCATTTATTAAATGGGATGGGCAAGAATATGATAAATGACTCTAGAAAGTTACAGAGTTTCAACAGTATCTTTTAACTGTCCCTATGAAGGTCAACTCTAATCTAATTACCAGAACAGCAGCTACTGCAATAGGAGTACAGGAAACTATGACAAAAGAGGGAAGGATATGGATGCTGATTACTGAAACTAATTAAATGCATTTGAATCTGTAGGCCTAATGATGTTTATTATGCAGACATTTAGAAATGGCCTGAAGGCATCACAGAGCTCTACAAGTCATAATAGGAAAGGCGTGGAAGGCTGGTGAGAAATCTGAAATAAGTTTCCTCCTAGTTATTGATTAGATTTTGTTTTCAGGATTAGACAGAGGTATATTAATGAATAGAATGTATGCCAATGTAAATAGGTCAAAAGCCATTTCATAAACAGTAAAAAATAAGAATTCAAACAAGCAAGCGTAGAATTGGTACATTCATACTATAAACATAAAATAATTGATTTACAAACATTGTTAAATGAGTATTATACTCTTCAAAGCAGTACAAAGTAACACAAACATGATATCCATTCATTCATTCACTTGCTCATTCAAGCAACATTTAATTTAATGTTCAACATGTGCCTGGCAGTGAACCAAGATAAACATTTGTAATATTGCAAAACTCAATCAATTTTTATAACTGTTAATGGTAGCATGTCTTCCTGTCCTGAGAGTGGATATAATTTTAGAAGTAACCTAAAGCGATTCTGACCTAAGTCTAGAATAAACTGCTTGACTAATTTGAGTAATATAATTTTGGTTACAAACCAGATATGATTAAAAAGTACTAAGGTTGTTTACTCATGTAATTTGCATACTGGCTTTCACAGAAATTTCAAAAGAAAAAGTCAAAAACAGTTTATAACATCACCATTAGTGAAAAAACTGTGTTGCCTGCCAAAGACCTCCTATAAAAGATGTTTATTTAGATGTTTGGTCATTTATTGAAAATTCCATCTTATTGCTCTATTACACTTTGCATATACAGGATACTTGTACAATATGAAATATTTTCTGCATTTGTTTTTACTTTTAAAAACTTATGGAAGGAAAAATTGTATTTTGAACTTTATTCGGAATTCCAGGAAGTCAAAGCCTTCTAGGCCAAATGTATTTTATTAAGAGCTGCCATTTTCTGTTCAAAAGCTAGCTACTAAATGATGAGTCTTGTAAGAGGGTACAGAGCATCCTTAATCTTAACCCATTCTAGAATTTTCTGAATTATCCATAAAGTCTACTCACAGGAATTAATGCTCAACTCCTCTTCCCTGGTGTAGAACCTGGCATATAAACTATCCAACACTTATTGATTAGATCATAATGTATAGGGAACTGTTAGATCTTTAAAAAATGTTTAAAAGTTCTGTGTTCTAGAGACTTCTAAATTACAAATTTAGTTGAAATACAGAAAATATATTTCATATATGTAAAATATGAAAATATACATGTGTTATGTAAGCCTACACAAGCCCACATATGCTAAGTGACAAACAAATTCTAGAAAAGGAAGCATTACAGAGGTTCAGAGGAGGTAGCAATTGGTGGTTCATGGTTTTAGCTGTTGCATTTACAAGTGGGTAGATAGGTATTATGGTAAATTTATTTGATTCGGTGTATTCTGAGGAATAAAGTAGAAAAACATGGGCTTCAAAATGTAAATCATCTTTTCCCCAAGCACCAAAACTGCATTTTAAATCTTTGATCAAATATCTGCAGCTTTGTTTAGAATAATTTTATAATGTCCCAAAGGAAAAGGTGGCCCCCACATAAGACTCTCTTGAGAAATACTTGATGTAAACCAAATATATCTTATAATGTCAGTAAACAGAACTAATAATCAACCTCACTCAACTAGACATAATATTTAGAAAACTTAGGGAAAATGTCATAAGCAAGAGTCATGATATACAGATGAGGAGACTCCACTGTCCTTATTTTTAATAGTTTTATTAAGACATTATTCACATTATCATAAAAATCACCCTCTTAAAATGTACATTTCAGTGAATTTTACAGTGAATTTCACCGCATTGTACAATCATCATCACAAACTAATATTAGAACATATCATCCCCCCCCAAAAAGGAAAATCTTCCTACTTATTAACAGAGAATCCCTGTACCTCTCTTTCCCTCCACCTAAGCCTTAGGCAACTATTAATCTACTTCTTGTCTCTATAGATTTGTTTCCTCGGGACATTTCATGTAACTGGATCATATAACATGCTTTCCTCAAGAGCTTTATTGTTTTAGTTCTTATATTTAGATCTAAGATTTTAGTTTATTTGTTTATTTGGTGTGAGCTGGGGTTCCAAATGCATTTTTTTTGCATTCAGCTATCCTATCCAGCTGTTCCAAAGCTATTCATTTAAAAAAGACTATTCTTCTCTATTGAATTATCTCAGCACCTCTGTCAAAAAACAACTGACTACAAATGTGAGGGTTATTTATGGATTCCCAATTTTATTCCATTGGTCTATATGAAATTTTATCCTATTGGTCTATCCTTATGCCAGAACCATACTGTCTTGATTATTAGAGCTTTGTAATAAAGTTTTAAATCAGGACGTGTGAGTCCTTCATATTTCAAGTGTTTTAGCTCTTTGGGTCCCTTGGATTTCTATATGAATTTTAGAATCAGCATGTCAATTTCTTTAAAAAAAAACCACTAGAATTTTGATAGGGGATACATTGAATTTGTATATCACTTTAGGTAGTATTGCCATTTTAACAATATTAAGTTTTGCAACCTATGAACATCTTTTTATTATTAAGGTCTTTAATTACATTAAAAATATTTTATAGTTTTCTGTGTGCAAGTCTTGTACTTTTTTTTGGTTATATTTTTTCCTAAGTGTTTTATTTATTTTGATGCTGTTGTAAGTGGGATTATTTTTTTAATTTCATTTGGATAGTTCATTGATAATGCAGAGAAAAGCAATTGATTTTTTGTATAGTGATCTTAGATCTTACAACTTTGATTAAGTTGTTTATTAGTTGAAATTTTTTTTGTGGATTCCTTAGGGTTTTTCTATAGAGTATCATATCATTTGAGAATAGAGATAGTTATATCTTTTCTTTTCCATTTGAATGCCTTTGTACTTTTTTCTCAGATAATTGTCCTGGTTAGAAACACCAATATAATGTTGAATAAATGTAAGAGTAGACAAGTTTGTTCCCAAAATTAAGAGAGAAAGCATACACTCTTTCACCATTAGTTATGATGTTAGCTATGGGTTTTTGCAAGATTTCTTATAGTAGGTTGAGGAAGTTGTCTTCTATTGCTAGCTCACTGAATGTGTTTATCATGATAGAATATTGGTTTGTCAAACTCTTTTTCTGCATTTATAAAAATGATTGTTAGATTTTTGTCATTTATTCCATTAATAGGGTGTATTACATTGATTGATTTTCAGATGTTAGACAAATCTTGAATTCCTGGGATGAATTTTAATCAGTCATGGTGTATAATCATTTTTATATGTTGTTGCACTTACTAGTATTTTGTTATGGATTTTGTATCTATATTCAGAGGGAACATGGGCCTGTGCTTTTATTTTCTTTTGATGTCTTTGCCTGGTTTTGGTATCAAGGTAATGATACTGGCCTCATAGTATTTTTCAGAAGTTTTCTTTCTTCTGTTTTTCAGAAGAGCTTGTGAGAGTTGATATTTATTCTTCTTTAAATGTTAAATATTATTCACCAGTTAAGTCCGGGCATTGCTTTGTTCCATTGTCATTTTATAAAAGTAATAGAATCACAGAGAAAAGAGAGGACCTATATTTTTTTCTTAATTCTGCAGTTCAGAAGCTATATGACTTTTGATAATCTCATTTTCCATGTCCGTAATTTAGAGGTAAAACCATCCATTTTATCTATTTTTAAGATTAAGTGAAATGATGGATGTAAAAGCTTTGTGTAACCAGAAAATGCCATTCTACTCTACCCTATTATGTTTAGTATTTCTTGGCTCGACTATGGAAAATTCTGTCTTCAGATAGTCAGATTTTCCATTAAGGATCTAAGAAGCATGCCTGGCACCTTAAGCTACATCTGTGGGGCAAGTATCATGGCAATTGCAGTTTTGTTCACACTGTACTGAAATGAATGTCTGTGGCATGTTACCCAGCTCTTTTTTCTTCCCATTACTCTTTCTTCTAAATGCTACAGTCAAAAGCAGAAGTTAGAGCTCTGCCAATTTCCCTACTTGCCAATTAAATTGTCTTTATGAGAAAATCAGCCATCACCTGGATATTCTTTTCACTTAAACAGAACAGGAAAGACTAATTCCTATAATGCTTTCAACTGTTAAGAAAACAAAGCCAATCTCCAAATACCTGATGTGTTTCTCCTAAAATGGACTATTTACTACTTAGAGAATTAGCTAAAGGAGCTGCTACACATTTGTCTATATGTCAGAATCTAGTATTTAGTGAATTAACATATTTATTTCTTTAACCTTAAGAATAAAGTTAGTCCCTTGTTTACACACAATTACATAAAATTAGCCACCACTGCTTCTAATATCCTACTCTCCCAACCTCCAACACACCTCACCTTTTTCCTAACCCTTCCCTCTACTCTGGGTCTCATTGCATCTGCCAACGAGATCATATTTTTGGGAGAATATATGCTTTAGAAGAGGAAGAAAGAAAAAAAAATGACAGAACGATTAAACTTCTGATTGCAGAAGCCGAGATAAGCCTTCGCGCACTGCCAATCAACCTGAATGATGTGCCACAAAAGTACCTTTTCCCTATATTGTCTATAGCCTTTACTTCAATTTATTTCCTTGCTGACATCTTCAACAATTAGATTAGATTGAAGAATATTTAAAAATCTCTTCTTAAAACACAATTCTTGAAGGGTTATAGCAACCAGTGATTCATATCTCAGAAAAAAATTAATATAATTAAATTGCTTTCCTTTCAAGGTCTACCTGAGTTCTATCAGCTATATTGAACAATGAATAATTTTACTTGGCAGAACACAAAAAGTAAATTAAGAACATTTTGCATGAGAAGCAATTTGTAAAATTGAAAAGAGTTGGCAGGATACCATAGCACAGTACTTGGGGCACTATAATGGTAACAATTATCACTTACTTAGTATGTTCTAGGCACAATTCCAAGTGAGTTATTCCATTTAATCCTCTTGACAATCTTATGAAGTAGGTACCATTATTATTTTTGTTTTATAGATGAGAAAATTGATGTTAAGGGAGATTAAGAAAGTTGTCTGAGGACACACCATTAAGAGGTAGAGAGCCAGGATTTAAACTTAGGCCTGTCTGAACTCAGAATAAATTCTAAATGTCTATGATTGGCCCCCTAAAGGCTGAAGAACAGAAGTGTTAAAATTTATAAGATAGATAAAGATGAAGTACAGATAGATGGGACTATTCCTCAGAAAATCTTCATTGGTATCAAATATTAGTCTAGTCCTAGATCTAAGAAACAGCTAGCAAAATTATTATGCTGCCCCACACATACTTCTTGAGGTCAAATTTTAGTTAGGTGCATACAATCTCTGGCCACTTTATTTACTTAATAGGCTTTTGTAAAGTAAACTGGGGGCTTAATAAGTTTTCACATCATTTGCATAGACAATTGCTATCTAAATTGCAAACAGCTGATCTTAAAATGATCCATTGGCACCACAGCCTCTCAATAATTGAGGATTCCTTGACCACATATAAGCATAAGTAGGTTATGAAATCTAAAAAGTCTAAATTAAAATTGGCTCTGGTTTCCTTTTGTCATAATTTTAGGGACTGTACTTTATTGTTATAATAATTTGACCTACTACTGACATCATGTAAAATTAATTAACAAATTCAGATTAAAATGAAAGGTAATACCGCAATAATTGTAATGTGCTTACATCTAAAATTAGGTTATCAGACACATAATTACGAACCAAGATTATTCTGAATTAACATCTTTAAATCCGAATTAAGTCTTGTTTTAAGGCTTTTTTTTTTTAGTAGGAACATTTAAACTTCCCTAAAGAATAACAATTTATAACCAACAGATGATAATAGATATTGTCTCATACTTAACTTGAGCTGGCATCCACGCTAAATTTATGTATTCATTCTGCTGAATCTCATGCATATATTATCCCTAGCCTGTTAAAAAATAAATTACAAGAAAGGACATAAAGCCAATGAATTTTTACAATGGATTTAATTAATTACTAAATCCATAAAGTTTACTAATCATCTATTATGATTTTAAAAAGCATGATTAAAAAGCATGATTGAAAAAGACAGATTCCTGTTCATTCCTGTATTTAATGAACTTACATTTGAAAAAGTGAAATGAGATTATATAAAAAATAATACTAGTAATAAAACTAGGTAGAGAGTGACATAAACTAGCTCAGATGGGAAGAGTTTCATCTGATCAGCATAAATAAGCTAAATAAATTTCATGTACTAATACATGTAAAAGTGCTTAAAATCACTTTTAATAAAAGTAGCAATTATTGCTATTCAACATGTCCAAATTTTATGAATTTTTTAATTTAAGTTCATATGTTTAAATACCAATATATGTTTCCATTTTAACATTTGGGGTTAAAATGAATTTATTATATATACATATACTGCTCTGCTATTGTATATAGAGTCTCCTGATCATAAAACTTTTCTCAAAACTCAAGGTAATAGTACTGTATCCTTGAAACTAATTAAAATAAATTACTTAATTAAAAAAAAACTCAAGGTAATCTTGTGAACACTGATATTTGTGCTGAAATGCAATACAATAATGCTTTTGAGGGGAAAAAAGAAGAGAACTAACATGAATTAAGTATCTAGTAATTACCCAACACTTTACATATTTTATCAAATACATATTTTAGTGTCCATATCATTAGAGTTCCTGCCTTCTAAATTATAGGTATTTTCCTTTATAGCTCCATTGACACCAGGTTTTCCACCATCACACTTGCTGTTATTAAAAACAACTCTTCCTACCATAGTGCATTATAACATATCTAATCTGTTGTAGACTGAGGAACCAGACAATCACACATAGGAAAGTATTTTTGAAAAGACCAAGTCAGGACTTAATTAACTCTATTAAAGTACATGGGAGACATCGATTATGTGGCCTATATAATTTGACTTCTCAGAGCTTTTTGCTCTTAGCTGAGTTTGGAAAATTCGAGGTTGTCATATATCACAACTCCATACAAAGTGTTCATGTCTGTACTTTCCCTTATTGTTATAATGGTTGAATTAAACCACGAAAATTAAAAGAGTGTGTCTTCTGTTGCTGCCACTGGATGTGTAATGCCATCATGAACTGCTTAAAAATACCCATGCTAACCCTCATTTCAGTTTGCCTCCAGTCCAAGGGATAGTTTACAGATCAGAAAGGAAAGCTCCATCCTTCCTACTATAAAGGCAAATGTAAGGAGAAGAATAGAAATAGGAGAAGGAAAAGAAAGGAGAAGGGAGAGGAGGAAGAGGAGGGAGGAGAAGAGAAGAAGGATGAAGAAGAATTTTCTTTGTTTATAACGAGAAAGGGGGGCAGCTGCCTTCTCTTCTTCTTTTGAAAGACAGGGGTGGAGTGGGGGGAGGGAAGGACTGGAGTCCTTGCTCTAATCTAGTAGAATGAAAATGAATCTCTCCAAAGAGGAGATAAGCCCCAGTCTCTAGTTTTAAAATGCAAAGATTTCTCCAAGGATGCAGGACTCATCACCCCTTGAAACTTAAGACATATACTTTCAGAGTTAACCTAGGAGACTATTTTAAGATGGAACAGAAAAAAAATATAAGTTTTATTATATTTTCTTAGACTTTGCTGTATAACTTGTGTGAAATGTCATCCTGACTTCCTGGTTTTTGTGGGCTACCTACATGCATGTACTCTCCTGTTGTTTACTGAATAATTAATTAATATTCTTTTTTCCCGCATTGATGTGGATAGCTTTCTTTTTGTTGGTAAGAGTTTTTGCTTACCGATACACTTGCAATTCATCAGACATATCTCAATCAATTCTCAATACTAAAATAAATCCCCTCCTCTTCAGATGAATGTTTGGGCTACATCATCCAAGAGTTGTCACAGCTATCGTTAGCATGTTTTTCGGATAGTACATCCCTAATTCTGAAGGCGGAGATGTGTGTGAACGAATAGGTTTTAAAATTGGGATTCCCTTTTATACATTATATATTCAAACTTAAAATATGGTAATTGCAATTTTTTCTTGAACAAACAAGCTATTAAAATATGAAATGCTCAAAATCAAATATGAGGAAATCACTCAAGTTTAAAAAATTTTTTCTTCTATCTCATTTCCCTGTTTTATTCTCTTAACAATGCTTACTGTTATCTAAAATTAGCTTTTATTCTACTTTTTAAAATTAAAGTATAATTTCCATATAGTAAAAATTACCATTTGTAATATACAGAAAAGAATTTCTTTATACCCTTTTTTTTTTTTTTGTAAAATAAAACTCTGGCAAACTAACAGTGAAAAGAAGAAAATTTCTAAAAGCAAGTATTATGTATGTTTTTTTGGTTTCCTCCTGATTAAGCACTGTAGAAAAATTTTTGCTTAAAGACAGCATAAACTAAAATTGAGGAATTATGTAGTTGGCCCCGTTCTTTCTCCTAAAAGGCAGCAAGCTGTTGTAATAGTATACACAGATGTCCTTAAGTGCACTAAGAAAGCAAAACAGAGAGAGCACCAGTTGTACTACCCATCCCATCAAGAAAGTTAGAATGTTGCCTTTTTCAAGAGAGGCACTGTTAATAGTGGAAAGAGTGTGTGTATTGGCTTGAAGTCAGAGACGTGTGTTGGAATTAAATACCTATTACTTACTGACCTCAGACAAGTTATTTAGCATCTCATTTGTAAAATGGAAATACTAGTATTCTTTCATATAATTGTTAGCAGAAAATAAGATACAGAAAATAAGGATAATAGTTTCTGCTACAAGCAAGGGGATTAAATAGTAGTTGATATTATTATTGTCGTTGTAATTACTGTCATAGTTATTATTATTATTTAGCCATCTTCATCATCCCAGACAGAATCATCTCACTCTCCTCTGAACAGCTCTTGAATTTCATGTTAACTCTTTTTAAAGAAATAGCCATTCCTATGTGAAAACTGGAGGAAGCGGTACCTCACCGAAGGAATAAAGAAATATCTGAGTTCTGTTTGCATCCTAGAGAACACCCAGAGACAGATAATAATTGCTTTCTCCCTTAGGAAGTTAATGCTCTATTATACAGTTTTGCTAGAGTGACTGGAAATTCTGCTCCAGTCCTTTCCTTGACCGCAAATTAAGATAAGAAGTGAGCGGGAATAGGAAATTCTCTGGGTTCTTTTTTGAGGATTTGGATCGAAGAGATGGGAGGCATGGAAGGGGCTTTGTAAACTCCCCTAATCAAATGTCTGGCTGGACTTTCAGGTACATCAGCACAGGAAACTTGGTCAGTATAAACTGTTCTTTGTTTCTATGCTTTTATATTTTCTATCTCTTTTTATTAGATTCCTAAAGAAGACTTCTTTTGAAAAAATTCTATACTTTGTGAACTAAGGAAAAGAGGGATTTTTCCAGCTTGGGGACATTTGTGAATTATGTGTGACCAGGGCCTATGGTGGCTGTGGCTGACCCTGACTATGCTCATTCTCCCTGCCTGGGCCTCAAAGATAAACTTGTAATTAAAAAGGTATGTAATAAGATGAAAACAAAGAGAAGTAAAGGATGATCCTAGACTTATATCTTTTTTACATAGGATTAAAAAAAAAACCCCTCTTAAGGCAATTATCACATATATGTGACTTATTTCCCCTTGTAGAATGCAGATCTAGTGGGGAAATTACCTTTGTCTCATTCACCTTGATCTCCTCCACAACACCTTACATGCAAATGCTAGTATATATGGGTCAAGCCTTATAGAATTTGTGGGTATTCTTATTAGCACATATATTATGAGGTAATATGTGTGGTGCAAAAGGACCTGGATCAAGAAAATCTAGGATCTAATTCTGGCTCTGGTACTGTTGAACCCATCTGGGCCTTCATTGTCTCAAATTAAAAATTGAATTGGGTTATCTTTAATTCAACTTCTAGCTCTGAAGTGGAAGGGAGGGAGGGAAGAAGGAAGGAAGGAAGGAAGGAAGGAAGGAAGGAAGGGAAGGAAGGAAGGAAAGGTAGGAAGGAAGGAAGAAGGAAGGAAGGAAGGAAGGAGGGAAGGAAGGAAGGAAGGAGGGAGGGAGAGGAGTAGGTACTTCTCTTATGAGAGAAAACTCAATCACAAAAAATTCCCTAAGGAATCATACTTGTCATTTAATGACTTTAATATAGGGCTTCAGAGAATGTGGAAATCACTGTTACTATTTAAAAGACAAATTTTGGTGAGTTGAAAACAATTTGGAGGAAAAATGAAATTTCCCATGTCCAGCTAGATGCAAGAAAGAGAATGTGGATGAATCATTGAAAATTACCTATTTCTAATGTCATTCTGCAGGTTTGTCCTGCTGTGTTGTGTTAGCACATCTGTATCTTTTATTTGGCCTGTGGTAACAATAAAATTTCTCTCTTTATTTGCTAAAGCTTGAGCATCCCTCCAGCTCCTAGTCTTTTAATTCACAAGGTGAAGAGCCAAATCAGTCATTTAAAATGCACAGTATCAGTGGTGTATACTTCAATAGTTTAGAATTGCTATCTACTGCTCTATGGAATAACACAGGAGAGAGTCTTTTCTGAAATGCAGATAACAAGAATCTTATCTTGCCGTAACAACCTCCAGCAATGAATTACGTTGCTACTAGTTGATAGTAGTAAAACCTTTCCAATACATGAAATTCATTTTAAAAGACAGCACAGATCATATCTGTCCACTAAATTTCCACAAGCCCATAAATATTGCCTTCTCATATGTTTAAATGTTAACTAACTTTTTTAAAACCACTTTCTATGTACTTCAACACATTACTGAGTTTCCCCCAAATTCATTAAATGTTTGAATAACTAATTAAAAATAAAGTGCTACTGAGCTCGCTCCTTTAAGAAGCTAAAATATCTGATGGTCCTCAGAAAGAAGCAATTATTTGTGTTTACTATAGTTTGTTTTCTATGATAGTATATAATCACTTTTGAAACATCATCCAAAAGATACCATGTGATAAACACTATACAGGGAAATAAAAGAAACATGAAGGTATTTATTAGCCTGCTATAACAATCTCAATCTTATTTTCTACTATCCTGTAATGTGAAGACATTATAGAACCTGGGAGATAGACAATCAGATACCAGCATCAAGTATGAGCAATAGAGGATCTCCAATAAGGAAGAGAGAGCAGAGCACACACTAAAGCATAATACGTTTCTAGTTGAGATTAACTAAGAGGTCATTTTAATTTCTTAGTGTGTATATTATCCTCTAGAAGTAAAATTGATTCAGATTGGCTAATTTTTAGTACTGTCTCATCCAAGATCCAAATTACTTAACCAGCATCTTATAACATATTGAACATAAAATGGAACAAATTAAATCCCAGTTGAAGGTCCCAACATGAATGCTAAGGGCCATTATAACACTTTATAAGCAAAACTCAAGTTTAATAGATTCCTCAGAATAAGTTAAAAATTCCAAAACAAATAGAGTTAGACCACATGAATTTTTAATGTAGACCACTATAAAGTTATTTTATATCAAAGACTAGGATATCAATATATTGGTTTAACTACCATATCTAAATAATACCTGTTCTAATTTTTGAAGCATTTAAAACAAAAAAGAAAGGAGAAGAATTGGAGGGGATTAAAATGTTTTTACTATCTTATGGTAGCTCGAATTCCAAATTTATTAATGAATCTCTTTAAGAATTGCCTCCCCCTACTATCACTCCCCAATTACCACCTCCACACGAAAAAAATAAATTAATAATAATGAAAATAATAATAATTATTAATTAATTAATTAAAATCTCTCTGGTCTGGTTATAGATACCCAGAGCAAATTAAAAGGAAATCCTGGAAAGTCTATCCCTCAGGTGAGTCACAACTGTCGATTTGATCTCATGAGGTCCATAATAAAACACTGTATAAAACTGGATAACATCCAGGTTAGGGACATATTCTGAAATCTGGTAGCTAAAAAGCCATGTCTGTACTTGGAAAAGGCAAGACTAAGTCAGCAAAGCGGTTGTAGTAATCACATTGAATGATAATTTATAATTAAGGAAAATTATATCTCGCATATGAAGCCTAACAAACAATACAGTTTATTGTAAATACTGCTTGCTTGACAGTACATAGAGACCCCACAGGAATACAATGCAATTGAAAGATAAATGTGATTACCATAAACACAGTCCCTAAAATTCTGTGTGAACATAGCATAAAGAGAGTTTTTAGAACATGTTTACGCTTAATTATAAATATTTAATTATAGACACATAAAGCTCATTGAGAAGTGTCCAACTCTATACAGATCAAGGAGATTAAAGCATAAGTTCTTTTTATATTTTAAAAAGAATGTTTAAAAAATTCAACAATTCCAGTATTGCCTCAGTTCCATCCTTTGTTACATGAAAATGTTGAGTCACTGATTTGTTCCGGAAGAATTTCAGAGCAGTATTAATCAAGTAACTAACTTCCAAACAAGAATCTTCTTATATAGTTCTTATGTTATAATGATCTTACTATATTAATAACATTGTTCAAGAAAGATTGCATTAAAAGAAGTGTTTTTACATGTGAATCCCTTCTCATTTGGTATATAGATGGCCACCGATATTTACAAAGACTATATTTTTTAAATGGTTCTCTTCAAAAATATCTGAAATCCAATTCATGTTATCGGAACCAAAAGACTGTTCAAAATTTCAAAAAAATAAACAAGAATCATCATTAATTGAAGCACTGGGTCTAAATAGCACAATTAAGAATTACATAAGTACATGGTATAGTTTAGTTAATTTCAACTGGAGTCCATCTTTAGTGTCAACAAAAATAAACAAATTTATAAGTGTTAAACTGTTCAACAATAAGTATTTTATCCAGTTACAACTTCACAACGTTTTTATCACGTCTGTGATATCAGTGCTGCCCAGTATGGTAGCCACTAGCCACGTGTGGCTATTGAGCACTTGGAATGTGGCTTATGTAACTGAGGAACCAAACTTTTAATTTAATTTGATTTTAATTAATTTAAAATTAAAAAGCCCCTTGTGGTTTTTAGCTACCATATAAAACAGTACGGTTCGGTTCATTAAAAACTTGTATAACTTATTACGTGTTAATTTTACTCTCTAAAGGGAATAGCTCAGCCTTAGAAGTGATTGATGACCTATAGAGACTTAAAATCGAGGAAGAAAAGAATGTAGTATTTTTAACCCACCACTATATCTTTAGTAATTCTCAGAATTCCTGAGTAATTGTTGTATGAGTTAATACATAAATAATGCTAAAAGATAAAATAAAAAAGCAAAATATTCCAATTTCACTGCTATTTTACTAAATCTTTGCTATCCACGTGGATAATCTTCAAACTGGAAGGAAGAGAATAAACCTGAGAGCAGACTGGCAAGATCAGCTCAATCTCTTGCTTAAAACACGCTCATGAAATATTTCTTTCCAAATGGAATCTATCCACAAATAAATATTTTTAGCAAAAATTTAACACATTGTGTTATAGAATATATTTAGTATATTTTGAGTTATAACTAAGAATTATTACATAATTTAAGTTCTTTCGTATTTGAATTTATCTTTAGCTCTAAATAGCACAATTTTCATTGCCATAGGTTAATAAGAAAAAAAATAGGTTGCATTTATGCTAAGTGAAAGTGAAAGAATATCAGGAAACCTGATGGCGAAGGTTTTACAATGGTTCGAATAGAAAAAAATGGCACCATAATTGAATTATTACCCGACACATGGTAGTAAAACCTACAGTGTAGCTAATAAGGCTGATCTATTAGTCTGGCTGCAGTTTTTAAAGCATTTAATTGGAAAAAACTATGATTTTTGTTGAATTATTAGATTTTTCTAAATTATCTTGTTAAGTAGTCAAGCTTTGCCTCTGACAGTGTTACTTTGTATTATTTCTTGTCCAGCTACAAATATTTTAATGCTAAAGAAGTATATTGCTGTCATTGAGTTCCACGAAATTGTATTAAATTGCTAAATATGCTAATGGTTTCTGGCAGATTGGAAAATCTCAGAGGATAAGTTATGTATTTTCACCCAAAGGTTCAAAAGAGCATGCTGTTTTTATCAATGGTGCATGGACAGGAGAAGAGATATTACTAAAACAAAATAAAGCGCTAATTTGAAATTTTTAAAAAACACGTAAAGTATGGCAGATGCAATTTAGTTTCAGAAAAATATTTATTTTCACATAACAATATTTTTTAATTGAGTATGATTAGTTTTATGGATTTTTTGGTATTTAATTTATAAATATATATTTTACTACGTCATTGTATATGACTTATATGCACAAGAATTCTAGGCAGAATTCTAGCCACTTTTATGTTTGTACATAACTTCGTACATAATTAAGGTTAAAATAAAAATAATCTAAATCAACACTGGGATCAACAAGAAGTTGTGTTGATTTTTTTGTTATTTCTATATGTTTCTTCTCCTGTGAAAAAGTTTGCTTTATTACTCAAATTTGAAGGGGTTAAGATCATTTTAATGGTTGCCTATGAACTTCAGGAAAACATTCAAGATCTGTTATTACTATGTCTGGCTAACTTCTGCAGCCCCCTCTCTTTCCTGACATTGACCCTGCATTCTAAACATATCTACTTATCTAAATTCCCAGAAAGCTTTTTATTCTTTCATATCTCCATGCCATATAATATTCTTTCATTCTTTTGGTTTAGTTTTAATTAATAAATTGATTTTTCTTTTTGGCTTAGGTTATGGCTACACATCCTATTGTATTCAGACTGAAATTCAGTGCTATTGTAAGCTTTTCCAGATAGGCCTATGCTTGCTTTCTCCTAAAACTACGGGTATTCTTTTTATACTCCAATTGTATTGACATTTTAACTGGCTTATCACCCTCATTTATCCATAAATACTTTAAATCCAAGGATTATGTCTATATTTCCAGCTTAGTCCCAAATACATAGTTAGCAATTAGCAATCAATAGTTTCAAATGAGTGAATAGTGGGATAACAAGCATCTAACGACTTGAAATTTGTGTAAGCCCAGAGGAATTGTATCCCACAGCATTAAAATATATTTAAAATATCATTATTAATCCACTTTCAATAATCTTTGTTGAATCATATTAAATCAAAACATTACCAGAATAATTAAGATGAGTATATACTGGCCTAATTTCAAAAAGGGGGTGCAAGTGAGTTTTGGACCTTGCATCCATGCCTAGATGTATTAGTTTCTAGAGCTGCTGTAACAAAGTACCACAAGTGGGATGGCTTAAAACAATAGAAATTTATTATCTTACAATGTTGGAGACTAGAAGCCCTAAATCAAGGTGCTAACAGGGCCATGCTCTCACTAAAAGGTTAGGGGAGGATCTGTTCCATGCTTGTCTCAGCTTCTGATGTTGCTGGCAATCCTTTGCATTCCTATGCTTGTAGACACATCACAAGATCTCTGACTCCATCATCGCATGGCATTCATCCTGTATGACTGTACCTGTGTCTCTTCTATTATAATGATATCAGTCATGCTAGATTAGGGCTCTCTCTAATCATCTCATATTAACTTGATTACATCTCCAAAGACTCTAGTTCCAAATAAGGTTTCAATCACATGGAAAATGAAATGGAAATTTCTAGGACTCCACCGAGGTTCATTAAGAAAAAAAAGGAGGTCCAACAAACACTATTTCCATTTGCTTTAAAGTTACTACACTGCTTAATTTGGATAATGTCAATGAGATAGTGTACTTTAATTTTAAAAAGCATTTAGCATAGTCATGATGGATTAGGAGGATAGGAAAATACTGAATTCAGAACTGATTAGCCAAATCCCCAAAATATTGCAATTGCAATTGCATATTTTGCATATTGTCAGTTTTGATGATCTATAATGCTCTGCTACAAGATTCTATAATCGTCTTTTGAAATTCTATATTTTTATCAAAAATTTATATCAAAGTATGTTTATCTAACTTGTACATGACTAAAAAACATAAGGAGCTGACATTATAGAAAAACAGAATAAACAAAATAAAAATGTAAGCATCTCTACAGACAATGATGCTAGACCAGAATTAAATTTAAGTTAATTGAATTGAATAAGGATATATGTAAAATCTTGTCCATAGGTTCAAAAAGCCATCTGCATAATAACAAGATTGGGCAGAATCACCCAGTAGTAGATCACATAAAAGCGACTTATGGGTTTTAAAGTCAATATATGCTAATAATATAATGTAATTAACAGTGACAAAATAAAAAATTCTAATACAATCATAAGTCGCACTTAGACCTACTCACAGAATCTGGAAAAAGGTCAGAACACTACTACACACAGGGTAGGCTAATTCTCAACTGGACTAGCCACATTTTGAAGCTGGAATGTTGTAAGAAGAACAGGATGAATTGGTGAAATGAATAGA
Organism: Pteropus medius; assembly: GCF_902729225.1. NCBI lineage: Eukaryota > Metazoa > Chordata > Mammalia > Chiroptera > Pteropodidae > Pteropus > Pteropus medius. The sequence goes on from NW_024355523.1 coordinate 3,102,377, forward strand.
ACTTTAAGTTTGGAAAACAGAATGTAAGAAAAAAGCATCTTTAAATATCTGAAAGACAGTCATATAAAAGAGCAATTACACTAATTTTAAGTCATGTTGTTGAGAATATGAATAGTGGAAAAAATCGGAGGCAGATCTCAGCAAAATATATAGACAAAAATATTTGTCAATAAGCACCATTCAAAATTGTAATTGCTGCTTTGTGAACTCTGGATGGAATCATTTTGACCGATGACCGATTTAAGTCTCAGCTCCTCAGAATGGCGTGCACACACACACACAGAGCATCTATTAGTACAGTCTTTACCAATGGCGCAGTTTCATTTCATGCCAATCTGTTAATAATTCTCCAAATTGTCTGTGATCTTTCCATGTCTCAATGGCTTTGCATAGTGTCTCTTCTGCCTGGAATGCTCGATATTGTCTAAGCTTCATGTTCATAGCCTGGCTCAAATGTTACTCTTCACAATGACTTTTCCAGCTTCTGCCACCTATTAGATTTCCTACTCCAGTGTTCTATACCTTGAATATACACATCTATTTTACCCTTTATTACAGGGTATTGTAGTCTGGTCATTTCACTAATCTCTCTCTTCTATTAGATTGTGAGTTTCCAGGGAGTGAGGAGAGCTATCTCGATTTTATCCCTCTCTGATGCCCAGCACAATGTCTGCTAATACACAGGTAATCAAAAAATTTTTCCCGAATAAATGCTGTAGAGTACATTTCCCTACTGAGTAAGATATTGTATTGGATAACCTTTAAGAGCTCTTTAAAACTGAATAAACTGTAGAGCCTTTGTTCATAGTAGGATTAAACACAGAAACCAAGTAGTCCAGGAATTGATTAATACAGAAATAGCAGGCATAAGTGTTGAGAAACAAAATTGGCAAACATGCAGAGGTCTGATATTAATTAAAGGCTGGTCTAATTATCTATACAAGAAGAAAATTTTCAAATATTCCCTACCTCTGCCTACCTCATTATCAGAGCCTCAAAGCACCATAATTCTTAATACTCATATATTACATAGTGACTTTGCTTTATTCTTTTGGTTTTTCCAAATATTATTTTCAGATATTTCCTTAGTGTCACTTTTGTTTAAAATTTAGATAATCTGTCGACGGCCATATCACCCTGAACGTGCCTGATCTCATCAAAAATTTAGGTAATCTACTTTAAAAAAAAAAATGGCTGAACCTACACTGGCATAAAAAATCTCAGCAAACCAAAAGAAGCATGGCTATTGTTAAGAGCTGGCAACAGAATTACTCCCTCTGTCTCCTTTGTTATATGGGTGATGAGAACAGAAAGCTATTAAAAGAAAGAAAAATTGACAAAATATTGCAATATTTAATCTTCATAATATTTATTAGTTTCTAAGCACACTGGATGAGAATTATGTCTGATTCCTGTCATTTACTGGATATTATGCATTCAATAAAATCTTTTAAGAGTCTTATAGCGAAACTGTCTTTGTTACTCTAAAAAAATGTATATCAGGTATTCTAAAAAATATATCACTACTGAAATATAGAGGCGAACCATAATGGTAATAGATAAATTGGAGCCAGTCACCTGCCCATTCCTCTAATTATATAAACAGAAAAAAATATTTGAGAAGGGGATTATCAACCAGAAGAGGATTCAGCCCTCATTAAGACAATGAAATTCTAGTTTCCAAAATATATTCATTGGTGCTACTAATAATGGTATCATATTTGCAGAGATTTTGACTCTGCAAATTATCAGGCAGTAGTGAAGAAGTTCAGCTCACTCCTACTGAGAGTACAAAGTGAGGAAACTAAGGGCAAACACTCTGAAGACCTTGGTCAACATTCCAGAGAAAGACCTTGGAAAGACCATGGAGCCCAAGTGATATTCAGGGCGTTGTATATGTATGATATTAGAGTGGGCTCTTGATTGAAACTGATAGATGTACAACTAAAATCAGCTTAAACAGTGAAGAAAATATACCGGCTTATAAAGCAAAACTGCTATGAAAAATTTCGGCTTCAGTCGTATTTGGATCTAGGGCTCAAATAATCTCACCAGGACTAAAGCTCTCTTCTTTTTACTGACTTTGTTTTCCTCTGCAATGGCTTCATTATAAGAGAAGCTCCCTCTAATGGCAACTTTCAGCAGGCCCAGACTTAGATCCTACTAGCTTAACCACGCCAGTAGAGAGTGGTTGCCTCACTGCTAGTAGTTCTAGTGTAAGTCCCAGGCCTAAATCCTCATCGACTCGAGTCATTACTCTGACACTAATTGGCCATTAAGAGTGGGGTTAGGGGAAGGGCAAAACTCATGGATTGTAATAAGGAAAAGATGGGATTACCAGTAGAAAAAAAAGGACAGATGCTAGATAAGCAAAAGCAATAAATAGCTATTATATGTGCAGTCCCTTTCCCTTCTGATGCCAGAGCACATGTGGCTCTTCACACCGATGTTAAATATAATTAGGACTCTGCTGCCTTACAACCACATCACAGAAGATATTCTATTACAGTTAGAAAGGTGAATCCTTCTTATCCAATTAACTGTTGACCCTTTTTCAGGTAAAAGCAATAAAAATTTCCGTTAAGATGTAAAGTAAGCAATCTGATATGACTACTTTCCACCTAGGAAGAATGCATTAATATCACAAAGATAAGAATTAAGGAAGAAAATTTATAACAATGTCAAAGAAGTAATTTATCATTCCTTACATTAAGTTACTTTCACATAAACAAAGGAGATTTCTTCAATGGAGAAAAAGAGCCCCTTAAGAATAGCCACTGGAATACAGATGTTAAGGCAGAAAGATGATGAGCAAGCAAAGGAAAAAACATTGGCTGACAACTAAGTTAGAGCTTTGCTTCAGAGACTAACATGTTCATGAAAGACAACTATGACTATGGTCCAAATATAGATAAGATCTCCAGTTGCTGATTTGTGAGTTTAACAACTGCCATTCTAATTCTAATTTAATCAATCAAATTATATAAGTGTAGTAAGTGTTCATATATCTAAAGAACTATGCAAGGAAACACATCCAATTATGCGTTTACCTGTTTCACTGCATTTAAACCTCTCTGCCGGCTCTCCTACAAATCCTACCCAACATATCTCTTATAAATACCGTTTCACAACATCAGATGCTTCTCAAAAACTTGGAATGGTTCCCTGGTTTTAACTGCATTAAACTTAAATCTCCTGTTCTAAATTTTAAAGCACTTTGTAATTCATACCTGTCTACTAGCAATTCTATTTGCTACACTCCTTAATATGTACTCTGCAATTCATTTCGATCTTTTTATTGTTCAGTTTGTACGCCCTATGCTTTTTTCTATCTCCAGAATTTTGGTCATGCAGATTCCCCACTGTGGTAGAAAGAATAATGACCCCACAAAGACTTCCATGTCCTAATCCCCAGAACCTGTGAACATGTTGCCTTACATGACAAAATGGATTTTGCAGATATCATTAAGGATCTTAAAATAGGGAGATGATTCTGGATTATCCAGCTGGGCCCAATACAATCATAGAGTTCTCATAAAAAGGAGTCAGGAGGGTGCCAAGATGGAAGCAGAGGTTGCAGTGGTGCGCACCAAAGATTCAGTAGAAGGCCAAAAGCCAAAAAAACGCAAGCTAGAAAAGGCCAGGAAACAGGTTTTCTCCTGGAACTTCCAGAAGGCAGGCAGACCTGCCGATACCTTAATTTTATCTCCATAAGACTCTTTTTGACTTCTGACCTGGTAATAGCTTTGTATTGTTTTAAGATACTAAATTTGTGACAATTTGTTACAATAGCAGTCACAAAGTAATATGCCCACCACCACCTCCTTCAATAAACAATAATTTTCAACACTATTCTGTACAAAGCCTTCTCTGACCTTTTCAAGGGTTTAATACAGACCAGTCTTTCTTGTTTAGTGTGTTGTCTTGAGTAAACTCTAAGCCTTTTGAGAGAAGAGATCATCAGAGCTAATGCTTCACATTCTCAACTGTAGTTATGCACTATGTGTACAATGCATGCTTGCTGATTTTGTCATATTTGTATTCATTAAGCAAACATTCATCATGATTCACACAGAGTAATCTGCCAGTATCTGTGGAACTTTAGTATGAAGAACAACTACTGTCCTTGTCCTCTCGATTCTAGAACAATATCTTGGAAGTGATAAAACATAAACTAACTAAAGGAAAATCCAGAATAGGCTAAGTAAAATCACAGAGTTTAGAAGGAAAAGTTTTAAGAGTTTAGATGTAGAAGAGTTCATTTTGTTGAGGGATTCAAAAACAATCTCCTGGGGGAGGTGGCATGTTGCCCCACTTAACGTTAACATGTCTATGTTTGATGTCCTTCTTTCCTATCTACTTCCCTCACACTAATAATCTTCTTCATGACACTATCTGGTATTTTTATTTAGTTTGAAGATTGCCTCTGTGAGACAAGGATAGGTCTATAACAACCTATCTCTCTAAAAAGGCTTTGATTCCACTTCTCTCTAGCTTTCTCTTTATTCTTACTGTTTTCCATTGCCATAGCCTAACACGCATATGTACATTATAATTTATAACTACCATTTTCATTCGCATGTTCCCCTGTCAGTTTTCATTAGAAAGAACCATATTGTCTTGCCTCCGTCCCTTCACTAAGCCACGAATAAGAATTTTAAAAGCACCTATGGAACACCGACCTCTTTATCAAGAAACCGTGTACATTAACATGGATCTATAAAGTGTCATATCAATTAAACTAATTTTATAAATTCATCTGTTATTCAACTAAGCTACATAAGTCATAAAAAGTGATATGACTAATTTCAGAGCATTATTCAAACTTTCTTAAAATATAGTAAATATTTCATAAAACAGGTTCAACTGTAAAAAAATTTTGGAAAGAGTAAATTAAAGAGTCATAGATTTCTTTACTGTACAGCTTCATAGAGCCTTTACTACACTAAAGTGCATGTGAATCTACAGGGGGGATTTAGAATTCAAAATTGGGAGTGTTACTTTACCACAAAATCCTAGTTTTATTGTTGTTGCTTGTTAAGTTTGTTTTGGTTACATTCATATGAGCATTATTGGAAATGATACTTTAGGAAATATCAGTTCAGTGGAAAGGAAACAGTGAGCTCTGAAATCTTAGTACTAGCTCTTCCATTAACTAGTTGTATAAATAAGGCTTCTGTGGACTATAATCATTTCCCCACTTATAATTGAAAATTAGATCATTTCTGAGGTTCCTTCCAGCTCTAACCTTCTATGATTGTATTTTCCCTGGATTAATCTAATTGTCCAGTGTTTCTGATTGTGTTCAGACAATAAACAACAAATACTTTGACTTCCAATTACTCTTGATTCTAGAAAAGTCACCTCCCTTTTAGATGCTGGAAAGCTTATATAGTAACTTTAACTTGATATACATATAAAGCAGAGTTACTTCATAAAGGTTCAAAGGATGGATGAATTACTAATTATTTATCACAAAACATATTCTTCAAATGATGGTCATACCTCAGTCAGTCTCTGACTTCATGAATTGTCATGTTTATTGTTTTTGTTTTTGTTTTACATTAAGTCCATTAAGATCCAAAATGATTATACAACTTGCTTGCTTAGATTCACAAAACTAGGAACTATTAAGTCAGCCATATAAAGTATTCTTATTAAAAATTTACATATGAAAAAGAATAAGACTACAAATGCTCCTTTACCCATCATCCATCTAAAGAAATGAGATGTTTTCAGTATGGTTCAAGTATCCCCTTTCAGACTACATTCTTCCTCTTCTCCTCACAGGCAATCCACAGTACTTTCAATAGTAAATAAAACAAAGAAATAAACAAGGAAAGCTCTGAAGTAAATACAGTTGCAATCAATTCTACAGAATTGTCCCGAGTAATTTCTGATATATCAATTTTATTGACTTAAATATCTTCTGCATGAACACATATTTGTTTTATAGGATTTTTGAAGTGTTAATCACTCATAAGAGAGTGGTACATGTTATTATATAATTTGTGTAAACATGAGTAAGGAATGATACAAACATCATCACGACATATGAGAAGAACATCCATCAGGATCTCTTGATGACATCCCAGACTTTGCCCTGATCTATCAATGGCAAGGCCCCTAGCATGATGAGTTGCTTTTCTTCCACTGGAAACTTTGCCAAGCACCTTTCTCTCCCTCTCTTCTTCTCTCCCTCCCACCCTCTCTCCTTCTCTTCTTCCTTTCTTCCTTCTTCAATTCTTCATTTCTCATATTTTTCACCAAAAATATGGAAAAAAATAAAAATAAAAACTGCCTTAGCATTTCACACTCCATTTCAGTACATAATATCTGGAGGTGGAAGGTTAATAAATGTATCACTGTCATCCAAGTAGCCAAAGCTTGTACTCAAATTTATTACATAATTTGTGGAGATGTGGAGATGATAAAGAGAAGACACAGTGAATGGGATAGGATTTGCATTGTTCAAAATGGAATTTTACATGAATTAAATTACTCAGATGATTGTCAACCATACATTTTTCTTTTCCGTAAGCTCTTTTCCAAAATGTTCTTGCAAGAATTAACAAATTCATGATATATAACAAATAGCTTAAAATGAGGTGAGGATGGAGGTGTGGGAGGAATAATCACTAAATTACTGTTTCCTATTGGCTAGGTTAAGATGAAATGTGTGATATGAGAGATGTACAATATCTAATGAAAACAGACACAAAGTATTTCCCTAAGACTTTATAAATTAATCCACATCAGAAACTATCTGGACCTAGGGCTGAGCATGGATGTTCATTCTCATTTCACTCTGCAATTTCCCATTATCATTTCACAGAAAATTACACATGTCGAAAATATACATTTTTTGCTATTGAAATTTACCCCCAAAAGTATCTTTAGAAATTTACTTCCACAAATAATAGACTAAAAATACTTTGTATTATTTGGAAAGACCACTGGAAAAGAAATTATACACGATGTCATCCAGAGCAATACATGGCATCAGCTCAAAACACCATGATTTGAGTCAGCTGTTCAAAGTGATTGCTTCATTTTGCATTTATAATAATGATATGTACCAGAGACACTTCAAACATGAAAGGCCCCCAAAGGCCTTCTCCAATATAATCTCTACAATGCCAATAAAATAGTCATTAGAAATTCTAACTCTACTTCTGATCTTATCACATTCCACCTTAAAACCCTCCAACGGCTCTCCGTTTCTGTCAAGATAAAGTCCAAATAACATAGCCAAGTAAACAGGTCCTTCCTAAGGAAGCTCTGCTAGTCCTCTCCTACATGCATCCCGTATTCCAGTCTCATGCAGAAGAATCTTTCTCTTCTGCAAGGTAGATTTCAGGGCCTGGGGTGATGTATTCCAAGCAGAAGAGGAAATTAATAGTGCAAGTGAGAGTAATTGAAATGATTGGCATGAAGTCCAGGCTGGGTGTGAAAAAAAGTGAAGGCAGGTGGGGATTTGGTGGCCAGATAAAAGATGAAGCCAAAGGACTGGATACCTGAGTGTAGGTGTAGTGGCTGAGAGACAATGGGAAAAGTTTTATGCAAGAGTAAGAGCTTTCACATTTTGAGATTTAAGATATCTTTGTCTCTAGATTATGCTGTTTAAACTGAGACCATATAAATGAAGACAGGAAGGTCAATGAAATCAAGCAACTATGACAACAGCGTGCTGGATGGGTCATCTAGTTGAACAGTGAGTAGAGCAGACTCCCAATAATTATTAATTACTGAACATCTGTACAGGGCATTAAGGATGAAAGAAATCAGAAAATGTACTATCCATGTTCTCTAAGACTGTGGATAAGAGGAAAAATTCAATTATAATATACTTGATGGATATAATATAGGTAGTGCCTGTCACTCAGTAGATACTTAAATTTTTATTGAAAGAATAAATATGTGTATAAAGTCCTAAGGAAGCATGAAGGAACTGACCCAGCAAGGGCAAAAGGGGAATGATTATGGAAGAGTATCGTGGAAAGACACCCAGAGGAGGTAAGATTAGGAAAAGGTGGGAAAGTAGAACAATTGTTTTCATTTCTCCTGTCTTTTGCTTTCTTTTAAGTGCTGTACTTTTATAGCCAACAGGTATTTGTACCAGGATAAGTATAATGATTTAGTAAATATCTAATTCATTTCTGATTGCTGGATAGCATGGTTACACCAGTTGTTTGCTTGTCCCATAAGAATAGTTAGAAAAGTTAATTTCCTTGGTGCTATATTCTTTTTGATCGTTGAAAAAGCAATTGATTTCCTTTCCAAGTTGGCATCTTGATATATCTTCCCACTTGGGCTCATTCCCTACAATTCTTTTAAGATTTATTGAGGACAGGAAGATCAGGGTGAGTTATAGGTTGTACAAAATGGCTATTCGAGACAGCAAGAAAAGTTCTCTTTAAAGGTACAACTTATTTTAATCCTTATTACTCTTTATGTAAAAAAAAACTCCAAAACTGCCCATCAGATAAAAAGAAATTGTTTGCAATGCACTGTATCTCTTCTTCACATCATACACATAAATTAAATGGAAACTGGGTCTTACAAATGTCTTGTCATTGCCATACCTCTGAATTTGTGTTTTCTATCCCTTATTCTTGTTGATAATTTAAGGTTATTTAACAATATTCCCAGGGTAAAATATACTTTAACTCCTGTCTTTCAGAAGATAATAACATTATACATTTCATGGAAGGTTAGACATCATATTTTCAGTATATTTATTTTTTGTTTTCTCCAGGGTGATCTCCCATGTGTTTAAAAAGGCCCAGAAAGAAGCTTAAAGAAGGAAAAATTAATTAGAAAGTCAAATGACAGAAAATAAATGAGTTGGTCATGTAACAGATTCTCATAAACTTCTGAGGAGGTAGAGAATCCTGACTTCCTAATCTCAGATTCCTAAATCCATAATGCATGCTCCAACCTTTTGTCTCAAGTATTTCAAAGTCTATTTCTACTGTCTCACAGTTCACTTCTGCAGCAAGGAAAAATCCAGTACTAACACATTTAATTGAGGACTTTTGAAACCTGAATAAAGATGAAACATATGATTTTATTTACTCAGGTGCTATATTGTTTTCTTTTTTTAATTTCAAAATCTCAACATGTCTGCAAAACTATTGCATGTCTTGGCCGTTTCACCTCCTGCTATCCAATAAAATTCCAGTCATTTTACAGTATCAGTAAATGACATCTTGCATATGTGGTTTTATATATTTGCTGGAAAGCGCTGAAAGAAACAGAAACCTATATTAGAACGACGACTCCTTCAGTGTGACAAAGTGTATTAATTTTTGGCGTTATGCAATTTATTGTCTTCAGAGGGTTCCTTAATGAGAATTTTTAAATTCATAATAGAAAAGCAGTTACCAAAAAATACAAGTTTGCAGAAACTTTCAAACTAAGAGCACATTTTACATAAAGAAAAATCTCTTAACCTCTCAAACCCTCACTGCTAAAATAATGCATCTCAAATTATATGCCAATATTGTTTCCATTATATAGTTTAGTATCATTACCCAATTCAACTTCACCTGCTCCAGGTTGACTCTCCTAATTTTATCATCCCAATTAAATAATAATAAATTATCACCTGATCTCCATTGCCATTAAATCTAACATTGTATATTTTCCTGTTTTCAAGGCCAAAATCTATTGATTTCTTATGTCCAATAAATCTCCTCCATTAAAAACCAACTCTCCACTAAATGTTTCTCTAGTTTTAAATGCATTTGTGACTGCTTAACCAGCAACCTATCCTAGTTAAATCCAGCAAATTCTCCTTTATTACACTTTGCAATCTTACGACCTAATAATAATACCAAAAGGACATCAGTAATACAACGCTTTTTTGTTCTGCTGACACTCTTCAGAATGTTGGTCTGGCTCTTTGGTTAATTCCTCTTCACTCCTTCACCCTATAGCTTGCGTCCTTTAGAAGCCTAAGCGTACAGCCATTATTATATTGCTTCCCTATTCACTCTTTAAAAGGTGCAAGATTCTAATGTCCTCTATAGCTGATGGTTCATGACCTTAATCTCCCACATTTTAGCACTGTATTTCTTGCTGGCCACAAAATAGTACCACTTAGATATTATGCTATTTTTTATGTAAAATTTTTATCTAGTTAAGTCACCAGCAACACCAGCAACTGCAGTCTTGACAGCTCTATGCACTGCATAAAAACTATATAAAACACCATTTGAAGACCATTAAACTTCTGATCAAGATAGTTATTTAAGTTTAAGCTTAGAAAAACCACTAAAGTTCTATCATATAGCAATGTTAGACAAAACATAACAAGAGAACACTATAATGTCATAACCCATTAAAGAATACTTGGGTGGTTTCCAGGTTTGGGCAACTACAAATAAAGCTACTCGAAACATTCCTGTGCAAATATTTATATAAACATTGCACTATTTCCCTTGGGTACATTCCCAGTAATGAAATTGTTAGGTCATACGGTAAGAGTATGTTTAACATTATTAGCGATTGCCAAACAGTTTTGCAAAGTGGTTGCAAGAATTACATTTCCACTAGAAATGCATGAGAGTTCCGTTTGCTCCTCATCCTTGCCGACATTTAGTACTGTTGATCTTTCTAATGACTCATTTTGCAGTGGTATGTGATTGTGGTTTTAATTTACATTTCCCCGATGACCACAATATTATCCTTTCTTATACTTTTTTCCATTTACAAAAATGTTTGAGCAACACTTCTGCCCACATTTTGTCTTTTTATTGATATAAAGGAATTCTTTATATATTCAAAATGTAAGTCCTTTGTCAGAGGTATTTATTCCTAGTCTATGGATGGCCTTTTCACTTTCTGCCTTTTCATGAGAAAAGTTTTACTTTTGATGAAATCCAATTTAAATAGATTTTTGTTATTGTTAGTGTGTAGTACACCGTGTTTAAGAAAGCTTTGCCTTCTCCAATATCACAAGATATTTTATGGTATCTTCTAGAAGTTTTCTAGTTTTAGTTTTTACATTTATGTTTATGATCCACCTTAAATTAATTTTTGTTTAGATGTGAGATAAGTGTCAATGTTTTTTTTTCCCCCCCCATATAAATATCCAGTTATTGCAGCACCATTTTATTTAAAGTTCTTCTACTCCTTACTGAATTGTTTTGGTGCCTTTGTCAAAAATCAAATATTTCAAAACTCTCAATTCTGTTGCACTGATCTATTTATCTATTATAATGCCAATACCACACTATGTTAATTACTGCCACTTTGAAAGAGGTCTTGAATCTGGCATGTTCTCCAACTTTGCTCTTTCTTTAAGACTATCTTGGCTATTCTAGGTATTTTGCATTTTCGTATAAATTTTAAAATCATCCACTTGTACAAAAAAGTATCTGGATTTTGATTGGGATGTATTGAACCTACAGATCAATGTAGAAAGACTGGCATCTCAATAATAGAGTTTTTAAATCCATCAATATCATATATTTTACAATTATATACATCTTCCTTAATTTCTCTTAGCAAAATTTTGTAGTATTTAGTACAGAGGACTTGAAAATCTTCTATTAAACGTTTTCCTAGGTATTTCCTAGATATTATTCAATGCTATTAAAAATGATGGGGTTTTTTACTCATGGACATGGGCATGGACATGAACAATAGTGGTTACCAGAGGATGGGGGGGAGAGGGAAAGAGGAAGGTAGATGGGGTAAAAGGGGTCAAATAGGTGGTGACAGAATGAAATCTAATTATGGGAGGGAAACACACAATGCAATATATATATGCCTTATTGTTAAATTATACACTTGAAACTTACTGGACTTCGTTAACCAATATCACCAAAAAAATAATAATAATCAGTTTAAAAAGAAGAACCTAAAAAAATGATAGATTTTTTAAAATAATTTATTTATTTTTATTTATTTCATTTCCCAATGGCCTACTGGTAGTACACAGACTTGTCCATGGTGACAGTAAAAATAACTACAAATTTAAGGATAATTTTCCATGATTAACACTACCTCTCATTTTCAAATCTGTCTCCCATATTCTGGGCTGGTAATAGTTTTGCAGTCATCATCTTAGCTTGATTATAATGAAATTTTTAAAATCATTTCTTGCTTCTAGGATTGCCAAATAAACACCAAAATTATAGCAGAATTATTCTTTTTAATTGATAGAAGTTTGCTTTCCAAAGGATACTCACATCAAATGCTTCTTTCCGAAAATATCAGAAAACTATTTTAAAGGGTGCTTTAAGGTGATTTGCTCTTTTTGACATTTCAAGTATATAAACCAAAGCCAGATATAATCTTTGAAAAGATAAACCAAAGCCAGATATAATCTTCGAAGAGATAATTTTCGAAGTTCTCTATAGCCCCAGGGAACTAGAGCATCATATATATGACATACTTTTGGACAAAGCCAGGAAAGAATTTGACAGTGGCAAGCACCACATATTTATTTGTAATTGTCGAATCAAAAGTATGTTGGCTAAAGGCATTCGACTGAATTCAAAATGCATAAACTCTTACAGAATAAAAGACAAAGTATTTGTTGTTTGAAAAATTCTTTGGTATTTTGGGGAAGAAATATTCCAACAAATTATCTTTGTACTTTTTGAGTCATATAATATCCCTAAGCTTTAAACCAAATTTAAGTGGCCTCTATATCAAATACAAAATTATAAATTACAATATGAGATATATACTTTAAAAACATATGGAGATAATTTCTGGTTTCTGGTCCAGAATATACGGCATCTGGAAGTTAACATTCTGCCCTGATAACAAGTAAAGTTCTGAACAAACTAAAACATCAACAACTCTTCTTAAACTCACAGGAGACATGAAGTCACAGAGCAAATTGCTGCTCCCAGAGTTCGAGAGACAGACAGGTGAATACAGAGAATCACAACAAACTAGAGCAAAAACCCATTAGCAGAAACCTTCATAAGAACCAGTGCCAGGGTAGGAAAATATGAACTGTAATTGAAAAATCACTAGAGACTCAATGTATATAAGTCTGAGAGATTAAAAACTACAGGGGGGTTCCAGCAGAGGGGGACTCCACACTGTTGTTGAGTTTTACCTCCCACAGCTCTACCAGGTTCTCATAGTGAATATCAGAGAAAAAATCTACTGGTGCTTCCAGCAGGCAGAAGGAAAAGGAACCATTCTGAAATATACCAGAACATTCTGTTCTTAACAAAGTCTGCCCACAGGAGAAATTGTTTTAACTGATCCTATCAGGCGAAGTTTTATCAGTGCTTAACTGACCTGGAGAAAGGGAAATACCCAACTCCAGGTTACTCTAGCCATCTGGTCCCACCTAAGGTGTGTATGTGTCGGGGGCATGGGAGGTGGGGGAGACAAAAACTGAGACTTATGAAGTTCGCAGTCAATAGACACAGGCTCACTAAAAGACTGAGATCTAATCAGAAAAATATGGAATGCTTCCTCTTCTGTACACCTCACCACTACCTTAGTAAAGGCCTATTTATAGCAGTTCCTTTTATCCGGTACATCATATCTATCAAGAAAACCTTACAGGCATACTAAAAGGCAAAAAACACAGTTTGAGGGTACAAAGCAGCCATCAGAACCAGACTCAGATATGATAGAGACTTTGGAATCATCGGACCAGGAATTTAAACAGTTATAATTAATATGCTAAGGGCTCTAGTGGATAAAGTAGCTATCATGCAAGACCATATGAGTAATGTAAGCAGAAAAATAGATATTCAAAGAAAGAACCAACACAAACTGCTAGATCAACAACACTGTAATATAAATAAAGAATGCCTTTGATTAATTAATAGACTAAACAAAGCTGAGGAAAGAATCTCTGAACTTGAGGATATCTCAAAAAAAACTTCCAATAATAAAAAAGCAAAGAAGAAAAAGATTGAGAAAAAAAAGTCCCAGAACAGATTATCTAAAAACTGAGGGACAGCTATAAAAGGTGTAACATACATGTAATGGGAATACCAAGAGGAGAAGAAAAAGAGAAAAAATGAGAAGAAATACTTGAAACAATAATGACTGAGAATTTATACCAAAATACAGATCCAGGAAGCTCAGAGAATATAAAGCAGAATAATAGCAAAAAACAAAAAGACAAAATACACACACACACACACACACACACACACTACACCTAATTATATCCTATTCAAATTATAAGAAAAAAAGAAAGACAAAGATAAAGAAAAATCCTTAAAGAAGCCAAAGAGAAATAAAAAACTTTACCTATAAAAAAGCAAAGATAAAAGTACATTTGATGTTCCTCAGACACCATGCAAGAAAGAAGTGGAGTAAAATATTTATATGGTTTAGAGGGGAAAAAAAATTTACCAATCTAGGATTCAGTGCCCTGTGACATTATCCTTCAAAAGCGAAAAAGAAATAAAGACTTTCTCGGTCAAGAAAAAATTGGGGGAATTTGTCACCTCATAAGAAATTTTGAAAGAAATTCTTTAGAGAGAAGGCAAATAATATAGGTCCAAAATTTGGATCTATATACAGAAGGGAAGAGTATTGGAGAAGGAATAAGTGAAGATAAAATAAAATTTTTAAGTTTCATATCTTAACTGATCTAAAACATAATTTGTTCAAAATAATAGCAACAATTGATCTGATTATGTATGCTTATGTGTTGGTGAAATGAATAATAGCAATGATACACAGGATGGGAAGAAAAATTAAGAATAAGTTATGATAAGAAAAATCAACCTCTACTATGAAAGCTAGCTGACTCATTCAAAACATATTTTTAAAAGATCATTAAACTTTACTGCATTTCCTGAAAGAGTTTAAATGAAAGAATATAATCTAGAAGAATATATTGTAAACATAAAAGTGAAAATGTCCTGTGTGTAGAAAATTTAGTAGCAGCCAAAAGCATACTGTTTCCATGGAGTGATAAGGAAAACAAGTGTGGGTGAATTTCATGGATTGTAAATTAATTCAGGCATAATTAAATAATTTGGACTGTCTACATTAATGCCAAAATAACAGTTACAGAGAGAAAAGTCAAACAACCAGTTGTTTAATCTATGCTGTGTTAAAAATCATATTTTCTCTTCACAGAATTGAAATAAAATATTTGTAGCTGTCTCCTTAAATAAAGAATAACTGGGAGTAAGTATTTCTAGAAAAACTTTTGATAATCTGATGGACTTTCACCCCATAGAAAGTAATCATGTACCGAATTTTGCGTATTAGTAATTCAGGGGTTTGACGAAGCCTTGAAATATATCCATATGTCTTAGATTAAGAACCTATGATATATGTAGTCAATCAATGTATGGTGTTTGGTAACTGGTATAATGTTTTCACAAAAATACAAGCATAATTATTAACCTATTAACTATAGTTTATTAACTATAGTATTATTAACCTATTAACCTATTAACTATAGGATCAATTTAGCTAAAAAACTAAGAATAAAATGTACTTGAATAAACATAATGCCTATATTAAATCTGAAAAAGGCTCTTTGGTGTTTCTAATAATATGAGTCTTTTTTGAATAATTTCCAAAAACATCTTTATCTCCAGTTTTTCTGTATACTCATGAGGTTCCTATATAATTGTTAGTACATTTTAAGAAAATGTATAAAACTTTTCACCAATAAAAAAATCAGTTTATTCCTACCCTTAATCAAAACACTGTGCAAGTAATATTTTTCCAAAAAGCTACTATAATTCTTCTAAAGTAAAAAACTAGAAATTTTAGCTGTAAAGAAAATAAATATTTCCAGTGCTACAGAATTTGGGAGTTTTTTAAACAAAAAGTTTTACTTTTTCAAGATCGAATAGAAAAGCTAAAAAGAAAGAGTATGATTTCTCTTCTTGGAATTCTTAGGCCTAGGAAATCTATGTGGTCCTCAGACCTCAAGGAGTTTTAGAAATCATATCAGGGAACTAAAATGGTAAAACTGTTTTAAAATAATACCACGCTATTATTTGCTTTTTTCGCTGTGCTGATATTTTCACACAGAGCGCAAAGGCAGTGGTGGATAAAACTGCTGGCACCTTAACACAAATCAAGGCAGTGGCCCCAAACTGTACCAGATGTCCAGGAGTGCCAGTTTTCCATTATAACTGTGAAAGCATCTACATGGATCTTGATTATGAAACTATGTCCTGCACAGACAGTTCATATATAAAAGCTCTCACCCAACTTCGAACATGTGTCCAACGAAACGCTGTCCTCAAACTTCGATTTCATTCTTTAAACTCCCAAAGGATACAAAATGAATTTGTATAATACTAAATTGATGTGACCAAAGTCCCAAATACAGGAGAATGCTAAATAAATATTATTTAACAATTATTACAGCCATCGAATTATAAATTTTTTCATTACTGATTTCTGAAGCTTCTCAAAACCAGAGTCAATTTCATTCTACTGTTCTTTAGTGCTGCCATATCAAATTTTCTCAGTTCAATTGCATTGCCTCTCTATCTTAATTCAATCTTACTTTGACCCTTATTGAACTGTCTCTAGAGAAACAATGGTATGGAATTTCTCTGTATTACATTTCAGCTTTACATGAAATATTATGGCATTATACTGCACCAAAACATAAAAGCAAGACAACCAGTAACCTTATAGAATTTCCCGTGGAGGCCAATAAATTTCAGTTTACCACAACAAAGAAGTATTTGTTTCTATAACTTTCCCACAGTCAATTTGGACTTAACTAGAACTAAACTTCCTTTTCAGAAAAAAAGCACGAATCTTTGGTCAGGGTTCATTTTAAACCATCATAGTTCTCGGGCCCTGGAGAAATCTGCAGTTAACCACTCAAACGCAAGCCAGGTTTTTACAACTTTACTACCTAGTTCGAAATTTCTAGATACCATTCAAATGGAGATTCATAATTTTTTTATTACGACTTATTTTTTAGAGCAGTTTTATGTTCACAGAAAAATCAAGTGGAAGATACAGAGATTTCCCATGCAATCCCCTGCCCTCACATATGTAGAGCCTCTCCCATTATTAACATCCCCCACCAAGGTGGTATATTTGTTATAATTGATGAACCTACTCTGACATCATAATTACCTAAAGTCCACTGTTTACATTACCCTTAACTCTTGATGTTGTACATTCTATAGGTTTTTGACAAATGTGTAATGACACGTATCCATATTTATAGTATCATACAGAGTATTTTTACTGCTCTAAGGATCCTCTGTGCTCCACTTATTCATCCTTCCCTCTCTCCTAACCCCTGACAACCAATGATCTTTTTACTGTCTTCATAATTGTGCCTTAATCCAGAATGTCATATAGTTGGAATCATATAGTATATGTAGCCATTTCAGATTGACTTCTTTCACTTGATAATATGCCTTTAAGGATCCTCCATGTTTTGTTATGACTTCATAACTTATTTCTTTTTACACCGAATAATATTCCAGTTTGTATGTACCACAGTTTACTTATCCATTCACTACTGAATGACATCCTGGTTGCTTCCAAATTTTGGCATTTATAAATGAAGCTACTATAAACATCCATGTGCAGGCTTTTGTGTGGACCTAAGTTTTCAAATCCTTTGGGTAAATACCAAAGAATGTAATTGCTGGATCTTCCATATGATAAGATTATGTTTTGTTTCATATGAAACAACCCAACTATCTTCCAAAGAGCCAGTACCATTTTACATTCCCACCAGCAATGAATGAGAGTCGGATTTTTTAAAAATAGAACTCCTGAGTAACTATGGTCATGTAAATAGCAAAGGAGACAAGGAAATCGCCAAGAGCAGGAAAGGTACAAGAAAATGACAAAGGGTCTTCTGTGCAATATATTACCTCTCTTCTAATTTACCATGAAACTATAGCACGGTCACGATTGGTAAAATTGTCTATAATTGCTTCTAAGCCTTCTTGTAAGAATACTCACAACATAATATCCCGTAATTCTCAAATAATATAAAGATGACATAGCTAATGTGGAACTTTTTTATAGGCTAAGAAGCATTTTCCCAATCCAGCTTCTATGCCCTTTTTAAGTCACAAACTATGGCTAAATAAAGGAAACTGAAGTAACCAGAATTATTCTCTTCTTCACTAAACAGAAAACTATCATCTCTCATTGCTATCATAGTTTAATCTAAGACTCTAAGCAACCAAACTTATTTGATAGCAGACACAAAAACAGCTATGGATGTTAAAGGGCTTTCAAAAAAAAGGAGAAGCTAAACAAACTTTTCTCCACTGACCTACACCACCCTCAGAGCAAAGCAGTAGCTAGTTGTCCACAATGCAGAGGAGTTCTGCAGGACTCTACCTACTTCTCACCCAAAATGGAGATGAATGACATCCTGGAAGTGTTTATCACAAGTTTTCACTGTTTTCCTTACCTCCAATGACAATGGCAGTGTTTAAATTCCTATAATATTGCCTCGATAGTCCATTATGGTGACTAAATGTTCAGAACATGTAATCATTATTTTGTTAGTAAATATCTCTATCCCAGTAACTCAGAAGTTTGTCATAATTATTCTTTGAGATGCACTTTAAAAATCAACTTCAGAATTGTTTCAAATTCTTACATATATTAATTTTGATATACAGGGTTTTTTGTTGTGTTTATAATGTATAACAAATATTGATCCAACCATTGTCCTAATACATTTTCAAATGCTAAGGTAGTTGTTAAAGAAAGCTAGACAAAGATAAAAAATTTTTCCATACTTATGACCAACCCTGTGTTTTATGTAATTCCAAAATCTATTACAAATTTAATTTATTGGATCTGAGAATGAAGTCATAAAAATAAATGAGAAAACACTGAATTGCTATGACATATCTCCTTGAAGAAAAAAATGCATGATGCCAATTGATATTAAAAATAAGAGCAGTTTTCTAATTTTTTAGGTGGTTCTGACTCCTGGAATGGCTCTACTCTGGGAAAAAAAAATAGTATATTAAGACATATACTATTTTACATTTCAGAATTCTAGCTTACTAAGTGTCTCAAGTCTGAATTAGATAGCAAAATAATTTCATTTCCTGAGTGTCAGGAAAGACAGGAAATGATGCACAAAGACTAACCATGATATAAGGCACTGAGATGGCTAGAAAAAGCAGTTGCCATTTCATACAGTTCATTAGGAGTCAGCAAACCTGGAAAGATACAACCAATGGCTCATTTATGTTATTTAATGCCTAAACACCCTAGAACAAAAATAAACTGTTATAAAATGATTTCTAACGGAAAGCTGACTCATAACTCTGTCTGACAGCATTAATTAATATGACAATCACTCTGATGTCAAACTTAGTGTCTTAGTCAGCTCAGGCTGCCATAACAAAATACCACGAACTTGGTGGCTGATGAGAAAGTTATATTCTCATAGTTCTAGAGGCTGGAGGTCTGGGATCAGGATGGCAGCATGGTTGATGCTGGTGAGAACTCTCTTTCTGGCTTGCAGACAGCTGCCTTCTCTGTGTGCTCACATGGTGGAGGAAGAGCTCTGGTGTCTGGTGTCCTGTTCTTATAAGTGCACCAATCTTACAGGATCAGGACTTCACCTTTATTACTTCATTTAACCTTAACCATCACCTTGGAGGCCTTATCTCCAATACAGTCACATGGGGGATACATCTTCAATATGTGAATTTTGGGGGAGAAGTAATTGATTCTATAGCACTTAGAGAACTGAAATCAATGTCACTGGGAGAAAAGAAGTCCAAATAAGTCAAGGCCCATTTGCCTGGGACTATTTTAGTATAACTAAGACATAGCTATGGTTATCTTTAAGTAAATAAGTTTATCCACACAATTTTAAGAAGGTATAAACTGGGTTTTAAATCTTTCTGACACACTGATAAAATATAATAATAAGGGAACATTTACAAGCATTGTACAGAAACTTTAATATTATAATAATCACCTAAGTATTAGTGCATGTACAACAATATGCACCAAAAATGCAGTAAAAATAATTCAAGCTTGGCTACTAAAGGCATCATTAAAGAGACATTAAGTAAATGAAACAGGGCTTTCTTGTTAAAATCTCAAGAGACAAAAGAAACAGACACTATCGAGTGTATTCTCCATTACTTAGACCTTTTTTTCTGAGTCATGCACTGAACAGTGAAGAGCTCAATTAGTCTCAAATTAATCTAAAAATTCAGTGTAATCTTAACTAAAATTCTAATTTAATACTGTATAGAACTCAACAAATTCATACTCTTATTCATATGGAATAATAGAGATCCACAAATAACTATCATTTAAATAGATATAAAATATATAGCACAATAATATTTATGTAAGTATGAAACCCACACAAAATACCACAGGTTGTACAAGGACAGACCCATACATAAAATAGAAAACTGACCATGAGATGTAGAGTATGGAAGTGGGAGCTAGTGATAAAGAAGAAATGTTAAGTAACCAAAGGAATAAAAAACAAAAAGAAGGTCTTGACACAGACTAATGATAGTAAAGTGTTATAAACTGAGGATGTAAAAAATATCATTAATTCAATTCTCCTATTTAAAGCCATTTTTAAAAGTAAAAAGTTAATAAAATCAAATTCTTTTTTTGATTAAAGAACACTTTTAATAGCATTACTTGTTGACTTACAGCATATAAACAGGTACAATCAATTCATTATGCATTAAGAAAACCAGTACTGTCCCAGGAGTCCTTTGAAAATTACTCTGTATCTAAAAACATAAAATAAAATAAATTTGAAATTAGGCTTAAGTCAGACTACCTTAAGATACATCAATAAGAGATGTGTGATCTTATGTCGAAAAAAAAGGGATAGAGGATGAAAAAATACTTTTAGGAATTGCTATTATACTGTAAAAATTACTAAAAAATAAAAGAAGAAAATGGGGCAGAGAAACAAAAAAGTCTCGGTTGTATTTTGAATGTGAAACTATCCAGCGAGAATAGTAGAGAGTAAAAAAGGGACAAAAAGCTATTGCCATCCAACAACAGAACTTTTATTTATGGAAACTAGTAATGCTACATGGTAAATTTCATACATAATTGTTTTTAATAAAATTTTATTTTGAGATAATTATAGAATATGCAGTTGTAAGAAATAATAGAGATTTCATATGCCCTTTACCCAGTTTCAATAACGGTATCTTGCAAAATGATTGGACAATATCACAAACTAAATATTGACATTGATATAATCCACCACCTATCTTGTTCTGATTTTCCCACTTGTACTCAACTGTGTGTATTTAGTTCTATGTAATTTTATCACCTGTATAACTGTGTATCCACCAGTCAAGATGCAGAATAGTTCCATCCCCATAAGGATTCCTTGTGTTGACCCTTTATAACCACACTGTCCCCTGCTTGCCTCTCCCCATCCTTAACACAGCAACTACTAACCTTTTCATTTTTTCTCATTTCAAAAATGTATATAAATATAATCATGCAGCATTTTACATTTGGCGATTGTCTTTCACTGGAGATCCATCCAAGTTTTACATGTTATGACAGCTCCATCCTTTTTATTGCTGAGTAGTATTCCATGATATGGATGTACTGCCAGTTTTTTAACCATCAATCCGTTAAAGGACACTTGGGTTGTTTCCAGCTTTTAGTTATTATGCATAAGGCTGCTATGAAAATTCTATATAGGTTTTTGTATAAACATGAATCCTTATTTCCCTGGGATAATACTCAAGAGTGCAACTGCTGCATCATCTGATAATTGCATGCATCATAGGGGTACATTTATTCCTACTGTTGGGAAAGTAAACTGGTAAAAATTCTTTGAAAATAAAATTAATAATAGGTGTTAAGAACCCAAAATATATTCATACCCTTCCAGTTGAAGAGGAATTTTCACTCGAAAGGCTAACCTTATAATCAGTTCTCTCTTCTGCTTCTGTAGTTATGCTTGCCACATAGGCCGTGGGGCATGGTGACCTCGAAATTAACTAAAGACTCATCCTCCCTTTTGCATATTCTGTCTAAATAACATATGTAACTGCCTGTAACCCATAGCAACTCCCAGCTTGTAACTCTTTGTTACTTCCTGCAATCATAGCAACTCTTGCACTCTGTAACCAGCTGAGGACAAATTAACCAATCGGCCCATGCCAACTAAGCCCTATAAAAGCAAAGTTGCCCCTGAGCTCGGGACCCAGATCTTCAGAGTACCAGCTTCTCTGGGACTGCTGGCATAATAAACCTGAGTTCTCCAACTCTCCAAGTGGTGCTTGGTTTCTCGCCAGTCTGACTTTTACATTTCTGCAACAGTGATATTGGTTAACGATATCCAATAAGTTTCAGCTGTACACTTTAACAATAAGGCATATATATGTTTACACTGTGTGTTCACCTTCCATAGTTAGATTTCTTTCTGTCACCACATATTTGACCCCTTTTACCCCATCTACTTCCCCCCTCTCCCTTCCCTCCTACCCTCTGGTAATCGCTAGTCTATTGTCCATGACCATGAGTCTCTGTTTGTTTGTCCTATTCATTTTTTGCTTTTAGGTTTATATCCCACCTATAAGCGATATCATGTGATTTTCGACTTTTTCTGTTTGGCTTATTTCACTTAGTTTATAGCAGCATTATTCACAGTGACCACGACATGGAAACTGAAGTGTCCTATAATAGCTGATTGGATAAAGAAGTTGTGGTACATATATACAATGAAATATTACACAACCATAGGAAGAGATGAAATGCTGCCATTTGAGACAACATGGATGGACCTCAAGATAATCATATTAAGTAAAATAAGCCAATTATATTTTTAAATGTATGTAAAAGGCTAAAAGAAAATACAACAGCATTATCATAACTTTCTCTGAGTTATGTGATTAAGGACAGATTTAACATTCTCCTAAATAGTTTATAGATACTATTATATTACATATTAATATACTCAATTACATATGTATTAAGTCTCCTACAAAGACCAAAGAGAACTTTTCATAAACAGAAACAAAAAAAAAGTCAGAAATTATTTTTAAGATGTTTAAATTGAAAACTAGTTATAATAGAGTGCATCTTTGTCAAAGCTACTGGTTAGGTTTGGCTTAAGATGGCCATCCATCACTGTGAATCCATGACCATTAATTGTAAATCAAAATCCATTCCCCACTTCTTTCTAGGCACAAGACTAGAATCCATTTCTCTGTTTCCTTTGCAGTTAGCATGACTATTTAACTACAAAACGTGAATGGAAATTATGTATACTGTTCCTACCTCTGGCCCATAAACCTCTCTTACACAATATTCCATGCTTTTTCCCCTTTACAGGAGCTGAAATGGCAAAGACCCAACAAGCCATGCCTCAGCTTGGGTCCCTTAATGACTAAGTAGAGCAAAGTCCCCTCCCCTCGATTTGGAACATTTGCCAGTAACTATTACTTGAGAAAGACTTTAATTTGCTTGAGCTATTACATATTGGTGATGTTTTTATGGCAATGTACCCAACCCTAGCTAATACAATGACTCTGAGGGAAGAGGACTTGCACTAAAGCCAATCAGCTGGATATATGAGTACAGAGAAAGTTATCTAATTGTGTCATTGGTTGGCCATAATTTCCTGAAATTTCCTCCAAGGCATCCACTATTAAGACATATGCAGACATATATGCCTGGCACATAGCATATGAAGTTCAGTATGTATTTGTTAAACGAAAGAAAAAAGTGGAGAAGGGAAGAGAGAAGGGAATAAAGGAAGGAAAATGCACCTGAAGAAGGAAAGCAAACACACTGAATACAAATTGCACAATTTTAAAATTGTGCAGGGCTAACCTCAATATATGTACTAAACACGAAATGTATTTAAAATGTTTTAAGTTCTCACAATGGCCACTTCCTCTAAAGACTACTAGGAAACCAAACCCAAAGTAAAAGCAAATTCTCTACTATCCAGGAAAATGGTAAATGAGCTATCTGAAAGCCACAGATCACGATAAACCCTATTTTAACCACTTTGTTTAAACTCTTTCTCCAATTTGTATTGCAGGTCCTTATTCTTCTTCCTTTTTGTACTCTGAGAAGACATCAATTAGCAAAGAAATAAACAAATCAAAGCAGCTGAAGTCAAAGCAGAGAATTTAAATAATCTTCAGATTTGAAAATCATCCTTTTAATGTCCAAACATTGGTTTTGTATGTAAATTACAATTTAAAAAACCCAAAGGCTATAAGGCATAAGCATTTCACAAAATAATACCAAGTTCTGTGAATAGCATCTAATATTGTTGTTTATCCCCAAGAAGAAAAGATCTCATTTTTTGTACAAAAAATGACCTATGCTTTGAAAATATTTTTAAATGTTCATTTTAAAGCAAACTATTGAAAGTAATACATAATTAATATGCATAAAATTAGCTTAAAAATTGAGAGATTTCCAAAATAAAATTTTAACTTATACTATATAATCATTTAGTTCATTTTGGATGACAAAATTACCAAATATTCTAATATATCTGGTACTTCAATTAATCAATCATTTACATCAGACTGGTTGCTCTATTTAATAGTAGGAGTATTTAAAAAAACTGATATGTTTATTGTTAAGAATTAACCTGAGGAGAAATCCAAAACTGCAGAAAATCTGTATTTCACGGTCACTTGCCTATTATTGTTTATTCACTCCTTCAGCAAACTAGCTGCTGGAAAAAATAAAAATGAATACAAGTTTTACACTGTAGGTCACCTGAACACTTTATAAACACTTTATAGTGCAAATTAACTCACAAGTTTTATTAATTCGTACCTAAATTCCACATCAATTCCTATCTTTTTAAAAAATCAGCTTTCAATGCAAATCAGTCCTCAAGAATGCGAAGATTAAATTTTCTCAAAACAATTCCATCACAGCTTAGAATACTGCCCTCCACTTAAAAATATGTTTACATACTTGTTGAGCCATACACTCATTCATGAATATTTCCAGCATTTTGAAAACACATTTGTGGAGGGAAGGCCCAAATTCCATTTAAACTCAAGTCTTTCCCTCTGGCTCAGATATTCTCTGTATGTAAAAGAATATTCTCTTCCAAACCACATAAATAGCTATGAAGGACAGAAAACAGTGTAAATCTCTAATCTAGAGTATTTTCCACCTACAGACACTCATGAACTAAATTTTCCTCTTCAACCTGAGAACTATGGTAGGGTAAAGTTTAACTCTGTGATTCTCTGTATTCAATCGTAAGGAAGGTTTGGGAAGTAACTCAGCACAACCTGTCAGTCGATAGATGAAATGATTTTTCTAGGCCCTAAGAGCACTTGGATGCTAAAAAAAAAAAAAAAAGCACATGAAATATCAACCAATGAAGAGAAAAAGCACAGCACTATACAAAAAGAAGATTTTTAACGTATCATTTAATGTATGATACCTGTTGTTTCCCTGTTTGACTAAAGTTATGTCTACATAGCATTAAAACGACCAGCTGAGCAGTTGTTCAAATCAACTAGGAGCTTGATCTGCCTGCTTTCAAACAACCTACACTGATTTCTACCACTGAATTTCTCATAACAACCAAATATTTTATTTTTGCATCACGTAGACACATCTGTTTACAGTCAGCAAACACTCCCTAGAGACATTTGCCAAATCCAGAGAACCACGTTAGCATTCTGCACACAGTTATAAATGTAAACTGATGTTTTGCTTGTGTCATGGGATAGTTTTTTAATAAAGATATCTAAAAGCACCCAAATGTTTCATCGCAATTTTTCTGATCTCTAAAACACACACACACACAAAGTAAAGCTCTTTAAATGTAAATCCAATAGCCAAGTGAGACCAGATACGCATAAATCTAATGTGCTATGTAAATGTTGCTTCATCTCAAAATTACTTAAATTAAAATACTAGAGTTTATCCCACTAAATTAGTCTTAAATTCCAAATGGATTTCCCATAAGGGAAAATACCCTATACTTGAGAGCAAAAATATCTTTAGCCACAGTGTAGAAAGTAGTAAACTTGATTCAGTACAGCCCATCATGTATAACGTGGGCTAAGACTTGAGAAGTGCTAATGTTTGTCAATTGTTGATCTGTATCAGATAAAGGTAAAGGACAAAAATGCTATTAGTAGGGGAGACAGGCAGGTAAAACAAGCAATTACAGTATAGCAAGTACCGCACACCAAATGCTCTTAACATACCCTGAGGGCATCAGTGCCTACACAGGGTTTATTCCAGGGACATGCCCTTGAACTTACCAAATCACATCACCTCATATCTATTCCCAATAAATATTCATCCACAGCACCACTATGATCTATATAATTCATGTAAAAACAACTCTACTTAAAATTTTAATAGTGATAAACAAAATTCGGGGGCAGATTGTTCTAGTAGTATCAGCAAAAATGATAACAGCCAAGTTTAGTTGCCTTCTCATGCAGTAAAAAGCCTTCAGCTGGCATGTCATTTCTGTTTGATTCTGAGATATTTTAAGACTATTACTAGCCATACCATATCCAGCAAGTGCAAATACAGTGATGACAAAATTAAAAGTGCTAATAAAAAGAGAAGTACGAGGAAAATTAAATAAAATCAATAACATTTTAAAAACAGAAAATCTAAGAAACTGAGAATGTTGTATGCATGTTTGGAATTTTCCATTAGTAAAAAGTATTTTGAAGGACAAAGAGTAAGTCTCAAGGGGACTTCCAGTTTCAGCACTGAATGTAAAGAGCTTGGAAGTTGTCACTGTCTTCAAACAAGAAAATGCTGAACAAACTGAAAATCAACAACTTCTCTTGGATCAAATAATACAAACAAGAAGAGAGTGAAGTGAAATGTTAGTGTTGAAATTTTTAAAAAATATATTAACTTAGACTTCTATATCCAGTGATACTTTAAAAGTAAAGGAGAAATAAAAACTGTCTCAGAAAAACAAAAACTAAGGAAATTCATTGCCAGCAAACCTGCCCTGCAGGAAAATGTTAAAAGAAGTTCTTCAGGGAGAAGGAAAATGATATAGGTCAGAAACTTGGATCTATATGAAGAAAAAGTATTGGAGAAGGAATAAATAAAGGTGAAATAAAATCACATTTTTCTTACTTTAATTGATCTAATAGATAACTCTGTTGAAAGTAATAATAACAATGTATTGCATAATTATAGCAGGTGGATAAGAGAAATAAATGAAAGCAATGTTATTAAGAACAGAGAGAAAGGAATTGGGCATGCTCTGCTGTAAGATATCTCCACTACCCATGAAGCAGTATAGTGTCATTTGAGAGCGGACTTGGATTAGTTGTAAATATATTACAAATATATTACAAATCTAAGGCAACCACTAAGATTAAGTCACAGCGCACATGAAAGTGTCATGTTTATGCAATCGACAATTTATCAGTGAGAGATGAAAAACTTTTGAAAGTGTGACTAGAACTTTGCATATTTGCAGGCTTAATGTTAACCCTGGGTAAGGTAAAAGCTTATTCAAGAACAAAAAGAAAATGTGGTGACCATCTTGCTGGGGATTCAGTAGCCACTGAAGCATTTCTGAGTCACTTCTGGAAATCATCAAAAAAAAAGGGGGCTTCTTGGTTCGACCAAAATTCAATATAGATGAACCAGGTAAATCAAGTGAAAAAAGATCATGCTTAAATTTAAGATATCATACTATCATATATTTTTAATCTCACACCTATTTGTTGTAAATGCATTTGGATATTATGCTCTGAATTTCCTTCAGCCCTTTGGACTCATCAACAACCCCCCAAAAAGCCTTCTGAAATCTAACCTGAAATAGAGGAGCTTCTCCATACACAGCATTTTTCATCTGCCGCAGTAAGCACCATTCTCGTTGCACAGATACGAGAAGGAGGGAGCTCACAGGAACAAGACACAGAGTTCAGATACACTAATCAGCACACCCAGTTGTGCCTATGTTTATAAAACAATGGCTTTCTAACATTGGTCACAAGAAGCAGTCCTGTGATTAAAAGCAAAAGGACAAAAGATTTATTTGACAGTTTAGTCAAAAGCATGAAGTGCTTTTTAGGTTAAATATTAAATTGAGACCACTTTGCAAATCATGAGTGACAGCAGCTGTTACGTCATCTGTTTATTATCTATGTAGTTGCACAGGAAAAAAAATTTGTTTAGCAAAAAATAAATATTAAATATTTCTTTGTTACAAAATTATAAGTCTATTCATATAATATATAGACTGTCTCTTATCCTCATTGTTATAATGAAGATAATAATACCTATCTTATTTGGCTGTTGTATTAAACGTAAGTAAATCAAAGCTGGTCATCCTGAGCCTGGATCATAGCGTAGGCTCTCAATTATCAGCAGTTATTCTTATGGAAGTGATTTCAAGATGTTATTTACTTTCCTGCTTAGAGAATACTGGATAAACTAGTTCATTCCTAAACTCAGAAACAAGTAAAGGTAAACAATATACCTTTAGGGATATGTACATTATTAGAAGGCCACTGAAAACAAAACAAAACATAGGAATGATAATATCAAACCCAGGATGATTATTTCTTACTGGGTGGAGTACTGCAGAATCAGAGGGTGAGGCAAGGGAGTGGATTCAGAGAGTTGCCCAGTAGAAAACTGGGAATGTTTACATTGTTACATTAGGGAGTAGATTCAAAGGTTACTTTTTTTACTTTAAGCTTCATAACTTACATTTATATCATATATATCATATCATTTAGTTTGTATGAAATGTTACTTAATAAAAGATTACTTAATAAAAAGATAAAAAGCAAACTTCTAATAACATCTAATTGTATTCAGGAAAAAAATCTATTCCTCACTTTGAAGATTTTTGTCAATCTGCCCCAAATTTAACACTAAAAACATATTTAAAGCTGGAAAAATCTATCCAGTTATTCACACTTCTAGACAAAGGGCAAATCTCATAAAAGTAAAAGAAGTGAAAATAAATGTTATAAAATAATTCTTCGGTTTAAAGACAACGTATTGATAATTATTAAGATTTACTAAAATTTAATATATGTTTTTAATTAGACTGACTAAGTTCCAAATTAACAACAGTTTGGGGGAGCCAAAAGAAATAGATGATATGCAATTCATAATATATTATTTTATAAATACTTTTAAAAGGCAAACATTTAAATGTCTATATGCCTGACATATATTAGATGATCTATAATTTATGAATGAATAAATGAGCATGAGACAAATTAATGAATGAAAAGTTAATTATTGTAAAATAATGTATTTGGACTTTTTAAATGAATTTTGATCATGGTTTCTTTTTATTTACTACATAATGTTTCCTTTAAGTGAAGTCTTCCTAAAATACTGACTGGTGTGTCTGTATGGGGAGGACAGGGAGAGAGAGAAATTCTTTTCCATTTCAACATCTTTTAGAATCTTATTCCAGTAAATTATACCTTAATCTTTTCTAGAACTTCTGCTTTTTACTTTTCTAAAGTCAAGGGTGTTTATTTAACTCCATCCAGTGTTCCTTTTCTCAGCTATTATCAATTCTAGGATGATAAGATCACGTTCTTTCAAGATTCCTATCATCCTTTCTAGAAAGAAATATGTCCAGAAAAATTTTATTTTATCAATTTCCATAATTTTTCATATGTTCTAAAAGATGAAATTTTCATCAAAGCAAGTAAAAACATCCATATCATATGTTCTGCTTTCAGTAAACTGCCGGTAGACTTTCGACTGGCATCTGGAAAATTGAGGTGCCTACATCTACCTTAGCTTTGTGTTAAATGATTTCTGTTAGAAAAGCATCTTCTGACCATCTTCTGTTTGAGGTCTATTCCCATGAAATCAACACTTTAATTTATCTCTCTTTAAAACTGTACCTGTAATGCCTTCATGTTTTGAGATTGATTTTTTTACATAGGGATGTACTTCTTTACTAATTTTGTTTCTCTTGGATCTGTTTTCCAAAACAAAGTTTACTTTTCCATCGAGCTGCAATGCTGCTAAGTATTAGTAATGATAACCACAGAACTGTGATGTATGAAAACTTTCTATTTCAATTTATTACTCATAAACGTGCATCAGTATGCATTTTTCATAGGCTGTAACATTTGTTCTTGACTCCTCTTTGCTGCTTTTTCTGTCAGGTATGGTACAAAGGTATTTTCTTTCTATGCCTTCTGACCTCTGGTTTTCTACACTTGTCTAAGCTTAATTTTTACTCGCCACCTCAAATTTCAGTTAAAAGACTTCTCGGTTAGGTCATTTAGTAAGCTACTAAACACATGCCTTGGCATCTCTGTGAGCTGTACCCTATTCCTTTCCAGAATAACATCCCCTGATATCATGAGCTACAATGTGTAGAACACAGTCCTGGTCTTCAGCACCATCGATTATACCTGGCTCTTCTCATGTTTCTTCGTTTTCCTTTGACACCACTCTTGACTGGCACGAGAACGACAGTAGTTCTCAGTATACTTAGGATCCTATTCTCTATATCAATTAGCTGGTTCTGTTCTATTAGAAATGATCGCAGTCAACAGTGTCGATGAATGTTAGGAGTATGCACTTCTCAGTCTTCCAAGCCATAGTTTGCTTTAGATGCCTCCATGGCTCTCAAAAAGAAATCACACACTACATTTAGTACCTCTTCCTTCTAGAGTTCGGAAAAGGATCACTTATAAATTGTTGTGCTTGTCAATCCTTCTACGATTCTGTGAGTGAGAGCTCCAGTGCTAGGGCCACGAGATCTGATTCTATAGTTCGCTATTTTCAAAGGCCTAAAGAAATTACTTTAGTCCATTGAGCTCCAATTTCCTTATTTGCAGAGTAAAGAAAAAAGTTAAAACATCATAGCATTGTTGTAAGAATTAAATTAGTCACAATTTGTATAGTTACCATTTCTTGACCCATGGGATATATCTACTACATGTTGAAATAATTAAAGGCATGGTGGGGGTGGCAGTCCTTTAATGAGATCTCATTTCCTCCTTACCTTTCCTTTTAATTTATGCCACATCCTTCCACTTACTTACCTCTTTTTTACAAAGGTGATTCAAACACATGGCTGGTGAATGTCTTAGGCAGGGAGTGATGGCACACACGTTGACTGGTCACTTATAAACTTCTCTTGGTTGGTGACCATTTCCACAGTGTCTCAAGCTGAATTCTGTCTTTATGACTCCTTGAAAATTGCCTCTTTGCTGCACCTGTTCACCACAGGATGGCTGAACTTGTGTGAACACCAGTTTTATATTAGGCTCCTATGTGCTAAAATCTGCTACATGTCAGGGATCATTGTTCTCAGACAAGTGCCAGTCCAGCCTATATAGGCAAATGTACACTTTAGAAATCAGCTCACGCAGTTCCTCATCACTTCTGTTCTGCCAGCTGGCTAAGCTCCTATTCTGTTGACTCCTAACTTACAAGTCGCCATTTTCTCTTGAAAATCTTCCTTAAAACAACAAATATACAGCATGTTTATTTTTAAAAGTTTAAGAATTTTAGTTATTATAAAGGTGAAAAGGCCATTATGTAAAAAAAAAAAAATTTAATAAAGGTGCGACAAAAAGTAGAAACGTCACTCCTAGTCAGCTATGCATTTGTTTATTTAGGGCAATGACTCATAAGAATAACTTAACAGTTGTCAACACTAGTCCACAAATATCTCT
Source organism: Pteropus medius (assembly GCF_902729225.1). Lineage (NCBI taxonomy): Eukaryota > Metazoa > Chordata > Mammalia > Chiroptera > Pteropodidae > Pteropus > Pteropus medius. Next base: position 3,133,969 of record NW_024355523.1, read on the forward strand.
TAGCCTGCTTTCTAGACCCAGTAATATTTTAAAACAAGGGTAAATCTTTCAAGAGAAAAGAAACTTTTTTTTCTGGACCAAAAATTTATAGTCGCCCAGGAATTATTTTAGCCATTTATTCCCTTTTGTTCACTTTTTATCAAGAAAAGGCAAGGAATAAATTTTTCTCTTATTGGAAAACCAGGTAAAATTAAATTAAAAGAGAATGAAAAGTGGAGAAATTGTAGACCAAGAGCAAGTCAGTGTCAGCAGGGCTCTGACCAGCGAACTGAGAGCACAGAAAGGACAAGGGGCAGATTTCATTCACTCATTCGTTTTCATTTGATGACATTTATTGAGTATTTATACTGCACCTGATACTGGCCTTTGTATTGGCATTAAAAAGAGGACAATGATGTGGCTCATCACTCAATGAAGTGATACTGGACAAATTATACAAAAATAGATGCAATAATGTTTGTGCTTTGCTGTATAACAAGAAAATTAAAGACGTATAGTCAAAGATTATTAGAAATATCGGCAGAGTACTGAGGGGATTTAAAGATGGGTAGTTGTTTAGTTTTACTTGAGAAAATGAAGAAAAGCTTCATAGAGAGTAAGCACTTACTGAATATTGGAAGATAGCTAGCAATTCATTATCATATGGGTAAGTGAAGTATAGCAGAAGACAATGCAGTTTCTTTGTTTACATCTTTTCTTGAAAATTCAGAGACAATAGAAACAGACATCAAAGCCCCAGGGACTAAATTCCAGGTAATTTAACAATAATAATGATCAAAAAGTATGTAACCAGAGAATATGAAGAAAAAAAATTGATTTATTGTTTAGCAGGGAGAATTTTATGGGTGTTTTCTGAAGAGAACTAAAAACTCTGTGAAGTCCATCATGAATATATATAGAAAAAGAACTTTAATCTGTCAACCATGTAACAATCACATAAATGTATTTACTAAGTTCACTTCAAAATACTTATAAATAATTAAAACAGGGTAAATAAGTTATCCAAGTAGAAAGAAAAAATATTTTGATATTTTATATGCTTTGAACAGATGTATTGTAATTATGATTAATTAGAATCGGTAATTTCCTCGGAGCACATATAAATATAAGTGAAGATTTTTATCATGGTGAAAATGGGAAGTATATACTATAAAAATACCAAAAACATTTACAATAGCGTCATGTGCATTTTTGATAGGATTTCCCTACTGGGTTTTCTCCATTTCCCTTCCATTTTTGAAGACACACTAAAACAGAAAGAATATTTAATACATTGAAGACAGAGTCAGTCTTCAAAAATATTTCAATAATTGGATCAATAGACTAAAACTAAGATGAGGAGATTTAACAATGATAAATAATTTACGCGAAGACAAAATACAAAGGCAAACAGAACTGATTTAAAACAGTTTACTTCAAATGATCTGGGCATGGTAATTTACTATCAATTCAACATGAATCCAAGGCATAATGTGCCCTGATTAAAAAAAAATAGTGTCTTGCATTAATGGAAGCCTGGTTTCAACATCAAGTACTCCTAATCTTTCCTGGCCAGATCCCATCTAGATTACAGCATTCACTTCAGGACCCAGGGACAAAATGAGAGCCTGTCCCTTGGAGGGCAAACTGGATGATAAAATGTCTGAAAACCATGTCACATGAGCCAGAGATTAAGAAACTAACAATTCTTAGTCTCAAAAAGAAATGATTTAGAGTTACAAACAGTTGCTTTCATGATCTTTCAATGTAAAACTTGAGAATAGGTCAGGCTGTCTATAGTTGCTCAGGACTAGAACTGATGCACAAGTCAGATACCACCCAGAATTAGGCTGGAACTGAACTAATTAGCAGGCAGAAATGCAGACCAATTGCTTTACTTTTATCAATTAAAATAAATGAAAAAGTCATTAAATTACATTCCATCAATTCAAAATTTATAATATAACAAGGTGGGTAAAGTATAAATTTATTAGACCCCATTAAAAGTGCAAGTAAAATTGTTATTTCCGGGCAACTTTAATCTATTAAAAGAAACTGAACCATATTCAATGGTTTAAACATTGCAAATTGCTTGTCATTTGGATCATATAATTTCATACGCCTCTCATATAGCTATTAAAGTAAGTCCTGTAAGCTGCTTCTTGTTAACACTATGTTAGCAGTTCAAGTGAGTAGTAAAACAATTGTTGGTTTCTTTCACAATCCTGAATAAAGTTGACTGTAACAAAATTGTATTTCTTTATAAAAAATATGTGCTTCAAGAGTTCCCCTCATTTAGACTGTCCTTACTGCAATTACTCTCCAATAATGGTACTTCAGTGCTTCATTAACTACTTAAAGCAAGGAAATTCTAGTAATGAAAAGCAAGGAAACTTCTGCTTCCTCTGAAATTTTTATTGTACTTAGAATCTTATGACAAACACAGTTTTTATTTTTCTTTTCACATTTTAACATCAACTCCATACATGTAATACGTTCTAAAACCAATGAAAGGTATAAGGTTATAAAGTCAACTGTTATACACTCTGCCTGATTCAGTCCATGTGCAATGTAATGTAATTATGTGACACCATGGGAAAAGCAAGGAACAGGGCATGAAAGTCACCTATTTTTAAATCTTGTTTATGGATTTCTCATCATTATTTCCATGTTCACAGAACTCAACTTCCCATATCCTGAATTGCTCCAAAACCAGAACGTGAAACATGATTTCTGCTCCTACTGGACCTGACCAGAAAAATCCATCAGATATTTCCACACTTCTAGCCAACTAGAACATTCTAAGATGTCCTTTCTTAATATTCCCAGGGATTCATGCCAGAAATGTGATCCTCAAGACAAAATGTGATCCAAAAAAGGCTTCGAAGATGATTAAAAGACAAAAACAATTCTAGTGAATACTGGCCCCTCTTTTATGAAGAAAATGCTTTAAATAAATCTTTTAGCATCTTCCTTGACTAATACGATCATGTCATTCTCCTACTCCCAATTTCCTTCTGCAGTTCCTCTACAAAGAAACAATTATTCACGCTTTGATGGTCCCACAATATAATATTCATATCTCAATTTTCTTGTCTGTAAATGGGACAAGTGATTTGATCTTATAGGGCTGTTGCAATAATTAAATGAGACTGTGTATACAAAGTGTTTAGGCTAAGGCCTTGTTCATAGGAAGCACTCAACAAACAGTAACTGAGCAAACAAGCAAAAAAACAAATAAACCCCTTCCATTTTAGCAGTTACCACAATGTATTGGGCATTTACTACAATGAATTTAGTCTTGCCCTTCACGAAGGTGGAAACTCACTAACCACAGATGGCTTTTCCATCACTGTAGCCTAAACATCTAGCACAACTAGTACAAAGTAGGTTCTCAAGAATTAATGAAGTTATTGAACTTATTAAGAAATATGCTTACTTCTTTTTCCAAGTAGGATCTTTTAATCGGATGCACAATTCAACTCCAAAAAAAAGTATTTATTCTATAAAAGTTAGAAAAGTGCTAAACTCTTAACATTCCTACTATTAGCTTTTGCGTAGCTTACTTTCCTCATGAAAATTATTCTGAGACAGATACCAGCTGACAGGGTGCTAGCACCATTGTATGTAGTAAATTATCTCTATAAAATGCAAACATCTGCCCTCTTACTTTAAAATGTTAGGGTGAAAGAAGAATTTGAATTGAGGTTCACGCATGAAATAGTTTGATATATCCCTCGTAATAAAAGATAGAGTTTTTGTGAGTTTATTCATTTAGTCAATGATTGATGCCTACCTTATGCCAAGCACTATATGGGGTGCTAAAGAAATACAGGTGAATAAGATATACTTTCTGTTCTTAATAAACTCACAATTTAGTAAGAGAGACAGACACAGAAACAAACAAAAAAAAAATACATAATATGGATAGTGAGTGATAAGAGATTCCCTGAGGGCTAGAAATGTGACATATTCATATGTGCATTCTCAATATGCTTATAATGAAATAAGTGTTCAATAAATGGTCTTGAATTGAACATAATTGAATAGATGTAGGCAGCAATGGCACATCTGAAGAGAAATAAAGGTAACCTCGGGTCAAAATTTGGAACACCCATTGTAAAAACATGCTAGAAAATAAAAGAAAATTATAATAAGACTGAATTACTTATGTTATGGGCAATGATTGAAATTAAACTAATAATTATAAATGAGGACCCATTATCAGGAAATTACTTCATTAGAACTTTATTTGTAATTCTTTTGATTTCATGCCAGGCAAATTGTAATGACAGAGAAGTACTATTTAAATAACCAAATTATTTTCCATTAATAGTGAAAAGTTTAAATATAACCACTAATTAATGAATATATTTTATTTAATAATATATAACTATTATATATAAAACTATATATAACTTTACAAAATACTGTCACATATATCTCATATTTGACCTTAACAACAAAATGGAATAAATTAGAAAACCATTCAATCACTCCCTCAGCAAACATTTCCTGAGTGCCTGCTGTATGCCAGACAATGGTTAAATACTAATGGTAGAATAATGAAGAAGACTCAACGTATCGGACTGACAAATGAAGGGAAAGAACATGACATAGATGCTGGGTCATGCACTCGACTAGCCCAGATGAATTCTCCGGACTTCGTTTGAAGGGCTAGAGTCACACCCCCATCAACATGCCACTGTCAATCGGACACTATGAAGAGGTAGTATTAATGCAATATTATGGGAACTTTTTAAAAAAACATGACCAAAAAATGCACTAAAAGCAAAGTTTTTTTAAATTTTGATTTTTTAGCAAATACTGAGATATGAAATGGAGAAGGTAACTATATATCAAACTTCCATTGAAGAAAACAGGAAGAATGATAAACTTAAGTCTAAAAATATTATGTAAATCAATCAAGATGGTATTAGAATTTCCTACAATTTTATAACAGACAAAAAAGAAACTTAAATTATTTCAATTTTCCAGAAGTAGCACACATATTTTTCTTTATACCATAAAAAATATATAATTGCCAATAGCATAGTTGGTCATCATTTATACTTACGCTTATAAGACAATGAAAAGAATTACCTAAATGTGACATTTAAAAAGAAATTTAGCTTATCTCAAAGAAAGAACATTATAAGTTCAGACTGACATTAAGTCAACGGCAAATTATATCTTCCATATTAATTATGACCTTTATAGATATTTATATCTTATTTCCCAAATTGATCTTAGACTCTGTAAGAATACAGAAGTTATGCAGTTCCTATAACAGTCCCTTTTTCAATAGTGCTAAAAAAAATACACTGTTTGATAGTCCTTCAGCAGAATATGCTAATGAAGTTTATATGAGGCCATATATTATAGCACAGACGCTGAAGTCTGACAAGGTTCAAATATAGCCTTTGGCATGGACTAGTTATATGACCTTCGAAAATTCTTCTTACTATCTTTGTACTTTAGTTTCCTTACTTATAAAGTGGACCTTAGTAACAGTACTTACCTCACAGAGTTGTTAGAGAAATTAAATGAGATAACATATTTTAAAATGTTTAGAAGAGGGCCTGGCATTAAATACTCAGTAAGTACACATCATTGTTACCATCATAATCATTATCTTTAAAGGGTAGCAAGAAACTACTATGTAGCCTGTCAGGCATTTGCAAACTATTTTCCCAAAGTTCATTAAAATCCTGAGAAAGTTTTCAAACAGCTTAGTCCCTAAGATCATGGGTGGTGTGTGTGTGTGTGTGTGTGTGTGTGTGTGTGTGTACTGAGATGTTTACCAGAAACTGGAAGTCACCAATTTTAAAGAAGTTCATGTTATTTTTAAACTTCAATTAATTTTATTAATCCTTCACAATAACTGACATACAAAACACATTTTCCATTGTACCTCACTGGTAGGATTTTAGAGTACATTCTCTTCTCTCCCACTGCCAGTCAATTCTATACTACGATGTATGAAACATGTTTTAAATTGTCCTTAGTTCCAAAAGGTAGATGATGTCAGGGATTTCAGGCCTTAATTTAAGTTAAATAGAAATGGACTTTTTAGTGTTTTGATTAATTCTAGTGAGAAAATAATTGGGATAAATAATTAGATGATAATGATTTTCTTCTCTAATTTTGACAAGATGAATAAAATTATTTTTGACATTTTATGTTAAAGAAAAGTATCTTCTACACTATAATATGTAATAGTTTACAAATAAGTCATTGATTGGTCTGATCAACAACCTTTAGAATCCGTGCTATCAACACTAGAAGGCTACTTCTTAATCATAAAGTACGCTTTTGAAAAATATAGTGAACCTTATAATATGCTAAAAATAGTGTCTTAGTCAATCCAGTTTGCCAAACCAAAAAAGTCAAACCAAACATTAAAACGACAAAGGAGAGAGATAAAATTGGGGAGTGGAGTACCTCAAATAAAATAAATTCAAAATCTTGAAATAAACCACAAATTTTGGTGATAACCATTCCTGAGTAGGGCAGGGAGTGAAGGGAATACAATCAAAAGTTAATCCAGGAAATCCTCACACCCATGATAGTATGATAAGTAAAAGTAAATATAATTTAGGTACAATGAGCCAAGAATTATTAAGGGTAAAAATGGGGAAATAATAAAGTACTCAAGTCAATTTTTGTACACATAACAAAAATATTTAGAAATTTATGAGAATATATTTCCTCCTTCAGGAAACAGATTAGACCCTTGTACAGGTTGTAAAGAACATTTCATACTAGACCCACTTAACCATTTCTTTCCCTTGAAATTATTAAATTAATGGTTAAGAGGAACAGAGCAGATGTATATATACTGTATATTTAGACTTTAAGAATACTCTTAAATACATTTTTTAATTAAATTACCTTTTTATTTTTTTGAGTAATTTTATGAGTTTATTTGAGCCAAAACTGATGACATACACTGGGGAGCAAGATCACAAATGCTCCACTAAATTAAGTTACTTTAAATTGTTATCTGATAGTGGTGAGAAGCTAACTTAGAAATTGAATATTGGTGATGCTTACAAAGTCACACCAGAGAACCGTGGTTCTCTTCAAAAAAATGTCTGGGTAAAGCAAAGGAGACCAAACTGTATATAAAATTTCCAAGATAATAATCTTTAAGAAAATTAAAAACATTTTATAGTGTTCAGTGTTCCCTATCAGCAACAGAAAATTAGAGTCCTTTTTCTCACTTAAGGACAAAATTATTTATTCTCTTCTGTAATTTAGTAGTGGATTCAAGTTTAAAAAGTCATATCTATGGGAGTAATGTTTAAATAAGGCAAGATATGAATAAGCTCTAGAGATCTGCTGTACATCATGCCTGTGGTTATCAATATTGTATTGTACATTGAAAAAATCTGTTAGAGGGTGGATATTTTGTTGTGTTCTTACCTCAATAAAATAAAAGTTTTTAAAAAGTATCTACATACATGGGAAAACTGACAGACTGAAATATCAAATCTATAAAATACATAGTCCCATAAAATCAAAAGGATGATAGAGAAACAGAAATCAGAACCTGTAAATAATTTATTAGAGATATTTCTTTCTGTAAATTAATGGGAATAAGCAAGGATTCTAATTTCATAAAACTTTACATCCTTTTGAGTTTATATAAAATATTATGTATAAAATAACATCTATATTCTTTCACAAAATAAAAAACTTGTAGTATGGAAAAAGTCTCTAAAACCACAGAGCAGAGTAGAATGGTAATTAAACCACTGAAAACAGTTGTCATAATTAGTCTCATAAAGATATTAAGATAAGAAATGCAATCATTTCAATGTACAATGTTTAGGATTTCTTTCCAACTCTCATTAATTGAAGTTCAAATATTAGAGCTACATTTTTTATTGCATTCATAATAACATCTAAATTAGGAAATATGGAAATGCAAGGTACTATAGATCATAACATAAGTTTTTCATATATGTACATGGAGATAGATTCCTTCATACCTTTCTTAAAGTGGAAAGAAGGATTTTGAAGCTGGTGTTGAATAGTCAATAGAGTCATGCATTCATAATTTTGAGATGTGTGAACTTGAAATCTCAATCCCTTTAAGGAGCTATACATGTTATCATGATCACTCTTAATATCAACCATCAACATCACAGATAAGTGTGTCTTGATAAGTAATACAATTCTTGACTTCTCCTTCAGAGAGAAAGTTTGGGGATCAACTTTCTTCCTCTGCTTGTCTCCTGGAATGAGATAAATTTTGACTCCCTTGAACCTCCATGAAAAACACACACACTGTCTTCAGTTAATGGAAAACTGAAAACAGTCAAGATCATTTAGTGATTCAAACATAAATACTTTGATTCTTTTCAGAAAAACAAAATGTGGCAAATTCTGCACATTCTCTCACAAAATAAATAATTCTGTTAAAAATGATCAAGAGTTCTGGATCATATTTTTTAATTACAATAAAAACAGATCTATCTAATTAGAGATCAGAGTCTTTAACTTCCTACATATTAAAAGTGTGAACACTGGCTTTATATTCTCTATAACTAAATAAGCCTAAATAAATCTTGTTAAAGACACATATACTAATGACTTGTATACAATTTCAGGATTTTCTAAAGGTCCAATTTCATAGATGTTGAAAAGCATAAATAAATAGTTTTCTCATAAAGCAATCCTATAACTTGAAAATGTTTTAAAGACAGTTTTTACTATGTTTAATTATTTATAATAGATCACAGAAATCAAGTTTTCATTGCATTTTGAAGAGTTGAAATTGGCTGCTAAACTTGGAAAATTCAAATACAAGGGGCATTTCAAAGGTATTTTGAGTTGAATTTTGAAGGGCATCATGCAATTAGTTTTGGAAGAAGAGGGATTGCTAAATAGAATTACAGCTTTTACAAACCTCTCTAGTTCACAAATTCATTAAAATAGAATAAATAGTATCCCTCTTCTATTTGATAACTATTCAAATATTGAAGGCAGTTTTTACTTTTTTCTTATGAATCTTTTCATGTAAGGCACTTAAAACAGTGCCTGGAATATTGAAAGATCTCACACACACGTGTGTATGTATGTGTGTGGTGTGTCTGCTTTTTAAATATTAAACCACATTAAAAATAAATGATATTAAATTTTAACAAAGAGAGTAGGGCTTAATCAAAAGTAAAGGAAACCACCTAGGGAATGTTAGATAAGTTTGGTGGTAAAGAAGTCGTAAACATATCTGTGGAAATCAGAAGATTGTGATAGTTATTTGTGGCAAGGAAAATGGGAGAGAACAAGAGAGGACCATTGGCCATGAGGCTGGCAAGAAAAACAAGTTTTAGAAAGTTAAAGTCACTCAGCTTTAAGTGACTTTGGAAAGGTCTGATCCAGAGACTATATCCTTAATCACACACAATGCTGTCTTTCAACACTATTTCTGTTCTTGTTCAAGAAAGATGGTCAACCAAGACACATTGTTTCATTCAAAATTATAATAGACACCATCATAAAGCCTACTTTAAAAAGGAAAACTTAAGTCGTGATTTAAAAGTTGCTAAAGCAATCAAGAACTAATTGTGAGGGTGGCTCCATAGTGTAGTGGTTAGCACATCTGCTTTACACGCAGAAGGTCCTGGGTTCACACCCCAGGTGGAGCCACAGACCATACCCCGGGTGAGCCAGGTCGGGGTAAGCCAGGCCCAGGTGCAAGCTGTGAGCGCGTGGGAGGGGACGCCCCGCCTTCAGAGATCCAGTTCTTAAGGGGAGGTTAGATGTGGAAATGGGGGACGGGGGTAGAAACATCCATTGGTTAGAGGCGAAAGTGCGGGGGAGTAGGAATTAAAGAGAGGGAAAAAAAATTAAGTCGTGACCTGAGTTCTGGAACCCAATCATACCAAATCTCAGAATCCTTGAAGAGCAAAAACATAATGACAAAAGGAGATAAGAAATCTAGTGTATTATGTTCCCATGCCTCTAATATCTTTTTCTGTCTTGAATATACTTCAGGAAGACAGAAGGCCATTACTATGACTACCTAAGCTATCTTCCCAGCATATTGATAATGGATTAACAGTCAGAATCTGGAGTCCTCAAGTGAATATAGGGTGAAAGTTACTAAGATAACTGCTGTGTGTTCTCTTAGGTGATGCATCCTATGGTGTTGTCATAACAACACTGAATGTCAATAATGTTTTTCTAATGTTCTTGAGTGCTTAATTGGTCCATAGAATTCAGTTGTTGCTCAGAGAAAAAAGGAGGTCTAAAGGTACATACCAGCCTTGTGGTTCAACTGCAACTGCTGGGTTACCATATGGCCACACAGAAAAACTCTCTGGGTATACAGAGATACATCTGTCATTTCAACCTAAGCTATGAATAAAAGCATAAAGCTGAGTGAAACATGTAAACAGTATAGACTGATAAAAGCTAGACTTATATTTCTATATAACAAAAGTTTCTGAACAGAAGTTTCTCCATAAATATTTTTACAGGAGACTAAATTGAAGATTATACAAGACTATTACATAGGAAGTAACAAAGATAGGGGTATTAGATGTGCCAAAATATGTTAGATTTCTATTAAGTAATCAGAGAAAATATGACACAAGAAATAACTAACTGCCCTACTTTTTAAAATCTTAAAAAAATGGTAAAGACTAAATTGGCACATATTACTTTTTAATCAGAAAAAGAGATTTTTCTATATACAATTACCTACAACTGTATAACTAATGAGATTTATGGGAAAAAGTAAAAATAGGTACACCAAATGTCAGTGGATATTTCAAGGTATTAATAATAAAAATAGATGTTTTTGCCTTAATGTTCTGCATTTTCAAATTTTGTACAAAGTATTAATTATTTTATGTTAAAAAATTAATAAAAGGAATACAATAACACTGAAAAAATATGATTAGAATGTACAGTCACCACAAAAAGATATAACTCTATTTTAAAAAGTAAAAGGAAGAAAGAAGAAATTAAACTGCATGAGCAAGGACACGAAATTTATCGCATGGTACAACAATGTAACCACTTTAGGAACCCTTTCTGTTACAAGATATGAGAGAATTGCATGAACCTTATATGTCTCTTTTAAAAGATCACATGCCATTTTCTCAGTGAGGTCTCCTCTGGTCAATCAATCTCTTCAACTTCTAAGACCAGTCACTCTCTATTACATCACCATGTCTTATGTCCTTCTGAGAAATAGATAGGAATAACAATACAATTAACAACTAACTTCTCATTGGAAACGATAGAGGCCAAAAGAGAGCAAATTGTATATTCAAATTGCTGGTAAAAAATACTATCAACCGAGAAGTCTGTATCCAGAAAAACTATCAAAAATGATGGCGAAATAAAGACATTCCCAGATGAATAGAGTAATAGAACCTGTTGCTAGTAAACATACTGCACAAGATATACTAAAAGAACTCCTTGAAGTTCAAAGAAAATTCATGAATACATGGAAAAATTAAAAGCACTAATAATGATAAATATGTGGATAAATATGAGAATATATAAATACACTTATAGTTTTCATTTCTTTTCCTAATTCCTTTAAAAAATTGTCTATATATAATTACATATAACATATAATTGCAATTATATATTATACATACAATTATTACAATTATATATAATTTGGTTTATAATAGGTAAATAATACTACAAAAGGAGGGAGAGAAAAAGGAAGGAGGAAGGTAAGATTAAAAGAAAGAAGAAAAACTATCTCAACTCTCAGATTCCATGACCATGTAAGTAAAAAGTCCTAAAAAATCCATCCTAAAAACTGTATTATCTATTCTATATTAAACTGTTCTAATATGAGTTAGTAAGGTCATAGGATTCAAGAAAAATATACAAAAATAATTTGTATTGCTATATAAAAGAAAATTTTAAAACATTCCATTCACAGTATCATCAAGAAAAAATAAAAATAAATTAACAAAAAAGTGCAAGGTCTGTACACTAAAAACTGTAAAATATTTTGACAAAGATTAAAGAATATCTAAATAAATTGAGAGATATTTTCATGGAATGGAAGACTCAATATTGTTAAAACGGCTATTCTTTCTAAATTGATGTATAAATTCAGTGCAATCCCTATCAAAATACTAGAAGCTTTTTTCAGAAATTGGCAAGTGGATCCAAAAACTTATGTGGAAATGCAAATGACCTAGAATAGCTAAGACAAATTTTGAAAAAGAACAAACTTGGAGGACTTAAAATACCCAATTGCAAAACTTAACTTTGATACAGTAATCAAAACATTATATTATCAACGTAAAGTTAGATTTTTTTAAAGAAAAAAATAGAAAAGCTATAAAAATTTTATGATTATTGATTTTTGACAAAGTTGCAAAGGCAATACAATGTGAAATGATAGTTTCTTCAACAAAATGTACTGAGACAATTAGATGTCTATATACAAACAAACAAAGAACAACGACAAAAACTTAGGCCCTTATGGCATACACAAAATGTGCCTCAAAATGGATCACAAACCTAAATGTAAGGGCTGAAATCATAAAACTTCTAGGAGAAAATCTCTCCAGTCTTGAGTTACAAAGATTTGTTAGATATCATACCAAAAGCATGACCCATAAAAAGAAATATTGGTACCATCAAAATTTAAATTGTTCTTCAAAATAAAGTACCTTTTGAAGTGAATATAATATCCAGAATGTATATTTTTTAAAACACAATCCAAGAATAGGAAGACAAACAACACAATTAAATATGGAGAAAACATCTGACTAGACATTTAAGCAAAGAAATACCAATGGCCAATCAGCACAAGAAAAGATGCTTAACATCTTAGTCATTGGGGAAATGTTAACTAAAACACAAAATACCACTTTGCACCTATTAGGATGGTTATGATCAAAAAGAGTGACAATACCCAGTATTGGTAAGGATGTGAAGAAATTTGAACCCTCACACATTGCTGGTCAGATGTGTAATGGCATATCTCTTTGTTAAAGAGTGTGGCAATTTCTTTAAAAAGTTAAACATACTTACCATATGACATAGCAATTCTTCTCTTAGGAATCTGTCCAAGAGGAATTGAAATATATCCAACACAAACTCCTGTATGCAAATGTTCATTGAAACATTACTCACAACAGTCAAAATTTGGAAGCAATCCAGTGTCCAGCAACTGATGAATGGGTAAAAAGAACTGTGGTATATCTATGAAATGGAATACTGTTCAGTACTAAAAATGATCAAATTGCTCATACATGCAATAATATGGATAAACCACAAAAACATTATGCCAGAAAAAAAGGCATTTATGTGTATGATTGCATTTATAAGAAACGTCTAGAAAAGACAATTCTATACAGATGAAAGTAAGCCAGTGGTTGCCTGGGGTTGGGAAGAGGAGCAGGGATTAACTGCAAGTGGGCTCAGAAAGTTTTGGGGGGTAATCAACTGTTCTAAAACTGTATTGCTGTGATAGTTACACAATTATATACCTTTACTAAAGATCATTACACTATACATTTACAAAAAATGTTAATGTGAATAAAGAGAGCACCGTTAAAAATGGTGAGGTAGACAATGCATTCAGTTTAGCTTTTAATTTACTGATACTTAAGCTACCAGCTAAAACAAAATGATTCGAAGTTTAAAAGGTGCAATTAAAGTGAAATTTTGAACAAATTTTAACTAAAAGGGCTAATTTCTTCCCCTCTCAGAACCTACAACACTGGAACTAAATAACATCTGATCTCTGGTAGGAGGCACCTACTTTGTAAGTTCAGGTCTGCAATCTTTCCAGTTAACAAAAATAAAAACACGGCAAAAGGTACACTTTAAGCATGAGAATCACTATAAGGAATATATAACTCACGTGTAATTATCTACCTTACCATCCGCCTATACAATGACTATATAGTAACAGCACTATACAGTAATTCTAACATTATAATCATTGAAAAAAAAATTGAGAGAGCCAAGATGAACTTCATAATGTCTGCGTCAGAATGTCAATTTGTCTAATCTACTTTAAAAGGCAGTTTATGGTCAAGGAGCAGTTCTAGAGAAAAATGAACATGAAAATTAATATTAAATATCACATTTATAATTACAAGAGCCAAGAAAATTCAGATAATTTTGAATGAGGTTATGTCTATGTTCTACAATATTATTTATAGAGAAAGTCTTAATGTCATTTTGTCCATCACTAAAAATAATGTTCAATATTTGAAATTATCTAATATTATGATCTAAACAGAGAAGAAAAGCTCACATTTTTCCAAATTAAATTAATTAAAGTTGAAGTCAAGTAATGTATTCTTGACAGCCAGGCAAAACTTGGCTTTCAACAATATCATTATGGTATGGTAAGATTTGTTGATATATTTTAAACTTTTCAATCATCGTGTCAGAAAAAGATGGGCATGTGTGTAGAAAAGATAAAGGAGCATTCTGAAAATTGATTTGACCAGAGAAAATCAGAGGTTAATTCTTCCTTTATTCTTTGAAAATTATTTCCCGAAATTTGTTTTGCAGCTTCTAATTAATGAGACAAATATGAGGATAACTCTGGGGATTGAAAAAGAAATGTGTTGTTATATTTTTCTTCAGTTCCAACCCTGAGAACAAAAGTGAAGATGAATAACAGTGCTATTGCTCTGTCGTAGGGATGATGTATTTCAAACGCTGGACTCCTTCCATAATGTTATTAAAGTTCTTTGAAGCGTTGCTACTAAGAAAAAATGTCAAAAGACCTCATTTTTCTCAAAATCCATTGCTGTTTCAGGTTGTGCCTAAGTTAATGAGTCCATTTTATTTTTGAAGCCACTAGCGCAGCAAAGTGCTATAACAAGTGAACATAAAATATACTAGTAGACACAGGTAATAAAAATTTGATTCCAAACTTTAGTGAAAAGGAGACTAGGGATTTTAAAACAGTGATAGTCTATATAAAAAGCAGATCCAAGCAGAGCTCCTGTAGAATAAATGCCTATGGGGTCTTCTAGTCTTTACTAAGAAGACAGGAAGCAGGGCCCAAGTCACGTTTTGTGAAGATGTTAGGTGGACTTGATATTTTTCTAAAATTATTAAATTTAACGGCCTCCAGTACTTACTTCTATATGGCAAGAAGTAAAGAGAAGAACGGATAGGAGGAATGTTACAAGTGGAAAGGAACAATAATAATAAAAGTGGTAGAAGTGATAATAATGAACATTTATTCAACGCAACCCAGGAGCCAAAGATATAGTAAGAATTTTACATGGGGTATGTCATTTAATCCTCACAAATAACATTCTGAGTTATTTCACAGCATAAGCTTCTGGAGAATTGTTTTAACTTAGTCTTGATAATAGGATGCACTCTCTATGGTTGAAAAGTCAAATTCCTCTCTGCCTCTTTAAAAACGCATCTGAATTCATTGAATAATAAGATGGAATCAACTGACCTCATATAAATTTACATATGTTAAGGATGACTTACAAAGGACTAAAAATATTATTAGTCTAGGTTCTTTAATTTCCAAATGAATAAATCTGAGGCTCAGAGATTTCAGGGACTTACTGAGATCATGATTGTCAGAGACATCTCTCTCCCAGTCTGTTGCCACTTCCCTCACACATCATGACCTTACAATGCAGAGAAAGAAGTTATGTGCCGTTACTCTGATTTCTAACAGCCTTACCTACAAACATGCTCCCTTCCATAAAAACAAGCTTTGGAATTTACATCCGAGAGTCAGATTTATATGACCAAATATTAACATCTAAACTGTATATTGTATTGTAAAAAACTTTTCCTCAAACTCACCATAAAGCCTCAAAAGAGCTATGTAATAAAATTCCAAATTTTCAGAACAAGATCAGATTTTTTTCTAGGATTAATACGCATTTATTTGAAAAAAAAAAAAAAAGAAGCTGCAGCATGGGCGACACAGATTCAGGAAACAACCTGAATTGTGTTCTCAAAATAATATTAGATTTGAATGACCTGAAAGATACACAGCACAAATTAACATGAATTCCCAATTCGGTCTTAATTCCCAATGCTGAATCTGTTTTTTTTTTTTAAATAATGAACCAATTCATTGATATTTAATGCCTGACATCTGATAAGGAAAGATGATAAAAAGGAAGTTGGGCTTAGGGAAAGATAAAAATACAGAAATGCCATATGGAGAAAAAAGAAAACAGAGAGAGAAGAATATGTAAGGCATGAATGATCACTTAGAGAAGTTGTAGAGAGAAGCAAAAAATGGGAATCAAAGCTTGCTAAAGCAATCTGGAAGAGTTCCTTCTGACCTAAAAATTAAATTAAAGCCTGGCCACAATTATTGCATCAGATGCCTCTCAGTGACATTCTTGCTCCTTGATAACCCTTTTGTCTTTATAACTCATTACTACAGAATCAAGATGTAAATTCTTTGGAACTAGGGAGGTGGCTTTCTGTGTCATTAATATCTCACTAAACTGCTTACAAGCATGCTCTACCTCTAGTCAAGCAGTAAACCATTAAATAACAATAATACAAAATGACGAAGATCACGGTTTAGCAAAAGCATTTCAGTTCACTCTGCAAATGATTTACTGTCATTCGGCTGCACATTAGCTTTTATTTTCTGTTTGTTTGTTTGTTTTGGTGGCAGGGTTGGTGGTTCAGTGGTATTAAGTGAACAGCCAAAATAGCTAAATTATCGTGAAAGCCTTCACTGTTAGACTAAGAAATATCTCGAATTATTAAAAAATAGCACTTCTTATCAAAGTCCACTAAAAAAATTAGAAACTCCAGACAACATGGAGTTATTAATAGGAACAGCTAGAATGTGGAAAATAATGAATATCAACAGAATCATAATTTTTAACCCTGATTTTCTTTTTTCTTTCCATGTTTTAAGAAACTACAAATTTGGAATTTGGCAACATAATAATTCAAAAATGTTATTCATCTGGTTATGACTCCATGCCACAACTTTATTGACTATAGTTTCCATTTGGATCAACTGTAGCCTCTCAAATGTCTCAATTTGGCAAACCCAAGTGAATAAGCTCAAATGTAATAAGCATAAGGAGGAGAGGATTGTTATCCTTATTCTAACTAAAAATCCTGCCTATTGCTTTATTTTTAAACTGCCACTAACATCTTTAAATTATAATTGTATCTTCTCAATGAGCACAGTCTCTTATTATTGGAACTGGCAGGGGGCCTTGACATTTGAGTCATCATTTCATTATGTCTATTTCTTACTCTGGTATATGAATTAAACAGAATTACAAGCCAGAAGAAATGAGGGGGGCGGTGAATTTGAAGCAGTAACTTTAAATTGAATTATTTTTTTGCAAATCTACAAAAAATATAAAGTAATTAACATTGGTAATAATATATTCTACTTCAAAAATATTAACCTCAATTCTAAAGGCCAAAGATGTTTCAAATCTTCCTAGCCAAATATTGAACTTCTGTAAAACAGAACCAAAAGCTTTAATGTTCCCCACATTACAAAGATAGAATAATTTCAGTTTTAAAGTAACTACAAATATAGACAAAAATACACATTTAACAACTTTCTTCTAATCTAAAGAGCTTCAAAATAGGTAGCAATTATTGAATGTTTATTGCACATGTGAAAAATGTTATTTAAAATGTGTCATCAAATAGGAATACTAATAACTCATCTAGACTAAAACATACAAATGTGCCAAACTGGAATCTTCAGGCTTTTCTTTAGATGTTTCAAATCACTGAACTTATATGATGAAAACATTACTAAATGAGTCTTCCTAAATCATCTGATTCAGTCATACTGATAAATGTGTACCTTTCCATTTTTCTTAAATATTTTGTTTAAAATTTTTCCACTGAATTTCAAAATCATAAAATTTAATCAATTATGAAACTAATGCTGTATAAAATCCTCAAAACTGTCTTCGACATTGCTTATAGAAGGCTATTTCTTCATTTATTTTCTTACTGCAAACATTCCAGGATATGTGTAGATTATTCACTCACTGAATTTTTAATTGTTTCTGCAACTCTTCCTTTTTTTAGCCTAGAGCAACTTGTTCATTTCTGAAAGCAAACAGCTTTCCCCAAATGCTTGGGAACAAGCTGGATAGCCTAACAGAACTTTACTTATCTTGCAACAAAATATTGAAAAGCAGCGCTTCTGAAAACTGAATGTACATTCAAAAGTCTACTCTGGAAATTAACGTTACTTTTCCCTTTAATCACCAAACGTACATACCTGAAATAGTAATATAAATAGTAATGTCTGATTTTCTCTACATTTTATTTTTATGTTAATGTTGTCTTTTTTCTAAAAAAATATATTACCTGAGGAAATACGTTTGTTCAAAACTATTTAAACAAACTATTTTAAGATGTATTTCTGTTGTCTTTTCATCATTCATTTATAATTTATGATTTATAACCCAGGCTTTCCCACGAGGGAGTTAAAGAAATTTACAATAAAGATTTCTAGTGTCCACTGTATTCTCTCGAGAAGTAAACATGTTCTAAAGAAATGAATCTCTGTTTCAATACTAAAATTTAGTAGAAGTCCTGAGATAGTCAATTCATTTCCAACGTTTAGAAAATATATTATTCTGCATTTTAAGACAAAAAACAGCATGTAAACCAGATGTTCCTAGATTAAGAAATTTAGAACAGAACATATCCGAAGTGTAGCTAGCTTTTTACTTATATTTATCTAAGGATAAGGCAAGCAAGTCCCACAATGTTGAAATCAGTCTTATTACTTCCTTCAGTTTGACTTCGGTCAGTGGAAATATTCATGGGCTTATATCAGCTTTTTAGTGAGTCCTATCATTTTTTTTAATTACTATGGCTTGTATTAATAAATGTCTTCTATTTATATGCTGAAATAAATCACTAGAAGATGCAGACACTATGAAAAATGGCTGGGAATAGGGCCAAATGTTATTACATACATCCAGGGACCAGTAATTTTCTAAATGGCACTTTAAGCTCTCTTGCCTAAATAATTACAAATACGGCCAGCATGTAATTTACTGAAATAATTATGCACTCTTCTAGTTGTCGCCACCCATCTCAAGTTCATGGTCACTTACCTTGTCTTTATTTTCAGTACCAGAAGCCTCAGGCTTGGTCCTAATCACAAATGGGGTAGACAGTCGCAGCAAGACCCTTTCAAAGGTGGCATTAACCTTTGGAGAAACAATCTCGAAGCAGTCCTCAAACTTGAGCACTTTGTGAGTGTCACATCGGAGCTGCTTCCTTAGGCCTTCCCCCAGCTGAAGGACTAACATGTGGGGATCGAACATCAAGTGGAAAGGGAAAGCTCTGCAGAAGGTGTTGATGCTAATTCTCAGGTCCGCAGGAACTTGGGAGGTTCCTTGTGGAAGGTTTTTCGTGATGTTAGTATTTTCACATTCTTTGATAAGGAAAGTAAGACAGCTACAGTTGCCTGAGTTTGAACTATCAGAGCACAGTTTCTCATTTGCAACCTGTTCCACTTCCACATCCAGCCGATAGATCTTCTTTCCTGCAGCCTTAATCATCCCCAGCATTGCAAACCCCACAGTATGGTGAGGGTGGAAGTAGTGAAGCATAAGAGTACCTTCAGGGAGCTCTTTGCATAGGAATGATGGTGACTCCAGAGTGGCCTGTTTTCCGAAAGAAGTTCTAATGTGTTCCAACAAAGCATCAAAGCCATTAAAAAAGTCCTGCAATGTGCCACCTACAGCTCGAAGGACTCTCTCATTCTCATCAAAGCAAATATTAAAGAACTCCTCACCAAATTTTTCTTGAATTTCCTCAAACTTCAAACCTAGAGATAAATGGGAAGTATATGTTAGAGAAGTATAATATAAATAATTAAGTTTATAGCTTTTAAATGCTTATCAAATGAGGTAGATAGCAAATGAAACAAGAAAGATATTTCCCTTGAGTTCACAAATTTCTCAGATAGGTTAATTCATTCATTTTAAGTCTGAGAATATAAATTTCAGTTTACCTTATAGGTGCTTCTAAGATGTTAATGAGCATAAACTTTCTTGTTTGTTTTTAAATACGTTATATTTTAGCAGTTTTAGATTCACAGCAAAATTGAGCAGAATGTAAAGATATTTTCCATATGCCCCCATCCCCCTCCACACACAAGCTCCCCTCCCCCTCACTATTGATATCATGGACTGTAGTGGTACACTTGTTAGAATCAATGAACCTGCATCGATACAATATTATCACCCAAAGTCCACTGTTTACACCAGGGTTCACTCTTGGTGTACATCCATGGTTTATAACAAATGTATAGTATGGTACCATTATAGCATCATACAGAGTAGTTTCACTGCCTTAAAAATCCTCTGTGCTCCACTTATCCTTTTCTTCCTCTCCAACCCCTGGAACATTAACTTTTTAAATGCTGCTAATCTAACTTTTCTTTCAACACCCTACTACATTTGCTATAATTGGCAAAAATAACATATTTTCTTAATGATTTCTCTCATTGTTAAAGGCTCTTTCTAGAAGCAACTATAAAGTTGTCTTTATATTTTGTCTGTCCAGTATTATCATCTTACTTATCAAAATTCATTTGGTAAGTGGGAATGTATGGTACAAGACTAGGGAAGGGCATCAGGTTATCTAGTGTAAACGGAAGAACTTAAGTTAGTAATCTCAGGGGAAGTCCTGCAAGTCAGCTAGACCCCAGGGAGAGACAGACAAAATAAGAAATTAAAAATGTCAGGACTGTAGAATGCTTTGAATTCTTTCACCCACAAAAGTGAGAAGAGCCAAGAGTGGAGGAGAAATATAGTTAAAAGGCCTTCGTTAAGTTTTCTAAGCTCACATTCACTCCTAGATGCTGTGGCAAATGAACTCTACCTTATAGTAATGAAATTATACTTAAAAATATACACACACACACATACACACACACGCACACACACACACACGATGCATTATGCAGAAACGGAGGCACATGTGACCAAGTAGATCCACCCTTGAAGACGATCTGAGGAAATATAAGGAGAGAATTATTGTCCAAAGAAGAATACAACAGATATAAAAGAGTTAAGTCTGTATGCTAAAGAAAGCTTCTATTAGAGTCATTCTATTGCTTCTCCTTTGGCTTTGGTTACGTAGGAGAGCAGAATTTTGCCACCTCAAAAATACGTCTCTTTAGCATTAGGATTATTTTAGGTTGATTATTTTTAAGAAACAAAAGACTCAAGAAGGGCTCTTTACCTCACTGTTAACTGCCTAAAAGAATCTAGATAAAAGGCTTGGTCCAGGAAGAGCTATCATCAAATAACTACAAAGAATATAGGTTAGGTGTTGCAGGGGGAACTCCTCAGGGCTTAGAGACCGAGTCCTCTCTAAATCCCATTGACACTGCATGGCCCCATAAACATTTGTTTTTCCATCTCCATGTGAATTTCTTTCCTTCCTTTGAAGTCCTAGACTCCAACCCCATCTCCTTAGTTCAGAATGGCATATAAGCCCCAATTGCCTGACCACATGCGAGCCTCGTATTCTTATAGAACTCCAGTACACACATAATTAATTGGTTTTTCTTCTGCTTGTCTGTCTCATGTCAATTTAATTCTTAGAGCAGCCAGAAGAATCTAGAAAGGTAGAAGATTTTTTCACTCACCAACAGCTGAAATCAATATAATAGCTTACATATTCACATTCCTTTGCCTAGTCTGCTCCAGCAGGTCCTGAAAATCAGGCAGGACTGGGAAAAAGACCAAAAGTCACTTTACTAGTGTCCTGTTCGTGTGCAGAGCAGTCTAGGCTGTCTATGGCTTGGTTTGTTGTTCCCACCTACTATTACCTAAGGGTTCACCTCATCCAGAAGTGAGAGAATAAAACAAAGTCAAAATATTATTTTGCAAATACAGTAAAAAAACATCAAATATTTTTGAAAGCAAACTATAGGGTATAAACACTGTGATAGCCAAGTTAAGGGTCAGTTTGATAAAGAAGTTCTTAGAATCAATGTAAAATGAAAAGAAGTAAAAGTCTAAGTGAAAAAGAGTCCCTAATTAAGAAGCATTTCATATTAATTTTAGTTTCATAGATTTTATGTTCAAGACAAGCTGAGAAAGTCACCTATTAAGATAAGAACATCAATCACCACTCATCTCACATTGTCACTTTACAAGATTGCCCTTCAACATATATTGCATTCACTAATACTAATACCAGCCAGAATTGATAATGACGGCATTTATCTGTCCATTTAGCTAGCGTGGGAGAAAACAAGATCGATGACATTCACTGCAACTTGGAGCCTGCTCCAACTGTTCCATTGAAACCACTTTTATAATTACTGAAACCAACACATACTGTTTTGTCCTTATCTTAGTTAACCTTATTTGTTGTTTTTCTTTTAATTTGATCTATTGATCATCTCTTCCTCCTAAATCTCCCTTCTCTCTTGGCTTATGAAATCACACTTTCCTGGTTTGATTACTGTCTGAAAATTCCTTCACTAAAACTTCTTCCTATGTCAAATCCTTATATCACCATCACTA
This sequence comes from Pteropus medius, assembly GCF_902729225.1. NCBI lineage: Eukaryota > Metazoa > Chordata > Mammalia > Chiroptera > Pteropodidae > Pteropus > Pteropus medius. The sequence continues at coordinate 3,156,456 of NW_024355523.1, forward strand.
CACCATAACTAAAATATTCTAATACATACAAATTAATGTCCCCTCAAGTGCACTGTTATTTGTTACTATAAAAAAATTTCAATTATGAAATTCTAATTAGAAACTAAATTCAGAATAAATAAAAATGCTTGTAATCTGACTCTATTGGATGAACTACAAAATCCCACGTACCACTGAAAATATTCCACAGATTGCTTCTATACTTAAAGAGTTGTATCTTAAAAGGATATAGGGTCTTTATGTACAGCAAGGAAAAATAGAATTTCTTCTAATTTGCACTTTTTATAACATTGAAAATGCCTTCACAGTTATTAAGTAAAGAACACAGGTATAAATATAACACAGTAAGTTTATGTTTTATTTCCAATGCCATAATCCTAAAGAATCATCCAAAAAATAACAAGTAAATTCACTAGATGCAACAAAATGAAAACTACTCTGTGAGTATAGCATTCTATCAACTAGAAATCCTTGCTGCCTTAAACAAGCCTTTCTGTACTTTAAGGTACAAGGATTATTAGTTCTCAAATAATGATGCGAAAGTGACCTGTATCAATAAAGAAAAACTGAATTATTTTGAACATTACACTTAAATACTATACAAAGTATTTGTATATCCTTATACGAACCGCAATATTCAATTAACTAATAAATTTTTTCCTCACAATTGTTAAACTGTACAAAATCAGAAAATAAAAATAAAATTTTGAGTTTGAAAAATTGAAACTAGGGAAAGATCACTTCAACTTTTGGCAAGTATGCTATGAATCAATAGTTAAGACTTCCATTTTAAACTTTATCTCAAAATGTAGAAAGTACAGAGGAAACAGTTCAGTTCAGACAATTGGTGCAGCTCTCACTCCTAAGGTTCCACCCACGATTGATGCAAACCCCCTACTTACAGTAAATCATTTGAAACATATAGACAATGCTCATCTTTTCATATCACAAAATGCTATGACAGTTTGACATTTGGGTCTATAAGAATACATTTCCTCAAGACAAAATGTCAGAATTTTAAGTTACTGTTAATTCACCTCTTTTAATGAAATGAATAGCCTAAATGCTGAGATTTTCAGCTATAAATGAAACAGTCTGTTCACTCATGACATAAATCTTTTGCCTTTCACCTGCTGTCCATCTGACTTTACATTGCGCACTTCTTGAGGACAAGGACCTTATCCCATTTATGTCAGCATAACTAATGCCTGGCACTTGGAGACTTAGACTTCATTCACAGAAACTAAACATTCATCTAAGTATTTGTTTGATAAATATAATCAAGTTTTTAAAGTTGCAGTTGTGCCACATCTAAGGATACCAAGACAAGTAAACACATTGTTTTCTCCATGGGCCTCTACAGATAATTAAATTACAATGTGATTGGGCTATAGTAGAGTCATGCTGGAGCACCTATGGAGGTATGAAAAAAAAACTCTGACTTTCTCTTCAGGGAGATAACGTTTGAAAGGAGACTTGAAGAAGAAGTGGGTTTTAAAAGGCTAACAAGACCAGACAGAAAAAGTTGAAAATCACATGGTATCACTTATATGTGGGATATGAACCTAAAAGCAACAAATGAACAGGAAAAACAGAGACTCATGGACGTGAACAATAGACTAATGGTTACTGGAGGGTAGGGGAGAAGGGGGAAGGGAAAGGTAGATAAAGGGGTCAAATATGTAGACAGAAAGAAATCTATGGAGGTAACACAGTGTAAATATATATATATATATATATATATATATATATATATATATATACACACACACACACACACACACACACACACACACACACACACACACACACATGCCTTCACTGTTAAAATGTACAGCTGAAACTTATTGGATTTCATTAACCAATGTCACCATGACAAATAAATAAATAAATAAATAAATAAATGGTCGACAAGGAAGAAACAAGCATACTAGCAGATGGACAGTAATGGAATACGGATAAACCAGGGAAGTGGAAGACTCTTGCATCGTCAGGGAAGGGAGAGTAAGTGGATAATGGCTGAGCAGCAGGAGTTAAGGGGGTGGGGTGAGTTGTTAATTAATCAGCAGCATAGAAGATGGACTTAAGGGTGCCAAAACCACAGTCAAAGACAGCAGCCAGAAAAATGTTGCAATGTCTTAATTAGGCAGTACCAGTAAGAATGGAAAAATGAGTGCCAAGCAATGTGCCAAATTTTTCATGGATTACTTTATTTAATATTTTAAAAACTTTCTATTAAGTAGATATTTTTAATTGTTCTCATTTTACAGGTGAGAAGTGTTAAGAAATCTGCCCAGATTTACACAACTTTAGGTAGCAAAGCCAGGTCTCAAAGTGAAGTTTAATACAAAATCTTGTCTAATAAGCACAGTGTCAAAAGAGTAAAACATCTGTATGTGGGGAGGGGATGCACGTCTTGTTCATCATATCATCAATGCCTAGCATTTGTCTTGACAGTCGTAGGTGCTTGATATTAGCTGGATGTTGAATGAATTAATGTACCACCAAAGTCAGCAGAAATAAGTTACAAGGAGCAGTCAACACGTCAAATGCCACAGTAAGGTCAAGTAAGATAAGGACAGAAAACTGTAAACTGGATTGGTTAGAACTTTGGGGACCTTTGACAGAGCAGTTTCAGTGGAGGGGTGGGGGCAGAAGATTGAGTATAATGGTTTTGCGGAGTGTGTGGCAAAGTGCAGAAATAGAAATAATAGTTTTTAGCTGAATCCATAGTATTATCTAAAGGCTAAAATTACTTATTACATAAAATTATAACAAATCTGACCTCTATATGGAAAGAGAAATGGTCCCCTATTGAGAATTAAGTGAATAAAGAGAGTTACGGCACCGAAGATATGGCACGAACTGGGGTTCTGGATTTTCTAAGGTGATACCTATTAATAACAGAGAGAACTTAGTGTCTTTCTAGGTCCAGAGACCATACTTACCACCCAACAAGGGCATCAGTCTCCACTAACATGAGAAAATACCAAAGCGAGAGCCATACCTTCAAGTTGCTTAAACTTCAACTGAGGAGCTAAATATTTTGCCAACTAGTTACTTCTGTGAACTGTAGAAACAACATCATTATTTTTTGATTAATTACTTAAGCTTCATCAACATAGTATCTAAGTAATGTAACTATACCTCAGGTCCAAACTGAAAAGATTTCAACATTTTAAGGTGATTATCTTTTTAAAGAAACAATTACTTTTTTCCAGCTTTACTGAAATATGATTGACATATAACACTGTAAGCTGAAGATGTACAAAGTGTTGATTTGATACTTAAATATTGCAAAATGACTGCCGCCACAGTGTTAGCTAACCTCTGGATTATGTCACATAATCGCCATTTCTTTTTTATGTGAGAACATTTAAGATCTACTCTCTTAACAGTTTTCCAGTATACAATACATTATTTTTAACTACAGTCACAATACTGTGCATTAGATCACCAGAACTTATTCATCTTCTAACTGAAAGTTTATACTCTTTGACCAACATCTCCCCATTTTCCCCACCCCAGCTCCTGGTAACCACCATTCTACTCTCTGTTTCTGAGTTTGACTTTTTTAGATTCCACATATAAGTAATAGCATACAGTATTTGTCAAGAGACAATTATTTTACCTAGCAAGACCATAAGACATTTGTCAACTAAGTTTGAAACCTAGATGAGACTTTTATAAAAATATTCTAGTGTCATGCCAACCTATGAAGTTGGTTTTCACCCCCTCAGAAGAGATTAAGGGTAAATATTATGTATACCTAAATACTAACAAAGGACAAATGTTGAAAAGAAATTCCACTGCCCAAATTGTAATTTTAAGGGATATTTTTTTGAATCTGATATATCAATAGTTTCATTTGAATCTTAGTGGAGTGAGATAAAACCTTTGTAGTTTCTGAGTACTTTATAGTTCAGTAAGTAACTGAATATACTCACTGAACTATATTTGTTCTTAATCTATCAAAGATTAAACAGTGATTTTCTACTATTTTAGAGGCTTATAATTCTCCTTTTGCTGCATCTGTGGCACCTGTCTTGCTACAAAAAGAACACAGCATATCTCATATATCTACTTCTAAGCATAGTTGAACTGAAATTGCCTTAATATTTTTAAAATTTGATTAGATACTTAAAGTTAACAGGACATATATTTAGATTTAAAAAATGAGGTTTTTATATCTTTGATCTGACAAAGAATTTGCTAAGCATAGTAATAGGGGAAACCTTCTAACATTAATTCTTGAATACCCAAAAGAATAAGTATTATTAGAAGCATAGTAAGTGCTTCAGGCACAAAAATATTTGTAATGGTAAAGTTTACAGTTTGTATATTTTGAGAATATGTCAAGGTATGCTTTAAAATATACATAGGATATAAAATTTAATAGTGAGAAATGTGACATAATGGAGATGAAGCCAAACCCTGAGTATTGTGGAATACTTTTTTCACTCAGAAACTACATCTAAAAAGTAAAGCATCAGAAAATATACTCCAACATTATCAGTTGTTACTCCTTCCTTTCAAAGAGTAAAGCGCATCTTGTGCCTTTCTTATGAAACAGCACACATTCCATTGTATTATAGATATTTGTCTATGATCCTTCTGTTGACTGTAAACAGATTTAGTAGGACAATTCACAAAAAAGTAAAATCTCTAAAAACAGCATGATTTAATATGAGAAAAAGGAACCAATGGAGAAAGAACTATGAGTAAACTAATAAGAAAAAGAATTTCTCTCTCAGATGTAGAAAATCCTGAATCTACTGATGGAAAAGGCACAAGATTCAGCCAAGATTACTGGTAAGAAAACACACAATAATACACACACACACACACACACACACACACACACACACACACATGGAGTTACAGATATATAGACATATGATAATGAAACATAACCTGCAAATTTGTAATAGAAATATAAATGAAGATTACTGATATAGAAGAAGGGAAACTACTGACAAATGCCAGTTAAATTTTATTCATAATCTGGAACTAAACAATCTCAGCAAAACCCAGGAGTTGGGACACTGAAGAGAAACAGGAGGGAGCTGGGGAGGAGAAAAGTAGCAGCATTCTAAAAGTCCCTTCTGAAAGGGATCTAGGTCACTAGAGGAAAACTACATTTTACTAGGGAAATAAGTGACATTTTGCTTTAAAATAATGAAAAACACATGGATCTAATTTTAGTAGCAAGAAAAGGAACATAACCAATAACACCATGGGAAAGTAGAACAGAACCTTTAAACTACAAAGGTAAAATATAAATTTATATATTGAATTCCTATATAGAGAGAATTTCAAAATGAAATTCATACATAATGACTTTCAACATGTTCAAAACAGCAAAAATAAGGTAAAGAAAAATTACATAAAATAAATAATTATCATTAATCAAGATGAAAGAAAGAAAATCAGTCAAGTATGCATTTCACTAAATGTAAACAAATACATTCTCCTATCAAATGACAGAAATTCTCACTCCGTCTATAAAAATTACACTTACAAAAACCTTTTCTAGAAAGGTTGAAAATAAGCAGTAGACAATAAAATTCCAAGAAACAACAAGAAGAAAAAAGCAAGAAGGGAAAAGCAATATCAATATCAAGCACAACAAAATTAAGATCAAGAGTGCTCATCGGGATAAATAGACATTATACAAAAAGATCATAATTTACAAAGATCGAGGAGATATAAACCTGCATAAACCAAGCAACATTGCCACTAAATGTATATAGCAAAAATAATTAAAAATAATTGCTAATGAGTATTAATTTGTTTATGGAATGATAAAAAATGCTCTAAAATTGATTGTAGTAATAATTAATGGCTATATAACTATGAACTTTCTAAAAACCCACTGAACATCAAACTTTAAATGGGTGAACTGTATGTATGTGAATTATATTTCAATAAAGCTGTTATTATATATTAAAAATGAATGAACTCCTTACAATTATAATTATAGCAGAAAATTTAATACACCTCTCAGGATCAGATGGATTTAACAGACAAAAAAGCAAAATCACAGAGAAATTAAATAAAAGTATGTACAATAAAACAATCAATAAAAGAAAAACTTAATACAAATAAGTTTGAAGTGAAAAACTCTAAATAGCCCTTTTCAGAACCAAAAACCTCAAACATTAAAAAAGTAGTCATAAATAAGTAAATATTAATGACAAAAATGAAAACTAATAAAAAGGTAGAGGAAGAATAAAATTAAAATAAAATTTTGAAAGTAAAAAATTCAAAACATGTATATATACATATATGCGTATATGAGTATGTAAATATATACATAGTATGTGTATTTATATGTATATGAAGAAATTACAAAATTCGCTCAAGTACTTAGCCACAAAATTCTCATAATTTCTAAGTAAAGATTTTGCAAATCGCATTTTCCAATAGTAATAAAAATAATAGTAATCACTTAAAAATAACAAAACAGTGACCAAAAATCTTATCTATTTAAAAGTTAAACAATACACTCTCTTGGATTAAAGAAAAAAATCAAAATTGAAATAACGACTTCTAGAAATCAGTAAAGAGGAGACTACTTCATTCAAAACCTTATGAGTCACAACAAAAACTGTACTCAAATAAAAATAGGTCATAAATATTTTCAGCAACAGAAAAATAAATAAGCTTGCAATTAAGAAAAGTATATCGAGCTTAAAAATTAATTGACGAAAACTGAAACTAAGAGAAAAAAAGTAAACTAAATCAGGAATGAGAAAGAAGATACAGGCACATATTAAGAAATAGAAGAATCAAAAAAATAAAAAAAAAAAGCCATACTACTTCTGCCAACAAATGTGTAAATGGATAAATTTTCTATCAAAATACAAATGAGAAAAATTGATCCAAAAAGAATTGGGCAACCTGAGTTCTGTCTAACCTTTAAAAACAATTAGATAGTTCCAAAGTTACTTAAATATTTCCAGGCCATAGAAAAAAAAATTAATACTACTCAATTCTTTTTATTAAGCCCACATAACTTTAATGCCAAAACCTAACATAATATACTAAGACTAATTGATCTTATGAATATTTACTAAAATAGTAGCAAATAGAATCTAGCAATTTATAAAAGGATGACATCATGAATAAGTGGTGTTTATATCAGAAATGAAAAAGTAATTCAATAGTAGAAAATCTGTCAGTATAAATGATGACATTTATACAATTAAATGAGAAAATAATATGATTGTATCAGTAGGTTCCAAAAAGTCTGAAATTCGACAGCCTTAATAAAAATTTTGAGTAAAACAGGTATATAAAGAAACTACTCAAATATAATAAATGCTGATTTCCAAAAACCAGAAGCAAAGCTTATACTAAATAGTAGAATACTAAAAATGTTTCAACTAAATTCAGAAATTTGACAAATATGCTTCCATCAAAATTGTTATTCAATATTATATCGGGGGTCTAGCAAATGCTATGAGATACGAAAGTAAAGTACTATATGCTTAGAAAACCTAGAAAGTCTTTTAATCTCAAGGCTCTTTCTTGCTTCGGTTTTTTGTTTGTTTGTTTGTTTTGGTAATCAAAACATTTACAATATATATTTTATAGAAAATAACTACTAGAATTAATAAGAAAACGTAGAAAATAGGTGAATATAAAATAAATATAGAAAGAATACCTTTTCTGTATATTAGCAGTGAGGATCAAGAAGTAGCAATGGGGAAATATCTTATTCCAAGTAGCAATAAAAACTATAAATCATAGGAATATATTTAATAAGAAAAGCATAGAACTTATATTAAGAAACCCAATAAAACTTAACACAGGATACAAAAACTGAGCAAACTGGAAAATATTTCATATTTTAGAATAAAAAGACCTTATATTATAAAAACATCGATTCTCCCAAAATTTATAGGTAAGTTTAATGCATTTCCAATTATAATATCAACATGTCTTCTTACCAATAGAGTAATTTTAAGATTCACATGGAAGAATAGCTCCAAAATGCTTGATTAGGAAGATCAAATATTACCATAAATAAAATGCACTATAATTAAAATTTGTATTTCCATAAGAACAAACAGACTATTGGGTCAGAATAGAGAATGAGTAAATTCAGAAGTAAATCTATGTACATAAGCTTTAATATGTCACAAAATGGTATTTTAATTCAATGGAAAAAGAATGGCTTATTTAATAAACGGCACTAGTGATCTGGAAAATAATAAAATGGAATCTTATCTCACACAATAAAACAACAAATATCAAATTCCAGATCAATTAAAAGAAATTTCAAATAAAAAAAAAAAGAACAGAACAGTTAAGTATTTTAGAAGAAAATCTAGGAGAGTATCTGTATGCCTTAACCAAAACTGGCAAACATACAAAAAAGACATAAAGATATTTGATTTTGCATGATATAAAGCTAAGTAAGTTAAAACTATCAGAATAATGCATAGAATACAATTTTATTTTAGTAAAAAATGTGTGTGTGTGTGTGTGTGTGTGTGTGTGTGAAAGAGAGACAGACAGACAGACAGACACAGAAAGAGACAGAGAGAGACAGAGAGCGCGAGCGTGAGAGTGATGCACTCCCTTGCCATTCTTCGAGTTAGTCTATTCCAAATATCACTACTATGTTTTAGGTCACCACGATCAATAATCTAGTATTATTTCAACAGCCTCTTAACTAATTTTTCTGCTTTCCAATTTCTCTGCAATCCATTCTTCATACGCTCTCTTGAAATCATAAATCTTATATCATTTCTCTGCTTAAAGCCATCCAAAAAAAATGGGCAATTACCCATTGCCTTCAAAAAAAAAGTCCAATCTCAGCAGAGCTTGATTCAGCTCATTCTCATCTCTCCCAATTTCCACACTTCAATTCTGTACACAAGCCATGGTGAACCACTTGGAGTTTCCTAAACATGCTCAACAGTCTCTCTTACTTCCAGGCCTTCTGTACATTCTAGTTTGGGGTTTGATTTGTTTGTTTTTAATAGAATTCTGTTTTCCTACCCACCCCACTTAGCTAGTTATCTGCTTAGACTCATCTTGCTGATCTTTACACCTAAATTCTTCCAGAATGCTCGCCTTGACACTCCAAGACTGAGACAGATGCTAGGCTTCCAAAGCACTTTGTTCTTACTCCCATCCTAGCATTTATCACACAATAGATGCTGGTTTATTCACCCACTCAACCGGAGGTAACCTCTTTGAAGACAAAGATTATTGTCTTGTTCACCACTTATTCAGTGCTTTATTTAACAAAATGAGAACACACCTGCTCTGTATCAGTCTCAGAGCTGAGCGCTAGGCATACTAGAGAGATCAGAACAGACATGGGTCTCACCCTTATTGAGCTATGTGAAAGATAGAATCCAGTAATTTTGCACACAGTCTCACAACTGTACAAAGAAAACACATGATAACAGGTGTTATGATAAGGTGCAGAATGCTATCAGAACATATAACAAGGACCTAATGTAATCAACTGGGTCAAAGAAAGCTTCCCTTAAAAAGTGACACGACTGAAGATAAGTAAAAGTCAACTAGGCAGCCAAGAAAGAGCAGAAAGGGGAGGAAAGAAAGCCATTCTAGAATAAAGGAACATTATGCAAAGGTCCTGGAAAAGAAACTAATATGGAGTGTTTGAGAAACTAAATGAACACCACTAATCCCTGGCACAGGGCTTGTCGTCACCCTAATCCCTGGCACAGGGCTTGTCTGTAGAGAATTTTTTGAACAAATAGATAAAAGAATAAATGGATTAATGAATGAACAAATAAATGCAGCTGTGTGTGACTAACCAGATATCTACATATGATGTATATATTACATCATATAACATATTACATATTACATATATATTACATCATATGTATAGCAGATATACTCTCTTATACAATGTGTATAGGTGTAATTTTTCCATTGCTGTTTTTCATACTCTTCAATACTTGATGGCAGGCCTTTTTAGCATCAGGAAGTTATGCTAAATGACTAATTTAATAGGTGTGAATGCTTATTATTTGACAAATTCTTGTTCTTCTGCCAACAAATAGCCAGAGGTGAGAACAAAAATGGGCAGACTCAAGACAGCACATGTGTAATTAGGCAGCTTTATCAGGGCTCTGTGCTCTGCTTACTGTCAGATTCTGACCACCTATCAGGTGACTAAAGGCTCATCGCATTTCCAAGCCTTCCTCGCCCAGCTCCCTGGCAAGTTGCTGTGGAAGACACCGAGCCAACAGCCCAGCAGTAGTGTGGTGCATATTCAATGAACGCAAACACAAGCTAATTACAAAGAAGAGCTGCATGAGCACCCATCTCAGCCCTGTGCCCACACCTGGCCCATGCTTCTGAAATGCAATCTGCCACATTGTGAAAATATGGCAGTGGCTCACAGGCTTTGCATCTCTCTACAGAGATGTATTCTCATCATTTCTCTTATCTGCACTTTTACCAATCTTTTTACCTGATGGCCAACAGGGTAGGGGAGGGAATTACTACACGCAAATACATGGATTCTGGCTTCTGCTGCTGCTGACTGGTTCTATTCAAATTGGAGGCAACAATAGTGGCAGCAGGAGAGCATAATTTCCACAAGAATGGATCCTCAGAGGGTTTCCTTAGAGCTGTTAATCACTTCTAATGCCTCTAATTGTTACGCTTTTTACAGTCGCTAAATTGTGATTCACCCTCCTCAACTGCTCCAACCCAATCTTGGGAGCTATGCCTCTGTCCAATTTGTAAAGAGATTAACTTTTGGAATAAAAGTTGTCTTGTGGTAAAGAAATAAGAATGATGAAAATTCAAAAATTTTTTACAACCTTCCTGTTGAATTAGGTAATACTTAGTCAAAAGCCTAAAATATGTATTCCATTAGCCAAATAGCATCAGATTTTATGTGTGACAGAAACTAGCAAAACATCATGCATCCATGATGTAGCTATTACAGTGCATGTGACAGCACTTGACAACATGCACAAATAAGCAGTCCTAATACTTTTATACTTTTAGAGGATGACAACACGTGACTGTATGCTTATTTAAAAGAGAATCTGTAGATACACCATTTCACATAATGTCATGCATGAAGATGAGTGTACTGGAACTTCACTGGTAACTCAGCCCAACTTCCCTGAAAACACAGTGGTCCTCACAGATAGTCATCCTTCCTCTGCTTAAACACCACCTGGATGAGGCACTCCTGAAGCTTGCTCTTCCAATACTGTCTCTACTAATCACAAAGTTGCTTCCTTCTTCCATCATGGCAAAATCTATTCCTATAACTTTACTCAACCAGTTCTAGTACATCCTCTGTGATGATTTAGACAAATCTACCTGCTCTCCTCACAGAAATCTTTTAAAGTATCTGAAAATAGTTCTTAGTCTTCTCATCTTAACTTTTCAAAGAACTAATTCAAAATGCATTAAAGGCAGCTCTAGAGAACAATTTTATGTGGATTTGGAAAATGTGTACCTTAGAAAATAGACACATGGTATGTGTGATTTAGAAGGACATTATGTGTTATGATTTGGAAGGAAACAAGAAAGCAGGAGAGATCTAGGAGATCTATTTCAGGTAAGAGGAGCTAATGTGAGCTGCTTTTATTCCAGGGCGATAGTCTTTTATGTATATGTGCTCTAACTTGGGAAAATGGATAACTGTATTTATTCCTCCTCACTAGACTACACATTTCAAATGGTTTTCCAGATCATATTTATTTGTCATGCTCCATTCACATTTTTCACACTCAGTTCCTCTTTGATCATGCGCATTTAAGATGTTGGGCTGGGTAGAGAAGCAATTTAGGGCTATGAAAAAAAGTATCAATGGCACATGTCGGGATTGAACACATAACCACTGTCTCTTTTGCTTCGTAAGTGAGGCCACCCTAGGAATGGCTGAAGCCAGCATCTTAGACAGAGTAACTACTCATAAGTGTTACTATCTCAGAGTGAATCTGACAGGGACACTGAGCTGTTTATAACACTACATCCGGACATATCCTACATATAGGACAGAAAGGAAAGCCTGAGACATGAAAGAATTAATAAAAATAGTAATCTTTAAAAATTGGTAGAGAAGGAGACAATATACACCCGAGTTCTTCCATTGTTGTAAAAGGAAACTATAATTTGTTTGGTTTCATGGTTTATTTGGTAAAACGGTTATGTCCTTATGAATTCTTTTACTTCTGTAGCACAGCTGTGTTCATTTTTTGTCTCCTTCCAGTTTTTATACATCCCCACACACATTTTACATTGTTGAATTCATAACATCATCATACACACAAAAACACTTTGTGTTTGGCTTTTTCTTTTCACGTAATATTTCATCTCTTGCAGAAGCTAGGAGAATTTACAGCCGTAAGCTCTAGGTTGAGTCTCGCTCTGGAAAACTGCCTTTGGCTGAAGAGAACTACCTGGCCTACTGTCCTGTCCTGTAGTAAGCCGAAATATAAAGGCTTCCTTGCCTCTATGTGGGCAATTCTGAAGAGATCTGCTGAAACCTTTTTTGTGGCTGCATCACACAGCAGTTTCAACTTCTCCCTCTCCCATCATTCTACTTTCTTTATATTCTCAAGGGGAAACAGTCTGGTAAAACTATTAAGCTGCAAACACGTGTTACCTTTTTTGAAAAAGGATGACATGGAGAATGAAGTTGTAAACCACAAAGGATTATTCTCAGGCCTTGAAATCTAATGTGGTTTGCCTGGTTGGGTCATCGATCCTGAGGGTACCATCTAGTAGCACTCTTGAGCATAAATCTCCATCTCAGGGTCTGTTTCCTGGGGAATCATAGCTATGATAACATCATAAACAGTTTCTCACTGAAATAGCTGTTTGATGTTCTTATAAAAAGATTCATCATACTTTTTGATTGAACACTTCCTTATAGTTGGACAATTGGTTGTTGCCAACATTTTGTCAGTATAACAAGCATTCGATAAACATCAATCCATTATTTGATGTTTCTTCTTGTTCTGAATTATTGAATTATTTCTTTTTAAAAAATCTAAAGAGTAGGCCATTACTAAGATAAAGATATGAAGGTTTTCAGTCTACTGATATTAAAGCTTTATAGATTATATAGTATTGTAAACATAAGTCCAGTAGTAAGATATACTACCAGGATACTAAGGAATTGAGACAGATTGTTTTATACATTATGGTATCTTTGACCCAAGACACAGTATAGGATGCTTGAGAGGCCCAAAGAGAACAGAACAGTCTACAATTAACTTTGTAGCTAATTCTACTATATTTGGCAGAGTAAATCAGAAACAACAATGCCAGCACTCTGTACAAAATAAATATTTGTTGAATAAATGTATGAATGAATAAATGAATACTCAGGTTGCTTTAAATTTTAATTAAAATTCAAGAGTGCTCATTAATGTAGAAATGTAGAAAATGTACATTAATGTAGAAAATATGGAGTGGATACTGAGAGGCCTCTGGCTTTAAGTTCTTAAATTGTTCCCATTCCAAAACGAAAGTGATGGTGGTGGTAACAGTGATAGCACATGTGGGCATGTGTTGGATCCTCTTTTATGCTGAAGCTAGGAGAGAGACTAAGAAGGAAGAATTGCAGAGGAGTAAAATAAAGTAATAATTAAGAAAAGCACTCATAGTCACCTAGAAAACAATAAGCAAAGTTTGTTATTAACACACCAGGACACACCCACAAAATTAACAGAAAGGCGTGCCAGAGATTGGAAAATATTAGTGAAAATCCAAATCCTTAAATTCGGAGCAGACGAGAAAGGAAGATGTGAAGTTGTATGCGGTATATCTAGTTTGATACACTGGCAGATCCTACAGACATAACATAAGAATTATTCCCTGTCCTCATCTTTTAAAATGATCACTTTATAAATTACATAAATGTCTAATCATTATGTTGTGCACCTAAAAGTAATACAATATTATATGTCTACTGTAATTGAAAAATTTTTTCTAATTTTAATTCCCCAAGAATCATTTCTCAAATTAGGCGGATCTCTCAAAGCCGTGAGAGCAAAACTTGTTCATTCCGATCTGCGCCCTGTCACTCATATTCCCTCCCTTGGAATCTCCAAAAGAGAGCAGCCCCCACTGGGCAGGCACAAGTAGAGGCGACAAAGAGAAGGGCAATTTACTTTTTAGAGAGGAAGGCAAAAAAACAGAAGCAGGAGAAAGGAAACTATACCAAACGCTTTATACTTATAGATATTTTAATATTTAATAGGTAAGCTTATAGCTACCTCATCTAAAAGAGATATAAAACAAAACTGTCTGAATTTGGAGGTCTTATTTTTCCCAAAAACTTTTATCACTTCCCTGACACTCTTTAACTCCTAAGGAAAACAAAAAGATATATGAGAGATCTTTCTTAATATTCAAAAGCAAACAAAAATGCATTACCCAAAAGGTCATCTAAATCTAGTACCTGACAGGAAAAAAAGGTCATAAAGCTGCAAGATTTTGAATTCACACACAATGAAAGATGTCACACTCTTTTCAAAGTACCCCTTTAGTATGCTGCAGAAAAAAGTCATAATTAAAAGTAAAAAAAATAAATAAAAATAAAAAATAAACAAACAAAAAAACATGCTGGCTTTTCTCTTCTGGGCCCACTCCCAAGGCTTGCCAGATCATTGCTGCTATTTCCTTTCTAGTTTCCAGAAGGATGTCAAAGGTCATCATAGTTCATTTTTTTCTATCCCACTAACAGTGACAGTTGGCCTGGTGCCCTAGAAGGCATAGGCATTTGAGGTTTTTCTTAGCCTATGACTATGGTAACTTTGTTCTAGGCACTCAGCTCTGTCGTTCTAAATGCAAATCTCACAATATGGGCAATGTTCTTTTTAAACAATGACCAATAAAGTTAAATTCTGCTGTTTTCAGATCCTACACTCCAGTGAAGCTTACTACTAACATCCTTGTTTCGCTCATCAGAACTATCCAAGGATTTAACATAAATAAGATTGAAGCCAAGAGAAATAAAGCTCCTATTTGGAAATGCCAAAATTTATTCTATCCCATAAGTCTCTTCTATCTGCCTAACATTTATACACTGTGAAAGCAGGGACACTGGTTTGTGAATACCACTGTACTTGGATTTTTGCTTCCTATTAGCAACTAGATTCATCCTATCATTTAATTAAAGATTTTTTCTCCAAAAGATTGGGGTTGTGAGGTCCACAACAGCATAAAAGTGTATATGTTAGTGTATGCAAAGATTGAGAGAGTGAGAGAGGGAAGTTAAGGAGAACTTAAGAGGACCTCAGATGACATTTTATCTACCTCGTATGTTTGCTTATGGTCCCAAAGTTTGAAATTTGAGGATAATTCACTTAAACCCCACTATTTCTATACAATTAAGGTTTTAAAGAATTTAATATGTATCTAAAATGAACACTATTATTTAAACTGATACTTCATTTGTTTATTTCAACAAGAAGGGAAATGAATATGCAGCATACAGTAGATGCTTGGTCCTCTTATTAATTTAAAAATCTGAGCAGTGGTAATAATTTTAACCATATATAGTTATAGTCACAGGATTTTCCATCATCTTCTAAACGGTTCACTTTACACTCTTATTAGCTTGATTTAAAAAAATCGAGCTTCTTAGTGTGAGTTCCTGCTTCAAGTGAAGATTCTATTTAACTAATTGTACACATTGCCATATAGAGAAGCAGAAAGCACTACTGCTAAATATAGAAACACTTTTATAGCACACTGCAATATTACCTAATGACTGATGACAGACTGTGAAAACTAAGTTACCTTGAGTATTTAAAATGTCAGGAAAGCAATCAAAAACTCAAGAGTCTGCAGAAGAGATTATGTCAATGATTGATGAGGCTTTTGAATTCAGGGAGAGTGTTTGGGAAGTCCAAAACTGTCATAACCTAGGAGTAAAAAAATTAAAGAAAGGAGTATGTCCCAGTATAGATATCACTCACTATAGTAACAAGAAAATAGGTAACAAGCAATAGAAGGAGGCAGCAGTTTTATCACTTTTATTGTTCTGGAATGTATGTTATTATTCTTGAACAACATTTTCTTATGTGCAGAAGAATAAATAAAATGATCTGAAACATGAAGGAACTTATCACCTATTGTGATATCAAGTGCCCTGGAATATTAGATAAACAAAGTGGGACTATGTTCAGACACTAATCTAATTTCACCTTCAAGGTCCATATCACTAAATCAGGTTATAAGTAAGACCATGAAACTTGAGGAAAATAAGCTCCATAGATGGGCTCCAATCTGGACACTGATTATGTAGAATTGGGTGCCTTCAGGGATAGTGGTAGAAAAAGCAAAATCATTTAAGTATAAAAATAGATTACAAGCTCTTAAAACTCATTTATGTTTGTTTAGTTTACTTTTGAAATTTTTTAAATTAGGGTTACAACCAAGTAAAAATAGAAATTCCCTTTGGACTTATGATTTATTTTAAATATAATTTTATTCAACAATTTTTAGAAATGTTTCATTTTAATATAATTTCACTGAGAGGAAAGTTACAGTAATAGTACAAAAAATTCCCAAATTCTTTTACCAAGATTCACTAATTTGTTAAAAATTTACATCATCTGCTTTATTATTCTCTCTCCCCTTCCCTTTCACACACACACACAGACACACACACACACACACATCTGAAGGTAAGTAGCAGACATCATACTCCTCTACCCTTAAATACAAAGATGCTCCCTTACATAAACAAAGTACAATTATAAAGATGAGGAAATTTAATGTTAGTACAATACTATCTAATCCACATTCCATATTTAAATTTTGCTTATTGTCCTAATGTTCCTTATAGCTGTTTTTTTTCCCTAGTTCAAGATCCAATAAAGGATCATCCACTATTTGTTTGTCTTGTGTCTTTAGTTTTCCTTCCTCTAGAATAGTTCCTCAGTCTTTCTTGGTCTTTAAAAAAATATTTCTTGGGTATCTACCTTTCTAGGCACTCTGCCCTGTTGATGTGGTAATGAAGGGTTAAACATGGCACTTATCCACCAGGTACCCACAGGCAAATTGAAGAGAAAGATAAGTAAATAATTAGGAAGCACATAATAAAACGCACTATAATAAAAGTATAAGCTGGATACTTCTCATTTTTATCAGCTCAAAATCCTTGCCCTCTGGATCTTTTTTCCTCTGGAGATAGAAAAATACTTCTATAACCAGAGTCATCACTGGCAAAAGTTATTGATAAAATATCTTTAAATTCAAGGAGTCGGCCAAAGTAAGAAACAGGAATGATTCTTTTAGGTGAAAGATATATTACAATTATCATTTATTTTCAGAAACAGAAATTTTTAACATGGTAATAAAGACCTATGCTCCTTTTCTGAGAAAGCTAAATTCAAATCTAATTTCAATCAGTTATTAGCTTTGTGATCTTGAGTAACTCACGATCTTGGCCTTATTTCATTTGTAAATGGCTAACTATAGAGTTTAACAAGGAACAAAATAATATATGGGAAAGTTTTTTATAAATAGTAAAGCACTATGTGATTTACTTATATGTATATGTATATATGTGTGCATAGATGTACTTATGTATATAGGTATATGTGCATGTATGTATATAGAGAGACAGAAAGAGAATGAGAGTAGAGAAAGCTTAAGGATGCATTTGATATCTGGATTTTTTTTTTTTTTATGATAGGGTTTCCCTCTCACCACATAAAAGAGTTTTGAATCTCAAATTTCTCAGTCTATTTTGGGATAGTGCTCCCACTTCTCTTGGGATGGCTGTTTTCCAGTGTCCACACACAAGCAGCCTTTGATTTTGTCCACTAAGCAGAGAAGTTCTATTCCTTGTGTCATATGACTTCCCATGAGCTTCAAGACTCACAGTGCCAGGAGAGCAGAGATTATGTCTGCCTTGTTGTCAAATCTCTAGAACTAGCACAGGCCTGATACACAGAGAGTACTCGACAAATATTTGTGAAATGGATAAACACAGTAGGACCCTGTCCAGCCCAATATACTATGACTCAGCATCACTGCCTCATTCTTGAGGCAACTGCTACTCAAACATCAGTCAAGAAACCAGAACTTTCATCAACTTCTTTCATATCAGGGTAAATGATGTGAACATTGAAACAACAGAAACACTATAGAACTGTAGAAATACTATTAGAATTGCTTAAATGAATTAAAAATGATTATCATTAATATATTTATTATTTATGCCCTTGTCACTCTCTTTTATATTCTATTCCATTATATTTCTTCATAACACATATCACTAGGAAGTTAGCATTTTTTTGTTATTTGTGTACTTTCTTTGTTGTTGTTGTCTGCCTCCCCACTTTGTTTTTCTCTTTGTTGATCCCTAGGACAGTACCTGAAAAAAGTAGATACTCAATAAATATATATATTAATGGAAAAAAAGTACTTGAAAAGTGTTTCTTTAATAAAGCAAATATTCTCTACCATATTATATATACATATCTCTGGATCAATAAACCTTTTCCTATAGTTAATACAATAAAATTTAGTTCAGCTAAAGCCCCAGTGATCATTTAGAACCTTTAAAGAAGTTTTGTAGATTCGAAACAAGTTAGAGGCTCTTGATAACTCAAGGTGTCATCTAAAAAATTAAGCGTAAATATGGCACAAAAGCAAAAAGTAATGACAAATTAAGAGAAGTAAACTTTTAAATGCCTCATAGATCTGCAGTTCCTTTTTATTAATATGTAGAATTGAGAATCAGAAAAATGAAAAAAAGAGTATGATAACAAACAAAAAAAAGAGATAAATGAAAAACAGTCTGAGGTACTAAAAGTGAATGAAAAGGTAAAAGAAGTGTTGTAATATTGTAGGAATACACGGAATCAGGAGAAACAGGATGAAAAATAGAAAAATTATGGCAAACCAGGCTATTTTCAGTCAAAGTTTTCCAGGCACTAATCACTCAGTGGAACAACACATGAGAAGCAGGATCATTTGTCACTGTTCTGCTTATTCTCTGGCTGAAATCTTTCTGGCCTCTCCTTTGTAAAGATCCTCTAATGATGCTGCTTTATGAAAGCTCACAGACAAGTATAAACTTCTCTTTCCCACAGCAGCTACAAACTCACTCTATTGCCCACTTTATTCCTCCTCCCCCTAGGCTAACTCTGTCCTCTGGTAACTAATAGGATTTCTAGTCTTAGTAGTAGTGGAGAGAAAAATGTTACTACTTAAGCCGGCATTGCATTAAAACTATGTGTAACCCACTATTTCTTACATCAGTTGAACAAAAATCCACCACACATCTGTGCAAAGTTAATGACATAGAACGAAGAAAGGGAGAGAGCCACCCGGAACTAGATATGGGACCTACCAGGAACTAGTTATGCCCACTTACACAGAGACAGGAGGAAATCAGAAAAAGACATGATATCATAAATGTATGGTGCAGATGGTGGCAGCCTAAGCCAGCAGTCCTCAGCATCAAGGAGATTTGGTACAGATAAAAAAAAGCATGACTAGAACACAGAATATCTAGCAGGAAGCAAGCATTAAGCCTGAATCCAGAAGACAAAGGGCAGTGAATGGAAGCAGGGCCCCAGTTCCTGTTTAGGGTTCAGAAGCAGAATTAAAAGTCTTGAAGAGATGTGGAATAAGTAAAAGGAATTGAGTGGTGTACAGTGCAGCACCCCACTCTCAGAAACAAGGCAGAATAAGAAATCCAGATTCTAGAACCTCAAGTAGCAGTAAGTATAACTTGGTACTAAATTCCATAAGAATTAAACTAAAGCTTCTTAAGCATCCTTGCCTAGAAGCGGGACAGCTTTAAATTAAGGTGACAAATCATGGCTGCACACTACAATTATCTTGGGAGCTTATTCTTAAAACTACAAATTCCTACTACCAATCACAATATCTGAGTATAGTGTCTATAAGCCTCTTTTTTTTTTTTAATGTCTCCAGATGATTCTACTATACAATCACTAGTAGAATCCACTGTTCAAAGGTCTGAAGTAGAGATAATTATTTCTGGGATTAGGATTCAAATCAATAACCCAAAATATATCTCTCTAGAAGGGCAAAAACAAATTCATCAATGTTAAAATAAAAACTGATATTTTCAGAGTTGGCTTTTCCTCTTTTTTCCTTGTCTAACTATGGACAAAGTTCAATCCTGACCAGTATGTATGAGTCAGAAATTACTTTAGCATTCTTGCTGATGAAAATCACATCTGCTTTTTCCTCAAACAACTCCTGTGAGTGTGACCCATTGGTTTCTCTTCATATCTGTCACCAACATTCCTCTAACTTCAAATGAAATTCTCCCCCACACCATCAATGATTCACCTCTTCTGTGAGGACCTGCAGCTGGTTCTTCTGACTCCCCTTCTCTACGTGGGAAGTAAAGTCCAATCCTTCATATTCCCAACCATTCTCTATTACCCAACAACCTACTCCAACTGAATCGGCAGCATAACAGTAGTAGATAGCAATGAACAGGCTGTCCACATAGGCTCAAATAAAATTCATTTATATCACAGGGGAAAATTCTGACTAGTATTTCCAAATCTATATCTTTTCTCTTCACCCAAGAAAATTATTATTTCTCATCTTAAAGTTAAAACCACATTTGGTGGAAATAAAGAGCAAAAAACATGATAAGTCAGGAATTGGAAGTATGGGCTCAGTTACACAACATCTGAAATGAATCTCATCTCACTTTAACTACCTACCATCACAGATAACATTAAAGGGAAAGAGAACTCCAAAACACCTACAAAAATCATCCACAATACATAATTGTCCATAGTTTGCTACATAGAAAATAAAACATTTGAGAATCTTTTATGCAGGGCTAATGAAAAACAAATTGAGATTAGTATTTCTGCTTTTTAAAAATAGACTGACAGTGAGATAATAACCATGTTATCTCATATGTACCATTTATATATATCATATATAAAAGCCTTAATTTGACTAACATCTTGATTGTGACTCAGAATATTCTACTCATCAAATTAATTTTAATAAGCTGTGATAAAAATGCTATTAAAAACACTTAAAATTGACTGAAGTGCTGAACTCAAGGCTAATAAGAATGACAACTCATCTAGCTTAGAATCGAGAATTTTTCAATTTAATTCTAATCTTACTTAAAATTTTCGTTAATTTTTTGGGCTATATAAACAGCATGTTATTAAAAATGTATTGTTGAGTCAAGGCTAGAATTATGCAAAGAACAATAAAAACAGAGACATAACAAAATGGGCCAAAAGTAAAATTTGACTCACAGGTAAGAAATGATTAATTTAGTAAATAACAGTCAAATAAAAAAGAAGAAGTAAGAGGAAGAAGGGAAGTAGTGTGTTCATTTGAGCTAAAGATTCAAAAGGAGTAAAGGCAAAAAATAGTATTTAAATTCAAAAAGCAAATGGGTGAAATTGCTATGAATTTACTCCATGAGACAGCAACAAAAATGACCTATGAGTTGGACATATGAAATAATATGGGCCCACAATCATTTTTCATATATATTAAGGAAAAAATAAACTTTCTAATTCAAAGGAAAAACAAAAATAACGATTACTCTTTTGTAATAGAAGCAGTTGAGGAGGGTCAATAAGTAATGCAGCAGACTCTTACATCAGAGCCTTAGTCTTCCTGCCCTTCCCAACAAGCTAATGGCATGACCCTATACAAGTAGCTTGACCTATCTGTGCTTCTATTTCTTCTGTTCTAAATGAGACATAATTTTTTCCCCCATTAGGAGTTTTGCAGATATTAAATAGAAGTGATACCTATCTCCTGAGAAAAGAGCAATAGGAGATATTTTAAGAGGCTTGAGAAATCTGCTTATGAGTAATAAGAGTTAGAGTTTAGTGAGTTGACTCACTGACCACTGACAGTGTTGAAAGGAATTATACTACAGCAAGCTGGGGACTAGGAGAGCATAATGATATTAACAAAGACAGTTTGTGGCATCTTATACTTTTAACATCTTCAAAAAATAGGATTACAAGTCATACCATTTCAAAGTTACACCCAAATTCCTAAAAGATTTCATTTGCTCTGTATAATGCTGGCTAACTCTATTCCGGGAACTTATTTTTAGCAAATCAAAGAAAAAGATTCCACTTATCTGTACCATGGATCATTTATGCTAAAAATCTGACTATGAATTTTTTAAGCAGTATCTAAATTAAGTCATAAAATCTTGGAAAAGCACTCAGAATGACAACACAGGAAAACAAAATTTTTATAGTTTGCATGCTGAAATTGTAAGGAGAAGGCAGGTGCTATTTTTGTTTATTAAAATGTCGAGGGAAAAAGCACATCTACTAGAATGACTAAAATCCAAAAACTGATAATACCAATTTCTGGAGAGAATGAAGAGAATGGTACAACCACTCTGAAAGACACTCTGATAGTTTCTTACAGAGCTAACCAAAGTCCACCAATTACAGTTCTAGGTATTTTTCTAACTGGATTGAAAATTTACATCTACATAAAAATGTGCAAAGTGAATTTTTATAGCGGGTTTACTCATAATTGCCAAAAACAGAAGCAACCAAGATGTCTTTCAATAAATGAATAGATAAGCAAATTGTGGTACACCCATATGAAGGAATACTATTCAGAAGAAAAAAAAAAAGGAATGAGCTCTCAAGCCACACAAAGACATCTATTAATTTTAAATGCACATTGCTAAGCAAAAGACACCAGTGTGAAAATGCTACATACTGTATGATTCCATTTATATGACATTCTGGAAAAGGCAAAACTGTAGAATGGCAAAAATATCAGTATTAGCCAGGGATCTTGTGTAAAGAGAGAGGTGGGATTGAATAAGTGAAGCACAGGAGATTTTTTAGGGCAGTGAAATGTATCCCTCATGATACTGTAATGATGGACACATGACACTATGAATTTACCAATACTCATAGGATTGTACAGTACAAAAAAAAACCTTAATGTATGCAAATTTTAAATATATAGAAATAACTCTGTATTACAAATGTATGAAAAAATATCAGTGAAGGTGATGGAGAAGAAAGGTGCTGACCTACGTACCCTGGGAAATGAGTGGAGTCTGCAAAACTCCATACGTTAACTCTGTACTCCAAAACTGCACATAAACCCTGTGCTCTAGTTGACAAAACTGCTTCCCAAGGGAGTGTTAACAATTCTGAAACAACTACATTACACTGAATTCAATAATTAAGTAGATAGATGGCTAAAGAGAGCCAAATTCCTCACTACCTGGAGTAGGAGTTTACAGACAAGAATGATCCATCCATATGGTAATGGATTAGAGTTGGACACATAGGTATGAGCTCATATTAGCATAATATAGATATAGATGGACACATACAGAAATATTTATAGATAGGCAAATAGACAAAAGTTAGTACACACAAACATATTTCCTTGCTGTCAACTGAGAGAGCCTAGAAGCAACAATATCACAACAAGATCTTGGTTTCCATCACCATTCTCCAATCAAAGAAACCAGGACCCCTTGAAGAAATGACTAATTCTAGGACTGGGGCAGAAAATAAACAAAATGAGTCTGGAACATCTTATAGTGCTAAAAAGTAACGAAGTGCTCAAAACACACATGTGTACTTGCATGTTGTATCTACACAAAAACATGTAAGTGAATTTTTATAGCAGGTTTATTCATAATTGCCAAAAACAGAAGCAACCAAGATGTCTTTCAATAGGTGAATGGATAAGCAAACTGTGGTACACAAACACACACACAGAATGATGGGCATATGTCGAAGTGCATAGGAGACAACTGAAAGAGCTGACCAGTACTCTTCAAAACTGTCAAGATTATCAGAAACAAGGAAACTATGAGAAACTGCCATGGCCAAGAGGAGTCTAAGGTGACATGACAACTAAATCGAATGTGCTATCTTGAGTAGGATTCTGGAACAGGAAAAAGACAGGTAAAAATTAAGAATATCTGAATAAAGCATGGAATTCAGTTAATAATAATGTATCAGTACTGGTTCATTAATTGGGACCTGAGAACCATCTTAATGTAAAGATGACATTAATAGGGGAAATGAGGTGAAATACATGAGAATTTTGTTCACAAATTTTCTACAAATCTAAAACCACGCTAAAGTTTAAAATTTATTTTTAAAAACTTAGAAGAAAAAGTAAAACCCTATCTACTGAAAAAAATCAGAAAAGAGGATAATAGACAGTCTGACGAATTTAGAATGTGAGATGTTGCCCTCCCACACGAAAAAGAGGTGTTGGACAGTTACTAGTCATAGGGAAACAATACATTAGAGATAAACTGATACAAAAAAAAAAGAGTAATAAAAATGACTGTCATGCTTTTCCAGTAAGGAGATAAGCTAAAGCAATGTGGAGAAATTTAGCAGGAAAAATGGGAAAAGGCTTATCCTAAGTTTCAGGAAAAAAAAAAAATGCTTCTAAAAGAAAAAGAATATCTATGGGAGGAGAGAAAGCGCTCCACATTTCTGCTCAATATACTTGTATCTTCTAAAACTGATCTGCATAATATAAGTATCAGTTTTTATTAAAGTGTTTATTTTGTACATATTAGAGGCAGTGTCCACATTCAGTGGTCTCATTCCTTTTCAGGCCTACCTACTACACCTAATCATTTCAGGAAAAGTATGTAGGCAGAGAGCAAAAAACAAAAGTTCTTTTCAATTTACACAGAACCACTATCTAAGCTCTCTGTTAGGAATTATTAAACAAGATACAGTGACCATATTCCTTAACTTATCCATTAAAAATATCAATGGCATCAGAAATACAGCTTTTTGCAAGCTTCATGCCAGGCCAGTGACATCTAAAATTAAGCTAAGCCACCTATGTACCAAGATCAGCTTGAAATCTTGTAGCCAAGAGAACTGGTATAGTGTTTACAACACAAAACTATGAAATCATGTTTGTGTCATGATGGCAAACACCATTACCCTTAATTTGCATTGCCAACACCTCAAATCTAATGAAAAAAATACTGTTTCTAAACTGAAAATGATCCAAATTACAATGAAACTGCACTCTTCTCAATACCAAAGAGAAATAGTCTTAAACATTTTTGATACTGCTGGTCACATACAAGCAAGTATCCCAAGTAGATTTTGAAATAGTAATAAACTAAGTAAAACGTAATATCATGACAATTCTCATAATTCAGAGAACTAGAAAGCTTTGCGCAATAAGGATTAGAGGGGTGATGCAAAATCAACCTCAGCCCAACAACTCTGGAAGGTAACACGAAGCAGCGGAAAGAACATGGGGTTAGGAACCAGAATGACATAGGTTTAAATCCTGCTTTTGTGGCTTGTCATCGCTGATGAAATAACTTAACAAGTGAACGGCTCTCAGTATTAGTTTCCTCATCTAAAAAAAAAATGAGCAAAATTGACCTCCCAGGTCTGATGCAAACATTAATTTGTGAATATTCAGTAATAAAAGCAAACACTTAGGCAACATTTGTTATATATCAGGCTGTTCTAAGTACTTTAAATAAATTAACTTATTTAATCTTCCGAACAATATTAGGAGGTGTGTAATTATATTATCCCCATTTTACAAATGAGAAATATAAAGTGTAAAAGATTAAGTAACTCATTCCAGTTCACATAGCTAGTAAGCAGAGAAGCACAGTCTAGCTTGTTCTCTGCTCTAAATCACTACATTACAACAGCGTTATCAAATCGGGGCCCCTCTAACCACCTTAACTCCAATTCATTTCAGTAAAATACTGACACTATTTACTCTTAATGAAAGAGAAAATTGGTCAGTTAAGAAATTACAATAACAAAAACTATATTGGCAGAATTTATTTATTGCTATCAATCTTAATTGATCAATAAAAACAGTAAAGGGTTACTGCAACCAACTAGTTCTCCAAGATGCTAAATATGTTAAACATATTTCAATTCAATAAACAACTCTATGATTAAGAGTTATTCTGAGAAAACCTCCAAGGTAATTTTAACCTTATGTAAGGCTGACTAATTCTTCAGTTTTATGACCAATTAAAAGGCTGCTAAATGCACATTCCAAATCACAATAAAACCAAAAAGTACATGCAAGTTAATATATAAGCAACAAATTATTGCTTATAAAAAATAAACAACGACAAAAAGCTCCATACCAGCTAACGATTCTAGAATCTGTGGTACTGTATGGAGAGTTCTGCTTTCACAGTGTTTCGATGTCCCTGATACCAGGAAAATATTGTGAGGTATAAGCCCCAAAGGTCGTCTCCTCTCTTCTCCTCACTAGCACTTCCCCCCAAAAAAAAATCCAAAAGACCTTTAAAACAGACAAAACTTTAATGAATATTCTTTTACAATTCATGTCCTTCCTGATTATTTTGAGAGAAAATGCACTTAGCAAAGGCAGTATAAAGCTATACTTTGTTAATACTTAATAAACAACTGAGGTTTACTAAACCAGCAAAACTTAGTTTGCTATAATTCATCATAAATGAATTACCTAGAGCTCTCACTTTTATTTGATTCCTATCCTACTGCAGAATGACTTTTCCCACACCATCTCCTCCATCTTATAGCTCTTAATGCTCTACACTGAAACACCCACCACCCCTTTAATAATATTAAAACTGAAGTAGTCATAATCTTTGTTTGTTTTATGTGGTATTATGGCAAAGGGAGCTATGCATTTTACCATCTTTCTCCCTTAACTCTCCCTACTCATTCTCTGTCTCTGTCCCCGCAACATCACCTAAATCCATGCCATAGGAACAGGTGGCAACACTTTAGTAACAAACATGGTATAGACCCTTTCGTGCTTTATCACAGATGCGTTGTCACCCATTCAACCACTACAATTCCCAAGAAAATAATGCCGCAACTCACAAGCGTAGAAACACATTTTTGTTACTTAATTGGAGCTAAAAATAGGCTTTGTAGATTATGGTTGGAAAAGGTTTACATTTTTCAGACAACTAAAATTAGAAGATCTTTTTGGTATGCAAAAGACTTGTACCAAATAAAGCAATAAATTTAACACTACAAGTCTCTAGCAGGGAAGGCATGGTTCACAACTATATTTCTTTGTATAGCCTTTTTCCAGAGTTTAAAAGCCTCTTTAGAATGCTATACTACATTATCACAGAGTAGTATACTGCATTATCACAGTGCCAGTGCACCAAAATGAGATGGAGAGATAGATGACAAGAAGCAGTCAGTACTTAATATCCCTAATTTGTAAATGATGAGACAGAAATAGCAACAACTGGTTTCTAAGCCAACAAAATAAAAATAAATGGCAAAAATGTTGCTGTCTGGAAATAGTTCTTTCCCATTATTAGCCAGGCATGGACCACTCTGTAATGAGCATGTGTTTCCAGGGAGTCCTAGGAAAGCAGCTACAGAACAAAGGCATGACACAGGCATTGCGGTCTTCTTCAACAAGCTCGCTCTCTCTCTCTCTCTCTCTCTCTCTCTCGTCAGGTTCCTCTTTTTATACCATGCCAACCGCTAACCCCAAACTTCAACCTGAGAAGCCAGAAAATAACCAAACTATCTACAGGAGTTCATGCAGAATCAATAGAGATGATCATTTTGAAAGAAGTAAAATTTGCTATTTTGATCATATTTTCTGACCCATGACTTAAACTCTCTTTTGATAATAGATGAAGTATAAATAACATACAGACACTACCAGTCTCTGTCACAACCCTGTAATAGGTTAAAAGGTGAGAAAAATATGTATTCCCCAATTCCAGCCCACCAATGTTCTAACCATACTCCCCAAGGGTGATTAATATAAACCACAAAGTTGGAAAATTGCCCTCGAGCATCCACAGAGAAGGTTTTCAGGTATCAATATTTGTCTGAACCTGGTGGGAACTATCCCTCCATTCCAAACCCCCATACCAAAAAAAGGCTTCCTTTCCTATACAGTTTTTCTGTCCAGTGAGTTGATTGATTCTTGCATTCTCATACATGATTGCACAGAAGAATTTAAATATAATTTTTTTAAAAGATGAAATCTAAGCAAGCCAATATTAATCATAATTCAGTGATCTGTTAAAAACAAAGCTTTCACTGATTATGACCAGTAAAGCTGTTGGATCCATGTGGCAGCTGGTCAACAGGTGGTAGGCATTTTGTTTTATTCCTCAGAAATTTAAATTCTACCAGACTGTGCTTTTTTACATTTAAGGAACAACCATAATTACTTAGTGGGAAAAAAATGAGACCTAATATCTCTTTTCTAGAAAAATGTAATATATATGGAAATACAAACCCTGTTATACAGTCACCTTCTAAATTATAAGCATCTAGCTTAAAACTACTCATTCCTTAATGTCATCAGATAGCACACTATCTGCTGCTCTTTCCACTCATACTTAATCTGCATCTCATGGCAACGTTTTTTAATTAAAAATTATTGGGGTGATATTGATTAATAAAATAAAATAAATTTCAAGTGTACAATTCAACAGTATGTCATATATATATATGTTGTGTTTTGTATGGACAACTAAGCTGTGCTGGGCCACAGTGTCATCTGGTGGTTACTCTGTCAAATATTCTGACCTAGAGTTTTCTTGTATGAATGGTGCACACTCATTTGCAAGTCATGGTTCAGATGTCATCAGCACCCCTCATATATTTATCTAACTTGAATATCTCATGCTCCCTCTAACTTGCTAAAGCTCTGCATGGGGAGCATAAGGAAAGGAGATATGAGGGGCAGGGAAATATTTAGAAACTGGATAAGTAAAGGGAAACTTTCCAAAATATTAAATATCCTTCCACCAACATTCTAATACATCTCTCTTAGCGGAACATTGTCTCACCTCAACCCTTGAAAATCACAATGTGTCAAGAGAAACAGATGTTACTGATGGAAGAGTGGTTGAAAATACAATATCATAAAACTGAAAAAAACAAACAAACAGCTCTTGGGCAATGCCCATCTCCATCCTCCCTTTATTATCATCCCTCATATTTTCAATAATAAGATTGCTTAGGTAGTATGACATTCTTATAGCTGTACTAAGATTGAGATAAGTAAATCTCTGGCCTTCTTTTTCACTGTTCATTAGTGTTTTGCATGCTATTATTATAGATAAACCACTTATATCTATATGTATCCTCTCACAAAAGTTCCATGGTCTTAGTATAATATTTTGTGTTTACAAAAGTGATGTAGGATAAAAATATAGTCATAGATAGCTGCAGTCCCAGCTTGAGCGTAAAAGCCAGGTTTACCTCTGGGAGTCAGATATGTTTAGAAAAATCTGGTAGACTCATGGGTTGAGGTCACCTGAAATCTGTTTCTAGAAGGGACTCAGATGTCTCCAGGGAAGGTACTTACTCTAAAAGGAAAGAAAAGCAAACAAGTTTGCCCCAGTCTCCATCATCAGATTCTGAGGGAGACATGATTCTACTTCCATATAGTCAGTCACTAAGATTTGTTCTTCCCTACCAACACCCTCCGCCACTCCATAGATTCCTATCTGAGTCATAAGGAAAAAAGGATGATTCAAAAAAAAAAATTGAAAGAGGTATTTTTCACTAAAACCCTCTGTAAGACATTAAGGCAAAATATATTCCTGCTTTAGTGTCTACTTTGCATACAAACAACACAGCTCTAACACCCCAAGAATATCAGATAGTAAGTTAATACGATAACATGGCTCATTATGGGACCTTAATGTTGTAAGATTTGGTGCAGTTTGCAACAGCATCCCTTAGTTATTTTTGGAGCATCCAAAAACAGCCACCCTGTCATAAACACTAATATCTTCAAAGTAAACACACACACAGCCACATGCAGGGCACGAAGACCTCAGTAGATGACCTGTCTCACTGCCTCCGAGTCCACTATGAGAACATATGATCCACCCTCCAGCCCCAAACAGGACCTCCCAGAAATAAGGAAGTAATAGTAATAGAAATAATGGAGTATGGGCTTTGAGAGGACAGATTAAGAGCCAGAGAAATATGGATTACAGGAAGCTAATCATACTAACATAAGAAAAGTTTCTCTGGAATGTATTTTTATTACAATATTTCTCAATATCCAGGTAAACGTCATGCGTGTAATTTCCACTTAAACATCTTCAGGAGTGTTGAAATTAAATCTCTTGAAGACAAGGTATTAATTTTCCATAGCTGCCACACCTCTCATTTGTAAAAAATTAGAGCATTTACACCTTTACTTTTCCTCTCCCCCTCGCTCAGTCTCTCTTAACCATATAAGTATATAGTTAATATACCGAGTATATTAGCAGTACACTGAAGAATTCCTGAGACGTCTTCAATTTCCTCTTTGTTGGAATGGTCTGCATAGGAGCATCTGTTAGAGATATTGTGGAAATTCTTTTCTGCATCCCTATAACTAAGAAGAAAACAAAATTAGCACATGGAGACATTTTTTAAAGCATCTGCGAATGTACTCATACGCATATGCACAAGCACACATAGTCTACGCTCTTAGCATAACATTTTAACATAACCAAAGCTTTAAGACAATTTCTGACATAATCCACCATTAATATCAGCATTAGTAGTGTGGACCTGGTATCAGAGACAATCATTAATAAGAAAGCTACGTTTGAAAAAATAAATAAATAAGGAAAATCAGAAAATATATTAGCTTTGTAAAACTAATGTTTCCTTATCTGAGTGTTTCATGGCTGTTGGTAATCTGTTTCTATAAAGAAGCTGCCTAGAAAAAGAATAAGTAATAGTACTAATCTGGTATGTTGGCACTGTATTGAAAGTAAATATGTCTTTTTTTTTTTTTGAAAGCAAATATGTTTTAATCTCTGTCACAGACGGCCAAGAAGATAGTAGTATGGTACATGGATAACAAGTAGGCAAATAAATTGTTTAGAGTCTGACAGAATTTGAATCATGGTCCTACCATTTTTATGTATTAACATATAATTAATATACAATAATATTAGTTTCCGGTGTACTACGCAGTTATTCAACATTAATATACATAATGAAGTGATCAACATGCTACATCTCATAACCATCTGTCATCATACAAAGTTGTTTCAATATTGACTATATCCCCTATGCTGTACATTATATCCCCATGACTTATTTTATAAATGAAAATTTGTACCTCTTATTCCCCTTCACGTTTTTTTTTTACCATTTTCTACTTGTGAGACTTTGGGCAAGTAACTTAATCTCTATCAGTCTAACTTTCCTCCTTCATAAAATGGAGATGCTTCCTAGAGTTCTTGTAAGGGCTAAATGACAAAATGCCTATGTAATCAGATATTAACTGGAACTTTTCCAGTTGCCTCTGTATTAGAGCTAAGACACCAAGTTGAAGACAACAGGAGCTAAATGCTCCCACACTCCAAAAGAGCAGCCAGAAAGACCAGACATCTCCTTCAGAACTTAAGAAGTGACTAAACAGCCACTGCCACTGTCACCCCACCGGCACCTTACAGAAGCAAAGAAACAGAAAAAATCCAAAAGGAAATCTTCAGAAGAGTTAGTAATTGGCCTAGGAAGAGAGGGTTGTTGTTTCCCCCTCCTCTATGAGAAAAGGAGACAAAGGGTATACTCCCCGTAGAAGCCCAGTTGGTGAGAAAGATGTCCACCATGACTAAATTTGGGGGTTGCTTGTCTTATTTCTCAGTGAACATCTGCTAAGTAATTCTGGATAATCCCTCTGTGCTTGACTGGGTAGAGGAAGAAGGTTCCAGAAAGAGTTATAACAAGGAAAAGAAATAGATGCTAATTGGGAGCAGACTACAGTCTCACCATTTGGCAAGGCAAAAAGAAAAAAGAAAGAGTATCCCATGAATTAGAGAGGTGCCACTAACCGAGGCAAGCTTGAGATGTCCCATTCCCCCCTTTTCCTAATCTAGAGACTGCAGCCATGGGCAGGAATCCCACTAGCAAGACCATGGAGTATGTTTCTCAGGTCTAGGCATGGGCATCTGAAACAAAGCAGATCCCACACTTGCATCACACCCAAGAAACAACTATTACAACCACCAGTGAATTCAAAAAGCCTTCTGCCATTTTTTCATTTCATTCTTTCCTGATACAACACCTTAGGGGAGAGAGAGAGACCTAGAAAAGAGTGGCCTGAAGCAGAGGAATGAAAAAACCACGTCATTATCCTCTCTACACTGCATTCCAAGTTCCTCAGCCCTAGCCTGACCTAGGAAAAGAGAAATATAAGAGTGAGACTGGATATGAGACTGAAGATTTCAATTGGTCTGTAGTGGACTTTATAATCCCTCAAAGTATTCGAAAGATCTGCCCGAGCTAATGTCAAAGGGGACTCATCCTAGCATGTCTGAAGTGATTGGAGAGAAAAAATCAAATGGTTTTATGTTTGCATACCTCACTGAAATCGGACTCCAATAAACCAGTTAGGCAAAATGCTTACTACAGTTTCTAGAATGCAGGATTCACTCAATAAAAGGCAGAATGGGAAGCACAGGTGTTAAACACAAATACAGTGTTATTTTTAAATCAAGCTCTACCATTTTCACCAGAGTGACTTTGGACAAAACATTTTCTCTCACACCCTCAATTTACTCATCTGTACCATGATTCTATGAAATAGATGTTTAGGGGTAATAAAATAACAGATGTAAAGTGCTTAGTATATTGCCTCAAACACAGGAAACAATCCAGAGATATTAGCTTTCATCTAACTTCTTGAACTTTGTTTTTATTCAATAAGATTGATAGTTAGCCTTCCTAAACCGATGAAAAAGAAGCTAGATCATGTTTTAAATAACATAATTTACAGCCACGAAATCTGACCATGGGAGCATAAGTAATATCCTTGAAGTTTGTTTCCCAGAATAATCAGGATTCACTCACTTCTAATTTCACTTCTAATGTTCTATTGAAATTATTCTAGTTTAATCCCTATTCAATTGTCAAAAGAAAAAGAGAACAGAAGGTTGGCTGTATAAAACAAACACAGGGCCCACAATGATAATTGGAGTAATAGAACTTAATTTTAGATGACTAAAGGAAATGGTGTCCCAGGCCAATGTGAGGTTGGCAGCAGTCTTACCCACGGTACTAGCACAATGATGCTTATTCTGGCAAAAAGCATTAAATTAATGGCATGATTCTGAATACATATTTCTTTGTACTTTAGTGGTTAATGAATGAACATTACATCTCAGAAAGACTGATTATCATGTATTTTCCAATCATAGTTTTAAAGAAATCTGCTTTGTCTACACTGCCATAGTAAGTAATCCATTTTGTGTGTGTGTGTGTGTGTGTGTGTGTGTGTGTGTGTGTGTGTGTGTATGTGTGAGACCAGTAAGTAATATATGGTAAACATGAATCAGATCGGTTGGGTTAGGCACGCTAGAGGCAGAACTTTAGGTTAAAAAAATAATCTAAACTCTGTAAGAAGAAAGTTGTAGCTGGTACATGAGCTGGGCATGTCTAGCTCTTGATGCTAAACAACTGATTACAAACTTTTAAAGGCTCAAGGAGAACAGAGAAAGGATAGACAAGGAGGATAAATGGAAAGGCAATCAACAAAAATTGCAGTATATTGATTATCTTTGTGTATGAGGCACTGCATTATCTACTTTATATAATATGACAATACATTAGTATCATGAACATTTCATTTAAACTTCACCCCAACCATGCAATTATTCTCATTTTAAATATGAAAAAACTGAGGCTGAGAGGTTAAGTAACCTGCCCAAGATCACTCAAAGGCAGAAATTGACTTTAAGTCTAGTAAATCTGGTGTCTACTTCCAAAGCACATTTCTCAGTTCCCTGTTCTATACTACACAACAGAGATGCGCAGAAAGAAGGAAGGGCAAAAGATAATGGCAAAGATGACATCAGAAACAAATGTCAACATAAACCAAGTTTTCCTCAACACTGAACTCCTTTAAATTCCTAAGGGAACCCTGCCTGTCTTCTACCTACTCTCTGGTTCCTCACAATTCTTTCTGCCCCACATTGCCAAAAAACCTAATCTATTCCCTAGAAACTTGAGTTAAAGTGGCATAAAGATGTATACTCAATGCCCTTTTTTCTCATTTCAGGTTGAGGGAAGAAGACTTTGCTACATGAACAAGAAGCTATCCAAGTAAAAATGCTTGTGCAGAATTTATACAATAATCAACACTTACCACAAAGTCAATCTGACACACATTAAGCATAAATGGAAAACCATGCAGAACATTAAGCATAAATGGAAAACCATGCAGATAAATCAGTATAATTTGGCTATAAAGAAAAGGGTCCTGGATACCAGAACTATAATTTTAGAACTATAATGGGCGCTGGAGATTATTTCAACCCCTCATTTTATACCTCCCTCCCAAGCCTACTTTATTCTTTTATCCACTATATACCTACCTCTGTGTACATATTTCTAGGGTGCAATTTATTCATTTGTTCACACTCCTCCCCCAAAAAACTGTTAATCCCTCCTACATATCAAGCACTCACAAAGGTGGAGGAATATAGAAATAAATAAGATAAATAACCAAAAAATAAACAAGATAACATAAGTTAATGATAAGCACTATGAAAAGTAATAATAAAGAGTAATATAATATGATAAAAAATGATTGGGGTTGGAGACTTGAGGTGGGGGATGGAGGGCTACTGTAGATTAGGTGGTCATGCCCCTTCTGAAGAGATCACATTTAAACAGACACCTAAATATATAAAAAGAATAATCTACACGAACAACAGAGGACAGAGCATTCCAGGAAAATGGAACAGTACATGCAAAGGCCTTGAGACTGAGGAAACTTGGTATAGTCGAGAAACTAACAGATGGCTGGAGTAGAGTGAAATAGGGAGAGTGGAATGAAATCAGAGAGGTAAGCAGAGGACAGATCATAGGAAGAGTTCAGGTTTCATTTTATCACAGTTAGTCATTATATGGCTCAAAAAAAGAATTTCAAAGTGTGGTCCCTGGTCTAGCAGCATCACCATAACCTGGGAACTTAGAAATGCCAGTTCTCGAGTCCCTCTTGGATATACCTGATCAGAAACTCTGGAGGTAGGGCCCAGCAATTTGAGTTTTAACAAGTCTGACGGGTGATTCTAATGTAAATTACACTTGAGAACCACTGGTTTAAAGTAAGAAAGTGGCATGATCTAATTTTTAATCACTTCGCTGCAGTGAAAATATGTTAAGGGACAGGAGTGGGAGCCAGAAAACTAGATAGGAATCTTTAGATGAGAGATGATGGTGGCAGTGGAGACAAAGAGAAAATTTATCACATTGCATGAATAAATTATTTCAGCACTCATTTTGCCAACTTGAATGGTGTCTATGAATAAATGAATGAGTGAATGGGTAAGTTAAAGAATAGAATAAATGTTTAAAGATAAAGTTGCTGAGGTACAGAGATGCTATCTTGTTCCCTAACATGAGGCTCCATCGGCTTCTCCCTCCCAATCTTCCATCTATCTGCATGAACCTCTGGACAGCTCTTCCCTGCATTCAAGTCTGGATCTTGGAGACTGAAAATGCCTCAGAGAATTTCTATGGGCTACAGCTATATAAATTCATTAAAGAGCAGAATCATACAATCCTGGGGCTCTAGTAAATAAAGCAGATCCAAGGACAGAGTTTCAAGGGAAAGGAAAGGGAGGATGGGAAGGTGAGTGGGTCAGAGGTTGAATCAAGAAATTTAAAAGAGGACTAGCTTCCACTACATTATTGTCTGGATTCATCGCCCTAACCCAAGGCATCTAAAAGCTGAATTACCTCGAGACAAGCCTTAGGCAAAGCCAAATTTTAAGGATTAGGAAAAGCATCTCTTTCCCACCCTAACCTCCCCAGAAGTATGTAAAATAATACTTGCCAGCACTTATTCTCAATGGCCTGAATTCTTTTTAACTTTAACTGT
This sequence comes from Pteropus medius, assembly GCF_902729225.1. NCBI lineage: Eukaryota > Metazoa > Chordata > Mammalia > Chiroptera > Pteropodidae > Pteropus > Pteropus medius. The sequence goes on from NW_024355523.1 coordinate 3,192,312, forward strand.
AAGAAACACATTCCTTTTCACGGAGATAAAAAGCCTTTAATTGCATTTTCTTAAGAGAAACTACAAATAGGTGTGAATATATTTTAATCCAAATATTAGTGGCAACAGATGCTCTCTTTTTCAGTATTTAAAGAGAAAGAGAAAGCAGAAAGATGAAGTCTAAAAGGCAAAAGAGGGAGTTGGGCACAGAAGCCACAACTGAAGGGAAAAGAAAAAGTCAAGAAAAGCAAATACTCTGCCAACTCCTCCTTTCTGTCTTCATCAGCATGAGTACGAATAAAGGAAGTGAACAAAGGTACTTCAAGTCCTCAGTAGGCAGCCAATACCCAAATGAAAATATGCTGATTCATCTATTTGGAACCAGTCGGACATTAAAACACCCTTTATATTGGAGTCGCATGCCCTGTCTGTTTTCCTTATACTGTGTCTGCATTAAACAGAACTAGGAAAGACCAGGTAGGCAATGAACAAAGAATCACCGCCGCTACCTCTATGTAGACAGAGAGAAGAGGAGAGTTAAGGCAGTAATTTAGGTAAAAGAGAATTTTCTGCTGATTATGGTAATGTCTCTTTGGTTATCTATTTGATCGCATTTATAAGATTTCATTCCAATTTGCAATGAAGACACAGTTTAGTTCATAAATGAGACTATCTAATAAGTTTTTATTTGATTTTAGAAGAGAGAGGGCATTCATAACTCTAAAAAATGATTTGCATTTGATTCTAGTTTTGTCAAAAAATATTAATAACGGTGATGGTGATAAACCTAAGAATAAATATGTAATACTTACCACATACTAGGAATGGGTCTAAGTAAATTGATTAATTTAATCCAAACACCATACTAGGAAATGAGAGTGATTAAGTTTTATTTTAGAACGTGGGGGGAGAGATTAACTTGACACTCTTTATCTCCGTTAGGATAAACCATTTAAAATCCCTAATGGCCTCAAACTAAAAGCCATCTCATGAGTTTAAATAATATGTTTTTCCTAGCACTGCACTCTTGAGGATTGATGTGACAAAGTTTCAAAGCAATTCCCTTTGAAATGACAATTAACATAATTATCGAGCACTTCAAGTGCATGGCATTGTACTAGGTACTGAGATTATTTTTCCACTAAGTTTTCTTCCCTTTTGTTTTGTTAAAAAAAAAAAAAAATCATAACAAAAATATATTCTTGATCTACATGGCACTGAGTACTAGCCATAAATGTTAAATGAATCCCAAAAGCATTTTAAGTGGTACCAGGGTTTAAATCAACTCCTAAAAAGCTTTTAAAATCTTACAAAGATAAATCAATGTAGCACAGAGAGAATATTAAGGTGAATTAAAAATACGTATTGTCTCTAATGTCATTGAATTTAATTTAAATAGCTAAATTGTATTGGAAAGTGAATTCAGGATTTTGTATTTGCCAATTGCTTTCCACCATAGTCAATCAAAGATAAACCTTACACTCACTTGGAGCTTTCTGTTTACAAAATACTTTCATTGAAATGATCTTATTTAATCATGACATCTAAACCTTGATTTAGTTATTATCATCCTCAACCTTTACAAAAGAGATAAAGTTCTTAAAAGTTCTATATGTTGGTGAGGCTGTGAATTACTGTTTTTCGACCTTAAGTCTTACTTTACACCATATCACAAGGATGTCAAGAAATTGGGGATAAAAAAGAAAAACACGTGGCATGTGACTCTAGCTAGAACAATACCTCTCACTGAACCATATTAAGCTTGTAAAGATTGTGATTAAGCTTTACCGAAGGATTCTAAAATCCCATTTAAAGTTTCCTGGTTGATATTATTAAATCTTACCACATTATTAAGGCAAAATTATGAGATTCAATGAATGAGAGGGTAAGAACGCAAAGAAAAAGCAATGCCAAAAGGAATTTCATTTAAAAGGGTTAAACACAAATAAGCCAAAGGAAGTCACTCCCAGGGCTCCTTGTGAGCCCCCACTCACACTGAGAACACAGTCTCCATGAAATAAGGTTGACCTGGGTGGCAAAAAACCACATGCTCAACAGCTATGTTTGAGTAATTATCTTTAATTTGCCCCCAGTAATGACCGAAATCCATTTTTACTTACCCAATAACTTGATGCTCATAATACTGCAATGTCCTCTTGAGAGTCTGCTGAATCGTCTGAGGCTACAGAATAATAATAATAATAAAAATAAATCATCAGTAAATCAGTGCCATTCCCATTCTGAGCATCAGAGATATGCTCAGATATGTACCTTCTGATTTATCTCATAAGAGTTTTGCTTTACAATATTAACCCATTATGCATTTTGCCATGTATTTTCCCCACAGGAACTAATAATATGAGGCACACAGCAATTACCCAGAATGTTCCAATTTCAAATTTGATAGCATTTCCTAGCCATATTTTTCCCAATTATTTTGTACCGGCTATTAAGTTCAGTAAAACACTCACTGGCTGCCTATAACAGGTCTAGGCCTTGGGGGCAGTGAGGAGTGGGTGTATCAAGCATATGCAGGTCAAACCAAGGCAAGCATGACTATCTTAACAACCCAAGAGATTTCAAGCAAGGGTTCTGGAACCTCCTAGGGAGGCCAAAAGTGCCCTGGAAAAGAAATGGGGTCTGAAGCAAATATCTAAATAGCTCATGACTGAATTTTATAATCCTCTCCTCTCCATGACAACTGAAGATAGAATTTCTTAATCCCAGATTGCAAAATTATTCTTAGACTTACTTAGGCATCAGAGCCTAAACTTGGGAGTTTCAGATCTAGAGAGCCATGAAAGTGACACCAAGATCCCAAAACATAGATTTTGTTAACAAATTATGATAAAAACCAAATTCTCAGTGGTAAGAGTGTATATTTTTAAAATAATAAAAAGTTGTAGTCAATAAGCACACGCACACACAAAAAAAGATACCAAAGGCTTATCAAAATATTGATCCATTATGACTGTGGGTGAACTTTAGGGGAATATAAATTAGCACAGATCCTTCAAGATATGAGGCAGCGAGGAAGTCTGGCGATCTAGCAAGCTGCCACTCATTAAAGCGAAGAACCCAGACAGGTCTAAAAGGGTCATTTGCAGAAAGAGTCTAGCACAGTGTGATACCTAAGAAGCAGTTAAGAAATACCAGTTTATTTCCCATCCCTAATCTTTCACAGCGGCTGTCTTTAAAAACATTTAATTTAGAGGAGACTACAGAGGTTGTTGTCAAGGTTCACTTGAACCCCTTCCACGTTCATCTTTTTATGAGAACGTCCAGGATAGACATAACAATCTCCCTCCCTAACACTCTTCACAGTTTCAACATCCTCCTTTGACGGATATAGTTGTTGTAAAGAACTTCAATTAAATCAAGAGCATCCACTGAGATCTACTCTACACTACCATTTAGGAGAACCCTTATGAACAAATGTAAGACCTCAAACACATTCTTCACTTTAGCCAAGCCAATTCAGAAACTAATTTTAGAAGGAATCGGCCCCCCAGTGTTCAAAGAAAGAAGCACAGGGCCACTTCTTTTAAAAGCTGTTTTTCATTTTTACCAGGTAAGAAAGATGAACATGAGGCCTCAAACTGACACAGATGTTTCTATTCATCAAGATAAAATCAAAGAAGAATAAATAGAATGTACCTAGGAAAGAAAAATAATTCCTAACGGGGAAGCAATGGCACTGTTGAGAAAACTAAAAAGGATGAAAGGGGCACAGCAATCTGAGAGCACGGGAAGAGGATGCTTTAAAACTCAACACACAGCCAACATAAACCAAGTCATTATCAGTCACTGGCTCAGTACCCTTGGGATCTGGGCCTCTTGCACTAGCTTGGCAGTTTCTGAGCAAAGATAACTTTCTCTTTGGCTCCATGCCCTAAAAGCAGTGAATATCCACAGGGGGATTATCCTTCCAATAACCTCTGGTCACAAAACATGGAACAGAAAGCAGAAACTAGAGTACACAGGGCCAGTTAAGACCAGAATGACCTCATTTGTACAAAAGGACATTTTTTTCCTGTACCAGGAATTTCCCAGTCATTAAAAAGCACATGTTTGTGGAAGGAGTTAAGCCTTTTAAAGAGCTGACTTTTTCTTCTGTGAAGCAATTACTTTTACTCCCCAGCAGGAGTTAAATTTATAGTTTCCAAATACATTAAAAGGAAAATGTTCTCTGGGCACTTTCAACAAAGCTTCAACTTGGTAAAGCATAACATTTATATACTTCCTGTTGCTTGCCAAAGCCAGTGGGTACATTCTCATGGTCTAAACTGCAAGCTTAGAGGCTGACTGCAGAGTATCTCCAGATCTTTACCAAGCCAAGGCTCACTTCAACACAGACCCGGCTCCTCTGAATGTCATCTCAGCAGATTCACTAGAATCTTCTTCAGAGTTTGCCTGATTGCTCAACTCATGGCTCTATGTGAAGATGTGAGAGACATTTTCACATAATCTCTGGGTCTCTCTGACCTAAATAAAAAAGCAAGAATTAAAGACCCACATGTGGACCAAAGCCTTCCATAGGGGTGACTTCTGCCTTGACAGTCATAGGGTCCATTTATTAAGCGCCCACATAGGCCAGTAAAGATCAGTGGGAAAAGCAGGGGCTATAAAGACATGCATGCCTTCTCTCTTATTCCTTAAGAATGCAGCGCCATACCTGTTCCCTACTCAACAGTTCCATCTAACCTTCTATAGGCCAAGATCCCATTCCTCTCATCTGTATCTTTCCTTTAAGGAGGAGTTCAGAAAAATGGCTTAGAAAAGAGGATTTAAGGTCAAGCTGAGTTCAAAATCTAGCTCTATGACTCACTAGATGACCTTGGGCAATTTACTTAAGCTCTCTGAAATAAGAATCTTTATGTATACATTATTCGTATAGGAATTAATCGAAATAAAGCAAAGTCTCTAGTGCATAGTAGATGCTTAATAAGTGATAGCTGTGACCATGCTCAGCTGGAAAACATAGTTCTGCCCTCAAGTGGACGTTAAGTTAGAATGTCCACCACACGAGTATAATGTTTCGAGATACTTATCACCTAAAAAATCAAGAGACCCACCACTACTGCTAATGATGAGAGAATGGCACTGATTCCAGTAGACAGAGGAAAAAAATAGAAAACTGGAAGCCAAATTTATATTTCCAATGAAACTTTCAAATCAGTCTAGAGAGGTGGTGACAAAAGCAGAATTCTCAAAATTAAGACTGAGGAGAAACCTAAAGCCAGGCCTACAAGTGGGAAGGACAATGAAGCACAAAAGCTAAGGTCAGGATTCCAGGCATTATGTTTTGTAATTAATAAGAAACAACCCATGAACCTCCTTCTTGGAACACAAAGAAAGTACAAAAGGTGAGCTGTGTGGCCTAATAATTGTATAGCCATATGCTGGAGGATCTGAGAGACAAGGATGGGGAAGGAGACAAAATCTAATATTCTGATCATAAAAAGAAAATCAAAAAAGGTGTGTGATTTTTCTCTGCTTCCCCCAAACTAAGATATAGATAGTGGCCTCTTATTGTCTTATTCCTTGTTCAACACAAAGAAGCAATAGATAGGAAGACAGCTGAAAAGAGAAAGCAGCCATTTGTGTCCTACACACATATTATCTGGGATTCAAACAGAAGTTACCCAAAAGCCTCCATCATGTGGTAACAAGAAGCCATCTTCATTTCCAGTCTCATTAACACTATTTGGCCAGCAGTAACTGACCCTCACAGACTAAAAGTTATGCTCATGAAAGGTCATGGGATCCAAAAAGCCAGCCATAAAACAGTCCCAACAGAGCCAGAGAAATGATCCCTGAGGAGTGGGAGGAAACAATTCCCAGCAGCTGGCCCTGCAAGCTCAGACAGCTCTGCAGAGGCTCCCACACAGTCCCTGCTCTGGATATCCATACCAGATGGTGCGGAGATCAGACAAGAGGCAGGGAGTCAAGATGTGTGTGTGTGTGTGTGTGTGTGTGTGTGTGTGTGTGTGTGTGTGTACCATGAAACACAGTTGTCATCGTACACAGTACATGTTCATCAATTTTACAGAGATGAAGAAACAGAGGCTCAGATTGGTTAAGTACGTATTCTGAGATCACACAGCTAGTAAGTGAATAAGTAACTGCTATCAGAATTGGCTTCAAAGTGTGTGTCCTCTTACCAATAGAGGCGTTGAGGATCCCTTTTGCCTTTAACATTATGTGTCTCTACATTCTTTTTTGATATACACAGCACTTCATCTTGCCAAAAACAAACAAAAAATCTACAGATAATTTTTAAAAATCTCATTTCTGCTTTATAACACACATCCCTAAGCTATAGAAATAATGGCAACAATATGTCTGCCTTTAAAGAAACATCCATAAATAGCTATGTTATTTTATTTACTTAAACATGAGAAAAATATATATCAATGTCAGAAACTAAATGATATAGATATATATGTAATTACTACTGCTCTAAGTCAATGGTCAACACTGTAAGCACATTAAAATCACCTGGAGAGCTTATAAAAAATAACGATACCTGAGCGCCGCTCACAAATTTTCCAATTCAACTAGTCTGGGGGACCCAAGACCAATATTCTATAAGCCATACCTAAAAAAGTCAGCATTAATGAGAGGAGTTTGTACAAATATCAAGAGACATAAGCTTCTGAGAGATGTTCGCACATAACTTGCTAAACTCAACACAGTGCCATTTATTATCTGTCACTAATGGCTTATAATCAAATACAAATTTGTTAGATAAACAAAGAATTATATTACTTGAGGCATAAATGTAGGATTTTTTTTAATCTCCAAGTAATTCACTCCAGTGCACTTCTGTCAGCATTCAATTTTGTTCTGACATGTACATAACGATACAACAGCTAGTGTGACGTGACTGTTGTACTTACTCTATGAGAGGCAGTGCTTTATGCCCAATACATATAACAACTCCTTCGATTTTCACATTAACGTTATATGATTTCTTATCTCACTGAAAGATGAGAAAACTAAGACACAGACAGTTTAAGTTGTCCTACGTCACACAGATAAAAAGGGGCGAAGCTAGGGTTGAAACGCAGGTAATCTGCTCCAGAATCCAAACACATAATCTCCAATCTATACTGCACATAATATTTAACACTTTGTATTTGTTTGAGTACTTTACAATTCACATTTTTAGGCATATTATCCCAACTGATCCTTACACCAATCCAATGAAATAGAGTGGCGTTATCACCACTTGACTGAAGAACCAAAGTTAGAAAGATAAGAAGTCCTCTTTTACCAAAAAAAAAAAAAAAAGCATCTCTTCCATTAGAATACTGTCTTCAATAAGAAAGCATTTTTTCATATCGACATAAAAGTACAGAATCACATGGATTCAAATTAATTGTTGCTTTTTAAGAACAAACTTAACATTCTTTAAACCAAACCTGTAAAACAAAGAATACATAGACAGAATCATATTGCCATACACAAAATCATGGATTAAGTCTTATCTTAGATGTACCTCCACCTTCTCTTCCATAGCTTTCTCTCATCTTATGGCTCACCTCTTTCCTATCCTCTGAACAGCAAGTATATTTATGCTGCATTCTGATAGGCCAAATTTCCACCTCCACATCTAAACTCCCAAAACAGGTCTCCAAAAATCATTATTGTATATTCTTTCCTTCCTTCATCAAAATTTCAAATGCCCTCAATACTCTGACCTGAAACGGTGCTCAGGAGAACTCATACTTCCATTTTCTCAAAAACTTGATCCTCAGTCCTCATTCAGGTAGATGATGGTATGAATGAGCTTCTCTACATTGTATAAGGAGGTCGGAACTACTAAGGGTGGAATTTGGTAAATAGGCTTGTCAGTAAAGATAAACTGAGGAGCAAGAACCCTTCTCATCATCCTCCAAATCACAATATAGAGATCACTATTTTCTCCGCAACATAAAAGCGTTTTTATTAGGACATGATATGCCAAATTCCATCATTTAAAGTGATCAAAATTATAATGTTAGACACCCTATGTTCATAGCTAGGCCCATAGACACCAATGGATTAAATTACATGATTGGTATTATTAATAAAACCAGTAAAAATAATGTCACTTCAAACAACCAGATTACTTCTAAAAGAGATATAATTGTAGTAATCATCAATCTTACTAAATACCCAGACATAATATTCATGTTTCCAGCTTCTGACTAAACTTGCTACATATAAACCAAAAAAAAAAAAAAAAAAAAGGCTGCAAATTAAATATAGAACTTTGAGTCAGGACCTCTGTATTTCAAACCCAGCTGTGCTACTGACCTTTTTATAAAATTAGCCAAAATCTCTTCACCTGGGAGTAAGAAACCTTGGGGGAGAAAAATGTCTTTATTTTCCCATCTGAAAAAAATTATAAGAAGTTTGTAGTTCTCAGGGTTATTTCGAAGTAAAGCATTGCAAACTTAAGCACTTGTAAACAGAGGGTCAGAACATATTGGTGATTAAACCACCTTTCAGGAAACTTGAAAGATCATTTCAAGTGACTGACACCAGTACTATGCTAAACAAAACTGGTAGCCTGGACAATTAATTACAAGAGGCAAAAATAAGTGTGCTAAAAGAAAAACAGAGCTAGAGATGCATTCTAATACAGAGTTCTTCTACCCATACTAGTCGAACACATGCATAATTTCATCCAACCTCCACTTTACTCTCTTTGTGAACACAGGTAGACATCCTAGCAATCTCAAGAGAGCTTAAGATGAAGGCTGATGTTATGTTAATTGATCCATAAAGAGATTCAAACTGATAACCTTGGTCTTATTAGAAATATGTTCTAGTTAGCAAAACACAGTAGTTATTACCATTGTAACTGAATATGCTTAACATATAATCAATATGATGATTATGTCTTTCCATACAAAGTACATCTGCTTTCCAAGTATTTTCCTCTTTCTAATTTTAATGTCTTTCTAAAAATAGCCATTGAATTTGATTTGACACAAGACCTAATACCATCAATACTGATTTAAGCTGAAAACATATATTCCTTGAACTGAAACGGATCCAAGGGGTTATTTATTAGTCCTTCTCTTACTTTCAGGCAAGAGCACATGTAAGTCATCCAAGAATTTCTAATGTTTTCGATGAACTCCGGAAAATACTAACACCACCTTCAGTTTTTATATAACACTTTACAGTTTACAAATCACTTCCTTTCCTTTCATCTCATTAGATAGTCAGAAGAACCTCGTGAGTCTCAGATATAATTAGCCACATTTTATAGGTGAAAAAACTCAAATTTGGAGAGGTCAAAGAGTCTCAGTTGGAAGAGCCACCAAGGAGACAAGGACCTAGGTCTCCTGTGTTTTTTCCCTTCAAGCTGCTGCCCCCATTGGTAATATTTCACTTCAGTGACTATCAAGAAATACTTCCATGCACCTAACTTAAATCCCTCATTAACTTTCATTTTTTTCTTTAATGAATATGAAAACGATGTTGTAACATTGTTTCCCCAAATTTGTAAATGTTATTGTCACTTAAACGGCTCTGGTATGATCATTAACTTCTTAATAGGAAAACTTTAAGAGAAACACACTTCACTGGTCACCATCTTGGCCATCTTGGCTGGCTGATTACAAATACTAACTACGAGACAAAAGGGCGCTGCCTCTAGACACCGTCTCAAGAAAATGAATCATGCTATACTGCAAACATTTGAAGGGGCATGGCTCCAATCCTGAACCATTAGACCAAACAGAATCTCACAGATGGCATAGGGCTGACTCAGTCTACAAAGTGCAATAAGGGTAAACTTTCCAGATTAAATACTATAACAGCAGTCAACAATGTTAAATGTTAAAAATGTCAAATGCTGGGCCAAACATGTTACATGCAACAATTCATTTAATCCTCACAAAAATCTCATAAGAGGAAGAAGTATCACCCCAATTTTATAAATGGGAAAACTAAACCTAGAGAAGTTAAAAAACTGTCCAAAGTCACTTCAGTAGTGTCTAAGTCTATGTGTGTTATCTATATCTGATGGCCTCCAAAAGCCAAGCTTTTAAGCTGCTCATCTAAACTGAAATACATAATTCTATCTTCACCAAGGCAGAAAAAGTTATAGTTGAAAAGAGGTAAGTCTTGGCTAGACCGTGTGATTTTGATACAGCCTTTTATTTTTCTGAATCTCAATTTCCTTTTTTTTTTTAAATAAAATAGGGATATTCCTAGCATAATTATTTCTCAAGATTGTTTTAAGGTCAAAATGAAATAAAACTATAACATATTATACAAATATGTATCATATGATGATTCTATGGGGAAAAAAAAATCTCTTGATGAGGAGGTAGTCAAAAAATTGTTAAACTGAACTAAACTGACCATGTCTAACACCCAGGACTGTTGCCAGGCCTCACAGCCCAAATATGCCAATGAGACACTGCACAGCTAATTAGTGCCATTTCAATTTCAGAGTACCATACTGGAGAGCAATGGCCCTCATGTCAGGAAATAATCTCTAGCATTGTAAAACATCTTTGCAGCCACCACTTGAGCATTTCCAAAGAATTCCATATTGTTTCCAGTACTTGGGAGCTATTGTGAGGTGTTTCTCAACAAGAACTCAGAAACAAGGGAAGTAATATTTCTGCCTGATAGTTAAATTATAAAATCAACACATAACACAGGGAACTGGTCAACACTTAAAAAAAAAATGGCTTAAACAATAATTTGCAAATAGGTGACAGAGAATTACCTCCAATCGTGACCCAGGAGATAGCTCCAGGCAAAGTGGGCCACAGAGTAAAGAAGTAACAATGTAAAGGAAATGAAACCAGGAAGGGTATGAGGAAAGCAGGTGAAGTTAAGAGGGAATCTATAAGAAAGAGAAGGGAGGGGAGTAGTTCATGAAACATTATATCTAAGACTATTCAGGGGCCCTCTGTCACACTGAGAAAGATTATTCCTAAAGTAAGGAAATTCTTCAACTATCTTAACTAAAAAGAGAATCTTACCAACAGATATGGAGTGTCAGGTCTCATTGGCAAGGCATTCTCTACAACCAGAGAGCGCCTCCAAGTAGATTGAAGAATTTGGCATGAAATTCATTTCGTTTTGGCCCTAAATAGATTAAAGCAAACTTTTGTTTATGACTTTGTTCCTCATGTAGCCAGAACTGGTGAGAAATGTGCTGAGCATGCAGACTTTGAGTAATAAGCCTCATTTCACAGTTACTGCTCACTGTAAATAAGTAAATTGTCATTGAGATGCCAACTAAAGTGCCATGGGCATTTTGTTTAGCCAGTCAGTGGCTGAGGGTCTAATTATTTGAGGACACTGACAAGAACAAGTTCTTGGCGTTTAAAAGTTTCACATGCTGAAACAGAGAGAAACCATCAAAATACTAGCCAGGTGGGTCTTGCTCAGCTCTACTGCTTCAAATTCTCTTGGAAGATAAAGCTCAACAAGAAGAAGACTAATACTTCATGACATGCAAAGTCTTATCTTTTTTCACGTAACTCTATCTAAGCACATTTTTTAATGGAAGTATCACTCCATTATATAATAACTGTTATATTACTTCCTCATTTCATCTAATAAATTATACTATACTGAGATATGTACATCTACCAGTATGTACAATTATATTCAGTCTATGGAGAGAAACATATACCTTCATGCATGTGACTATTTCTATGATAATCATAACTTCTTTCATATTCAGAAATCAAACTATGCACAAGTAGTGGCATTGCTCTTCCCAGACTCTGCAGCATAAGTTAAGCTGCTAACAGGGATGGTAACTTTTGTCATTCTGCTCATAGCTGCCTCCACCCATGGGAGCCTGGAGCATACAAACATGACAGTGGACAGGCAAAATAGGTCAGCGTAGAGGCAGATTCCTGATGAAGAAAGATCTCTTTGTCATTTCTGTGTTGTGTGGACTCATAGCACAATCAGGAACTAAACAATTGGCAAGTGGAGTCAAGATTCAAGAAAACCAACAGGAAATTGCTACCAGCCACCCTTTGGCAAGTCACAAAGTAGGAAACACATGGGATGCGAAATAAGGAGTCTACACTGGACAATACTGTAAATTTTAACAATTCATGGACATATTGAGAGACATGTTATGGTGGAAAGAGCTTAGGATCTGAAGCAGGAGAACTGGGCACTAAAATGTGGCAAGTTATTATTCCTCTCAAGAGGCTTTTGTTCCTTTACCTTTAAGTTGAGCCTAAAATTAATCCTTTCCCTGCCTACCTTATACATTTCCTGGGTCAATCAAGGTAGGATAATATGTATTAAAAACATGTTTTGTAAACTCTAAACAGATGCCATTCGTTACTTGTGGCTTTTCTATATAGGAAGTATAGGTTAGCACAACATTCTCTCACAGTCGTGAAGTGAGAATTAAGAAGAAAAAAAATAGTATCACTAATGCCTTACGTTCTCAGATATTTAAAAAACAGCATAGTTGTTTTCAAAATTCTCTTCCAATTTGCTTAACACTAAAAACTATTCAAAATAAGCCATCTTTCACAAAAATGACCATCATAATGTGAATTGCTATGGAGTTCATTTTAGAACTCCAACAAAAGACATCAAAACTTGCTCATATTAGAACCAAATTTTTACCCCTACAGTATTTCTCAGCCATTCGTTTGTCTTGTTTTCTAATGGAAAATTACTAACTAGGAAAAGAAGACAGTAAAAGGATATGAGTAAGAAAGAAATATTAAGAACAGCTGCCTACAGAAGGAAAATGTTTCTGGCATAGTGTTTCTTTTTCAAATTCTTTCAAGAACACTACATGAGTTTTAAATATCTTGTTCTGCCATTCAGTTTCACATATAACAGTCAAACATTGACCCACGGGAATCAAGTACATACATTCACACCAAACAACAGGAATTTTAATGACATGATGCTTAGGAATGAGGTACTGATTAGATGTCATTCACCATTTTCCATTTTTAAAAACCATTTCGATTTTCTTGCATGCATAAGGGCTCTTAGCTGGAATTTCCAAAGCAAACGTAATGCAGGGGCATCCATAATTGGGATAACACTTATTAATCCGTACATTATGCATATTAATAGCAAAATCTCTGGAATCTCTAAGCATTATAAAACATAAAGACAATATTAGCCCTACTTAAGTCCTATGAGCCTTATTTAAAATGAACCCTGAAGGAGTAGTAATAGTGCTTTAAAATAACAGAAACTCATTTATGATAAAAAAAAATTAATATAATGCCACATACTCAAAGATGCTACATATTGTTTTTATCTTCCAATATATTTGTTATTCCTACAGACTGAGAACATCAAATAATTTACTAGAGCTAGAGATCTCTTGATAGCTGCCAGAGAAGCACCCAGATATAACCACTTCTATATAGTTATCAATACATGTCAGAGCCTTGCGGGGCCAGACACCAGATTTGATTTTAGGAGCACCTAGAGAGTATCTCAATTCCATCCATTAACCAATTCTCACCGAAAAAACTTACTTTCACTCATGCAAAGGTGCTTAGAATCAAGGGAGGTAATTTTCCATTAATAATTTAACTTGATTAACATGCTACGGTATTAAAATGTACATAGTCCAATTTGTCTGGTGAGACAGACTGACAGACTCAAAGCAGATTTTGTGGCATGAGGTTTTGATATAGGAATCGAAAGTGAGAGAGAGAGAGAGAGAGAGCGCGCAATTGAAAATAACAGACTACTAAAAGTAAATGTCCCTACTTCACAATTTTTTCTCAACCTTAACCCATAACATATCAGAAACTAGTATAAAATGCCAAGGCATAAACTTTTAGATGCTTTACTCTGATGTGCTTTTGCATCTATTAGTTACTCTGGAAAGAGTAAAATAATAAACTTTGTTATTTTCAGTTTTTAAGATGTTTTCAGGCAGGTGTATCAATTTTTTTTTTTTTTTTTAAGCAAGGCAACCCTTGGTTGACCTCAAAGATTGCAAAGACCTTATCAATTTACAAACCCTTATTTTTTATTTTTTACATCTACAGCATCTGGTCTTCCTAGGTGGTCTCCCATCCAAGTACTAACCAGGCCCGACCCTGCTTAGCTTCCGAGATCAGACGGGATCTGGCTTGTTCAGGGTGGCATGGTCATAGACAGGCAGGTGTATCTTGATTTGATTTACAAATAACATAAAGTATCTAAACATCTTATCTAATAGGTAAAACTGTTAGTTTGATCTTATGTTTGGATTCATAGACATGGTGTAGACTCATATTTTATAGCTTAACAATGGTAACATTTTTATTGACCTATATTTGAAAGTGACTTACTCATATGTATTCCTTAAAAAATTATTGTGTCTCCTGGGATAACTTGTAGGAAAATGTTTTTTCAGTAACATATCCAATGGAATTGTTGATTTCTATAATCACAGTCATCATTAATGCCATTAAGATGATATATCCCATTGCTATAATCGAAATAATTGGATATCTATGTATCTGAGACCTAGATTTTTCTCAATAGTCGAACATACTAGCCAATAATGAAAAATTACACTTAAAATTTTAGTATTTGATTTCTTCCATCTTCCCCAACTCCCATCCTAAAAATGCAACTGAATAAGGAGAGCACCACCCAAGTGCTTAAAGAGCCAACAGGCAGCTTCATATACCACCACAATTCACAAGTTAATCTTTTGCAAGCTGCGGATAAATCCCACCCATTCTCCTTCAGCAGAAAAGTTAGGTTTGTACTTTACAAGCACACTTTTGGAGAAAGAATTTAATTCAGAACAAAAGGGAAGACTGGTTTTCTTTGAAAGTGTTTATAATGGCAATAAGTTAACACAAGAAGGGGGAAAAAGAAACGTTATAGCTTGCAAACATTGTCAGATCCACAAAGCCTTCATCGATCTTTATATCAGGAGAAAATAATAAATCTCTCTTCTCCAAGATCCATACTAGAAATTCCCTCATATCTGTCTGAAGTTTCAAATGGAATTACAATAGTTCGTAGAGAGATTTACTCTCTTCCTCAGTCTGTTCCATTATAAAACAATCATCTCATCATTATCACTCCTTACAACAAATGCCTTTGGAGGTAGATTTCTTTTTAAGGAGGAAAAGACATTTTCAACTTATGGCAAATTTTTAAAAGACACGAGAGTAATTATTCCTACTCCGGATATACATTAAATGGCATTTTTAATTTTTTAATCCAATGGCAGAGTCATTTCTCATCTGCCCTATATAATCAATAGTAGATAAACACATAAATACATTTATACTTCTATACATCCATCCAAACATACATATCAATGATAGATGATAGATAGATAGATGATAGATAGACAACAAGACAAAATAGACAGATTTCAAAATACTATTAAAATAAACTCGTTTATATGTGTAAATACTATGATTAAAACACAACTTGTAAGAATCTCTGCATCCTTTCCTTTCTGCAAAACAAATAAATTCCCTAAGTTAAAAATCAAATATTTGGTAAGACAACATTCAAAAATCAAGATACCTTTCATACACGAATTAAATCAATCACACAGGGAAAAATAAAATTGGAAGACAGATGGAGGGTGACCCTGAACTACAAGAGCTGGACATTAGGCACTTAAACAGATGTTTTTTTTTTCTTTTATTGAGGTCTACGGAAACATCGAATTAAGATCACAAACTTCTTGCTAGTACAGTGACAGATTCTTCCTAAATTTGCCATTGGGAAAATGTGAATTTTTCTTCCTAAAGTTCTTGTTTTCCCTTGGGAAGACTTTACCCAAGAAAGAGATTGGAAGAAAGATAAAATTTTTCTGAAATTGCATTCCTGAAATGTTCACAACAGAATCACAAGAAAAAAATGGGGTGGGGGAGGATTGTAAGTATTTTCCCCATATAACTGACACATCTCAAATCTCTGGCACAGAAAAGGCCAACAACAAATATCTGTTTAATGAACTAATGTTGAATTTTTTTCAAATATAGTTAGATCACACAGGATAACTTATTCTTTCCTCATAATACATAATGTAAATTGACTGGTATAGCAGATTACAAAAGTATTTCAGGAAAATCCAGCTTATTTTCTAAAATTCTACAGATGACTACAGCCATTTTCTGCTCCATAGACCTTGTGTTCCAACTCAGTACACAGTAAAGTCAACCATGCATAGTGGATAGATAGTAAATATATGATAAAGGAATAAAAATAATAGGACACAATTGTTTAAATTTGTAGATTATTTTGTCTGTTTTTGTTACTGTAATTGATTTTATTTTTCTAAAGTGCATTTGATTTATCATCTTATTTGCTTGTTACCACATTTGTGTAGTATAGGTAGAATACATATCTTTATAAATTTATTCATTTAACAAATATTTATTGATCAACTATTGTGTGCCAGGCACTAATAGATTTGAGATCTGCAGTATATAAAATAGACAAAAATTCTTGCTTAATGAAATCAAGCAAAATTTACCCAGGAAAGAAAAAGGAGAGAACCAAGAAGCTACATTTGATTGTGTATGTCCTGCTTGGCCTTATTTTACCTTCCATACCACATTTCAACTGTGTAAACTATACTCAATACAACAACAAAGTAGAGACCTACGTACTTGGCTCCTAATCCTCAGAGAATCCAACCATTAGAGACTTTTCTTTCAGTGTCAAAAGAACTCTAACACTAAACAAAGTCATATCAGATATGGTGAGGGTAAGAACAGGGCTTATGTATATATAAAATATATATCTCAAATTACCTTTAGAACTGAAAGAGAGAAAGCTAATACAAGCATAATTCGAAAACAGTTCCCTCCACCTGGTGTTCAATTTATAAGCTCCTACCTTTAGAAGGATAAGAAAAAATCTGAGGTTTTCATATTGCTAAAACAATCTAAAAACGATCTGCAGGGGATTATACGAATGAAAAAATGTACACTTCATGACTTTAGCATAAAATTTGTGAAGGATGAATTAGCAACATTTCTGGCCTCATTTGACACATGGTCAGTGCGGCTGCCATAGTTAAGACACACCCAGAGAACTGCAAATACCATGGCGGTTTAAATTGAACAATCATTAGATATACAAAATTACTGACCAGTCACTGAGTTAAAGTGATAAAATCAAGACAAGACTGTAATAAATTAGGTATAAATAAAACCAAAATCTGACAGCTGCCTTTGCACTATACTCCCATCATGCCATATTGCATTCCTCTTGGGTACAGAAAAAGAAGTATTCTCATTCTTGGCAAAGGAGCTAAAAAAATGCCTCTAGATAACCCCATCGTTTCCCAAAGCCTATTCATGTCTCTCAGATTTTTTTACTACTCTGTTACCTTCAAACAGTCTCCCCTTCTTTAATTAAACTTAGATGTGGCTTCACAGGCCCTGGCAAGTATCTCTCTTTATTTTTATTGCCAAATGTCTTGGATGAGAAATGTATGCCCATCATATCCTTTGTTTATTCATCATATATTCCCTTATTAAACCTTGTTAAATAGGTTCCTATCTCAGGTGCAAGATTGACACTGCTTTTCTAAAGCCACCAGCAATCTGTCACACTGGGTTCCAGAGTACCATCCTTAAATTGTCATCATTATTTCGCAAATACCAACAACTACCGCCCTTGCTCCCAGATGCTTTCCAGCCACCTCCCACCCCCACAAACAAAAAAAGCATCCTGACATTTCATTCTTCTGGTTCTTTTTGTACGTTGCTTCTCAATTCTCTATTGTTCTTATTTTTCTCTCTCTTTCACTCGAGAGCTTGCCAGTTTTCAAGATATTAGTTATTACCTCCATGAGCTCTTACCCAAACTCCAATCCCAAATCCTCAACAGTTTATTTATTGAGCAATTGCCTACAATGTGACAGACACTACACTGAGGCTGGTGATTCTCCAAGAGTTTACAGAGTTCACTCTCCAGAGCTGACCATTTGCACTTAAATTCAGAAAATCTAAATCCAAGGTTATTGTTATATTTCTTCCAAATACTGCCTTCCCAGTTTTGCTCTTTTATTAAGGTCATCACAGTTCTCAAACTCACTATCGCAGTTTAGGTTCCCTGAGAAGCAGACTCTGAAAAGATTAGCATGCAGAAAGCTTATTAGGGAGTGCACTTGGGATCAATACTCATGAAAGAGTATAAAAGGAAGCAGAACTGGGTAGAGGGAGAAGTTGGACTATGCTGCAGTCTCAGTGGAGGCCTCAGTTGACCCTACAGGGAGTTCTAATCTCAGGGTTGGCTGAATTAGGGGTGGGGGCCAACCTTCACACCCCATGCTGATCAGCCACTGGAATGAGACATGACCTTGATCAAGGCAGCTTTCTTCAGTCCACGTAATACATACTGGGGACTGACAGTTGAGGGCAACTGTCAGCAGTGCTCCTAGCATTTAGGTGAATAAGTCCTTCATTCCTAAAGGCATCTAGGCACTATATCACAATGTCCACTACACTCACAGAGGCTTGAAACATATAATATAGTGAAGACATACAGAGACTGGAGCTAAATAACAAGATTCTAGTCTTATCTCTATCAATAATTAGTAGTGCTCATAGGGAAATTACTCAACTTCTCTGAATTTCTCATAAGATTATTTTTAAAATTCAATGATACATATTATGAAAACACTTAAATGCTGGGTCTGTAATACTTGCCTAACACCTGTTAATTCTCTGTCTTCAACCTTATACTTTTTTTTTTTAACTATGCTCTTTCTTTTACAAGTGCTAAGGCTTTTCTCAAAATAACACTAATTCATCCAGTCAATGAACATGTATTAAGAACCTATCTCTTGTCAGCATTATTCTAGGCATTACAAAGACCAATGTGGGTAACTCAGACAAGTCCCTGTTGTTGCAAAGTTTAAATTACAGAAAGGAAATACAGGTAGGTAATACACAAGTACACGAGTGTATAAAACAAATAACTTCACATAGTGAACACTATGATGGACATGAACAGTGATGTAAGAGAGAATTGTTGGTGAGGGAAGGCTACTGTCTGATGAGGTGATACTGAGAAGAAATAGGAAAGCCAAGAAAGGGCTAATTATGTGGAGAACTGGAGCAAGGGGGCATTTCTGACATGGAGAATAGGACAAAATTCCTGAGGCAAGATGACACTTGTCTGGGATGTGCAAGGAGTATATTATAGAACTGTGAGTGAAGCTCAGAGTATAATGAGGTAAGGTAAGAGAGGTCTTGGTACCTTGTAGATCATGGTCATAAGTGTTGCATAAGTGTTGTATTTAAATAGAACACGATATGTAGAGCACTTGCTACCATGCCTGGCACATGGTAAGGGCTTAATGAAAAACACTGGTATTATTACTACCATCATCATCATCACTACAGTTTAAACTGGTCTCTCCACATACAGACCTTTCCTTCATCCACACATCCTCCACATCATGCCAAATAAGGAAAGGTTGAGGTAGGATGAGGGGGAAAGACAGAAAGAGTAATGGAAACAGCCATTGTGCATATTATTTGGTAATCTTTAAAATGTGATTTTATATTTTTTAATTCCAAAAAGACCATGTCAAATTTGTCTGAATGCACCACTTCATAAGTGTGTTTAATGCATATTGAGTGCGTGCTAAATGAATTAGTAAGTCCCCATTTGCTAAATAAATGCTGTCCAAAGGGATGAACGTGAGGAGTAAGTGAGTGAGTGAATAAATAAGTAACCAGTAAGATCATATTTGTTTTTAAGATTTCTGGGAGGGAATTTCTGTGAGATCTTTTAACCTAAAATGCTGTACAGCCAAAAATGTTCAAAGTATTTCCCATGAAAAGTATGAGAGTACTCAATAAGAATTATAAAGAAAGGAAATATCTAGAGTTTTTGCCAAAGATTGTCTCTGGAGGTAACAGGTATCAGGAGATGTGATGACCGATATGCAGATGAATAAGATAAATGATAAGAAGGGGTTGAAGAAAGGCACCAAAATTAATTAATCATTTACTGTATTCCAAATACTGTGCAGTATACATTTAATCTTCATAATCCTATAAATTATTACTTTATAGATAAGAAACCGAGCCTCAGAGAAGCTTATCCAAGAATGCACAAGATAACACAGGAGTTAGTGTCTAACTCCAAAACCTGTTCTTTTCCCAGAATGTAGAGAGAAAAGGAATCTGAACCAAAGCCTTGGTCTTCAAGAAATCAACATAGTAGCACAATGAAGTAATTAATAATAGTAAACACAATGTCTTCAATTCATTGTTCACATTTTATTACATATTTACCTTTGAGTGAGAGATTAGTATTATATGATTTCAGAGATGGGAAACGAAGACAGAAAAATCATTTCCCCAAAGTGAAATTAAAATAAAAATCAGAATGCAGCATTGAGTTGCATTATCTCCCTTTCCTCTCGATACTGCGTGTGTTTGTGTGTGTGTGTGTGTGTGTGTGTGTGTGTATGCGTGCCCCTACACAGACACACAAACACACACAGAGGTATTTTTCAAGAAAAACAAGACAGGTACATTAACCAGATTACGCACAGAACCTAAATGGTAAAGAAACTTTTTGTTAAAATTCAATACTAATTTGCCTCCCTTTGCCTAAGAGACACTCTGGTAGAGTATGAGAAATTAAGTATGCATATTAACTCATTCAGATCACAAAAACCATTTAGTTCCTCGGTGTTTCCAAGCAGAGAAAATTTCCTGTTATGAAGCATTTGATTATCTAAAACACTCCACTTACCAGGATATCCACACATCTATAGCATGGTGATAATTAAGACTCATAATAATGACTCTGAGCAACTAAAACACATAAGAGAGTCTTTGGGATTATCAAGGACTGATTAACAAAATAAAAGGTGTTTAACTCTTAAATGGATTTTATTGAATTTCATCTACTCACAAATTGATACTGCATATGTGATAGTTTTTACTTCATCAGAATGTCGGATTCGCTAGAACTAATTTTTACCTTTTCAGATAAGAAAATATTGGCTATGTTCCCCAGTACAATAGGAAATCTTTTGGTAGCCACATATTACTCTAAATCCCATAGGTTCTCTCATACTCAAGAAGCAATAAACTATCAAGTCTGAGCCAAGATAATCTTATTGTATAACAACTAAGGTCCATAAATAATGCATTGAATGATGTAACTGAATATCCTTATATTTTTCAAGATTTAGTTCCAACTTTGAAAACAACAGAAATATTCATCAAACAGAACTTGATGAACTGCTAATTAGTTAATCAAAGACTAACTAGTTATCAGTTATCGATTCTGGTTTGGCAGGAGAAGACTAGCCTGGAGGACCAATCAGCTATTCTAAAAGATTGAACTGAATAGTGAAAGAATAAAACCAAGATATATATTAAATAAGTTTAGCATCAGATCTGTGTCCGATACAGAAAGGCTAGAAATGCCTTTGAATGTTAAAGTCTGCTCCATTTGGCATTCACACTCATTATTTCCCAAAACATAAGCTTTCACTCCCACAAATTGGTCCCAAACAATCTAAGCTCAATCTGATATGTAGGGTTTTTAATATACAATGAGTACCTTTACCACTTTATACCTCTGCAAGTCATAATTATCTTCTCAGTTTAGGCTACAAATTCATTATCTTCAATATCAGCTGAACCCTCAAAAAATATCCCATAATGCTCTACCCATTCCTGGTCAGTTTTCCTCTCCATTTCTTAACTCAACAATTTCTAAATTTATCACTCTTCCCAAAGACTCTATCCCTCTAGTACCATTATGATGTTTATAACAATTACTGTAGGATAGATATGTAGAAGTGCAGATTTTTATTTAGTAGAATGTTTAATATCACAGGATTTCCTATCCATTGCAATAATAATGAACAAAACAGCATGGTAGAGATACCACTTCTATATCTTATAGAGATACACATCTCTTTAAGAGATAGTATACATTTATAGGTGACAGCACACTCCCGTATTGGGTATTTTATTGGAGCTTCACAATAATCTGTAGATTTTGTACCAATTATCTCTAACTTTGGTTAGTATGATTATCTTAAAAATGCCTGTAGACGCAGTATCAATTTGGGGAGCAATAACTTAGTATTCTATAAGTAAAAATGGAGTGACAAAAAGCAAGATGGGTGTATGGGTGTGTGTGTGTATGTTTGTGTGCGTGGGTATGTACACAAAACTAATCAGAAAAACCATTCTCCCCGTGTTAAGTTGGAGGGTTCATGAAGGATCATTGCGTGAAGAAGCATAGCCATAAAGGAATGGAAGTATGTTTTAGAATATTTTTATTTCCTCCACTGGGCACAGCAGTCTTACACATGACAAATATAGTAGTGAATGGAAGAAGAGTCAAACAGACTTCAAGGACTTGGAATTAAGGTAACACCAGGACTTCCACACAGGAGCCTCCTCACGTGACAGATTGATTCTAGAGTTCCCTGCAAATGCAAATTTCTTCAAATGTTGAATCACCATTTATTTAGAGAGTTCAACTAGACCCCTAACCAACTTAGCTACTGAATGAGAGAAAGACTAATTGGCTAAGGATGTAGAGATTACTAACCATTGTTATATATTAGTAGGGTTTGAGGGACAGTTCCATATACCTGATATCTGAACCTCCTATTGCTTCCTTTCTAGGAATTAAAAAATTTCTGGCCTCCATATATGTTTTTTTTTTTTTCCCTTCACCTTTAAAAAAAATTTTCATAGGGATGTGAATAAATCATTGCTCCAAAATGAATCAGTAGATGGAGCATTCGAGAAATGTGTGTCAATCTCACTCCAAATAAACACAAAAGCTGATGGTACCGTCAAATCGACCCTCCCAATAGCCCTTCTCCCTTCTCCTTTACCATCGTCAACACTTCTGAATACTTATTTTTTTATTTTGAGAAAAAGAGCCACAGCACGCTTATAGCAATGATGTGTAACCTATTGAACATAAACTGAGGGGAGCTAACAAAGCATCTTCAGGAAAAATGGGAAGAGAATCCACAATAATGAAAACTACATACAGTGAAACCTCAAATACCTTCCACCACACAACCAACAAGATTATTCTGAACACAAAAGATACAATAGAATGTGGCTCCAAGTTACCACCTTTATTCTGTCCCTATTAGGGCAATAAGTGCCTGGATATATTCACCCCAAAGGAGCCACTGCCAGGATCATTCATTCTAAAGCAATTGTCTGCAGAGCCCACTGCATCTAGCTAGATCAACAATCCTGAAGGTGTGGAATTCAGCCACCTTAAGGCACAACTTTGGTGTGCTTAGCAATCACTTGGAGTTTTGTTTAAAAAATAAAGTCTAGACACCTCCCTAGAGCTATCAAACCAGATCCTCTGAGGAAGAGGCCCAGCAATCTGCATTCTTACCATTTTCTGCAGGTATTTCTTATGTTCACTGAACTTTGATAACCACTAGCTTAAATAAAGAACTGTTTAATAACGTCTCAAATAAAGCCTTATGGGAAATGATTTCTCACTGTTCTATTTATAAGAATGTTCACTCTTTTTCAATTCTCCACAACAGCCCCACAAATCTCCAGCCTTCAGAGATATTTCCAGCTCCCCTACTTCCTAAATCACTCTAGGCTGGAATTTTCAATTTTATGAGGTGCTGTGAGCTTATCGCACATAATTCTAGATCTACGGATCCTGTCCTGAAGTGATATTTGATATTGGTACAAAATCTACTGGCAACAGTAGCCCCCTTGCTGACAAACATTTCTTTCTCATTTGAAAAAGAATTGTGCAGAAAATATAAGCAGACTGGAAACTGGAGGAGACTGGAGGTGAGAGTTGTTACATTTACCTAACTTCTTAAAATACAAGTGGGCCACCCAACGAACTCCAGAAGGAGGTACTATCCCATCTGCTCTCTTTTAACACAACTTCATTCTCAAGTTTTGTTTTAAATGGCAGATATAAGCAAATTCAAACAGGTTTGTATACTTGAATATATTGCTCACAGACTGAGTACAAAATCTAAATATATTGTTTGATAGAACCAAATATAACAAAAAAACATCAAAAAGAAGTAATGTAATTAGATAATAAAACAAAAACATCCATTAATTTATTCTGATTTTATTGAATATCCATTAGGTACCAGGTACTGTGCTAAATATGAAATAAACATAAGAGTGTTGAGGTTAGAGTGATAATTTAAAAAGAGGAATTTTAAAGTTTAAGCTACATCACTGGCTCATATATTAAATAGGGGCCCTAGTCAGCCTTGCAAATATTCTCCCCGCTTATGCCACTTAATTGTTTTTCTTCCTAGATGTGTGTGAAGTTCAAAAAGGGATCACTACACCTTACCTTCTTGCTAACTCATGGCGAATAACATATATATCCAGAAATAATGCATTTAGTTTACTATCATATTCAATAAAATATAGATTTATTTTACCTTGAGCTCTGTATAATAGAGGCAATAGGAAAAAAGCAAAGGTGAATGAAAAGAGCAATGATGATATAAAGGGGAAAAATATATAATATTCAAATACTCTTCCCACACAGCTCAGAGTCCTTCAAGGCAGATAAATTACATACTGAAAAGAAACATGTAATCACTCATCACCTCTACCTGCTAACTAATAATCATGGATGTTATTCCCCATTGTCAAAATTTAGCTTTAAAATAAAGGCCTAACAATTGAGCTGGTAGCCAAACAAGAATAGAGCACTGTACACAAAACACAAATGCCATCACCCAGGTAATTGCTGCATCTCACAGCCTAAACCTTTGAACAAACATACAAATTAGTTTGAATGCAATGCATGAGGAACATTTGAAATTCTCAGGCAAATGAAATAAGCAATTTCTCTTCCACCTGTCTAATTTTTTTCTAATTTAAAAATAATTTGTTGTGAAATACATTCGACTAAATGTATTTGTCCTTGTATCCTTATAAAATTTATAAAAGTGGTTTTCTAATTGCCACATAGCATTCTGCAGTTCGATAGAAATGTTTGAATCTGCAATGATTAGGTACACTTGTTGACACACACGAGTGATAGCCAGGGAGCCAAAAAGGGACTTTGGTTTTAATTTTTTTAATGGATCGGCTGGGCAACGACAACAAAATAAATTCATTCTTATCACACTTTTTTCTTTTTCAGGTACATTACATCAGTTAATCTATGAACGCTTTCAAAAAGGTTATAAGCAAGTAAATTATTAAGGAAAAAAAGTTTAGATCATTTAGAGGCATTCAAATTTGATTGAAATTAATAGATCTCAGCCCAAAACTATCATTTATTGAGTTCAAGGAGTTTTACAATGAATATTGCTCCTCTTTCACAAAAAAATCTGTGAGATTGTTACTATTCCTATTTCACAAAATAGGAAACTAAGGCTCCGAGAAAGTAAGAGTTGGTTTTTCCAGGGTCTCACATTTAGACAGGTGCTCAGCAAGGAGTTACTCAAACACATGACTTTGAACCTTTGTGTTTTTAACTCTGCCTTGTCATTTCTCCATGTTAGGGATGAGCAGAGAAAAGTAATAAATGGCCATTAAAATCTGATTTCAAATTATATCTTCCACAAATGTGAAAACATTAAACTGTGGGAATACATTTTGTCTAATTTTCTAATTGTAATGAATCTGTTACTCAGAATTTTGTTAGCCAAATTGATCCAGATGTAAAAAACTTCAATTAAGATACAAAAATTTATCAAATATCCTACCTCACAAATTATTTTATATATTTTTCATTATTTACATGCTAGTTACACTCACACTTTTTAAATGGTTTATACATATCATAAAGTTAATTGTATTTAATATCAAGAGAGGCTAAATATGTACTTTTAATGCCCTTTCACCTTTTCATAGATAGGCATGTATCAATGTAATTTGCTTTCCCAAAATAATGAAACTATTTTTACTTTTTTGCTACACAAATCCAGGCTTTCCTTCATTTTTTTCTTTGCTCACTGTTCGCTCACTGTTTCTTGGATTCAGTAGCTCAGTAGCTTTCCTCTCTTTATCTGTCATCCTTCCAGTTCTGTTACTTTTCTTCCTGCCATTCTGTTCTCTGATAGCTTCTGAAGTCTTCAAAGCCACCTGCAATGTTGTAATATCCAGTAGTTCTCTGATAAGAAATCTAGAGAAGCCTTGCCCTTGACTTGGTCTCCTGGAATATCTTCACTAACAGGCTGCCATTAGCAAGTCCCAAACCAATATTAAAGTGATAGAGTTCTAAGCAGCTCTCATTTATAAGAATAAAATAGAAATAAATGAGTTACTAAATTCACCCTTGATGTAAAATCCCCAGCTGTTTCTCCATATGTGTTCCCAAGTAAATTATTTCAAAATAAATAGCTAAATGAGTGATTTATGCATCTTCAGTCAGGTCTTTAGGGTTATTTTTATTGTTTTGGCTGCACCCCAGAGATTCACAATGAACAAAACTGTCCAAAGTGGATGATAAATAAAACTTACCCTAGACATCCCCAAGATGATTGGAGTTCTTATGTTTTCCCTCAATACAGTTTCCTTAAAATAATGGCTATAATTAAAGAAGTTTCATGATATCAAAGACTGGGATTTGATTTTTTTTTTGGCTATTGTGTTACCAGTGTTTTGTACAATACTTGCCACATAGTAGGTCCTCAAATATTTTTTAATAACTGGGTGGAATAAATAGTATTTTGATGCTCCTAATTACAGAAGTAATCTACTACTCCTCAATGTTTTAAAACTCATAATATGTGCTTGTTTTTCTTTCATATGCCATTATGACAGTTTATTGAAAGCTTGACAATACATTATATGTCTCTGTAGAGTCTCAAAACAGGGCGGAAGACTAAATATAATATCTTACAGGTGAGAAGGATCCTGGAGAGTTAAAATAACGTACACAGAGATATAGAAATGTTTAGTTGTCCAAGGTACAATAAATAAGAACCAGGTCTCCTGAATTCCAGAATTCTTTAAATTTCATCAATTCGATTTATTATTGAAATGGTATAAAGTTTTATAATCTCTATAGACAACATCAATGTATATAAAAGTGACTTTTAAAATATCAAAAACCTGAGTTCGAATATTCCATTGATCAAATAGTGTAATTACTTGGCAATATCCTAGTGTTTATTAAATTCATTTCCATTTTCCTGCTTGCCAGTTATTCTGAATAAAGAACAGATCTCCAGTGATTGAGACAACATTCCATTATGAGACCAATAAGAACAAGGGAGTTTCCACAGCAAGTGTAGTTTCTCCTGAAGTATAGTGTAACGGAATGCAAGAAAGCTCCTAATACTCAAAACAACTATAAATCCTCATCTAAGCTCTGGTGATGGCTCTTCTCAGAGATTTTGTTTTTTAAGTCATTTGGCTCTAATAAAAGAGAACAGAGAGGACATAATCTGTCTCCGCAAGTGTTTTCAGAGTTTAGAATCCTGACAATGTAGGAGAATGAACGTACTAGAACTTTTTGAAGCACTGTTCTAGCTTGCCAAATAAAAGAAAATGGGGATGGGAACCACAGAAACAAGTCACCACTCTGAAATATAACTTCTGTTTTCTTTGTGTTACTATGTGTATTGGTGATACGGTTAGCCAATGAGAATTTATTTATACATGCCTTATGATGTTGAAAATCATAAGTTTACACTATATTCACCTGCATGTTCTCAACATTCCAACTGACAGACTTTTTTTTTTCCAAAATAGAAAAGGAATTACAGCATGGAAAGTACATATAGCTGTTGCATATATTAGATCACTATAATTATTTTCGAATTTCTTATCCTGAAAACCATTACCTGAATATATGCTTTTTATCCAACAGAAATCCAGACTCATTCAAATTTGACTTGTAAAGGGAAAAATCAGAGAGTATTTCCTCCCTCTTATTCTGGTAGTAAATACCTGAGTTCTGTTTATTTTATCTACTCCTCACATAAGTTGTTGAGAATAGTCTTAGGTTAAATTGGCATTACCAGAGGCACTGCCATTACTTTTTAGAAATTCGTAAATTCTGATTCTTAGGCAAAAAGAAAACTCCAGGATTATAAAAACGATTCCTCCAAAATTAATCATTGCCGTTCATAAAATCAGTGTATTCAGATATGAATCTGTTGTAGTGAAGAACTAGTATATTGCAAAAAATGTGGCTTTAGGTACTGGACTCCTTTAATTAAAGGTTTATTTATGTTCAATAACTTGCCACATCAAATAGTTCCTAAAATTATGCTCCCTGAGAAATACTTGCAGTGAAGAATAGCAAACAGTAGCCAATCCATTCTGAGTTTTGTTTCCTAGATTATCAATGGAAGAAGTGGCAGAAAGGAAAATCGAAGGGAAAATATACGAGAAAGGGAAGATAACTGAAGAGTAGTTTCACTGCTAAAAAGAAAAAGTCTTTCTCCATTAATGAAAGGGCCACCAGGATATTTGTAGGACTGCCTGATACCAGTCAATACCTAGACCCTTAGGATCCCAGTCCTTCTCAGGTCCCTCCTACCATCAATTGCAAGAGAACTTTCAAAAGGGAGAATCAAGAGTAGTCAAACAAGATCAATGTTCAGAGTCACTTTGGAAACTTTAAAGAAGTACAAGTCTCAGAGAAGGGTAGGTGAGTAGGTAAAAGTGCTGTCAGGAGCTGAAGTCCTTGTATCAAAGGTCAGGGTGAGAATAAAAGGTGGATGGAGGTTTGACGTTACATCTCCTGATTCTAGCTGCAATGGTGTAGATTCCTTCGAAAAAGAGGTCGTACAGACAATGACTGGAACAGAGGTCTAGTATTCCAACAAATGGTGAAAAACAAAGGTAGTCAAAATGCCTGAGCAAGAACGAGCAGAAGAGCTCTGGAAAGATGTCTAGAAGCAGGGTCAGTCTGGGGTACACCTGGAACTGCTGACATTCCAAAATAAGCACAAGTTCAGAGGACCAGGAAGGCATTTATTCATTCAACAGATATTTATGAAGGTCCTAATGTAAGGAACGCACGAAAAAATGAGGGGGGGGGGAGGCACTGAAGAATACAGAAAAAATGAGAGTGAAGGTTCGAGGTACCGGTGCAAGAAATACCTGAGAGGTTTAGAAAACCAGACACCAGGGTTGCCGGGAGAAAAAGGTTGAGCCAATAAATGCCCAGTGAATAAGGAAAAAGGCCATGGGATGGGGAGAATACAAGAGATGAGAAGTTTTTTTTCATCAGAAATCAATTCGAAAAGTATCTGACAGCCAGTTCCTGAAGACTGGAGGAAAAAAGATGCAACACAATGCAGATAGTCTGTGGAATTCAAAGATGTCAGAAGAGGTCACGCTAAGACCAAGAGAGTGTGGGAAAAAAGGAGAGGAAGAGTTTCCCGGAAGGGGTAGGGGCCCCTTTGGGAGAACGGAGATGAAAGGCATGGAAATGGGAACTGTGCCTGGGAAAGTTTGGGGAAAAGAAAACAGGTGGGTGTGAAGGAGCACTGGGGCCGTCAGGGTGAAGTAGGGTGCAAGGCTGGAGGTGGGCAGCCAAGTCCCCCGAATCAGGAGACCCCGGAAGTGCGAAGTCTGACTCCTTTCACGTGCTCTAATGCCCCCTTCCTACAGAGCCCAGGGGTCGGGGTCTCCCCGGGGGCCGGGAACCCGAGGCCGGGCTGGGCGAGGCCGCGCCGCCCCCCAGCGGTCGGCTCTGTGCGCGCGCCCTGCTCGCACGGCGCCAACTTTCCCGATCCCCGTCCTCTCCCGACGCGCTGGCCCTCCTTCCGCCCTGCTCACCGAGGGTGCCGTCAGGCGGCTGATGCTCTCGCCCAGCGAGTCCAGGTTGACCCGCCTCCGGCGCTGCGCCCTCCTGGCCCCGGCCGTGGCCGCGGCGGCGGCGGCGGCGGCGGCGGCAGCGGCGGAGGCAGCCGGGGTCGGGGCGGCGGCGGCGGCGGCCGCGGCCGCGCTGGGCTCGGGCGGCCCCGGCGGGCTCCGGCTGCCGTTCCAGCAGAGCCTGGACAGGGGGCACTCGCCCTCCTCCTCGGGACTGGTCTCCAGGTAGTCGGAGCCCAGGGAGCTGAAGGACTCGGACGAAATCTTCCTTCGAGACATGCTGCTGGCGGCGCTGCGGCTGCCGAGGCGGTGGCAGCTGGGCTGCGGGCGGCGGCGGCGGCTTCGGCGGCGGCTTCGGCTGCAGCGGGACCCACGAGCGGTGGCGTTAGGCGCGTCGGGGCCGCGGGGCGCTGCGGTCGCGCTCGGCTGGGAGGGAGTCCCCGGAGCCGCGGAGCCCCCGGACCCAGCTGCTCATGGCGGGAACTTGAGCGCCGCCGCACCTTGGGGCCCGGGCTCGGCGGCGGCGCCGGACTGGGCTGGGGGCGGCCGCCGCCTCAGCTGCTGCTCGCGCGGCGCAGCCTCAGCGCCCGCCTGGGTGCATCGCCGTGCGCCGCGCGCCCGCTCCCGCTCGCGGGGAGGCTCCGAGTGTGTGACCGCGGGCGGCGGGGCGCGGAGGACTGCGGCCCGTGCGGTATGGGAGGCAGAGGCTTCTGCCGCCTGCGCGCCTATCTCGCCCCTCTTTCTCTCTCTCCCCCGCCCCTCTCCTCCCGCCCCTCTCGCCGTGCTGCCCGCCTCCCTCCGTCTCCTTTATGCACCCCCCCCCCCCCCTGCTCTCCCTCCGCCGGTATCACGTGTCGCCATCATACTCATTGGGAGTCTCTGCCTCGCCTGTCGCCACGTTTCAGGAGCAACGAGGACACTTTGTTGCTGTCCTCTGCGCGCCCTCCCCACTCCCACCGTCTCCTACAAGGAGGAGGAGCGCACCATAGCTCGGATCAGACCAAAAGGCCCCAACCCCAAACGCCCTACCCCTCGCCTTCCGGAGAGGCGGCTGGGGTGCTGACGGGCCCCGGCCGGCGCTAGACGGGAGAGCGTGTGGGGCCAGGAATGGGAGACCTTCTTGTGGAGCCTCCTCAAGAAAGCCTGAGAGCGCGAAGTGGGGTTTAGGGTCCATATCCGTCCTTTCCCCGCCTTCCTCTGAGTTTATTTAGCAAGTTCTGAGGGAGAAAGGCCGAGCTGTCCAACCTTCCCATTCCAGGGGAAACGCTTACAAGGGGAAAGGAAGGGGCAACATGTTGGCACCCATCCTGCTGGAGCAGCTTGCGGGGACGAGTATTCGCTTCAGGAGGCCGCGTGCGCTCGGAGCGAGCCCAGAGCCGGGCGGCTGTGAATGAGGACAGCGTCGGCCCAGCTGAGAGCGTAGGGCTCCTGGCTACCGCCGGCTTCCCACTAGTGCTGGACAGCTCCACTTGCCACCTGCGGCGGTGTTTTCGGCGTAGCAGACTAGGGGGCAGTTCCTCTGCAGACTCCACTAACCTAGGACCGGACTGGGGGAAGACGGGGGCGTGCTCCTATGTCCCTCATTTTCCCGGCTCTTTGCGCCAAATATGCGATATGTTTGCACTTGGCTGCAAATGCTGCTTAGAAAGCTAAGGGGAGTGGGAGAAAGCTTTTCCAATGCAAGAACAGACGCGCCACAGCGCGAGCACAGCTCTTGCTGAGAGTTTGCGGTGGAGCTGCTTCATTCCAAAGCTTGCCTCATGGCAGCAGCTCTCAGCACCCAGCCCCAATGCGCTTGCTTTAGTTCCAGAAAAGCCTCGGACTTGTAGTGACATTAGGGTAAGCAATGGGAAGAAGGGGCATATAGGAGTGTCCCAGCAGAGCAGAAGAGCACCTTCCCCTTCCCTGGAAAGAAAAGTTCAGAACTCTGGCTTTAGCACCGCAATTATACAGAAGCCAAAGCGGTTTTTCTTGTTGTTGCTGTTGTTGTTGTTGTTGTTGTTTTTAAGGACAGGTCTTCCCAAGGTGAAGGCGGGTGGTTTGTGGATTGTGTTTATTTAAGAACAGACAAACAAAAAGCTCAAACCAAAACAACAACAAAAACCAAACCTTTGCTGTACCCCGCCTCCAATTTGCTTTTAACACTCAGTCTTCCCAATTGTTTATGAGGGCCCAAATAAATATAAATACTGAGGTCTTTTTATATTTTAGAAAAAATGCACTCAAATTGTTGAAGAGACATGCCTTATTCTCAGATTTTAAATAGGCGTTAAAGATATAAAAATATGTCCTCATGCTTCCCTTCAAATACATATTTATGTGTGTATGTATATATATATGAGTGTGTATATATATATACATATATATGTGTGTGTATACATATGTGTGTATATATATATATATACATATGTGTGTGTGTATATATATATACATATATATGTGTGTGTGTGTGTGTGTGTGTGTGTGTGTGTGTGTATCTCCTTTCTCAGCCTGCTGAGTAAGTTGCTAACTGCATAGTTTTTCTTCTTAGCAGAGGAAATTCAGGACTCTTTTTAATGTTGTTGTTGTTATATTAATTTTGATCATGGGATGTATCAACTGTTGATTTCCCTGTTACTTCACTTAATTTTATGTGCATTTCTTTCCAATGAAAATGACACAAAATTATATTTTTTACCTTAAAGAATAGTCATTAATTATGCTAAAAAAAAAGTTTCACTGGTCTTTTTTTCTGAAATACAATGGATGGTTCCTTTGAAAACTACATTATAAACTTTGGGGAAATTGTTTAATATTCTTTCTGTGCAGTATTGATTACAGCATAATAAGTTGGAATTCTTAGTTCTCATCTTTAGTAATGATAATGTAATTGTCAAGTTCTTACAGCTTCTATTAAGGATACGAAATAGTATTAGGGCCTTCACATTCTTTCAATAAACTACTGTTACAACACACGTGCACACACACACACAAATGTTCTATTATGGTAATGGTAAATAACCTTTGCACTGAACTTAAAACCAGAACTTATACTAACCATTCCAATTCTTGTCTCAAAGTCAAAATGACAGTGCTGAGCAATGAGTATCATTTATTTCCAAAATTTACAAGAAGCCCAAGTGTCTTCCTGTTTACAATGGAAATTTATTGCCAGAAAGAACTCTGAACCTATGGGACATTTTTGCTTTGTGTGAACCATTTGAATCAAAGACTCTATAGAATCTAGACAAATGAAGTAGTCTTATAATTTTCAGTGTGAATTAGCCTGCCTTGGATCATTATTTTCCCACTGATTTTTAAACTGCAAACAAATGAAGGCCTAGATATAGACAGTCTATCATCTGCATTGCTTTCAAGGGTTTCCTTTTGTATTTCCTTTTGTATTTCTGTTTAGGAGCAGGGACAAAAGCTCTCAAGATGAAGAATACTGTGTTCTATATTTGTATTAACTTTTTTAAAAGGAAGAGAATAGGAATAACCTATGTTCCATAAAAAATAAATAAATAAATAAATAAGCCTTAGAACTAGTAAAAGGAATCCAAACAGTTTGGGAAAGAGTAATCCACTGAAAAGGAAGACTTTGTGCTCTGATGTTAGGAAAAGAAACTTGCATAGACTCATGCCCAATCCAGTCCTGTTGGACATGTTGTGTTTCAAAAAAATTCCTTAAAGCCCAGTCTCCTATTGGAAAAGGGCAATGCAGGAATGTACTTGGTTTGTTTGTGAAGTCTGTAAGGGCACCTGAGGACTCAATTCAGGTTGATTAAGCAGTGGCAAGGACTCAGAAAGTAAATTCTCCACCTTAAGAAAAATGATGGCTATTTCCCCTTTAAACATAAAACAATTGTTGTGATGCCTTACCTTCATATGTAGCATTGCTATTTATAAACTCCTTTCACTTCTTTCGCTTCATTTAATTTGATTTTCATCCTTCCTAGAGAAGTAGTTAAGGAAAATTCACCTCTGTCAAATTCAAATAAAAATTCCAATCAGTCCTCACTCCCAAAATTCTTTGCATTTCAGAGCTCTAAACTCTTTCCTAATTTCTTTTCATCCATCTAGTCTCCAGGAAGAAAACCTGCAACATCTGCTTAAGCGTTCCTTGGAGCAAAGCTCTTGCCTGATATCATGAGACTGTGGAAATGTCTCCCTGTAGTCAGTCTTTACATAAATCTGGCAACTCACAGAACCTGTACATGTAACATGAAAGCAAGTTCTCTAGAGAAATATGGGTCCATATTTAGTAGCTGGTGAACTCTTAACTAGGGCAAGGTTTTCTGGATTGCTAACCTAGAAAATTACACCCATACACCTACTCCTCACCTGCAGGTTAACCTCATGTACATGTTCCCTGAACGAGATCTGTCTACACCTCCTACTTTCTCATACTCTCTTTTTAAAAGAGGGCAAACATACTTTCTTAGTGAGAGACTGTAACAAACAAGGGTGGAGATACCATGCTTTAATATTCTTGCATAATTTTGTAAGTAAAACAATGTATTAAGAATGAGATCAAAATGAGAATCAACTATTTTGTTCATATATAAGGGACACATGGAAGACAATGCAACTAACTCATCATTCTATGGTTATATTTTATCATAAAACCATTCTCAAGGGATAAAGGACTTGTAAATCAAAACAAGAGTTGGGTGGTGGCAGGGAGGAAATA
Source organism: Pteropus medius (assembly GCF_902729225.1). NCBI lineage: Eukaryota > Metazoa > Chordata > Mammalia > Chiroptera > Pteropodidae > Pteropus > Pteropus medius. The sequence goes on from NW_024355523.1 coordinate 3,226,716, forward strand.
AAGAAAAGCAATAAAGTTAATGCAACACTTAATACAATTTGTACCAGAAAGATATTTATGAATTAGCAGGATGGCCACCTTGTTTTGATGCCACCATATCCAAGAAAGCAAGAAAGAAGGAAAGTAATCAGTGTCTTTTGCTGCCTCTGGCAGACAATAGTCCCTTACATGGCCTTAAGTGACTGTAAGTGGCTTTGTATTCTCAACCATGCACTGCAAAAATCTATCCTCTGAGGAGAGACCCTATAAGTCAATGCCTCCTACAATTCCTGACCTTTTGTTCTTCAGCATTGTTAGCACTGTACACACTTTTTAAAGTTGAGATTCTTTTTCAAGTATTAGGTACAGATTATTTGGGTAGATTATTTTACCTTTCCATATGTATTTTTGTAAACCACAGTATTATCTTTATATATCTAATAATAGTAATGTTTTGTCAATAAGTGTCTCAATTGTCCATTGTAGCCTTAATCATTTTCCTAAGTACTTTTTCCACTTTGTACCCAAACCTTTTGCTTTCCAAATTATTTCCAAACCTTTACCTTCCAAATCCATATAAGTAAAAATAACATTTGTTGAGAACGTACAATGGACCACGGTCTGTTTATTTATTGCTTCATTCAGTCTTTACAGTGCCACAATAGGGCATATTTTCCCATTTTACAAATATGAAAATTCTTGCATAGAGATTTAAAACATCTCTCCCAAAGTCATGAAGCTGATAAATATTAGTCAGAATTCCAATTCTGGCTCCTAAGCCCATGCTATTTCCACTGAAACATGTTTCCTGCCTACCTCTTATAATTGCCCTCATATGTCCTAAAAACACAAGAAAAACAAATCTGAGAAGTTAAAGTCACTGTGTGAGTGGTTTATTGCATTACAAATAAATTATATACAGAATTAACACATTGGAATGATTCTCTGGAACACAATGTCATAGAAAAGCACTGAACTGTGCAGAAGCTCTACCTTGTAGTAGCTGCTCTGCTAATAACTAGTCATGTGACCAAAAGCAAGTTGCTTAACCTCTCTGGATACAGACCACTCACCTCTAAATTAAAAGGATTGGGTAAAACCTCTAGGGTATCACCAATACCCAATATTTTATAATTTTTCTACTTGTGGAGTTCTTTATTTTTTTTCCAGACATATCTTATGCTTAGGAAAATTTCCTCTTGCACATCATAAGGTCAGCTTCTCTTTTTCCTTCCTATTGTATCCTTTATGAGAATGCAATTCTCCCACAAATCCCTTCTTTAACTGCCTAAAATGTTTTCTTTATATGAAGCAGCCATGAACATGGCCCACAGAATTAAATGGATAAAAAAAAAAATTCAACTCAATTGTATTTGGTTAGATGTTCACCATCTCCTTGTCTTTTCATAACCTAATTCTTCTGTCTGCTTTATTATATTATAGAAAGAAATTATATCTTCCTGTCTGCAACTTACTAAGCTTGGCAGCTAACAAGAATAAGTATGACTTATCAATAAGAGTGTCTTGATGTAATCTTGTTAATGTTAATAGACATTTACTTAAATATTTTCAATTCATCATGAATATACAACCTGTTATTTATTATTTTAAAATAATGAATCTGTTCATTAAAATCCAATCTTAATGTAAATACTAAAATTCTTAAAAATTTTATAAACATTAAGAAAGAAATGTTGTGCCCTTGTCACTAGATATAAAATAAAGATTAACAAAATGTTACTAATAATGATTAAATGGCAATGTACTCATCCCTTAAAATAATTAATAGGAAAAAATTTTTGTTTAAGAAATTAAGAAACACCATAATTTATACTAATGCTGTAATCATTTCTGAAAAGCATTTCAAAGTGGATATTGAAATGAGTAATCTCATCAATGAATAGATTAGTTCAAGACTGAAAAAACAAGTTTGTGCTAAAATAATTCTAAAACATTTCTCCACCAAAAGATGTGAAACTTTTAAAATAAAACATACACTTACTCATGTTTGTATGTTCTCCTTACAGTGAGCAAAATGAACATTAATCCCTCTTTTAATGTACAAAAATGAACAGGCATCTGTACCGCCACAGTGAACAAAAATAAAAACATTTCACTTCTCAAACTCGCATGGGGTCTAATTAAGGCCACATGATGAGAGGAACCCTTGTTTCCAGATAAGCAGCATGTAACTGTGAAGACAGTCATTCCAAAGCCCAAGTCCTCTGCACCGAGACCCCACAAGTGACTCTGTTTCCCCCAAGGCTATGCAGACTGGAACTATGTCTGCTCAATTCGATAAGATCTTTGCACTTCTATCTCAGAGAAGAAAATTCCCAAATTTCTTGGTTTTCAAGTTTTCTAAGTAATTTTTAAGAGCACCCTAGACCAAGAGAAATACTTAATAATTCGATCTACAAGGCAGTCATGTCCACAAAATTTAGTATGCATTTATATCCTAACAACTTAGTAGCATTTGAAAATATATATAAAGTGGAAAAAATAATATTTAATCTCATTCTTAAATAACTGACATTATTTAATTAATTATTTTAACTAATTAAGTTGGGCACTGCATAGCTTCTCAAACCTCGGGATGAGATTTGACATTACCTCCCTTATTTTCCATTCCACACTGATTTTCATGGTTCTCGCTTTTTATCATAATGACTTCCAAAAACTTACCTTCACAAATGTATGAAGTAAATCAAAATAAAGTAACACAATCCAATGTTAAAACTACAAACTACCTCAAGCTAAGAGACTGCTCACTTTTCAACAGATGCTTAGTATTGCTGTGTTTCCCTCAAATTTTTAAAACGTCCCTCCACATCCTCCACAGTCACTACAGCATACCAGGACCTGTTAGTTCATAGTTTGAGAACTGTGTCTGGTTACTCAGCCCTTAAGTTCTCAGAAAAGCTTGTCTTTTATCTTGATTATAGACTCTAAATGTGCAAATAGACAATAAGAGCTTACAAATATAAACTGAAAAGTATACATCTTAATGTCGTTTACTGTTATAATAAATCTGTGTTCATAATGTTACCCAGATTGTGATTTATGTGTAGTACATTGTTCTATAATTTAAAAAATTATAGTGTTTCAACTCATTAACTATCAACTAAGCTTTGAATACATAATATGATACTAAATAATTTAGAAAGACACAAAATTATTTGCTTTTGATATTTCTTATACATATAATCTTTTTACGAGGGCTATATCTGCTGATAGTTTAGTAGGATAATATTATTCTTTGTTTGAAAAGAACAAGAAAGGCAAGTATAGAGTTCATTATTCCCTATAATTTCTATTGTCAAGCAGGGGGAAAAAGATACTTTATTGCATTTGTTGATAGAGAAACAAAGGCATGCCAAGATTGAGGAACCTGTCCATGGTCCAATGGCACATAGTTAATCACAGGTAGAGATCTTAGCACTGCAAAATCTCATTTCATAGTTCCGTTTTAGAAGTCTGTCTCTAAGAAAGACTGGGAGATGGAAAGAAAAATCTAGCTCATTATTTATAGAAAATATCATTTGAGTTGTTTTCTTAGATAGTTAGAATATGTTTGTGTTAATCCAGTTAGACACATACAAATCATGGCTAAAGTAACTCATCCATACCCATTCATCTCAACATATATGTGAGTAACTGAAAGTTTAGTATTAAACCAAGCACAGTGGATTATAAAGACAAGACATAGTTCTGGCCTTATTATTTAAGTTAGTTTTTGAGGAACTTTTAAAGTTACAAATGGTGGCTACTGCCTTATAAAAATGTACAGTGTGCATGGAAATTTGGGGCATGACTTTTGATTTCAAAATCATTTAAAATTTGTTTTCTCATCCATAAGTAATGAACACTCTTAGTTGTGCTGTCTATGCATAAAGGTCCCATTTGTTAAAATGTTCAGTAATATATTAACCAGTGCTGTTCCCTAGGATGCTCTTCTTCATATTCTCTAATAAGCATAAGAAAAAAATAATATCAGATGTTAAACGGCCATACAAAATAGTACAAGATCAGATGTCACATGGAAAATAAGTGTTATATTTTAAGAAAATGAAAGATGAACTTTAGATATCACCTTATGAAGAAAATGGGACTTGAATTAGCCTTCAAAGAATGAGCAAAATTTGAATAGATAGAAATGAATGAATTGGGCTTAGAGAAGGGAGAGAGTATGTTGCATTTATAAATATTTAGGTATGCCATACAAATGGATCAGAAAATGTATACTGAGGAATATTGAGAAACAGAATAAGAAAGTAAAGACCAGATTGGGAAAGGCTTTACTACAGACTTTCTTTGGCAGTCATTAAAAAAGTAATTATTCTAATTTTAGACCTGGGAAGTGACATAAAAAGACTATGAAAGATCAAGAAAAGCCTCCATTTATCTATACGGTTCATTATTCCCAAGAACATAAACCAGCAGGGCAGACTGCCTCAGTTGCATGCCATTAAAACTAAGGTAGGTGATCTCTTTGTGATCTCCCCCTTCACACACACACACACATGCACGTACACATACAACCATTTTTATATCATTTAAATTTGCGGCATATTATCTGCATATTATCTACATATTATCTCCTATGATATTGTCCAAGAGTATAATTCAAGTCAATAAAGTACACCACCTCCCTATTTCAGCTTCCTATTGTCTAAAATGGCAAATTTCCAGAGCGCATTAGTCATTAATAAACCAATAGGAAAAGCTACCCTCCACAGAAACTACTTTTTTAAATGGAACCTCGAAAGACCTTATAAGTGCCACTTCTGTATTAGGGTCAGTGATGAGTCTCATACTTAAGAAACAGACCCAAAAATCCTCCATTTGGTGTCCTAAGACAATAACTTGATTGACTCAGTGAAGAGGGTTCTAAACCAGACTGGTCAAGAAAAATCATCCCACCTTGACTCATACAAATATGTTGTATGGTCTTACATTCAATCTAATACATTGCCCTTTTCTATCGGAGAAAGATCTTGAGCTTACTGCCTTTGGTTTTCAACAGCTGAAAGAGAATATTCATCCACACAAACTGAAAAGATTGGCTCTTAGGACTTTCTTGTCAGTTAGTGTGCCAAAGCAAATAAATACTTTGAAAGCACTGTCAGCCAGATCCAGGAGGTATTAGAGGCAAGGAGATTAGAGAAAGAGAGATGACTGTATGGATATTGAGATTTGTAAAGATGACTGTGGGATGTATGGAGGGAGGGAGGGGATATCATGAGGTTGGCAATAAATACAATCCTAAAACAAAAATTAGCCAACACAAGTGGAGACCCAGTATTTGTAATGACCAGACTGGAATGATATTGAAGTGGTGGCTAAGTGAGCTCTCCAACTGTGCACAATATGAAGAAGAGCATCCTAGGGAACAGCACTGGTTAATATATTACTGAACATTTTAACAAATGGGATCTTTATGCATAGACAGCACAACTAAGAGTGTTCATTACTTATGGATGAGAAAACAAATTTTAAATGATTTTGAAATCAAAAGTCATGCCCCAAATTTCCATGCACACTGTACATTTTTATAAGGCAGTAGCTACCATTTGTAACTTTAAAAGTTCCTCAAAAACTAACCTAAATAATTTGGTTAGAATATAAATGCAAATGCCCATACAAATATCACAATTGATTACTTCCAAAATGTTTTTTAACATGATAACTTAAAGTTGTTTGAAACTCAGATAGCATTAAAGCCACCAAAAGGAAATGCTCGACTTGTTCTCTGTTCATAGTTTTTTGTTGTTCTTGCTTCTTCATTTCTCTTAGTTTACATTATGCTTGAGTTTTCAGGAGATTATGTAAGGAACCATACAATTAATTGTCTCCAGGCTGATGAGGTCATAGATTCTTAGTGTCCTTGTTTTCCAATTATTTTAGCAGAATTTCTTCCTCAGTTGTTCCCTGCTCTATTTGGTGTTCTATTTCAAAAATGAACACCTTTGCTTTTTGGTTTTTGCTTTTTGTTAGTAATTTTCCATTAGCAAAAACAATATCTTATTTTTATACAAATGACATAATATAATTTCTATGAAATCTGGCCAGATTTAAAAGGGGTAGTCACTAAAATATAGTGTCAATGTACAAAATGGATTACATCTTCATACAATGAGAATTAAGTAAGCATGAGTAAATGTTTGACAAATTTGACAAAGCTATATTATCACTCAAATTCACTAGAATATAGCTATTAATAACAACGATATTAGATTATGGCAAGATTCAATGTTCTAAAACAAAGCTATTCATTCTTTTCACAAAGAAAAATAATCTTTTTTTATTCCAAGTTATTAGTACCCAGTTTCTAAGATACAAAATAGATATGCTCCTGTCTATGACCATGCTACCCTGAACAAGCCTGATCCTGTCTGATCTCAGAAGCTAAGCAGGATTAGGCCTGGTTAATACTTGGATGGGAGACCACCTGGGAAGACCAGGTGCTGTAGGAATAAAAATAAAAAAATAAAAATAAAAGATTGTAATCTGACAAGGTCCTTGCAATCTGTGAGGTCAATAAAGGATTGCCTTGCCTAAAAAAAAAAAAAAAAAGACATTCCTGATGAGTAAATTGACCAGTTGGAACAAGTTATTGGTATTTTCATGCTTGAATTGATACATATACAAGCAAGAAAAAGGTTTTACTTCTATCATTAGTTAGTTATAAAAAAATTTAAATGTATGAATAAAGGTCCTTTACATACTCTCTTCATTATACCTTCCACTTATTTATATTAAAAGGGAAAAAATAGAAAATGCTTTCTTAAAGGTAATGAATGCACCCTTCTTTCTATTAAACATTAATTTCATGATTTATTTTATTTTGTTATTTTGTATAAAGCAATTTCTTATTAAAACAGGAATGCGTAAGAATGGTATTAGTTTGCTTTTGTTCAGCATGGTAATTGCCTCTAGTATGACTGTGTAAAGACTTAGAGATAATGGCTTCATGCAAAAAACACAGATAATCCTTCTGATTTTATTGAGAAATACAATAAAACATTAATTCATTCCTTCATTCAGCAAGCATTTATTGAGTAATATTTTGTGTCTGCCACAGTACCAGATATGGCTAAGAAAGAAGAGGCATAAAACATAGTCTTTCTCTTTAAGGACACAGCAAGAGAGTTTTTAAAAACTGAAGTTTAAATATCTAAAATATACACAATGCAATATATATATGCCTTACTGTTGAGTTGTACACCTGAAACTTACTAGATTTCATTAACCAATGTCATCATAATAAATATTATAAATACATACATACATACATACATACATACATACATACATACCTTCTTAGAGATGAAGGTGTCTAAACTGAGTTTTAAAGAATAAATGGGGCTTTGAAGGCAGAGTTAAGAGCAGTGTATTCCAGGCAGTGGACTAGCTAGGGTAGAGGCACAAAATTAAGAAACAGCAGAAATATACCAAGAAATACAAGGAGTTTAAAGTTGCTGGAGTGTAGAGTTAAAAGCAAGACTCAATAGACTACTATGATAATAGGAGGTAGACAGGTCCCAGATCACAGAGAGCTGTGTAAATCTCATTGAGGAGTCACATGTGCATATTATGTGACTATGTGAAGAATCAACTTGAAGAGCCAAAATTGTTACCAAGGAAAATGGTTAGGAAGCTATTTGTGTATCAGAAAAAATATGAGGAATTCAATTAGAGCAGCAGAAGAAGCCAGATCCATGTTTAAATCTCAACTCTCTCGCTATGTAATCTTGAACAAGGTCCTGATCTTCCTATGCTTCAGTTTCATCTGTAAAGATGGTATAAATGCTTACAAGAATTATATGCTATCATCGCATTTTGCCAAAGAGGACAGTAACAACTGAAATAAGGATGAATTAGAGGGACAGATTAGACAAATACATAGACGTTAACAGGACATGTTGACTGATTTAATATGAGAACTGAGAGAGGGGTGAGATTTAAGAATGACCCCATGTTTCAATTATGGAGACTATTAACTGATAATAGAAAACACAGGAAGAGAGAATGGTCTAGTGAAAATGATAAGATCTATATATTATAATTGAATTTGAAATAGATCCAGATGAAAATGTCTAGCAAGTATTAAACATATGGATCCTGAATGCAAGAGAGAGAGAGCTGGGTAGGAGATACAGATATGGAAGTCATTAGCATTTAGGTTTTAATCAAAACCTTAAGCATGAAGGAGATGACAAGAATGTGACAGACTGACTAATGATCTCCACATCCTACTCCCTGGAATTTATTAATATGTTACCTTATGTGGCAAAAGGACTTTGTAAATGTAATTAAATTAAGAAATTTGAGATGGGGAGATTATTCTGGATTATCTAGATGGACCCAATGTAGTAAACACAAGGTTCTTATAAGAAGAATGCAGGAAGAATCAGAGTTAGAGGAGAAGGTGATGACAGAATCAGAGATTTGAATGATGTATTTTGAAGATGGAGAAAGAGGCCACAGGCCATGAATACAGGGAGCCACTAGAAGCTGAAAGAGACAAGAAACATATCTTCCCCTCAGTGCCGCCAGCCCTTGTGACACCTTGCCTTTAGTCCGATGAAACTATTCTTAGACTTCTGACCTCCAAAGTCTAAGAGAATAAATTTGTGTTGTTTTAAGCCACTATGTTTGTGGTAATTTGTTACATCAGCAATAGGAAACGTATACACAGAGAGAATGCTGTGCAAATAAAAATAAACAAATATACTTGAGCAACGCCAACATCTAAAAAGGATGGCTCTCAGAGAGAAAGTTCAGACAGGGACAAGGAAGAATTAAAAGAAAGTCATGTCAAAGAATTTTAGGAATGGAGGACTCAATAGTGAAGCATGGCAAAGCAGTCCAATAATAACTTTTTTAAATGTACAATATTCATTAGGTTTAGTAATTATAAGTCTTTGGAAAACTTAGAGTAGTTTTAGTGAAGTATAGAAGCTAGTCTGCAATGAGTTGAGCAAAATGAAAGTAAGGATATGGAGATATCAAGTATAGATTATTTTATACTCTACCCTTATTTATGGAGATAATATAAATATAATAGATAAATATATATCCCCCAACTACTACAACAAGTGATAATCAACAAATAAAGGCCCTGCATATCCAGATACTATAGGATAGCAGAGGTGTTTGAACATATTCAGGATAAGAATCTATAGAAGAAAGAGAAAAAATGAAACAAGTACAAAGCCTTACAATATAAAGAGAGCACAGAAAAAGACATTAAGGCCAAAGCAATAACAACAAAAAATAAGTGGTAGAGAGTAAAACTCTTAGATACCTAAAATTAATTATGAAAGGAGAAGAAAGAAATAGACATCTTAAGGACCTTAATACTAGTAAACATTGCTGAAATAAAGTGAGCAGTGTTGCAGCAGAATCAGGGTACTTTGTTTTAATGAGCTAGGTGGATAGTTGAAGAAAAGTGGAAAATAGCTATGGGTATATAAGCAAGGTTTTGTTTATAGCTTTATTCTATGAGGTTTTTTTAAGTGGTGAAAATATCAAGACTTATTAGGTAAAGAAAAAAATACAGTCATGTGCCTTATAGCATTTCAGTCAATGATGGACCACATTTATGATGGTAGTCCCAAAGATCATAATGCATCTGAATTTTCTGTAAAAAAAAAACAGAAGGATATGTGGTTCAGGGGGAATTTTATTTTTCTGACAAAAGCAATATCTTTGGAGCTTACCAATAGATTCTGTCTCACTCACAGCACCTTAATCTTGAGGGTACAAGTTATATTTCAATCAGTCAGCCACTGACCTGTTTCAGCACAGAGAGCTTGTCTCCCCAGTGCAACATACTCAGAGAATGTGACAGCTATCCCAGATCTAGCTTTACGGCCTTTAGAGTACATGGCTGTAAATTCTTTGTTAAGGACTTAAGATCCTGTACAAGGACAGAGATACATAGGAGATACCTTAACAAGTACTAAGTGCCACTGCCACTTTAGTAAAAGCTTTCTGTGACAGCGTGGAGCCAGCCCGTCCCTGAACTTTGGAAATATTTTCAAATTGTAATAATGTAAAGCACAGATACATTTTATTTTTTCCTTCAGTTCAATGCCAGAGAGAGCTCTTTGTGCCAGAAAAGGTCAATGAAACCGAAAATGAATTTCCAAAGTCAGAATAGTGAATCATCAGTTCTACTCGCTCTTCTATGTTAAATGCTCTCTTTTTAAATGAATATCACAAAGTTCCTTAATCTGATCACTGCTCCAACATGCAGTAGCCAAATACATTGCCTTGACATTCCCTATGTTTCTTTATCTCTCCATCTTGATTTCTTATTACTGCTGATCCTCAGGCTGCCTTTCACTCCCTTCTGACAGTCACTATTGTGGTGGTCTATACTCAGGCAGTTTCTCTTTGATTATTTCCAATCAGTTCAGCCCACATCCCTGTTCACAAAGTAGCACTGACAGCTTTGATGTTCGATTTGTAACTGTCAGAAGAAGCAGAGGGAGGCAGTGTTTATAAAGTCTACAGCAGTGCACAGTAATGTCCTAGGCCTTCACATTCACTCACCACTCAGTCACTGACTCACCTAGAGTAACTTCTAGTCCTGCAAGCTCCGTTCATGGTAAGGGCCCTACATAGGTGTACCATTTTTTTATCTTTTATACCATTACTGTACCCTTTCTATGTTCAGATATATTTAGATACACAAATACTTATCATCATGTTACAATTGCCTACAGTATTCAGTACAATAACATGCTGTGTAGGTGTGTAGCCTAGGAAGAATAGACTTAGGTGTGTAGTAGGCTATACCACCTAGGTTTGTGTTCTTGCCTTCTATTATGTTTACACAATAACAAAATGGCAATGTATGTCTCAGAATGTATCCCAGTCATTAAGAGGTGTATGACTGTAGTCAAATATGGAAACATAAAAAAAGAAAAAAGATGGCAGATAATTACAGGAATAGCATGAAGAATTAGTGGGAAAAGTCCTTGTGGTAGAGATAGTTTTCAGATTAAAATCTTGAAGAAAGAGAGATGAAGAGTAACTAATTCTGTTTGGAAAAATAAACATGAAAATATAATTCAGCCATTTGAAAAGTTAGCATGATGGTCTATCAATGATTTGTCAAGTCTCTAGTACCTATGTCTACCAAAAAAAGTACTGCGTAGGTATTTTCTATCAAATTTTTTGATTTCTATAATATTGGTATGCCTTTCTGTATTTCATCCTGAAGTATTTCCTAAGCCATTGTGAAAATTCTGCTCTATTTAAAAAAAAAAAACTCCATAATATAACTTAGATTTCATAGAGAATTTTGAATTTTATAGAAGTCAGTTAAATTCATGCTCAGCTACTCTACTAAACTTTGACTACTAAAATCTTTAAAATACAAAGGGTAGCTATATACCATAATGACTTACAGTATAAAATTTAAAAAATAGCAACAGAGAGAAAAATAAGCCTTTTGTACAAAAATTGATTGGTATATGAATTCATTTGTATTATAAATGTATGACATAACCTCACTAAAAGCAGGAGGAACTTATCTAATTAATTTAGAAAATGGTGTTTTGACTGAAAACTGTAAGACTAAAGACAAAAAGAACTGTACGTAAATATAGTATGCTAGTTAGTAAATTTATTTCTTACAGGAATATCAGTTAACAATTCTGGAACTACTTTATGTATTTACTAGGATTGAAAAAATATGTGAATAAATGCTAGATAAATAGGATAGAGATTTCTTATTAGCAAAGAAAGAAATTACAAATAAGTAAGGGGGAAGTCTAGTATAATCCCTGTGGTATAAACTCTTGTTTAAGATAGATATAGATAGATGGTAGATGATAGATGATGATAGATGATAGATGATAGGTGATGATGATAGATAGATACATGATAGATAGATAGATAGGTAGATAGATAGATAGATAGATAGATAGATAGATAGATAGATAGATAGATGAGAGACATTTTAGTTTTTCCTAACTCTGTCCTCAGAGAGAGCCTAGAGGCAGTGATACCTCAGTAGCAATTAGCACACCCAATACTCAGATCTTGGTTTTGAAATACAAATTTCCAGTAAAAGGAACCAGAGATCCTTGCAGAGATGGCTGGTTCTAGCACTAGTGCAGGGAAAATACAAGATAAGTCTAGAGCATCATCTAGTGCCAGAAACTAAAGAATCACTAAAATGCATGCATACATATATATATATATATACATACACACATACATACATACATACATACATACAGAGTATATATCTCAAAAGAACACTGGAGCCAACCTACAAGAGCTTCCAATGGCCAAAGTTGGAAGAATTTGAAGAAAAAATAATGTATTATTAGACTATAACCCAAAGTATAAAATAAATATCCATAAGTCCATAACTGATATAAATCAGTTAATAAATAAAGGAGATAAGATGTAAGTTATCCTTAAGAAAAATTCCAAATAATATATGTAAGTATTTCCCACTCCAAAAGGTGGAGCTTAATCTCCAATCTCCCCTTGCCCCTTTCATAGGCATAAACGTGTTGATTATGAACTGGACTTAACCACCCACTTTCAAAGAATAGAGTATGAAAAGGGAAAAATAGTAACCTTACAATGGAAAAATTTGGCAGATACCACCTTACTCAGGTGATCAAGGTTAATACCACCAGTGATAAGTAATGTTGATATAATGTATCCTTAATATGATGGGATGATAAGGGCTCTCTAGTTCTGCAATATTTGTCCCCCAAAACCATAACCCCAGTCTAATCATGTGAAAAGCATCAGACAACCCAAACTGAGGGATTTTCTACAAAATATCTGACCAGGACTCTTAAAAACTATCAAGATCATGAAAAATAAGAAAAGACTAAGAAATTGTCAACAGATCTGGAGAATTAGCCACGTTAATTTTTTAGTTTTAACAAATGTACCATGATTATATAAGTAGTTAACATTAGGAGAATCTAGATGAAGGATATATGGAATCTTTGTATTATCTTCATAACTTTTCTATAAATCAAAACTTATTATTTTAAAATATAATGTTTATTTTTTATAAAGTTAGTTGGCAAGTTTTTAAAATGCAGACTTTAACATTTGAGATCTTAAAATGCAACCACAGTGATGAGAAATTTTTTTAAATTCCAAGATCTAAATATACTAGTTCCATCATATATATCAATGACCAATAAAAGTTTGCCAAAATGTTTTAATGACCTACAGTAGCAATGAGTTCTACATCCTCCTTTCAGTAGATATGTTCATCCTACTATGAGAAGTTCTAAATAAAGCTCCATTTCCAGCCATAATTAAAAGGTTTCAAATCAGAATATCCCATCCATAAGTGAGTCTGAATAGAGGGCAAAGTGTAAAGGGTATATTAAATGTTAGGGTACTCTTCAGGATGAAACGTCTTCTATATCTAGGTTTAATTACTCTGATAGAGTATGATCAGCATTTTAATATGGTCCATAAGAATGAGACTAAGAAGAGGTTCTGGGCTCTGATAATTCCAACATTCCATCATCATATAGACTTTTCATAAAGTTTAAGCTAACAACCATTTGGGCTACACTAGCTTAATGCACCACATATCTGAGGGCTTTCGCTGCTACTACCTGCACTTTTAATGACTTTTACCTCCCTTTCTTTGACCACTGCTAAACATGAAAGACTGATCATCTATTGCTTCTCACCATTTGTATCATCTCCATGCTACTTTGTTCTTCCTGTCCAAGATTCTTCTTTTCACCCTTGACCTCCCAAGTTCTTCCCCCCATGCCCTCTAGGGCTCTAACTATACTGTTAATAATTGGGTTAGGTGCATCTTTTCACAATGAAATACTACTTTATATCCACTAAGATGGCTAAAATTAAGACTAGTTATACCAAATGTTGTCAACTATGTGGAGCAACTAGAAACTTTGTACACCATTTGTAGGAGTATAAATTGGTATAACTACCTTGGAAAACTATTTGGCAAATTTTTGTAAAGTTAAAAAATATATTTACACTAGGATCCAGCAATTCCATTTTTACATCCAAAAGAAATGAAAACGTATGTCTACAAAAAAAAATGTGTACAAGAATGGTCATAGTAATTGTGTACAAGAATTATCATTTTATTCATGATAATCAAACATTGTAAGCAACCGAAATGTCCATCAATTGTAGAATGAACGAGCAATTTGTGGTATATTTATACAATAGAATATTACTCGCAATAAAAAAAAAATCACATATTGATACAGCTAACATGATACATGAATAAACTTCAAAAATGCTACATTGAGTGAAAGAAGTCATACATAAATGGAAGTATATTTCATTTATACAAAGTTCAAGAAGAGACTAAATGAATCTATAGTGATATAAATCAGAATGCTTGCTGGGGGTAGAAGGTAATTGGGGAGGATCAACTTAAAATTGGCTGAAGGGCCATGAGGGGACTTTCTCAGGTGGTGAAAATGTCTCATATCTTGACTTGGGTGTTGGGTACACAGATAAATATGTTTGTCACAACTCATCAACTGAAAACTTACTTGCACATTTACAAAACTTGATAAGGAAAGAACTAATGTCTATCTTATTAACTAATATATGCTTAGTACCTAGTCCAGAGCCATTGTTAAATGAATGGTTGGTTGATTAATGAATGATTACCAATATAATTTTATTTTTTATCAATACTTGGCACATAAGAGCAGATCCTAAATCCTTTGGATACACACCCTTTCCAACCCAGAATATTACTTTAGTTCTATCTCAGCATGTCTAGCTCATCCTTCTCTAGTCATAGTGGTGGGAAGAGGGACAGGAAATGGAAAAATACCTCTAGCATATTAGTTATCTAATAAAAATCAGAGAAAGTTGAAAAAGTAGGGAAAAAAAGAAGAAGAAGGAGAAAGAAAAGGAGAAAAAGCTAGAGGAGGAGGAGTGGGAGGAAAGAGGAAAAAGAAGTGGGGAGAAGGAAGAATGAAACAAAAACTAAAAAGAGATATTTTATCTTATGGAATGCTATCAAAATTTTTTAAAAGCGCCATTTTATGTTATATATGCATATCATAATTAATCAGTACAATAGTTCAGGATACCTATATAGAACACACAAAAATGCAAACTCGCTATTAGGCAAGAAAGAAGTATATACGTCTACTAAAACAGATATCTGGAAGAAGAAATACTTCTTCCAGAGTTGTTTTAAAATATTTCAATTACTAGTTAAAGCACATAAGCTTTACATTGTTACAAACTCATTCCCCCCCTCACAACAGCAGCAACGGCAAAAATAAAATTAGGTAGCCTTTTGTTCAGTGAGATCACAATGATGGTCTTAAAATTTAGCCCCATCTTGTGGCAGTCTAGATAACTATAACTAAAAGCTCTCACTGTCCTATTGTGCTTTTGAAATTATAGGCATAAATGATACTATTCCCACTTATTTTGGTGTGCTAAGGGAATGACATAGCCAATGAGTGAACAATTTTCTACTCCTTAGCTATATAATAAAGACATTCAAAGGTGTTTGTGAACTACTTTGAATTCCTTGAACAAATCATTTCCTTCAGTATAATTTTCACAGAAGACCAGGGCTAAATAAAACAATTCTTCATGTAACTTTCCTCTTCTGGTTCACCAAACTAAAAGCAAGAAAGCTCAAAGGGAATCTTTGGGAACTAGGTAAAGAAAGTTAAACCATTCAAAAAGAACAGAATAATGTTATTCTACCATCTCCATAACCATTATAATTTTGGAACAAATGACAGTTTACAAAGTTATTAAGGAAGATGTTTTGACAAAGAGTCATGCTGATCAGTGACATTCTGCTAAAAAATAAAATTGGAATTTATCTCTTTTTCTTTTTCTTTTTACTTTCAAAATTATGCAGAAAAATACATTTTTTTACTGTGTTTTGGCAATAAAAGCTCTGCGGTTTTTGGAAATGTCATTTAGAAATGTCTTTAGCCTGACCTTCCAATGCTAAATGAAATCTATTCTGTGCAATTAAAGATAGAAATATTTTTTCCTAATTTAGATGATTAACCATAGTATGATTCTGAATATTATGATTGCTCATATATAATTATCAAAATGAGAATTATTCATGCATGGCCATAAAACTGAATTTGATTGAATTAGATATTTCGGTAATTTATAAAAATATTTGTATCTGGATCTGTCAAGGTGGTCTGCAAATTTAAGCATGAAAATAAATGTGAATTATGAACACTCTTTAAGTAGTATTACCCAGTACTCAATATACTGCATCATTGATATGATATAAAACCACACAGTCCAAGAACCCCTTTCATATGCTATCTATTTAACTTTAAAAGAAAGAATATGTAACTAATGTAAAAAGCAAAACTTGGAAGAAAAGTACTCTTACTTGATGCAAGAAAATAGGTTCCTAAAATATCATACACAAATTCTTTACAGGTTGTGTAATATTTTCATATGGAATTAAATGGTATATTTAGTCATATATTTTCACAGATGTTTTATTTTTATTTCTAATTGATCACAAGTTGACATATAAATGTACTAAAGTATCCATACCTTAAGAGGTACCCACCTAATGACATTTTGTTGAAAAAAGAATAATTTTGGAATAAAAAGGCTCTTCTTATTTTACCAGCTTAATGCATTTAATTGTCCTTTATAGAATTTCTTAAAGCAAAACAAATGTATACTGCTAAAATTCCCATAAATTTCTCATCACTTCCATAGAGAAATAAATCAATTACCTGAAGGTTATTCTGGAGATCTAATATACAGTATGTTAACTACAGTTAATAATAAATATTATATTGTATACTTGAAATTTGCTAAGAGAGTTGATCTTAAGTTTCCCCCCCACACACACACAAAAAGCCTTAACTGTGTGTGATGGATATGTTAATCAGCTTGATTGTGGTAATCATTTCACTATATACACATATAATATATATCAAAAGATCACGTGTACACCTTAAATATATCCAATTTTTATTTGACAATTACAATCTCAAAGGAGTCGGGGAGAAGTCAGTCACAAAAGACCACATATTGTATGATTACATGTATATGAAATGTTCAGAATAGGCAAATTTATAGAGATAAAGGTAGATTAGTACATGAAAAAGTGTTCAACATCAGTAATCATCAGGGCAAAGCAAAAATTGATTCTTCAAACATTCTTTCTGCTCCTTTTTGAAATATCCCTTCAATGAAATATCTCCTCACGCCTGTTAGAATGGCTGTCATAAACAAGATAAGAAATAACAGGTGTTGGCAAGAATGTGGAGAAAAGGGAACACTTGTGCACTGTTGATGGAAATGTAAATTTGTGCAGCCACTGTGAAAAATAGCACAGAGGTTCCTCAAAAAATTAAAAACTAGAACTACCATATGATCCAATAATTCCAGTTCTGGGTATTTACCTGAAGGAGATGAAATCACTCTCTGTCTCTCAAAGAGAAGATCACTGCAGCATTATTTATAATAGCCAAGACATGGAAACAGCTTAAGTGTCCATCAATGGATGATAGATAAAGAAAATGTGGTATATTACTCAGCCATTAAAAAAAGGGAAATTCTGCCATTTGTGACAACATGGATGGATTTCAAGGGTATTATACTAAGTGAACTAAGTCAGAAAGAGAAAGACAAATACTATATGATCTCATTTATATGTGGAGTCTAAAAAGAAAAATGAACTCATAGATACAGAAAACAGATTAGTAGTTGTGGGGGATGGGATAGAGAGGAATGGGTAAGAGGGTCAAAGGTACAAATTTCCAGTTATAAGTTCTAGGGATATAATATACATACAACATAGTGAATATAGTTAATAATACTGTATTGTATGTATGAAAGTTGATAAAATAGTAGATCTTAAAAATTCTCATCACAAGAAAAAAATGTGTAACTATAATGATGGGTGTTAACACAAAATTGTGATAACCATTTCATAATATATATATATATCAAATCGTTATGCTGTACATCTTAAACTAATACAATGTTATATGTCAATTATATCTCAATAAAACTGTAGAGGGAGTAGATTAGTACTGCTTAGTGCTGAAGGGAGTGTTATCGTGATTGATTGCTTATGTATACGAGGTCTCTTTTAAGGTTGATTTGTATACCTAAAAAGAATTGTATGGTAAGAAACATATTCATATAAAGCTATAAAATTAACTAAGGGCTTCTTTTTGAAAAAATGAATGAGATTTTATTTATATATCTTAGATATTATTAGAATGTATGTGTGTGTGTGTATGTGTGTGTGTTTCCACCAACTTCTATTTTACAGTTAGGTATAATTCTTACACTTTTCACTCTTCCCAAAATATGCAATAAAATCTCTTTCCTTTCCCCTTCCTCCTAGCTTCTGCTCTCCTCTCTTTTCATTCATCCTCTGATTTTTACCTTCTCTTCCCCCATCTCTCTTCTCTGTTTTTTCTTCCTTTCTTTTACTAGCAAATAATAAAAACTCAATAAATGGTATGATTCTTTTACTCCATTCCATCTCTCTTTTTCTCTTTATAGTCCTCCGTTTTCACTTACTTCCTTGTCCACACTATAAAACTGACTAAATAAGTAACTAATTACATATTAAAATCAAATTTAATGATAGTTCAGCACAGAAGAAATGTATTAACAGAGTTTCTGATTATAGAGCATTTAAAAAATACTTTAAAATTATATACATACAGTCAAATCTCATATGTGGTAGTTATGTTCTGTGAAGTTGTTGGAAACACTGAATTAGCAAATGTTATAATTAATAAAATATGTATGAGTATGAAACTTTAAGATAACACTCTGTGGGGAAAATGGAATAAAAACACAAGTCTAAGGAAAAGAAAGAATGATGAATAATTTATGATTATTAATGAACTTGTCCATGTATTTTGCAACTAGATAATGGTTCCAGTATACCATTGAATACATTCAAAAGGCTGTTGTAACTGTTTTCTAGTTAAAGTAGAAACATTTATAATATGCTGGAAATATTACACTTGAAATTATTAAACTTATGATGAAAAATTTTACATATCTACTTAAAAATGCATGAAGGGGTACAAATTGTTCAAAACTTGTAGGATGTACATGTCCAAAATGTTTAAAAAGAGAGATTTGAGCCTGATTTTGAAGCTGATGTCTCAGAACAGGTATATGATATTGGATAAGTCATTTATATTCTTGGATTCATAGTTTCTTCATATTATGGGAAAACATTTATCTGAAGGAATTACTCTGAGGACCTACATATGGTAAATATAAGAAAATTCTGTATAACAAATTATTTATTATAATTATAATTAATGGTAAGGATATGACAGCTCTGTGATCCTGGGACATTGGTAATTCAAAGTTGCCTAGTCTAAGTACCTGTACTCCTAGTGGACTGTGAAGGCATTAATAAAAGTTGTAGAGCTGGTCTTCATTATTTTTAAAAAATAACTAATGGGAATTATACTTTATGTCTCTAAAAAGTCAACAAACCCCGACTAAAACACCAACTTTTTTCTTTTGTAGCTATAATTCTACTAACCGATCAGAATTATTGAATTATGACTACTGTTATTAATTAAAATGGGAAGAAATTTTACTTAGTACATGCAATTTGACAGACAACAATTTTCAAAATATGGTATGCTTGACAGAGATAGGGAATAAAAGCTATACTTAATGTTTAAGAGAGAAGAAAACTCTTGGTAACCATGGGTCGCTGTTTAAAAACATCAGAGCCTGCCAGGATTTTGCCACATCTCTCTTGGAGATACAGTATTTGCATTTCTCTCCAACACATGAAAAATGAGTCTGTGTTGGGCAAAGAGCACGCCTTTTAAAATCTAAATGAAGACAAATCTATGGCTATTTATAGAAAACAATAAGCTGATGGCATGTAATTAATTGTACACAGTAATGAAGAGATGCTTTTGTAGCTCGAGAACATTCTAAGCTAGGCGCTTTCTCAGTCAGAAGAGACCATATCACACATTCCCACTTGGCACATACAAAATCACCCTTAGCTCCTTGTCTACATTTTGCATTCTTATACTGTTGCAAATGTGACAGATCAACAACGGAACAAACATAGACAACAGATTGACCCAGCTACTCGCCTGCAGCAATGAAACTAGCTTGGCCAAAAACACAGGAGCCGTGCAGCGATGACTACAAAACTTCCTCAGTCCCAGGCCTGATGTCGGTAATGCTTTCTCTTTGCCTTTGTGCTTGCCTTTTTTTTTCTGGAAGTGTCTTAAACCTGCACCTGTTCCTGTCATAGGAATCATTAACGTGATCAAGAGAGATACACAATGACTATTAAGAAACTAAGTACTCTTCAGTCAGTTCACACAGAGAACTTTACGAATAATTGCCACATTTGAGTCAGGTTTATCAAAGAGATGGAGAAAATAAGTGCTCGGCCACTGAGCATTCAAAGGCTCTGGCAGGCCTATGGTTTGTATGTGAGGAATACAATTTAGTGTTCATAGTCAATCACAAGTGGTAATGCTACTTTGAAGACCACATTAAATACACTAGTAAACTTGGCATCATGATACTCATACTATGAACTCTAAGCCTTGTTCTTTCACTACCATTCATTTGAGCATGTTGTCAAACTGATAAGACCTCAATGAAAACATCTCTTTTACATGAAGTTCCAGCACTGTATTTATTAATTTCTTTCTACAGATAAGGGGCTTGTAGTACAAGAGATTAGAAAGAATTTTATAACATTCTATTGATGGTGATTAACAGAACAAAAACTAAGCCTGCCTCAGCCACAATTTAATGTTTTTCTTCCCACACGATAGCCTCTTCCAATGGCATCATTAGATAAAAGGCCCAAATTATAGGCTTTTTAAAAACCATTAAAACAATTAAAGAGCCAAATCATACTAATCTTATGACAGTTTCAAATTTTTAAGACACTGACCTCAGGAGTCGTACCATCACTCCTTCCATGTAGAGCAAAGCTGAAAATGAGCAACAGCAATGAGAGGCAGAATGTGTGGTTAGAAAAAGCAGTGGTGGCCAGTTAAGAATCAACAGAGCTTGGTCTGAATAAGAATGTACAAAGTTTTATTCATTTTAAAATTTTTGGTCATTAATGCATGAGAACAAATATCTTCTAAAAATCTAGTTTTCCACACAACAAATCTACGTGCTAACCATTTATATACATCATAGCACTTCACCTTTTCAGCTAACAATTATGCCTTTTTTCTTTACCAATTCACTTCCTGCTTTGTTCACAGCAAATTATTTTCACCTTTTCAGTAATTATTTGTATGATTTGTTGAACAGATCATTCCTCAGCCTGGATATCCTTCTTCAAATGTTAATGTTCCTTTTAAATTGTGATGTGGTATTTACTAAAACTTTACTTTTCTACAGTATAAAAGAAAAAATAACTAACATTTTTGAGCCCCTCCTTTGGTTCCTGGTCCCAATTTCGACATGTGAGGAGAAACTAAAATTGATTTTAGACTGCAATAAAGATTAAAAAGCCTATATTTGAGCCAAAGCAATTTCAGCCCGGGAGACAGAGACTACTAACACAGCAATCTAAATTATGTTACACCAAGACAAAGGGGAAGCCACGTTTTATAGTTCTGCCTAGGTTCTAAATTTGGTCCATTTTATGTAAATGAGGTATCCAACTTGTGTAGTTCTGATTGGATGGGGCAGGTCTCAGTCCATTGTTAGAAAGACAAAATGAGGGTTTCCCTGAAGTGGTTGACTCAGATGGTGTAAACAAGTGAGGCAAAGTGCAGGAAGCCAAGTGTTCAGTCTGAGGTTATTCCCAGAACACAGAGTAGGTGAGGAGTCTCTGTCAGCAAATGGCCACTAGGCTCTTATTTATAAAATGTGGACCCTAAGTTGACCATAGGGAGTCCATCTCAGCAGATAAATTCCTTCTGAGGGTTCCTATCAAAAGAATCTTTTCTTCCCAGGGTCCACACCACCATACCAACAAACAATCCTGGGACACCTGCAGGATGTCCAAGGAAAATTCAACTGAATTCTGACACTATGTACCTGGGGATAACTTCAGGTTTCACAGGTTAAGGGTTCAGACCTACAAGACAGCTCCTCATCACTTTAGACACCAGTCACAAACCTGAGCTGTCACCTATACTTCTGACCAACGGGCTATAGATTGGGAGGTTCCAACGACCTCCGCCTTGTAATTTAGATACCAGTCATACGTCCAGGTTGTTACCTGTACTTCACGTAGACTGTTTATAAATCAGAGGTTCCTACAACCTCTTCCTTGAGTTCTATTAATTTGCTACAGCAGCTCACAGAAATCAGAGAAACATTTTATTTATTAGATCACTGGTTTATTATAAAAGGATGTAACTCAGGAACAGCCAGATGAAAGAGATGCATAGAGCAGGGTATGGGGAAAGGACAAGGGATTTCCATGACATCCCCAGGCACATTATTCTCATCTAAATCTCAATGTGTTCACCAACCCAGAAGCTCTCTGAACCCAGTCCTTTTGCGTTTTTATGGAGGCTTTATTACATAGGCATGATTGATTAAATTAGGTCTTGGGCAATTGAGTCAAACTCCAGCCCCTCTCTCCTTCCTAGAGGTAAGATGGAGGAAGGCAGGGGAGTGATACTGAAAATTCCCAAACCCCTAATTACAGTGTTAGTTCTCCGGGCAAATAGTCCTCATCCTTAGGCACAGTCCAAAAGTCACCTCATTAATGCAACAAGACACCTTGATTGCTCTCAACTCTTAGGAAATTCCAAGGGTTTTTAGAAGCTCTAAAAACTTATAATATTTCTTATTATAAATCACAATACCTTGAAAGTCAAATATATATACTTCTTATTATAAATCATAATATCATAGAGCTCTTACAATGTGCCATTCAGTATGCTACAAGCTTTATAAAAATTATTATTTCTTATGATGCTAATTTAATCATTATTATCTCAGTTTACTAAAGAGAAAAATTATGTGCTAGGAGCCTAAATAAGTCCTTAAGTGACTTACAGCAGATGAAGAGCCTAGATACAAACCCAGATGTCTTTGAATCCAAAGCTTTTGCTAGAAGTGATACAACTGAGTGATACCAGTGAAATATGCCATGATATTTGGAATGCCATAATATAATATACGCCATATTATATACCTTATCTTTATGAAAAAGAAACATTTTTTTTCAATGTTTAAGAAACATTTTCTCCTCCACATTTTAAAGTTTCTAGAATCAGGAGGTGTCTTAAAATTGGTGTAGACATCTAATATAGCTGTGTGACCTTTATCCTCCCTAATCCCTGCAAAAAAAAAAAAAATGCTATTAAGTGGCACATTATACAATTAACGCCAAAGTAGAAATGAGGAAACATCTGACTTATGCTTGTTTCCAGGTCTCATCCACCTGTCAGCCTCCGGATAAAAGAATATCAAAAATAATAATGCAAATTCTAGCAGCTGTTGCCCCAACAGACCTTGGCAATACCTCAGCCCTCTGGAAAATGCCCTCAGGGTGTTCACAGTGCCTATCTGGGCTGAAGCACAGCTTATATCCCCATGTTTCACAGATACTGTTGCTAAAAGAGCTTCTGTAGCATATGCCTGGAGCTTTCTCTCCATAGGGTCTGACCATTGAGCCAAGCATAGCAGGAAAAGGAATGGATTCCATTTTGGCCTCCCTACCATGCCTATCCCCAGATGCTACTGTAGAAACTGACTCTCACTCTGATTAGAAAATAAAATCAAATATTTTTGCAGCATTATTCATGAACATTTATGGAAACAACCTAAGTGTCCATCAATGGATGAACAGATAAAGAAGATGCTCCCACCTCTAGTCTGGTCTTGTCTGTCATGCCACCACTGTGTCCAGTGCCTGGTGCATAACAGAAGTTTATTAAACATTGGTTGAATTGATGCATGAGCTCACTGATATTTTTTAAATAATTAATTGAATGAATATGCCAAGGGTCTGGCATGGTACCTGAGATGTCCAGAAGGCACAATATCAGGGAGTTCCCTTCCCCATCTCCTTAATGTCAAATAGAAAAATGTCAAAATATCTGAAAGAGAAAGTTCCTGAGAAGGAAATTTTGCCAAAGAAATAATTAAGCTAAAAACCTATGAAAATGACAAATAGTTTATATGGCTATGAAAATTCTCAGAAGAAAGGCTAAAATTTTTCATCTTTTTTTCTTCAGGGACTTTCCAGCTTTTTTTAAGCAGATAGAATGTTTTTTTGTTATGTAAGCAGATATTGGAAAATATAAAATTAATGTCTACTTGGCACATTCGCTATCTGGACTTGTATTACTTGTCTAGTCATGTTCTCCATGACCCTCCAACCCAAGCTCCTTGTCCAACCAGACCAGTACACATCCTTAAGCTCCATCTCAAATGTTCCTGTAGCATTGATGGCCTGAAGCCAATGCCAGGCACCAAGTGACCTCTTGGTTGGGACAATCATAAGCAAGATGTGAGAAGGGGCTGGAATGGCCATTAAAAACACTTAATGCCTTTTTAAATATTATAGTCAATAAACTGCAAAGAACACAATGAACCCTTTAGAAGCATTTAAAACTATATATGAGTGTGAAAGGATAATGTGAAAGGGAATTTTTTGCAAAGAAGTAATAATTTAATGCTAAAGTTGACTATCGTCCTTTTAACAATAAAATTTATGATTATAAAGTTTCAGTTTCTCAAAGTTTTCTTCCACCTGAATACTTTAACCATTTTAATTCTCATTCCCTTTCTTTCAATATAACTTGCACTTCTGTACGGGAAAAAAGGAAAGCTGTGCTCTTTAGAGAAAGTAGTTAATGAGAATGATTTAAAGATAGTAGAAAAATATTTAACCACACATTTAGTGTGACTCAAATGAATGTCAAGCTCTGATATATGCATGCCATCTGGCTCATCAAGGCAGAGAAATCTATAACCCATTGAAGATGATAAAGGACAAGTTGCACAGCATGATAGATATTGGCAGCTTTGAGGCACTTCTGTCATTAAATAAATATTATTTTAAACATTATTGCAGAAGCACTACTAGTATAAAATAATCATGAAACAGAGAGTTTTGTAGATATGCATGTACAATTTTATGTAAGTATAATCATAGCAGAATACATTCTATATTTTTCATACAACAGAAATGATAAACATTTTTCCAAGTGTCATTCATAATTATCGTATTTCATTATCATACAAGATTCCACTAAGGAGATGAACCATAAATTATATAACTTTCTTCTTCTGGTATATAATTAAGGTTGCTTCTGTTGTATCTTTATTTTGAGTTATTTGAAAAAATGTATATGTGAATACAACTTTTAAAATTTTTTCTGTGAATTATTTTCTTTATAAATGATCAATATTCATTTTAAATGATTCACTTGTTTACTCAAGAAATATTTATAACTTATTATTTTGTTCAATATGCAGATAAAAACACTTGCTCTGAAAAGATTTCTCTATTCCTCACTGCTATTCTTTACTAATGTGATGAAACCTATAATGAATGTGCTCGTGAAGAAAAAAATTCCTTGATATCGAGAATCCTGTAGATTAGATTTACTCTCCATCCCCAAGTTTCCCTTTGTATTAGTCCACTTGGGCTGCCATAACACAATACCATAATCTGGGTGGCTTGAACAACAGAAATTTATTTTCTCAGAGTTTTGGAAGCTGGAAGACCCAGACCAAGGTTTTGACCTGTTAGGTTTCTGGTGAGGGCCACCTCCTGGCTTGTAGATGGCTGTTTTCATATCATGTGCTCACATGGCCTTTCCTTGGTATGTGCGCACAGAAAAAAAGCACAAGAGAATGCTCTAGTATATCTTCTTATAAGAACACTAATCTTATTGGATCAGGGCTCCACTCTTACAAACTCATTTAACCCTAATACTTCCTTAGATGCCCTGTCTCCAAATATAGTCATACTGTGGGGATCAGGGCTTCAACATATGAGTTTTGGAGGTGGGAGCAGGGGGAGATAAAGATTCAGTCCATAACATCGCACCCATACACAGGATTGTCGTATCATGTTAGGCAAAATTATGACCTTGAAATCATCTTCATTTGGAGATTAAGTATAGTTTAAGGATATGCATATGAGTGCCAATTAGACAAAGGGTAGACCTGTGTTGGTTAATATTATGTGTCAACTTGTCTTAGGTCACAGAGTGCCCAGATACATGGTTCTGAGTGTTTCTGTGAGGTGTTTTGGGATGAGTTTAACATTTAATTGGTTGACTGAATAACACATATTGCTCTCACTAATGTAGATGGGCCCCAACTGTCCTGAATAGAACCAAAGGACCCCTGCAACCCCCACATAAAAGAAAATTCCTCCTGTCTGACTGCCTTGAGCTAGGACGTTGATTTTTTTTCTGCCTCAGACTCTAAATGAAACATCAGCTCTTACTTAGTCTTGAACCTGCCCACTTTCAGACTGAAACTACATTATCAACTCTTCTGAGTCCCCAGCTCGCCAATTACAGATCTTGGGACTTGTAAGCCTACATAATCGCAAAGAAAAATCTTTATAATAAATCTTTTTATATATGTAAATATATATACACATCCTCTTGGTTCTATTTCTCTGGAGAACCCTGACTAATACACCCTTTCTTCAAGATGGTTTGTCAAACAGATTTAAACATCCTTAAACTTAAACTGAAACCTGCCTTATTTAAGAAGTGGTTGTGGTAGTAACTAAGACTGACATAAAATGCCACAGTCCTAAAATCAATAAAATTATGGATGCAGAAATATTTAGCTCTGAAGTAGAACCATGGTAGAATTTTGAGAATTAGACAGAGCTCTATTCAAGTTCAAGTTTTCTACTTCACTTTATCCATAGCAGGACCCTCAAAATTATTTAAAATCAAGTGTCATAACCAGATGCAACCTTATCAATAATTTAAGACAAACCTCAGCTTTGGCGGTTTGCAAAGCAACAAATTGACTAAGCCCTGGCCTTTTCTTACTTCAGGCACAAACCCTCAGAATTTATCCCCTCTCCCTATCCCAATGTAAGACCAAAGGTCAAATGTATATACCTGGAGAGAGAGATAAAGAATAAGACAAGAACAACATAAACATGAATTCAAAGCATACCTAGAATAAACATTAAATTTGTTCTATATTTTAGCCTCAAAGCACCAAATCACCTTTGGCAAAGGAACAACTTTTTAAAACCATGGAAGAATGGGGGTTTTCAAGTCATCTTCTTTTCCAACTACTGCCTGCAAGGAAGGTCAGCTTAAAATTACTAGGTCTAGGTCATCTGATCTCTTTGACTCACAGGTCTGGAAGAAAGTTTTAAATGTTAACATAGAGAAATTCTTTAAAGGAAAAGCCATTAGAACAAGTAAGATAGTTTCTGTAGATTTAAGGGTAAAAACAAAGAGAGGCAAAACTGCTTCTTTTGAAAGTGCACTGCTCACTCCCAAAAAGAGACACTTCAATCACCAGTGTCTCTAAACTATGCACCCACAGACATCCTGAAGAATGTGTTAGATAATTTTCAGTATCACCTTCTGGACTCAGAGAATGTGCAATACACATTTGTTTATTGATACAAAAACTATCTATTTATTCAACAAATATTTATTAAAGATTTCCTTTTCTTTCATTCTCTCCCACATCCAAAACTCTAGAACCTCCCATCATCAGTGCATCCCAACACCACCAGCTAATCTCATCTCATGGTGATTTTCTTTCTTTCTTTTCTTTATAATTTATGTTTATTGTTTAATTACAGTTGACATATTAGCTTCAGGTGTACAATGTAGCGATTAGATATTTGTATAACATACGAAGCAATCACTCCAATAAGTCTAGTACCCACCTGCCATGGTTTTCAAAGACGTCTTTTATAGGGTTCCTACATGATTTGCTCTTCCCAAAGTATTCTAAGTTCCAAACATAAACTCTGACATCTCTTCCCCAACACACACACACACACCACACACACACACACACACACACACACACACACACACACACACACACAATACACACCTTCTAGCTCTTCAACTAAGTGAATATCACATTCAGGCAACTATGCTGTGAATTACTACAAAAACTTTACCTACAGGAGAGCATATGAATTTTTAAATATTAATAAGTGGATTATGAGGTATTTTGGAAAAGGGATGGTAGCAAATATATTTTGTTCTCAACAACTACCACCCACATGCCACAACCTCCATCACACACAGATATATACACACACATTATAAGGATTAGAACCTTAGGAATTAATTTGGAAATGTGTTTTATTTCTAAAATGTTGTCAAACTTGTTTCTAAAATAATAAATCAGTGTTAATCTGCAAAGAGAATGTAGAAGAACACTCAGCCTCTCGGAAAAATGAGAAATATTTAAATATTCCATTTTATCTAGATATCTAACTAAAAGGCAGAAATGAATCATTCCTCATCACTATTAATGTAGTTATCATTGTCATTGTCATCATCATCATCACAGGCTCTTTAAAGGGGAGATGAAAAGGAGTACTGTCTAGTCTATACAACCTTCTAGAACTCTTTGGGTTACCTTAATCACAGACTCACAAGGTTGGATACTATTCATTTTTCTCCCTTTCCAATTAACAAAATAATTTAGGTAGATCTCAAATTCACTTATCACTTTTTAATCAGAAAGATTAAAAAGAGACAGTGAGTCCTCTTTGGTTTCAATTGCCTATACCTTTGGCTGTATATCAAAAACACTCCAGCACTCAATGTTGCCATCATAATTGTTCAATAATGTGGCTTGTAGTATTGATTTCAGTAAACAGAATCTAGAGAGCCTAATAGATTTTTCAGATTTTGTGAATGATAAGTAGATCCATTTGGTCATGTCTTACAGTGTAATAAATGTCTGGGCCAATTTCTTTTGCCTTTGTACATACAACATCTACTCTTTGTCTAATACAGGCTTAGAAAAGAATTAGAATTGACTAATGAAGAAAAAGTTCAAGCTACAGCACCTGACCACCAGGATGGGAGCCAGACTCTGAAAAATGATTGGTAACTTTTGAAGTATTCATTCACTCATTCATAAATATTATTCAATGATTCAAAGATATTTATTGAGTACTGACAATTTGCTAGGCATTATTTTAAGGGCTTGTTATACAACAAAGAACAAAATTAAACTCCCTGCCCTTTTGGAGTTTATATTCTAACAGGAAGAGAGAGAAAGAGAATAAATGATAGTTATAACAAAGAGGTAAGTAAATATACATAGCATGTTAAAATGTGTTAAGTATAAGTGCAATTTGGGAAAAATATAGAGTACCATGAGAGGGATAGTAAGGTGAAGAAATTGTTTAGGTAGGCAATACTGACATTCAAATAAAAATGTGAAGGAAGTGAGGAACTTTGACATGTCTGGAGATTTCAAGGAATGTAATGGAAGCCACTTGGCTCAAACAGGCTGAACTGAAATCTAAGTAGTAGGAAAGGAGGTCAAAAAGGTAAAGGGGAGGGGTTTGGTATATAGATCATGTAGGGCCTTGGAGGACATTGTAAGAATTATGTTCTGGGTAAAATGGGGGTCACTGATAAGTTTGAGCTGTAGAGTGACATAATCTGACTAATGTTTGAAAGGATTATTCTGGTTGCTATGTCAAGAATGGAGTGGGGGACGAATGGAAACAAGGAGATCTGTAAGGGGGCAATTTCAATAATCTGGAGAAACACAATGATAATAGCACTGGGGATAATGAGACAGGGTCTGATCCTGAATTTATATTGAAGGTAGAATCAAAAAGATTGCCCGAAAGATAGGATATTGGGATTGAGAAGAAGAAAATAATCACAAATAACTTCATCTGGGTTGAGCAGCTGTGTGAAAGGATAGTGCTGCCACTAATTGAAATAACTTGTAGTTGGAGCAGGTTTGGGAGGACAATGAGTTCAGTTTGGGACAAAAAGGATGGGAGGTCTCTAAGTGAATGTGACAAGTAAGTAGTTGGTACATATGTCTGGAGTTTAGAAGAGAGGTCTAGATTGAAGATATACAATAGGGAATCACTGTCATCAAGAGATTGCCAAAGGAGTATATGCATATAAAAGAATAAAGAGGACAAAGAAATGAGCCACAAAAAGTTCTAAAATTAAGTGGTCAAGGAGAAAAAGAGGATTCAGCAAAAACAGGCTATAAATGAATGACTTGTAAAGTAGAATAAAAACTGGGATAATGCAATGTGTTGGAGGCCAAAGAAGAAACTATAAGAAGCAGAAGAAAGTTAATGATTTCAGAAGCTGATGAAAATTCAGTTTAAATGAGAAATGAGAACTCACTACTGAGTTCAGCAACATGAAGGTTATTGGTGACTTTGACAAGAGTAATTTAAGAGAAGTAAAAGGAGTGAAATATAAATGGAATTGGTTTAAGAGAATAATTACAAACAGTGGAAACAGTGAGTATAAACAACTATTGTGAGCAGTTCCTAAAAAAAGAAATTTAAATAAATAGGTCTGTAGGTGAGTTTTTGTTTTGTTCCTTTTTAGTGTATGTGTGTTTTAAAGGAGAAATAACACTTTGTTTGTATGCTCATGAGAATGTTCCGGTAAAGAGTAAAATGTTATAATGTAGGAGAGAAGGGGAGATGCTAGAGCAATATTTTTGAGTAGCTGAAAGGGACAAAAGAGGTGCATAAGTAAACAACTGGCAAGACTGGTTTTTTCCCAATTATAGTTGACATTTAATATTATTTTATATTAGTTTCAGGTGTACAGCATAGTGGTTAAACATTTATATAATTATATAATTCCCCAAAAAGTCTAGTACCACCTGATACCATACATAGTTATTACAATATCATTGACTATATTCCTTATGCTGTACTTCACATCTCCATGACCATTTCATAACTAACAATTTGTATTTTTTAATCCCTTCACCTTCTTCACCCAGACCCCACCAACGCCCTCCTATCTAGCAATCACCAGTTTGTTCTCTGTATCTATGAATTTGTTTTAAATAATACCATAGATATGTAATTTATGGTAATGAGAGAAAGCAGAAAATGTGGGTGTGAGTGTTGGTAGGTGAGCAAATGTGGGAATGGTAGTTAGTGTACGATCTTTTCTGAGTGCTTCAATTTTTTAGTGAAGTAAAAATTTTATAAACTGAGGGTAATGGAAGAGGTGATGTTAGATGTTTGAGGAGAGAAAAGTTCTGAAGTATTATCTAGAGAGTATAAATGAAAATACCAGGAAAATATAGCAAGAGTGCCAAGCAGCATTATAGGAATGCTTATGGTTCACAGACATGAATTTAACAAGAGAGTTAAAGGAGTCAAAGACTATACAAGGGAATGATTATAATAACTGGTTATAAAATAAAAGCTGGGTAAGGAAGGAAAAGACAACATCAACGGGGTGAAGATCAGTGAAAAGGAGATAAAACCAATCAATATGTTGGTGATTCTAGCGAGACTAATGAATCAGAATTGGAGTGTTAACAGGAGTAAGATGGAAAGAGAAGATTCAATAGAGATGATAGAGAGCTTGCAGGTATTGCAATAACAAGATCTCAGGTATGTGCTGCTCAGGTAGAGTGGAGGACAAGACCATTGGAGAAGATAACTTCAAGGAATGACACTGCAGGTATTAAAAGGATCACATTTGTTTTAAAAAATGCCAGAATTATAATGAGCCATATTAGGGAGTTCCAATTAGGCAGGAACTAAAATGGTGGAAAAAATAAGGGGAAATGCTACAGAAGTGTGAAGATGGAAGGAATAATGAGTGGTAGTAGGTAATATAATCTAATGATACAAGAGTCAAAGATGGAAATTTTTAGAAAAGGAAGAGTGAGTAAGGTCTAAAAATAATAGTGGAGCGAAGAGAGCTCCCATCCCATCTCCAGTCCTTGCAGGGCTATGGGAGTAAACACAACCATCATTTAGGATGACCATAGAGAAAACAGGGTGCTCTGGGGAGGGCCAGGATTCTGTTAGAGCAAGGAGAAAGAGGTTTTCGGAGAAACAAGATACAGAAAATTTCACCAATAATAGAATGAGATTTTTTTCCCCTAGAATTGGCTTCTTTTTTTAATGCTTTTTATTTTATCTTTTATTTTATTATTAGTTTCGAGTGATTTTCAGAGGGCACAATGAAAGGATTTCAGAGGAGGAAGGAGAAGATAACATAATAGCAGGAAGGAGAAGATAACACAACCCAAGTGCTTATGAGAATTTGAATCGGGACAAGGGAAACCCGGTTCTAATGAAGATATAACATGGATAATGATTATAATGAGAATATTCCTGTAAATTCAAAGCAAATAGTGTCATGATGATGCTGTGACTGCTGGAGAATGGGTGATAATATAATAAATATGAATTCACCATCCAAATTTAATCCATCGAATTTGGCTTCCACCCCACAAACCCACTGAGATCTTCCTATGAAGATCACCAATAACGTCCAAGGGCCAAATCCACTCCTCGTATCACTCTCACCAGCTTTTCATAGAGTTGACTTCTCACTCCCTCACAGAATCTCCTCTCTTGGCTTCAGCAATGCCGCTCTCTCCAGAATTTTCTTCTCTTTTTTTTTAGTCATTATTTCTCAGCCTCCTTTGTTGGCTCTTTCTCTTTCCTTTATCCTGACCTAAGTGTCAGAGTTTCTCAGGTTCTTCTCTGGTGGATCTCAATGACTGAAAAAACATCCAAGCCAGATCTTAGCTCCAAACTCCAAGTTAATATATTTAGTTACCAACCCAACAGTTAGCTACAAGTAGATGTCTCTCAAACATGTCATACTTTACATGTCTAAGCTAGCAGATTTTATCTTACAAAACACCTTTGCCACCAACTCAAACTTTCTTCATTTCAGTGAGTAACATGACATCCACGCAAATGCAAAAGTAAAAAACCTAGGAGTCAGACTTGATTCCCCCGTCTTTTAATTGTGCCATGAAATCTAGATGCCATAAGAAAAAGAACTTGATAAATTTGACTACCTGAAAATTCTGGATAGCAAAATATCAAGCTGGAAAACATTTGTTACAATATTGCTAGACATAGTTTCTTTAATTACAAATTAGTCATTTCACAGAGAACTCACATAAATCCGTAATGAAAAGAATAACCCAGTAAAAAAATGATTAAAATATATGAACAGAGAGTCACAAAGATACAAATATAAAAACATATTAGCATAAGAAAAAACTCAATCTCATGCACGATTAAAAGAAATTCATTTCAAAAGGCATCGAGATATCATTTTCTATTTACAAAATAGGCGAGAACTAAAATATTTAATGATATCCAGAGTTAGGAGGGTGCAGGAAAACAGGCACTCTCATATACTTGGAGGGAGCAATTTTAAGTTAGCAAAATCATTCTAGAAAGACAATTCACCAATTTTTCAAATTTTAAAAACACATACTAATGTCACTCAATAATGACACCTGTAAAAATGTCCCAGATTTATAATCAAAGATGTTTTGGTCAGTATTGTTATGACAGAACAAAACGAACAAACAAACAAAAGAAATTCTACAAAAATATCGATCAAAAGATCAAAAAAGGAAAGATTGCCCACTCATAAAATAGAATAGTATGCAGCTTTTTATAAGAATGAGATATTATTTGAGCATTGCTATTAAGTGATAGTATAAAGTACAGAACATAAAATAAACTTGACTTTGTTTTTATATACAAATATTTAATAGTTGCATAAAATTTTGAAAGAAATGCAAGAAAATATTTAATAGTGACTATCTTGGGGAAAAGGGCAAAAGTATCAGAGTAAGAAAGAAAAATATGTGTGTACGCAAATGCATGTGTGTGTGTGTGTGTGTGTGTATTTAAATGTAAAAACAGAACTTCTTTTAATCAAAATATCATTAGACTATCAGAGCAAGAAAGATTATAAATCATTTACTTTTTGCATTTTTATGTATTAAAATACAAACTAAGTGCTATACAATTTTTTAATCTATGCTTAGAAATGATCAAAAAAAATTTTTTAAATATCTTTAATGGCTCCCTATATGTCAAGAATATGGTCCAGGGTTCTTACCATAGTCTGAATCCTGGACTCTGCATGATCTGGGCCTTGTGTACCACCTTACAGCAATCTTCTTTGCTACTAAACAACATCCTCACTGTATTCTTTCATTTTCTCAAATATGCCATAGTATTTAGAGCCTCGGGACCTTTAGATTTGCCACTCCCCCACCAGATATTCTTCCCCTGATTTTGTGTGGCTAACTCATCTTCCTTTAGGTCTTGGCCTGCCATCTCCTCAGGTCTTTTTCTAGCTACTCTAATGAAAGATGTGCCCCACCCCCCGCCCAGCCCCAATCTCAATTATTAACTCAGGTCCTGGCTTGATTCCTTCATATTACCCTATAGTTCTTTTATTTATTTATTTATTTGTTTGTTTGTTTGTTTGTTTGATTGTTTTCTGTGACTTCTTTTTAGAGAAGGGGCTGGACCTTCACTGGAATATAAGCTCCTTAAGGATAGGGAACCATGTCTGTTTTGTTCACTTTTGTGTCTATCACAAATGTTCAATAAATAGAATGACCATATAATTGATCATACAAATAGGGACACTTTTGAGAAAAAAAGAGAGAGATTAATAATTCTTCAAGGGTCACAAGTACAAACAATAAAGTCCAGATAAATTTAGAAATATGCTCACCTTATCAAAAAACACTTGAAAAATACATCAAAGACTATTGATAATGAAAAGCTTAAAGATTTCATTGGGAAGAAGAAACAACTCAAAACAGACAAATATTAAGAATTTGTTTTTAAAGTTATTTCCTGATCTCATCTTTCCTTCTCTTTATGCTGTTTCTTGTTCCTGTTATGTATAAACCTTTTGGGTTAACATTCAAATGTAATTTAGACAGCTAATCTATAGGATTTGCCTCAAACTATAAATCTTCTCAATTTCAGTTGCTACCCATTTACTGCGCTTGGCTGAAAAATAATACTATGCAAACAATTCTCAAGAAAACATTCCTAATTTAGGCTTTCTCAAGGCAAAATTCAGAACCTCACCTCAATATGTTGCTAATTTCCCTCTAAATTGTGATAACCAAATTAATGAGAATCAATTTTAAACCCCACTGCTTGGCCAAAATAAATTACAAATCAATAAAAATTTAGTCACCTATCTGCCATGATCATTCTTATTAAATAACTCAGCATTCCATATTACCTTGGAGCTCCACCCATTTATCAAAGCTATTACACATACACACACACACATACTCCTCACTCACACACTGAATAAAAGATAGCTTACAAGAGTATAATTCCTGAAACTATAAGATGTCTAAACATCTTAGTAAGACAGACATATTGCTTCGCAAATTTTTGAGACAACAGCCTGGATTAGATGAACTCAAATTCAAACCAGTAAGTATAGAATTATCTAGCTTTTTCCCTTCAGTTTCTGATCTTTCTAGATGAGGCCAAAGTTACCTAAGTTACCAAAGTTACCAAAGTTTTATAGGGATTAAATGGAGATCAAATAGCAACTAGCACACTATCTGACATATAGTAATTGTTCAATAAATGTTAGCCTCTTTCATAGTTATCTCCCCACTGCAAACCTCCACAAGATACCAGCATCATTTTCACGGGCCACATCAACCTAACATGGTGCTTTGGGGTAGGGGGGAGGCTTGTAAAGGAAGAAGAGCTGGAGGGGAAAAAAGGGTGACAACCACAAGGGCTTCCACTTTCCCTGGGGAACTGTTTTGCTTTCTCACTACTACTGCCTGGGTACCCTCCACTCTGACTCCAGAGATCTTTTTCTTAGTAGCTGAAACTTCCAGATACATGATGATCTGACAAGCCAAAGTAATACAGGCACATTTTTTGCATTTTAACTTGACCCTAAGATATAAATTATACTTTCACTTTTTAAAATATAAAGTACTATATGTAAAAGAAACCAATCCCTCATCCTGAGAAGGTCTGAGTAAATTTCTTGAGAATCTGAGAGGGGATAAAAATCAAAGGTGGCCTATCAACAGTGGTATAAGGATCGAAGGTGGGTTGAGGGTTTGTATGGAATAAGAATGCAAATATCTGCTGGTGCTGCTTGATGACTTCACAAGCTAGAACCTGAAGGTTGTTATAATGTCATGAAATCTCCATGGTATCAAATCAGACACATCCAAGACCAGTCCTGTTTCAGCAACTTCCATCAAGACTAAGGATGCTGAGCTTGTGACAGCCTCCAAGCTCATCATCACCACTGCTAATGACCTCTCCACCTCAACCACTTTGATCACAGAGCTCAGACAGAAGAGAAAGAATTGTCCTTCTGACAAGGCTTCCGAAAGGGTAGCCTGGTCCTTTAATTTTACAGCACTTTGGATTAGGCTGAAGTCATTACCATTTAAAGGACACACCGCTAAATCTTATTCAAGTTCAGGGTTCCAGGAGGAAGCTTAGGAACTATAATTCTTGGGTTTACTGGTTGGTAGCAGCATTGACTTTTCCTTCCCCCACACTTCTTTTAAAAACTTCAGCCCCAGTGTTTTAGAGTTCTTCCATCAGTTATGTTTGTATAGTCTCGTGCACATAGGACTCTTGGTAGATCCCCTATTTTCCCAGAAATCTTGAGACAGCAACTCAGATTGATATTCACTTGCTGGTACTCTTACTACCCAAAATAATCAGCTCCAAACTTTAAAAATACTCTAAGGGAGTTAATAACTGACTTGAAATCTTGTCAAATGTATTTACAACTCCAATTAATATTTTAATGCAAAATATGAATGTAATTAGTAATCCATATTTGAAGTTTCTATTTGTCTATGTAAAGCTCCAGCTCAAAATATTTTAGTATCTGTTCTTTCTTCTAGCAATGTTAAATGAAGCATTGAAAATTCAGCTTTACACACACACTTCTTAAAAAATAAATCCCAGAAGGATATAATTATTTAAATTCAATTTCATAAAGATTGTAACTGCTTGAAAAAAGGAAAATAATTATAAAACTGTCACGAATATTTTTGGCTAACAATATGCAACAAAATAGAATACACTAAATCCTGTATGTAAGTAAATTATTTGCTCTCAAGATGATGCATATTTAGGTTTGTAACAACTTCCTGCTCCAGGGCCTCTCCTTAGTGACAATAAATTAGTAATAGAAAGAGGTCAAATGAGGTATAGGTGGCAGTACATTTTATCTTAGAATTGGCAGAGATCACATGAATAAATGGTATTAGGTTGATTTCTTTTCATTCTTGGCTGCATTGATGCATTTTCCAGTGCTTCATTGTGTCTCTCTTAAAGTACATTCTTGCCTTTTCACAGGCCTCTTGAGTTTTCTGTAAAATATGTCAGCTCAAATCTTCACACCTCTTTGAAGTCCTCTACACCTGGAATGATCACCTCTATGTTCATCCTACTCACCTAAAGTTTTAGCCCAACACCAGCAGGAGGAATAATAATGTGCAAATAGCTCTGGCTTTGAAGCCAGGCAAACTTGAATATTAATTCTCTCTATAGCTTCTATCTATGATTCCTTGAATCTACCTATTACCATATCTGAATTTGTTTCCATATCTTTAAAATAATGATGATAATAGTTATTTCACAGTGCTCTGCTCCTGTGAAGATTAAATAAGCTAGTATAAAGAGCATCCCTAGTATGGTGCTACCAACCTCTAACCTCTAGAGAGAGTTGCAGTCCCCACACTGCCTTCGTGGTCTTGAATAAGACTTATAGTAGTGTCAGTTAAACATTCTTTACTTTGGTCTGGCCCTAGATGCTGTAAAATTAGTGATGATGATGAAATGTAGAGTGACAATCACATTGAACAAGTGAATTACTTCTCTGTTAAATAAGTTATCATCAAAGATCAAGGTTCCTGAAGTTTTACTAACAGAAGACCAGGTGACTGCTCTGTGATAGTAGTCATTTTTTTGAGTTCCTGGATTGGCAAGACACTGCTGCTCTCTCCTCCAGTTTTTTCCAAGTTAGAAAAAAACCCCATCACCTTTCAGGAGTTCATATCTAAAAAGCACATCACTGTGCTTCAGACCATGTTTATAAGCCAATGCATACTTAGTGCAAATTCAGGATGTGGCTTCATGGAAAACGTGAGTGGAGAGCATGATCCAAAAGATCTATTGTCACTGGTATATTTGTCCAAATTCTACCCTTGTCCAGGTGAATGCAGTGTATTTAGAACCCGGTGCATTCCCTGGATCATCCCAGTATTTACAAGTCTTCCAACCTAAGCATGAATATTTCCCTAAACATTAGTTCAGTCCTTTGGAAAGCCTGTCAGGCCACAGTGAAATACACTAATGTATTAAATTTAGAAATGTTACCCTTGGAGTTTGCTAAATGTTTCTCTTGTGATCTGAAGGAGTTAATATGACAAGCATGGCTTAATTTGTAATTAGGGTTGCATTTGAGCACTGAAGGTAATAAAGCTCTTTATATTGGCATCCTACTGACAACTTAGTAAATTTTGAAAACACTGCAAAGCATATAATGATTTTTATCTTGTGCCTGGAGAACTAGAAATAATATTTAAATACCACTACAACTCAGAGATTACCAACAGAAGAAACATACTGTTAATTTGAAAGCTAAGTATCTTTGCTTCAAATGCCAGAAAAGATATATCACTATTACTCATGAGAAACCAACCAATTGCAACCATAAAAGACAAACTAGAAAACCATGATTTTCAAGCTATCATTAATGGAGTCCTGGGATCTCTCAGAGATGCCACCAAGGACCCAGAGGGAAGGAAAATGGAAAGTCAACTAGGCAATGCTCTATGTCCTCCACAGCTGGGTTTTTGTTTCAGTCAAGGCAGCTTGGACTTGATCTGTTTTACACATTGGACTTAGCTTAAAATGTCATCTAAAATTGATAATATCCAGAATTGGCAAGTTTATAAGAAATGCATTTTGTACATTATAGTTAAGAATGAAAATTATTACAACAGTTTTGGAAGACAATTTGACATAATCTCTGCAAATTTAACTAAGAATATTTTCTGTCCCCAAGATTCTATATTTGAAGTACCATGATGGGCTCATAGCTGAGTCTGGTGCAGCATAAGCTTGCAGAGAGCAGTACATTTATTAGGAGAGTGAACATTCCTTGACTTTAAAATGATATAGCTCCTGATTGCTTTTGTGAATTGAATTATTATTTTCCTGTTTTGAAACATTATAACATGCATGCATGTACAGAGTTTCAAGGGGAGACTACATACAGGACACTATTTATCATTCACTGTACAGTAATTTTTTAAAAGACCATAGTTTACATAGTTAGCAAAACTCAGCCTGACACATAGTACAGAAAATACATTTGCTGAATAGATAATAAATGTTGAGTGATATGTAAATATGGTAAAGTATCAACTATGCATAGTTCAATGAAGAAAAAGTGATGACTGTCTGCTTCATAGTGTAACTGGAAATGCTCCTTTAGGAAAACCAAATAGCCAGTGGACTGTTACATACTCTCTCACTCATTTTTGACCCAAATTCACAAAAAAAGAAACTCCCCCAAAAAATAAAAAAAATAATAAAAAAAAGAAAGAAATGGGTCAGGGATAATGACAAATTAAACAGATTGTTCCAATACCATAAAAAGAATTCTAAGATATATACCTATGACAGTAGTAAATTCAAAAATATTTTCATCATCATGAGGACAAGAGCTATTTAACACCTCTAAGAAAAGGAAAACTATGTACAGT
The DNA here is from genome assembly GCF_902729225.1 of Pteropus medius. NCBI lineage: Eukaryota > Metazoa > Chordata > Mammalia > Chiroptera > Pteropodidae > Pteropus > Pteropus medius. The sequence continues at coordinate 3,266,442 of NW_024355523.1, forward strand.
TAGTTGTATACTGTCAGTTAGATATTGTCACCGAAATTATAATTTTCAATATTTAAAGGGATAGCCCAAAGGGAAAGTTTGCCTGTCTGAAACATAATTTTCTTTGACACATTCTATAAATATTTTTATATTTAGTGGACAAGATACAGAAATAGTTTTTTATTACATGCCCAGAGAAACAAAATCTATACTACAATGCCATCTTCACTGCACTTCTACCAAGAAGTGAAATATAGGTTTAATACCCTATGTATTATCTCAAGAAAGTCAGGAAATATATCTATTTATATTTTATATTCAATAGTTAGTATAGTATTTGACACATGGTAGATGTCAACAAATATTTGTTGTTAGATGATGCTCCCAAAAGTCACTACACACACTCTACTCAGTATTTTGTCTTTTTTTGCTCCATTCTCACCAAACAGCTTTATTCAGGTATAATTTATGTACCGTAAAATTCATTCAGGTGGTAAAATTTATATCCTTTACTGTACAATCTCTGAACTAGTATTTGCAAAGCTCCTTCTACGGGGCACCAGGCTAGAGTGTCCATCTTAACTACTTTCACACAAATCATGCTACTGTCACATCACTCCTCAAACTAGCTATTGGCTGGTTCAACAAGAAATGGATTCCATACCCAAAGGCAGCCAGTCCACAAGTATCCCTTAGCCCATGAGGTGAGATAAATAGGAAGGTTCTGCCCAGTAGGGAAGATGGTGACCACCTGTACATATCTTTCTCTGAGACAGTTTAAACTTGAGAAATAGAGAATTGAAGACCTAGAAGTTAAACTTAAACACCCAGAACATAGCAGAGACAAAGTGTGAAGCTGTCATCACACTAAAGGAGAGAATCTAGAATCACCACTATGAGGGATGAATGAGAGTGTCTGCTTCCTAGAGCTGAAAGACTATTCTAACCTAACTCCACAGAAGAGTGAACAAGCCCTAACTAGTAACTGAGGCACAAGTTTTACCAAAGTTCACTGTTCAACTAGTGCTGCAACTAGTCTCCCAAGGCACCCTAACTATAGTTGATCTTGAGCCTGGTTATGCCCATTTTGGCAAATTTCCTTGCCCACAAAACTCTTTGATCACATCGTGTAAGCACTGGAGGCTATTCTTATTGCCTTGGGCTGCTAGCCAGACTGGGGATTCAGTGATTTATTTCCCTTGCAAATCATTGTCAAAACTATTTTGCTTTTAATGAAAATGATAGTAGCAGTACCTTACATTTGCTGAGCATTTATTCTTTACCCAGCCCATCTTTTTTCAGATTGAATTTTTCTAAAGAATCAAACAAAGTAAGACTAGTCATTATTCTTATTTTACAAATGGACTAAGTCTCCGAAAATATTAAGTAACTTGTCCAAAGGCACATAGCCAGTACGTAAAGTCAAAATTTAAGCTAGGGCTGCCAGATGCCAGATCCAAAACATTTAACCACTAAATATGGCCTTGAATATATTCAAAGGGTATATTCAAAGGGTAAAGACCCCTGGACTTCCAAAGCAGAGTTAAGGTCAAGGGAGAAGCTAGAAAAATACATATTGGAGTCTCTGGTGCTCTGCATGAATTTAAAAAGGGATTGTGGCTTAATAGAAACTGAACCACCTTACAGTTCCCTTGAGATCTAGCTTTGTGTAGAATCAATTCTTCGGCAAAGGCTAACTTTGTGATAGGAATTACTGTCTTAATTTCTGTTTATGACCTCACAATAAACTCCTATTTACTTAAGGTAGCATGAGGATGTCTCAGCTCCTTGAAACCTTAAAACAAAACAAACAAACCAAATATTCAAAAACGAACTAAAACATATGCTCTTGCAAGAGAAATAAAGAATGGATAATAGAGCAAGGAAGACAGCAAGATGGTAAGCATAGCGATTATATCAGTCAGTATCCCAGCAGGAAACAGCTGGAACACTCAAATTGGAGATTCTGAGGAGAATTTAATAAAGGGGTTATTTACAAAGGTTTAAGCAGGCATCAGGGAAATCACATGTAATAATGATTCTATTTACCCTCAGGCCTGAAACAATGAGGGAATAAAGGGGTAACTAGATCCTGGAGACAAAGAAAATTATGTGGAGAGGGCCACATGGGAGTCACCGCTGCCTCTCATTATTTGAGGAGGAAGCAACAAGCCCAAGGTAACCCTGAAGAGTGGGAACCAAGGAAATAAATACTGTGACCTCACTCTCTTCCACCCTCCAGTCTCTGTGATTCTCCCTGTTAACCAAATTCAACTTGAAACCAGAGAAATAGGGAGCCTGTTGCTATAGTTCAGCATTCTGGAGCAAAGATAGGATGGAGAGTGGATATGAAAGAGAAAATTGGAAGATATCAGCATGGAGTGGTAAAGATTAAAGGTTTGTAGGAATCAGACTTAAGAAAAAAGAAGAGAAGTTGTGCCAATATGAAGTAGGCAGTTACACTAATCTGTCAGGTTAGTGAAGAGGGACCCACAAATTCCCTTTATGCCACCTTCCTTTGGCTCCCCTCTTCTTTTCACCTTGGGTTCAGTACTCTCTCATGGCCTTTACGAGGTCCAAGGACATTTATCAGTACAGACCCCATTATAAGACTGATTGTAATGATTTAGTTTTTCCAACTTTATTTTCACTGTTAAAAAATTTTGTTCCTAACATTTAAAAAATTAACATCAATTCTTCTCAAACTCTTCCAAAAAATCAAACAGGAGAGAATGCTCTCAAACTCATTTTATGAGGCCAGTGTTACCCTGATACCAAAGCCAGATAAGGACACTAGAGAAAAAGAAAACTACAACCGATATCCCTGATGAATACAGATGCAGAAATTCTTGACAAAATATTAGCAAACCAAATTCAAGAGCACACCAAAAGGATCATATGCCATGATCAAACAGGATTTATTCTTGGGAGGCAAGGCCGATTCAACATACACAAACCAATAAATGTGATTCACCACATTAATAAAATGAAAGGTAAAAATCATGTGATCATCACAAAAGATGCAGAAAAAAACATTTGACAAAATACAACATGCTTTCATGATAAAAAAAAAAAACAACTAATTGAGTATAAAAGAAACATACTTCAACATAAAAAAAAAGAGTACATATGACAAACCCATGTCATATTCAATGGTGAAAAGTTGAACACTTTTTCTCTAAGATCAGAAAAAGTTCCATATTTAAATTACACAATATCACAGGTGTAACAAGATCACTTAAAGTCAGTTTGCATTTTCAAGAATGTTATATAATGCGATGATATGGCAAAACATAGACTCTTTTTTTTATTCGTTTGTTTTTGGTCTTCCTTCTTTCACTTAGCACATTATTTTGGATTCATCTATGTTACTGTATGTATGAATAGTTTGTCATTGTTTATTGCTGAGTAATATTCTATTGCATGGATATATCATAACTTCTTTATCCATTCACTGTTGCTAGACATTTGAGTTATATTCAGTTTTTGGCTATTACAAATAAAGTTGCTATAAATACTAATGGAAAAGTATTTCTAGAAACATATACTCTCATTTATTTGGGTAAATAATATAGCATAACTAGCAGGGCGATATAATAAGTATATGTTTAACTTTTTACAAAATTGCCAAAATGTTTTCCAAAGTGGTTATACCATTTTATACTCATATAAGCAACATAAGATAGTTTTAGCTGCTCCAAATTCTCACCAACACTTGGCATTGTCAGCTTTTTTGGGCATTCGAATAAGTATACAGCGGTATATCATTGCAGTTTTAATTTGCATTTTAGGGATTGTTTATTTTCTTATTGCTGAGTTTTGGGAGATTTTTATGTATTCTCAATATAACCCCACTGAGGCCAGACAAGAACTACTTTTGAGTAAAGAATAATTACTAGGAGTCTGTCAGATGTGCAACTTGCAGAGCTCACTAAGGGCTTGAAATTGTTCAACTTTCTTCAAGTCAAAGTGCAGAGTGTTTTGAATATATTGTGTAGTCACATGATATCTCAAAAGAATCATGAATTAGATAGGGGTCTAAATTGGCCCATCGAGAAAGGGCCTTCTAGACCTGCTTGAAAGAGCTTAAAAAAAAAAACCTTCAAAGGGGTCAAACTTATGAAGTAATGTAACTTCTAATTTCTTAAAAGAAATACAAAACAACAACAATGTAATATTCATAATGACCATAATTAAATAAAAATTACTGGACATATGCAAAAGCTAGAAAATATCACCCACAACCAGAAAAAAAAAATCACTTAATATAACCAGATGTAGAAACAGCAAAGATAATGGAAATAAAAGACAGGAGATATTAAAACAACTATTTTAAATATGTTCCATATGCACAGGATGTAAAAAGAAATTATAATACAGAAAAAAGTGGGAGAAAGGAAAAGACTCAAAGGAACTTCAAGAGGTGAAAAGAAAACATCTGAAATAGATTAGTCATTAAATGGGATTATCAGCATATTAAATATTGCAGAAGAAAGTATGATTCACCTTAAAGACACAACAATAATCATTCTTCCAAATGAAATGCAGAGAAGAAAAGACTGAAAAATAACAGAATCAGTGACTTGTGGAAATTATTAACAGGTCAACTAAATTTATTTAATTAAGGTCAAAGAATGAGAGAAGAGTGGGAATAGAAAAAATATTAATAAATATTTACCAGAAAATTTCCAAATTTGATAAAAACTATAAACCTGTGGATCCAAGGTCAAAGCCAAAGAACTCTGAACTGAATAAACAAGAGAACACAGCCTATGTTATAAGCTTAACACACACAACACACACACACACACACACACACACACAACACACCAAAGCAAATCATAGTAAAATGACTAAAATCAATGATAAAAAGAAAATCTTAGAAGCAGAGAGATAAAAACACATTATGCAGAAATGAATAAAGATAAGAATTACATCAGAAATCTCATCGGAAACTATGCAAGTCAGAAGACAATGGTCTAAGATCTTGGAAATATACATTCAGCCAAAATATCTTCCAAAAAGAGGTGAATTGACTTCCAAAATGAGGGATTAAAAACATTCCTGAACTAGTTCTCTCATGAATTTAAATTATTCAGAACTCTGAAAATTTATCAATGCCACAAATAAACTGAAAAAAAAAATATGTTTATTCAAGAGAAACTACTGAACCTTGATTAAAATAGTAGGATCTGTGACATTTTAATTTGGGGCTATTTCCATCCTCCATCCCTACTTCCCCACTCTACATACCTACTGCCAATGGAGAGGCTGCTAAAAAGCACTATCCTCAGAGCACAGTAAATATTTTTAACAAACACAGCTCATTGAAAAATCTTTGTTTCCAGGATGTTGTGAATATTTGATTTGACTAAGAAGTCATCTCAGAGGGGGAAAAAAAGCCCAGGCCCCAAGCCCTACCAGAAATAATAGCAAAGTGTCGACAACACTACCCAAGGCTGTGATTTCAGTTGAGACAAACAAGAGCCTGGTTATGAATTTGAAAGAAAATCCTGGAAAAATCGATGGCCATAGAAAATTTTGAAAATTTCTCGAGTAAAGGCTATGTATATGTACAAGGTTATGTGCGTAACCAGAAAAACAACAAAAAAACAAACAACAACAACAACAAAACAGAAAAAGATGTAGGTTGCAGTCACTCTGGCTGACCCTGAGAACCTGAAAAAATAGAATGTGAAAGCTAAGGCTGTTTCGTTAACTGCCGGAAGTTTGAAGGTGTGCCTCCACACACAATTACCCTTTATAAGGAGTGGAAGACTCATCTATAGCCAAAGCATTTAAGCAATCTTCAGACTGATCATTGGCCAATCACTGAATTACCCTGACCCAGGAGTGACCTATGTTTAAAAATAAGAAATTATAACTTAAAATTTTAAAAATCTAGCAAGGAATTCAATAGCTGCATACTGCAGAGACTATAGAATCTACAGAAATTGTCCAGGAAAGTTGCTAAACAAATAAGCAGCAACAAGAAAAACAACAAAAGCCCAGAAACAACAACAAACTCAAGAAGAAGAGAGGTGTCTGATACCAGTATTTTTACAACATATGATCTAAAATGTCCGGTTTTCAATAAAAAGTATGAGAAATAGAAAGAAATAAGAACATTTTCTACATTCCCAGTGGTAGAAACAAAGACAACAGAAAATGTCCTTAAGGGTTCCCAGATTTTGGAATTACTTGACATACACTTTAAATCAGCTATATTAAATATGATGAAAGAATTCAAGGCAACCATGCCTAAAGAATTAAAAGAAACTATGAAAATGATTTCTTGTCAAATAGAAAAATAGAAATTATACACAAAAGAGATAGTAATCATCTATCTTATAAAAACAGAAATTCTAGAGTTGAAACCGTAATAACTGAAATGAAAAATTCAATACAAGAGATCAACAACAGATCTGAGCTGGTAAAAATAATAATAATAAAAATCTACAAACTTGAAGATAGGTCAATAGAGATTTACAGTCTGAATAACAGAAAAACAAAATAATGAAGTAAATGGACAGTGCCTCAGAGACATGTGGGACATCAGAGCAGTGAAAAAAAAAGAGAGAGAGAGAGAAAATTCACACATTAACAATATCAGGAATAAGAGAGGTCCATCACCACAGATCTACTCAAAGAATAATAAGAGATGAAATGGACAAACTCCTTAAAGTACATAAACTACTAAAGCTCACTCAAAAAGCAAAAAATTTTGTTTATGAATTAATTATGATGAGCATGTGTTATTGAAGATGGGTAATAGGTTCTTGAGGATTCATTATGTTATTCTCTCTACTTTTTTATAGGTTTTAAAATTTCATTAATTAACGCTTTTTTAAAAAATAAATAGATACAGCACAGGGCAAAATGAATATTTCTCAAACATTTAGCTTACTCTAACTAATGAGATTCTATGTAGTCTCTAATCTTCTACCAGGAAATTATGTGGCCTTAGGCAATCTAGCCAACTTCATAAATTTCAGTTTCTTAATTTGCCAACTGAAAAAATTGTTCTAAATTATAAGATCCCTTCTAACTCTTAAGTTCTATGAATTCTAACACTTTCTATAAATTTTCCTTCACAGAACTCACAGGTTATAGTGTGACTACATTTCTGGGTGTGAATATTGCAGAGATTATTGTTTGATGGGTAGGGGTAAGAATCCACGAGTTACTAATGACTTCCTTACTAACTGAAAAGATACAAACCAGAACATAAAACCCAAATTATTCTTAAGTAATTTGTTCTTTATATTTTCATATTCCCCTGCTCCTCTCCCTCTTCCTCTCCATTTTCTCTCTCTCTCTCTCTCTCTCTCTCCTTCTTTCTCTTCCTCTCCCTCTCTTCTCTTTCTCTTTCCTATTTCTTCCTTCTATCTTTCCATTCCCCCATAATTTTGCCCTCTCAAGTCTATCTGCTCAAGAAAGCTGTCTCCACAAATTTTTCTACATAAATGATTGGTGGACCAATAATCCTTGAGTAAACAAAAGAACATATTAGAACTCTTTATACAAAGGCAGTGAATTTTCAAATGTACTTAAATACATAGTTTATTACAAAGTATATAGTTGTATCTATTTTAAAAAGTATTTAGATCTGCGGCTAAACTACTTTGAAATGCTCTTTTAATATAAGAAATCATACAAATGATCATTTCGAGTATATAAGAAATAATTTTAGGGAATAAAATATACAAAGTTTCTAGAATAACATCAAAGAATATATATTTATAGTCAAACACACACATCTATGTAGTAATTTTTTATTTGTACATGAAAGGTTTTATGATCTATGCTACCCTACAAATAAGTATTTTTGCATATTTAGGTATGTGATCATTGATTAGAATGTTAGAGTAAAAACAGCTTAACAAAAGGAAATAAATAATAATAGCAATGTAAACAACACTGATTAAAAGTATTATTGTAAGTCCGTTAGTAATTTATAATGCAGCAATAACATTCTTAATTTCTCTACATCGTTTTCTCCATTTGATTTCAGAATTCTGCTAAAAACTTGAACATCCAAAACTAAAGGGAAGAACAAAAATAGAAACATAATTCCCCTGCATTCCAAAACGGTAAAGATCCCCTTCCCTCCCTCCAGTCTGTTCTTGTAACATTTTGCCTTCACAGTGGGCTACACCACTCCATCTTTGTTACAAATGCAAGAAAAACTTCTGAAAGCCAGGCATACTGAATAGAATAAATTTTCTACTGAATAAGTGATGAGATTATATCATCCCTTTTATTTTTGCTTCATTTTCCCCTCACAGCACTTATTTTAACTATTTGAATTGCTTCTTTGCAGTGATATCTACCATTTGAACAGCAGGCTTATTAAAGGTTGACTCTTTTTATTCCTACACCATGAATCTGAAAATAATTTTCTGCTAATTACTTTCTTAAAGACCAGATCTAAGAGGGAACTCAAGCATCCTTATTTTCCCAGGCTTCAGCTCTACCAAGATTTCCTATTTTATAAAAACAATTCTATTGTAGACATTTTGTCAGCTAATAATATCTTCATGAAGTTAACTTTAAATTCCATTCCACTGAACTCAACTGCAGCGGTTTCCCAGGTTTAGTCTGACAGAGCACAGAGAAATAAAGAATACATACTAATATTACAGTATTCTGACTGCTTATTGTTGTCATCGTCATCAAGGAGAGTGAAAATGCAATATACTTCATTTACTCATTCACCCAACAGCATGTGTGCAGCACCATTATATACTTTGGCATATACAAAATAAATTTAAGGCAAAACCTGTGTCCTTGCATACAAGAAATTATTATATTAGACAGACAAGTCATATGTATCATTTTGGCTATTTGAAAACTTAGGTCAATTTTTCAAATCTGAGCAAAATATTAAGTCGTATGTGGAATTACCCATTATTATTAATTAATATTAGTTATTTAGTACCATAAAGGACTATTACAAAAAAAAAATCATTGTCAACAATTTTGAATGACTATTCTCTATCTTTTCGAATTGACCATCTTAGCCTATAAAGAATTCTGTTCTTGAAAGGGAAAATATTCCCCTTGATTCATTTATAATTATTAAGCACCTAGGCATCTGTTCCTAGACATCAGGTTCTAACCAGGAAGGAGGATGCACATATATAGAATACTACCAAGCCCAAGGTAAGTGATAAAATAAGAAGACAATCAAATAGTGTTCTGGATCTAGCATAAAATATACATTTAGGGTGAAGAGTGAAAAGTGTGTATTTAAGTACCTGGAAAATAGATATATTAAATGCTGAGCTTTCTGGCAAAATTGGAATTTACCAAATCAACTATAGAATGGAGAGTTAAATTAGGTCCTTACATATATTATCGATTAAGAGAAACAGAATATGGTATAATAGAATACTAATTCTGCATGGAATATTGTTATCTTCCTTTGTGATTCAGAAGGATTCAGTCCTTTTGAAGAGGAATTTTCCACTCAAAAGGCTAACCTTATAATAAACTCTTTGTTCTGCTTCTGTAGATAAGCTTGCCACATAGGCCTAAGGGCCGGGGCCACCTCAAAATTAACTGAAGACTCATCATCCTCCCTTTCGCTTGTCCTGTCTAGATAACAGATGTATTGTCTGAGTTCCTGTCTGAAAATCTTGAGCTCTGTGACCGCCTGTAACCCATAGCAACTCCCAAGCCACCTGTAATCCATAGAAACTCCCCTAGTTTCTATAACCACCTAAGGACAAATTAGTCTATAACCACCTAAGGACAAATTAACCAATTGGCCCATGCCAACTATAACTGCGCGGATAAGCCCAATAAAAGCAAGGTTGCATCTGAGGTCAGGGCCCACATTTTCAGAGTGCTAGCTCCTCTGGAACCGCCGGTGTAAAAAATCTGAGTTCTCCAACTCTCCGAGTGGGGCTTGGTTTCTCACCGGTCTGATTTTTCTGCAACATTTCAGGGTTGTTCAATTACCCAAAGTCATAATAATATCATCAAATCCCTTTTCATAATTCCTTCTCCTCTGGGGCCAGCTCCCAGAGAAACATGTTCTAACTACCTGGCCATGGCCCTGGCCATTCTATGCAAGGCTGACTGGTCTGAGAGTAGACTCCCTGATACATATCAATCTGTCCTGAACATTAAAAAAAATTTTTCATTGCTCTGAGTAACTGTGATGATTCTGCTCTAGATTACAAAGAGGAAAATTTATAACCTTTGCTGCTGAATCCCTGTATCAATTCGTATTCAGTCATAAGAAAAAATCCACACCATTAATTTCAACAGAGAATTTTATATGCAGAATTATTACTAAGTAGGCACTGAAGAACTGGAAAGGTGAAAAGAAAATACAAAGATATCACGAAGATATCACAGAGGTAGCAAATTTAGGAAGTAAGTCCTATGGGACTGGGGAAGTGAAAAGAAGAGCCTGGAATTGTTAGAAGTTAGAAAACAATTCTATGTGTTTCTGACACTCCTGAGATGGCAGTGGTGAATAGGAGACTGCCTAAGGGACATTGGTGCTTGAAGTTGCAGGTGGATGAAGAGAATTCAATTTGGAAATGCCTATCTCTTAGAGTAGAGGTAAAGAGGAGTCTCATATTTTGGGAGTCAGGAACTGAGAGAAATGGCAAAAGTGACGCAACTTGAAAAATAAATTCTGAATCCAAAAACATGATTTCTAAAGTAAACTCTTTTGGTAAATGAGAACTATGCAGGAAATGACAGAAAGAACTTGTGTTGGGATCAAAGGCTGATAGTAACTAAATAGCTGCCAGAGGAGTTGTATTTCCTGCGGCGGTAAAGTTCCCAAAGCTCTTGGTGTTTACCCCTCACAGAACAGAAACAGAACTGCCTACTTCCCCACACGCACCCGCAAAGTGGAAAACAGTTCCTTGAGAGGCTCTATGAGCTGAAATTTCAAGAAGCCAGAGAATAAAATGGAAGCCTTTCTGGGGATTGAGTATAGGAGTATGAGAAGACCTTGGCATCTCAGAAGACAGATCTGAGTATTAAATCTCAGCTCAATCAGTAGTAACTGATTGAAATACCTTGGGAAGTTTTCTTTACCCTTCTTGTGCTTCAGTTTCATTTTTTTACAAAAGAAGGATTACAATAACCATTTTATAGATTGTTGGAGTGATGAAGCATATTTAGTAGAGTCTCTGGCTTTCCCTAATGGTAGACCCAAATATTCCCACTGGAGGAGGAACCACGGTATGGATAATTCCATAGGACGATAATATACTGAAGAGGAATTTTAATTCAAAAAGCTAATCTTACAATGAGCTCTTTGTTTTGCTTCTATAGATATGCTTGTCTCATAGGCCATGGGGCAGGGTGACCTCAAAAGTAACTAAAGACTCATCCTCCCTCTTGCTCGTTATGTCTAAACAACAAATGTAACTGCCTGTAACCCATAGCAACTCCCAAGCTTTGTAACCATTTGAGGACAAATTAACCAATCGGCTCATGCCAACTAAGCCCTATAAAAGCAAAGTTACAACTGAGCTCAGGGGCCTAGATCTTCAGAATGCTAGCTCTTCTGGGACTGCCATCATAATAAACCTGAGTTCTCCAACTCTCCGAGTGGAGCTTGTGTCTCACTGGTCTGATTTTTACAACATTTCTGCAACAGCTCTATCATTGCCTGAGGCAGTCCCATTCCGAAGTAGCCTCTTTTCCTGTTTGTTCAATCATTCAACGTACATTTACTAGGTTAACATTTTGTGTCAGTCAGTAAAACTTGAATACCACAGTGAAAACAAGTCATAGTCCTGATGGTGAAAGAACTAACCAACCATGCAGCTGAGGAAAGCACAAGCAAGTACATGGACAGTCACTGATGGTTAGCAGCAAGTCTGTATGCTTTGTGAAGACAAGATTTCATTAAAGCAGCTAAGCCAAAATTGTCAGCTCTCATCATATGGAAAACAAGAAATCTACGTGTTAAATGTGATAAGATGTATAAAGTGCCCAAAATAGATATATTAAAGTAACCAAAAATGTGTACTCCCTCCTCCACTTCCCAGAGATTTGTCTCCAATTCTCATGAACCTATGATGTTTTCTCATGTCTTCAGTAAACACAAGCTTTCCTTGACGGTTTCACTCTCTTTATATTTCATATGAAATAAGTCCCCAACAAACACTCCATTTTCCAGAGTTGTTTCCGTGCACTGGTCCCGCTCTGATCTTTTTCTCATCTAAAATGGGGATTTCCCTAAGAGCTTTTTTTACCAATGGAAAGGCCAGGAGGTTACTATGTGAATGTGTGTAAGAAATGTTGACTTCTGGCTTCCGTGAGAAGACAGCATTTGACTTCTTTCCAAAACAACTCAATCTGTGGAGAGCATCAAAGGTTAGTGGGTCACTTTGTTGTGCTTAAAGTATTCCTGGCAATCTTATTTGGGAAAAAGAAAACATTTTCCCTCTGAAACTCAAATTACTCTAGAATGGGACTTTTTATATATTGTGTACATTGTAATGTGTCTGTAAATTATCTCCAATCTGAGTTCACAAAAGGAAAGGATGGCAGTATGTAGTTTTTAACAATTGCTTTCAGCTTTCATGTCCTGATCAAGATCAGTTTTGATAATTACAACTTACTCTCTCTAAAATTCCTTCCATATTGAACTGAACATAATATATTCATTTATTCTTATAAATAATGATGTTATATTATCTCATGATGTTTTAAAGTTGTCCTTCAGCCTTTGGCCATTTTACGCATGAATACAGTTAATTTAACACCAGCTAATTCATAGCACTGTTATATACAAAAGCTACTTTGGATTCAGGTTCATTATTCTTCAATTTAAACTCAAGTCTTTAACTTTAAATAAATTTAACACTTCCTTAACTCATTGGAATGACAACTGATTTACTTAGTGGTCTACTAAATACAAGCAAAGTTCTGAACTGAATGAAGAAAGAAAAATGGGAAAGAAAATAAAGGTTGCAAATATGGCATGCTTCATCACAAGATTTTAAGAAAATTACTTTAATCATTTGAGTTGTTCTGTATTAAATAGACTATTTAATTTCAAGGACCAGTCACCCTTAAATAATGAATTCTAAAGTTTAGAATTTAGCTAAACTATAGTAGTCTCCTCTTACTGGCTATTTCATTTTCCATAGTTCCAGTTGCCTGCAGTCAACTGCAGTCCTACAATCTTAAATGGAAATTTAATAATTTTCTTCTTTTACATGTTTAAATTCAGTCAATTAAATAAGCATATATTCTGACATTGAAATCTTTACTTTGCTTCTCCACAACTTCCATATTATTTTTTTGTCTAGAATTTTATTCCATCTTGTTTTTAAAATCATTCAAATTAGTATTGAAGATAATATTTTTCACAGTCAGTGTCAATTTAGATTTAACTATATGTTGACTAATTTCCTTACTCAGCTTGGTACTTTCGCATCTCCTTCTTAATTCATTTTCTTTTTTATGAAATATACTTTTATTAGATTTTTCAGCGAGGATTGATCTGTGATTAGTAAGCTCTCTCAGTCTTTGTCTTATTTTCATTCTCATTCTTGAAAAAAATAGTTTAGACTTGAATAGAATCCTCAGCTAACAGGTATTTTTTGCTCAGCATTTTCAATATATTATTCAGTTATACCCTGGCTACTACTGTTTCTGATAAGAACTCTGGTGTCAATCTAATTGGTCCTCCTTTCATATAACTTGCCTTTTTTTTTTTCTCGTGGCTTTTTTAATGATATCTTGTTCCTTGAGGTTCTGCAAATTCATTATAATGTATCCAGGTTTCTATTTATTTTTAACCATCTAAAGAATTCTTAATTTATGAAAAATTCTTAGCCAGTACTTCTTTTCATATTATCTGTCCTGTTGTTCTCCATGTCTCAATCATGTTTTAATATTTTCGATCACTTCATTCTGTTCTCTGAATGATTTTTTTGTAGTGCCATTTTAGGATCATTAATTCTGTTTAGTTGTATCAAATATATTACTTAATACATTCACTCTTTTCACAGAGTGGTTTATAATGTTTTTATTACTGTGAGCTGTTCTTCTAGGAGCATTTTTTCCTATACATTCACAAGTACTCCGGATGGTAAAAGTGTCTCTTCTACAAAAGTTCTGCTTTTCTACTTACTGCAAGAGCTCCAAAATTTTCACCAGTCCTAGACCAGTAATTTTTGAATAGCTTTATTAAGGTAGAATTAACATGAAAATAAAATTCACATGATTAAAGTGTATAATTTGATAAATTTGAAAAAAATTTATACATCCATAGAGCTATTACTGTAATCAAAATAATTAACATATTCATCACCCAGAAGAGTTTCTTGTGTCAGTTTATAATCCCTTACTCCTGACCCAGATCCTATGCCCTCCTCCCCAGGTAACCACTGATCTGCTTTCAGTCACTATAGATTAGCTTGCATTTTCTAGATTCACCTATGCTGTTATTTTTTTAATCAATAGTTGGTTTCTTTTTATTTCTGAATAGTATAACATCGTATGACTGTACTACAGTTTATCAATTCACCTGCTGTGGACACAAGCTGTTTCTAGTTTGGGGCTATTATAAATAAAATTGCTATGAACATTCTTGTACAAGTCTTTGTATAGACCTATGCTTTCATTTTTCTTGGGAAAATAGGAATGAAATATTAGGGTAATATAGAAGGTATATATTTACATTTTTTAAATTTCCAAACTTTTCCAAAGTGGTTGTACAATTTTATATTCTTACTAACAGTGTATGAGGGTTCCAATTCATCCACATACTCATCAACACTTGATAAGTACAGTCTTTTTCATTTTAGCCATTCTAATAACGGTATAACCATATTTCATTGTGGTTTAATTTGCATTTATTTCCTTAACAACTAACCGTAAGTGTGTGTGGCGGGGGGCATCCCTAAAGCTATAGTCCCAGAAATTTTTTGCACTTTTACAAGTCTACACACAGCTTCTAGCAAATCATCACAATTACCATTTAAGTGATCCTACCAGAATTTATGGCTCCAGTGGTTTCTGTTATAGGTAAACAGACTTTGGTTTCTGTATCTATCTGGATATGTCTGTCTCTCCAGACTTTGTGGTGGCAGTTTGCCCTGAAACTTCAGTTTGCTAATAGGTCCAAGAAAAGTCATTGATTCCAGTGTGTCTAGCTATTTGTCACTGTGAGGACGGGAATGATGACTTCCAAGCTCATTACATGTCAGAGTGGAAACTAGATGTCTATGGAAAGGTTTAACTAAAGTTTTTAACCAAAATTTAATTTATTTGATAGATTATGGGCTATTTTGGTTATCTTTTTTCCTTTCGTGAGCTTTAAAAGTTTGTATTTTCATGAAATTTGCCCATTTAAGTAGTTATATCTATTGGCATAATCATTTTTTATAATATTCCCTTAATATATTTTAATATCTGTAGAATCTGTAATTATGTCACCTATCTCATTTCTCATATTAATGCTTTGTATTATCTTTATTTCCAGATTACTTTGGCTAGGGGTTTGTTGATTTTATCCTCTCATATAATCAACATTTTCTTTTATTGATTTTCTCTATTTGGTTTCTGTTTTCGATTTATTGATTTTTCATTTTGACCATTATTATTTTTTCTTTTGCTTAACTTAGGTTGCATTTGCTTTTCTTTATCTAGCTTCTTAATAAAGTGAAAGTTAAAATCATTAACTTAAGAATTCTTTTTCTTTCCTAATAAAGTTTTTTAGTGCTGTAAGATTTCCTCAATACTACAACTTCAGCTGCGTACCACACATTTTAATATGGTCTTTTAATTCCTATTTAGTTCAAAATATTTTTAATCTCTTATTGTTTCTTTGAATTTTGTATTACTAAAAATATGTTATTTAGTGGTTTTGTTTTTGTTTCTTACTGAAATATAATTAACATGTCATTATATTAATTTCAGGTGTAATTATTGATATTTGTATATATTGCAAAATGATCACTACAATAAGTTCAGTTAACATTCATCTTACATAATTACAAATTTTCTTCTCATAATGAGAACTTTCAAGGTCCACTCCTCTAGCTATTTTCAAATATGCAATACATTATTATTAGCTATAGTCACCATGCTGTACATTATAGCCTCATGACTTATTCATTTTATAACTGAAAATTTGTACCTTTTGATCCTCTTCATTTATTTCTCCCATCCCTCATTCCCCACCTCAGGCAACCACCAATTTCTTTATCATATTCATGAGCTCAGGTTTTTTTGCTTTTCGTTTTTATTTAGATTTTTTAATTTTTTAATTTTTTTTTTTTTTAGTTTTTAAATATTGTGATTCTTTCTGACATCTTTCTGTTATTGGCTACTTATTTAATTTAATTTAATTTAGTTCAGAGACTTGACTTTTTAAAATGTATTCAGACTTGTTTTATGACCCCAAATAATATCCATCTTAATAGTGTCTTGTTTGCACTTGAAAAGTATTTGTTGTTTGATGGAGCATTTTATAAATGACACAGGTCAAGTTGGTCAGTGGTCTTCAAGTCTTTATAGTCCTATGATTTTTCCGTCCACTTGTTTTATTAATTATTGTGATGGGGTGTTAAAATGCCCAAAAATAATCGTGAACTTGTCAATTACTTTCAGTTCTACCAGTTTTTGCTTTATTTATTTTGGAGCTCTGTTGTTAGGTACACAAAACATTTAGGAATCTTACGTCCTCTTGAGAAATGGACCCTCTACGGCATCATGACATGACCGTCTTTATCCCAGGTTATGCTCTTTGCTCTGAAATCTAATTTGTCTAAAATTAAAATAATTACTCCACCTTTCATTTGATCAGGGTTATTGTGGAATATACATTGTGGCCATCCTTTTATTTTTAATCTAGTTGTATCTTTATATTTGAGGGGTTTTTTGTAGGTTTCTTATAGGCAACATATAAAACTGCCCTGCTTTTCTTTTTTAATCTAATCTGACAATCTCTACCTTTTGAATAGGATGTTTAGATCACTTATATTTAATGTGAGTTTTGAATATCTGTGGGCTTATACATAGTTCTGTTCTATATATTTTATCTGTTCTTTGATCATTTTTTCTCTTTTTCTGCCTTCTTTTGAACATTTTTTATTATTTTGTTTCATCTCCTTTTTGGCTTAATAGTTATAAATTTTATGCTATTTTAGTTGCTGCTTTAGGCTTTATGTCATGCATTTTCAATTTATCACAGTTTACTTTTATGTGATATTTTGACATTTCTTTTATAATATAAGAACCTTAAAGAAGTTCTTTACAAAAGTTCTTTACCGAAGTTCTCCTCTCCCAGCCTTTGCACTTTTGCTTTCATACATTTTACTTACACTATATTATGATCCCAATGCATTATTACTTTTCATTTAAAAGATTAATTATCCTTTAAAGAAAAATTATTTAAAGACAGAAAAGTCTCTATATTTACCCATGTAGTTAACATTTCTGCTCTTTCTCCTTTCTTAGTGTAGATCCAAGTTTCCATCTGATGCAATTTACCTCTGCTTAAAAGACTTCTCCTAATATGTCTTGCACTGAAGGTCTCTTGTGTGAAGAAATGCAAATTGTGTATATGTGAAAAATGTCCTTTTTTAAGTCTTTTTAAAAACTTAAAGTCTATTTGTCAATTTCAGAAAAAAAAAACCTCACTATTGAAATAAAGAGTTTAATACAGGTATGCAAAAAGTAAACCTCGTGACATTTTCACTGGGATAAAATGGGATTAGCTTTGTAGTTCTTATGATCTTCATAGAGAATGCAATTTTAGTTTCATTGGTGATTCCAGCTGCTTTAAGAGTGCTGTCTTCTTTAACAGGAGTCTGTTATCATCTTCCAAACTCAGCACAAGTTCATTTGTCTTTGATTTATGTTCTTGACGAATGATAGTTTTAATTTCTGAATGGTGGTGGCAGGCAGGTCCTTAAAGGGACATGTTATTTTAGAAATGCTATAAATTCCTTTAAGCCTTGGTCCAAACTACCTCCGTGATATACTACAGGCTTGAAATTGTGATCCTCAAATGAAGGAATGAGGTAAACTGTAATGGTCACTTCTTTGAAAGAAATTCCTTTCAATCCAGCAATTTCACTCATAGATGGATACCTTACGGAATTTCTCACGTATGTGCACAAAGAGAACTCTGCTGATATATCTCACATATCTCATTTTACTCTGAGACCCAGCAAGTGAAGTCTGTGAGTAGTCAAAATTGGTATCCCAATAATCATCTTTTTTGAAGAATATTTTTGATGGATATATAATTCTAGGCTAACAGGCCTTTTTTTCCTTTCAGTACTTTAAAGATGCTGCACTTCTACTTTTTTTGTTGTTGTTTCTGTTGTTTCCAATGAAAAATGTGCTGTCATCCATATTTTTGTTCTTCTGAACATAATGCATATACTTTCCAAGTGATTTTGAGATTTTTTTATTACTAATTTTAAGCAATTTGATCGTGATGTGACTTGATATAGTTTTCTTCATGTTTCTTGTACTTGCAGTTCATTGAACTTTTAGATCTACATGTTTGTAATTTTCACCAAATTTGGATATTTTTCAGCTATTTTTTCTTCAAATACTTTTTCAGTTCCCCCTCTCCATCTTCGTCTTAGGAGACTGTGTATTTGGCTTCTTGACTTTGTCTCATAGTTCACTGATGCTTTTTTACTTTTAAGTATTTTTTTAAATTTCATTATAGATAGTTTCTACTATAATGTTTTCAAGTTCACTAATATTCTGTGCTCTATTGCCTAAAGTTGTTAACCATACCCAGTGTATTTTTTATCTCAGAAATTTTAATTTTCATCTCTTGAGGTTTGATTTGCTCAATCTTTCCTCCAGCTCTTTTAACATATGGAGTACAGTCATAATTAATCCTTTTAAAGTCCTTTTTACTAAGTTTACCATTGTGTTATTTCTGAGTCCATTTATACTGATTTTTCTTCTCATTAAGTGTTGCGTTTATCTATTTCTTTGCATGCATGGTAATTTTACTTGGACACCAGATACTGTATTTTATACCTGTTGGGTGCTGGATATATTTGTATTCCTATAAATATTTTTGAGCTTCATTCTGGGACATAGTTATTTGAAAACTGATACTTTGGGATCTAACTTTTAAACTTTGTTACATGGAAATAGGCAAAACTTAATCTAGAGTTAATTTCCCCCACTACCGATACCTCATTAGTTACTGGTTTTTTCACTCTGGTTGTTGGCAATAAACATTATTCTTAGTCTATGTGAGCTCTAGGCACTGTTCCTACTACTTATTTGGGGTATCCTTTCTCCACACTTTGGGTAATTTCCTCACATGCATGTATTGATTAGAACTGTATTGTGTATTTGAAAAGATATCTCTGCTGATTTCTGGAGTTATCTCTCTATGTAGCTCTCTTCTCTGTTTTTTTTAGTTTTTTGTTTAGTTTTGTTTTGTTTTTTGTTTGTTTTTCCTACAAACTCTAGCTGCTTTAGCATATCCAAACTTGCAGATCTGTCTCCTCAATTCAGGGAAGAGGTTTCCCCCTTCCTGAGCCTTGTCCTGGAAACTTTTCCCAGGCAATAAGTTGAAGCAATCATATGGCTCATCTACCTTTTTCCCATGCCTAAGGATCAACATTCTTAATTGCCTAATGCCCAATGTCTTGAGAACCTTTCATTTATATATTTTGCCTGTTTTTAGAGGTTGCAGATAGAAGGGTAAAATTGTCCCTGTTATTCCATCTTGGCCAAATGAAGAAGGCTTCTCAGAGTACTTTTATGTTAATTACTTATCAATTTGGTAGACTTGCACCGTGTTTAATTAAATTTAAACTTACAGCAGTGCCTTCCATGGACTAGGGTTAATTTTGTGGAGATGACTTTTTCTCACCCTGTTAGATTCTTGAGCAGATGAACAAAAAGAGATCTGCATTTCAATTTCCAAGGATGGTTTGCAAAGACTTTTTTTTTTTCAGTTTACTTTTCAAAAATGAAGCAGTTCTTTGATAATACCATCAAATGTGGCTTTAGCTTGGAATTTGGAAAAATCATTTTACTTAAGTTTGCAGATGGTTTTATAAGTTTCTTGGTCATACCATAACACTTTTTTTTAAGTATATGGAATATAACTCTTTTTATAATCTATAGTTTTGTTTTGATTTCTTCTCTGCCTTTAACATCAAAATGTATCATTTTCATACCAGAAGCAATGCTATGCTTATTTTGGAAAATTTTTATTTTATGGGAGAAGTTTCTGTTCTTCGAAAATGACATGGAAACCTCTAAGGGTCCATACTATGTTTTTCAGAGTTTTAAAAGACAGGTCTAGGGTTAAGTATTTTCAGAAAATCCCTATCTATATTATTTTAAGCTTCTTAAGAAGGTCATCACACTTTATTATCCAAGCTCATAAATCCTTGTTCACTATGTACATTTGGAATAGTCTTTGGAGTTGTAGTATTTAAATTACTATTATTCTAAGATACAGATACATCTTTTATGGTTTGTTTTTGTGATGTAACTCATATAGTGACAACAAAAGGTATATTCAGTAGGCACGACTATAGCTTATAAATGATGTAAAAATAGGCTAGGCACTTTAAACTTCACCCTGATTATTGAATATTAAAGAAACTGATACATGCAGTCCCAAATCGCTCACAGTCCTTCAGAACATAGTAATTAAAATAGAGAATAATATATTTCTCTAAAAATATAATCTTACATTTAAAATCTATAATGTTCTTGTGTGAACTTATCTCATCATCTTTTCTTTTAAAATTGCCAAGAGCTTGCTGAGTACTCTATAGCCTTACAGAAATTCTGATTGGCACATTAGCCACATTTTAATAAATGCTGCCTTAGAAAATTCAGTAAAACTATAGACTCTTTCATAAAAAAAATGCACAAACATTCCTGAAATCCATTTGCAGATCTCAGGCTAGGAATCACTCTTACTGGTGTTTACTTCGATTAGAGCACAGATCCTCGAATGAATGTGTTATGGCCCAGATAACAGTTTCTTTTGCTCCAAAGCCTCCAAATTTCTGAAGAAGGAACTGCCTGAGGTTACTTTTTCAAAAGGGGATTGTGACAGGGCAAACAATTACAATTCTAAGGGCTGTTCAGTATGAAAACCAAAATGAAAAAAATCTTGCACAGTCAGTTTTGTAATATCAGGCATTGTGGCAGTCAAAAATCATTCACAGGAGATTGATTGCCACTTACATGTAATCAGTTTTAGAGCAATAGCCAAAGCTCTTTAACAATAACAGACTAGAAATTACTAGAAAGGCTGCATGATAGCTCGAATACTAGAAAGACCAGAAATAGGTCTCCCTGAGCGAGGCAATGATGCTTTGACAAAACAAAAACACAAAACCTGATATAAGTCTTTGGGTTTTGACTATGGCATCAGTGCAGTCGTTCTTGGAAACCAGCCTTGGTTAGACAAGACTAGAAAGAACATTTAGCCAAATCGTATCCACCATTCAGGTGTTACAGGTTTTAAACTCACTAGTCACTATCCACATCCATGCTCCTTTTTAAAAGCAAAAAGATAATATTCTTTTCAAATGACATTGTACTCTGATAACTGTAAGTAAAGAAAAAAAAAACCAACACTTCCTTTAAGGTTGAAATTGATTTCAGTGTAAAATAACAATGAAGCAAAGATGTTATGGATAGAAATTATTTAAGTTTTATTTTACTACATATGTTACAATTTAGTTTCCCAGTAGCCATGTGGTTTGAGTCCTGCCCCAACTATTGATCTCAAATTAGCTGACTTTCATGAAATATTAAGATGCCTTATTAATATCTCCAAATGCAAGTGGACATCTTTCAAAGATACCTTTGAAAGACTTCAGGAAGTTAATTGTCCTCCCTACCAGACACATTGTAGTACTTCTAATTCATGAAAATTCTGCCATTCCGGGTAATAAAGCAGCCTACCCTTTTTCAAGGTAGGAAGAAAATTGAAACGAGGTCAGAAAATTCAACTCCTCATTGCAATATTTACAACATAATACTATTAGCTTCCAGAGCCTCTAACTCAGTATCTCACAGCTGGATAAATTAACATATCCTGGTTATAATGGGAACTTTCTAAATCTTTATTACTTGGTGACTTTTTAGAGCAGTATGAATAAAGTGTTTATGTATTAGCACAGATTTTTCCTATTGGCTTCATTCAAAGTGTAAAACTGCCTTGGTATGAGTAAGAAGGAGTGAAAAGTTTTAAATATTCACAAGCAGCAGGCACAATGTTCCAGAGCCTGGGGACATAATAGAGACAAACTGAACCATTCTATTTTGACTAATTCAAGAAAGTATCTGAAAGATGCATATAGGATATAAAAGACTTAAAAATATAGTAACATAGCAAGTAAGTGTGATTGGATCTGCTGATTTGAGAGAAGAAAGCACTGGTTAATTGGTTTAGTCAGGTCTCAACCTTTTGCTTTGGAAAACGTCTTGGATTTAGGTCAGATCTGAGTCTTAGCTCAGCTCTACAATTATCATCTATATGATCTGAGGCAAGACACTTATATTCTTTGATTCAGTTCCTGAAGAAATGATATAAACTCCTATGACAGTTATTGGAGATGCTATTTTTAAAAATAAAATAAAGGCACCCAGAGTCTAAGAAGATAGATTTAAGTCTTGGCTCTGATATGTCTAAATTAATGTCTTTGAATATGTCACTTAACCTCTCTGAACTTCAGTTTCTTTACACCATATATAATAAGATTTCTGGTGCTCAGGTAGGCTACTGGAAGGCCAGCATACACCGTATCCATACCAAGGGATCGGGACTTGAAGAACAAGAGCCAGAAATTATCTAGTCTAAATGGACAGTGGACACTGGTATGTATCTGCAACAAGGAAAGTTCCTGGAAACTGGTAAGTAAATTGTAACTTTGTGTATTTATCTAGTCCAGGAATTGGTAGTCTTTTTCTTTTTTATCGGCTGGTTTAAGACAAACTGTTTGATAATCTGTTTGATAAGGTAAAATGGTGATCTTTGCAGGGCACAAAGGGGATCCATGTTGAGAAAGTCACTGCCAAATAGATTTGGGGTCTGGTCTATAAATCAAAGATTCCTGCAGAGTTCTTCATAGTAAATTTCTTTCCCCCATTTTTTTGCTCTCCTATCTCTCCTCAGCCAAAATTGACCTAGGCATGAAGAGAAAAAGATGCTTTTAACATCCTAAAGTTATCCAAGGTGGAATAACAAAGGTTTTGTTTAGTGGTTTTTGTCCTTTTACAATGTCTCTTCTGAAACCAAAACTAATAAAAAGAATGAGAAGCAAAACAAACAAAAACAAGATCAAGAATCTGCTCCATCTCCAATAACACTAGAAAACAACTACAAATTCAGGTCATAATCTTTGAAAGACAATGTTCAAATACAGTACAATTTGGACCAAATTCAGGAAGGATGTTGAGAACAGACATGTCTTTGTAGAATTCTGGTAGTGCCCTAAATCAACCTAAAATGGGTACAAAATTGATGTAACAAACCAATGATTCGCTGTTTGAACTAGCAAGATCTAGGAGCCTGGGCAAAAAGAAGTTCACTGAGCTAGGGAATAGAAAAAACAAGACATAAAGAGAACTTACTTAAACTTGCCATCTTTGAATGAAGTAGGCTGTCAGTGAGGCAGGGTAGAAGACAAGGAGTAGTGGTAGTCCATTTTGTAATATATAGAGAGGATAATACTAGAATGTCATTTTAAGGGCTAGTGAGATGCATAGTTTTGCTGTTAGTCAGGCAAACCACCACATGGCCTACAACAGAGATATAACTGAAAGACCCCATGACCCACATTGTCAACGATTAAGATTGCTTACTGCTCCAGCTTGTTCCTTTTCCCTTTCCCTTGCATTATTTCCCCCTTAAATACCAGGCATAGAAAATTTGTCTCTCTTTAAAGATAAGTGATGTCCGAAACAGAAGACTCAATGTTATTAAATTGATCTATAAATTCAATACAATGTTGAATGATAATCCCAACAGGCATTTGTTAGAAATTGAAAGCTGATTCTATAATTTACATGAAAAGGAACTATAATAGCCAAAACAGCTTTGAAAAAAAGCAACGGATTTGAAGAATTTACCCTGCTTAATTTCGAAAAGCAACACTAATCATAAACACTAAAATAGTATGGTATAACTGTAAAGATAAATTGATCAATGAAACAGATTAAAGAGTCCAGAAAGGGACTCACACCCATATGGTAAATTGATTTTTGACAAAGCTGGCAAAGTATTCTAATGGAAAAATAAATAGATAAATAGAGTTTTGACTAATATGTAAGAACTGTAATCAGTATGGACTCTTCTCATACCCTCACACAAAATTTAAATCAAAATGTATCATAGATCTAAACCTAAGAACTAAACTATAAAATTTCTAGAAGAAAACATGGGAGAAAATTTTAGTTATCTTCACTTCATAAAGATTTCTTAAATATGACACAAAACCACAAACAATACAAAAATTCAATAAGTTGAATTTCAGCAAAATTAAAAATTTTGGATTTCAAAAGACACTGTCAAGAAAATGAAAAGAAAAGCCACAGGCTGGAAGAAAATGTTTGTACAACATGTATCAGACAAAAGATCTGTATCTAGATTATATAAAGAACTGTTGCAACTCAATGAGAAGAAAAGAGTCCTAATGAGAAATATCGGCAAAAGACTTAAACAGATGCTTCACCAGAGACAATATACGCATGGCAAATAAGCACATATGACAAAGCTCAACGTCATTAGTCATTAGGGAAATGTATATATTAAAATCACACTGAGGTCTACGGCCATGCCACCCTGAACAAGCCCGATCGCGTCTGATCTCGGAAGCTAAACAGGATCTGGCCTGGTTAGTACTTGGACGGGAGATCGCCCAGGAAGACCAAGTGCAATAGGTATAAACAAACAAACAAACAGACAGACAGATAAATAAATAGATACATAAATAAATAAATAGAAATAAAATCACAATGAGATACCATTCATTAGAATAGCTAAAATTTAAAAACCTGATCATACTAAACGTTGTCATTATGTGGAACAACTGGAACTCTCATATATTGCTTGTTGGAATGTAAAATTGTACAGCCTCATTGAAAAATAGTTTTGTAGCTTCTTAAACATACACCACATATCTATGAGCCAGCCATTATACTCCAAGTGTTTAAGAGAAATATAACCAGATATCCACACAAAGACTTGTATGCAAATGTTCAAGAAAGTTTTATTTGTAATAGCCAAAGACTGGAAAGAGCTCATCAAAGGTAAATGGATAAACAAATTGTGGTATAGTTGTCCCAACTTATCTGCAGGGGAATATGTTCCAGGGCCCTCAGAAAATACCTAAAACCCCAGATTGTACCGAACCCTATATATTCTGTTTTTTTATACATACATAACTGTGATGAAGCTTAATTTATAAATTAGAGTAAAAGATTAACAACAACAATAATAAAATAAGATAATTATAACAATATACTGTAATGAAAATTATGTGAATGGCTTTGGGGGCCATTATTAAGTAAAATAAGGGTTACTTGAACATAAGCACTATGATTCCATGACAGTCTATCTGATAACGGGGAGGGCTGTTAAGGTACTAACTGGAGGGTAGTACATACAGCATGTATACACTGGACAAAAGGGTGATTCACGTCCTGGTAGGACAGAGCGGGACAGCATGAGATTTCATCACACTCCTCAACATGCTACACGACTTAAAACATTTACATTGTTTAGTTCTGAAATTTTTCATTTAATGTTTTAAAACCACGGTTGACCATAGGTAACTGAAACCATGGAAAGTGAAACCATCTATGGGTAATTGAAACTATGGAAAGTGAAACCATGAATAAAGGGCGGATGGGAGGACTACTGTAGATCCATAGAAAGGAATACTACTCAGTAAGAAACATTAAGTATTGATACATGTAATAACATGAACAAATCTCAAAATAAGTATGAGCTGAGTGACAGAAAAGAAACATAAGAAAGTAGTATGTGATTTCACTTATTTAAAATTCTAGAACAGGCAAAATAATTTATAGTGCGGAGAAGCATATGCTGGGGCGGGATGGGATGGGCCACAAAAGGGAGAGTTTACAAAGTGGCGTGAGGGAATTTTTAAGGACATTGGATATATTAGCTTAATTGTGGTTATGGTTTTAGGCATGTATCATATGTCAAAATTTATCAAATTGTACACTTTAAATAGATGCAGTTTATCAAATATCACATGCTCCATAAAGCTGAGAAAGAAAGTGGTATTCCGAGTATATGGCTCTCGAGGTTTGTGAAACACATTTTAGATAATTTTATAAACTTACGTAATTTATAATAATTTGATAATTCATAACTATGTCTATTACTGATCATTTCAAATACAAGAGAATTAATTGCAAATTTTCTTTCCTTTCCTCTCTCCTTTTTCACCTTGAATTAAGCCCTGTTTGACACACACAATAAAAATTCAGAGTAACTTCTGGTGGTTGAGAGAAGTTTTATTATTAGTGATCCCTGCTGCAGTTGTTTATGACAAGCTTGAGTTACACAGAAGTGTTTCTGACACTTTCTAAATCGAAAGACAACACAAAGCCTCATTTCTCCAATATACAACAGCCCAGGATCACATATATGTCATAATAAATATGAGATAAACTGAACTATTAAAAGGAAACTATCAGACTTGGAAAATAACCCCCAATATTTCCTGTCCATAAGAAATGCATTTGCAGCAGTCATTTAGAAAGACTGAAAGTTTAAAAAAAAAAAAAAAAAAGTGGGCAGACTCATACTAGGAAAATACATAGTGGCATGAGGGAATTTTTAAGGACATTGGGAGCACACAAGGAAACTGGGAGTTAAATATTAATATTAGCCAGGGTTTAAAAAGAAAAAATGAGAAAACAAGGGGCAATTTATACTAATAAAGAATAAATTTTTATAAATTTTGCTGCATCATACAATAGTATCATCATTCGAAACGCCAACCAAAACAAGAAAACAACAGAAAGTAGAATAATATTAAGGTACTTTTAATTGACTTCTCTCAGCATATAAAAAATTAAGTACATAATAAAAATAAGTAACACTGTAGAGAAGAATTTCTCAAAGCATGGTCCAAGGATCACTTGCAGCAAACTTTGCTAGGATTCTTATGAAATAATGTATATTCCAAGATCCTACACTGGCCTATCGCATCAGATATTCTGGGAGTGGTTCTGAGAAATCTGCATTTTAGTAAGCACTTTAAATGATTCTTACAGGGGATATATATTATATACTTAACATGGAAGCAACCGAACTATCCTACAACAGACAATTGGATAAAGAAACTATGGTACATATAAACAATGGAATATTACTCAGCCATAAGAAGAGATGAAATACTGCCATTTGCGACAATGTGGATAGACCTTGAGATAATCATGCTAAGCGAAATAAGCCAAATAGAAAAAGTTGAAAACCACACGTTATCACTTATATGTGGGATATGAAACTAAAAGCAAAAAACGAACAGAACAAACAAACAGAAACTCATGGACATGGACTACAGACTAGTGGTTACCAGAGGGTAGGGGAGGAGGGAGAAGGGAGGAAGTAGATGAGGTAAAAGGGGTCAAATACGTGGTGACAGAAAGAAATCTAACTGTGGGCGGTGAATACACAATGCAACATATATATAAACCTTACTGCTAAACTGTACACCTGAAACTTACTAGATTTGGCTAACCAATGTCACCATAATAAAAATTAATTTAAAAAATTATATACTTAATAAAGTAGTACTAATTAAATATACACTAAAAAGAATATATAATTTATAATAAAATGACCATAGAATATTTATAAAAATTGACCAGAAAGTGTCATTAAATCAAAAATAGATAGAATAAAGACCACATTCTTTTCAATTATTTTTTAAAAATATAAAAGCTAGAAATTAATGTTTTTAGAAAGAAAAAAAAATAATCTGACCAGCTGAAAATTTAAAACTCTCTCATAAGCAATTTGGGCCAAAGAGAAAAATCAAAACCAAAGTGTAGAAAGTTTAGAAAATAAAATGCTAGAGATGTACACAACAGAATCTATGGAATATAATTAAATAGGGTATGAGACATATTCATAGATATAAATACTTAATTACTAAGCAATAAAGACAATAGTAAATAAAGTATAGTTCACCACATTAAATTAGGGGTGTAACAACAAAATAAAGCCAAGGAAAACAGAAAAAAGCACTTAGTAAAGATAAGAGATTAATGGATTGAAAAGAATTCATATTGCATATAATATTCATATTGCATATAATAAACACTAAAGCTGGTTTTTAAAAAATAGTACAACACATACCTGACATAATCAAGAACAAAAGATGACATATTGTTTGATTCCGTTTATATAAAAGTTTTAGAGAATCTAAAGAACAAAAAGAACAAACTAATCGAAAAAAGACTCACAAATATAGAAGACAATCTGGTGACAGCCAGAGGGAAGGGGGATTGAGGAGGTGAGAGAAAAAGGTGAAGGGCTAAAGAAGTGCAAATTAGTAGCTGAGAATATGGTCACTGGGATGGGTAGCACGGCAGAGGGAATGTAGTCAGCAGTAATGTAAGGGCTAGGTGTAGAGCCAGGAGGAAGATAGAGTGATCGAGGGGATCATTTCATAAACTATATAAATGTCTAACCAATGTCCTGTATACTTGTACCTAATAATAAAATAAAATAGAATGCTAAAAAATGTTTTAGAAAAGGAAAAACTAGAGACAGCATATTAATTATTCCCTGGGTCTGGAGGTGGGAACACAAATTGACTACAAATGGGCATGAGGGAACTTTTGGGACTAATAATTACACAAATTATAATTACTAAAAATTACTAAGTTGTATACTTACATTAGATAAATTTTATGTTTTGTTATATCTGTACTTCATTAAAACTCAAAATATGTTCATAACAGATCCCACCTACTGTAGCAATAGAAAAGAGAATACTTACGTGATGGTAGATTTTGTGAAGGGCATTGGTTTCTACGTGATGGTAGATTTTGTGAGGGGCATTGGCTAAGACTTATATGGATAAAGAGATATGATTTGTTCTTGGATAAGGGGAAGGTTATGAAATATCCTTGAATGTATCTATAGATTTAATGCAATCTCAACAAAAAGTAAAATTTTTGTCAATCACATTTAATTGGGCAAATTACAATTGTTCATTAATGTTTGGGATGACTAGTTAAGGGGGGATAAAATTAAGTCCCTACTTCATATCCAAAACTATAATAAATTCCAGATGGAGAAAAAAAGGGAGAAGATTTTATGTGACTTGAAGTAGAGAGAGTAGCTCTAAATTCAAGCATACACATGTTCACAGTGTGTTACAGAATAATAAAGAGGCCAGCAGGACTGCAGTAGAGAAAATAAAGGAAGAGTAAGAGCAGAGGACGTCACAGTTGTACTAGGAGCCAGATATTGTAAGGCATAGTAGGTTCTAGTAAGAATTTTGACTTTTTTTAAAGAGTATCATGAGAAACTAGTGGAGAATTTTGAGATATGATGCAACTTACTTTTCAAAAAGATCATTCTGAATAGACTTCACAGATGCAATAGCAGAAGTAGAGAAATTGGTTAGGAGATACGGCAATAACCCTGACAAGAAATGATGGTGGCTTAAAATAGGAGAATTGCAGGATCAAGGTAATAAAATGGATGAGATTATGACATTCTGGACATTAAGTTGTTACTGTCATGGGATGAGATTTTGGAAGCAGTATAAATCTAATGTAAGGTGAGATGAGTGCATTTTGCATATTGCAGGAAAGTGAATCATAAAGGCCAGACTGTGGTAGCCACCCTCTGAGATGGCTCCCAATGAACCCCACCTTCTGGTAGTCATACCCTTGTGTAGTCCCCTCCCACATTAGAGTATGCCAGAATGACAGTATGCCATTTCTGAGATTGTTATAAAATACATTGCAGCTTCTGCTTTGATATTTTTCCCTCAGATCATTTGCTCTGAAGGAAGGCAGCTGCCTTGTTATGAGAAGCCTGAGTGGTAAGAACAGAGGTGTCCAATCGACAGCTGCCGAGGAACTGAAGCTTTGTGTTAACAGCTTGCTGAGTGAGCTCGGAAATGAATCCTCTGGTTCCAGACAACCCTCCAGATGACTGCATCCTCAACCAACATCTGGACCGCAACCTCCTGGGAGACCTTGAGCCAGAACCACCAAGCTAGAATCCTGACCCACAGAAACTTTGAGATATAAATGTTGTGTTAAGCCACTAAGTTTGGGTGTAATTTGTTACATAGTAATATGCAACTAATAGAGAGCCTCTTAATCTATTTTATGTGCACTTTGTCCATTTTTTAAAAAGTTTGTTTCCTTGTGTCTGGAAACTATATTCTGGGCCAACTCACTCTATGTCCTGTTTAGAATTTATTCCATTGTTTGCATTTTTTATTTCAATAGCTATATTATTATATATATTATTACTTCTTTTGTATCTTGTTTCAAACTTTCTGGTTCTTTTTAAATAAAGTCATACCTTCATTTAGGCTTTCAACATCTTCAAAATACTTATTTTGAATTTTTTTGTCAGACTGTTATAATATTAAATTCATCTGGATTAATTTCAACTTCTGATTGTTGGTAGTCTTTTTGAGTTTGGGGATCTTCATTTTCAGCCTTATTTTGAATGGGAAGTGTGGGTGGTTGTTTGTTTAACACATATTCTTTTTTACCTCCCCATCTTTTTCCCTCCCATCCACTAAGCTAGTTACACAGTTAGCTCGATCTGGGCTTCTGGGTCACTGAGCCAGAACCAGGGTTTAAGTGGACTTTTCGAGGTAACTACCCCATGATAATATTGAGACCGTAGTAAACCAATTTATAAAGCCAGCAAATGCCTTTGTTCATATTCTTAGAAAGAAACTGTTCAAATCCTCCTGCTTCCTAGGACCCTCAGCTGAGAGCAGCAATAGCCCGTGGCATCAGTTCAGAGCAGTGTCTTGCAGCCTCTTCTTATGTGTTGATGGTTACAAAGAGTCCCACTCTGGTGCCCGGTTTCAAGCAGTGGGCATGAGCCTTTCCTCTCAAGTGGAGTCCTTTTGGTTCTTCTTATCACAGGAGCTCAACTCTCAACTTGATTAAAAAAAAAAAAAACCTAGTTTAAGAAATAACAAATAAAGCTGCCACCATCCATGTTTAGAGCCCTTCCTGAAGATAAAGTGGTTAGAGATAAGTCTGTGCTCATTGAAAACACAATTTCATGCCTTCCAAGTAATCTTCACAAGTTATGCAAAGGAGAGCCTTTTACTTAACACATACCTGCTGTGAGGGGCCCTTTAAAACTTCAAAATCACACAATGTTCTTATCTTGTGAACAATGCAATGCCACATGCAATGCCCTTAACAATTTATATGAGCATATTGTCTATAGATGAGTTTTTCAAGCATAAAAAAGAGAAAGTACATTTTTTTCCTTCCTTCATTTTGTCAAGTCTTATTTATGTTCCCATATTAAAATGTGTTTACAAGATTCATCACAGTGCTACATAGCGATCATACTTTAATGCATGAATGCATAGCTTTTTGCATTTTATCACCCGCTTGTGTTCATTCATGTGTCTATCCATTTTCATCTTTGAATTAATCTTCCCATAAATGATGATTAATAAGATTTTAGATGTCATTGGAAAGTGTGATGTCCAATTAACATTAGAAGCGTTTCTTATATGTGAGGAAATTGTGCGTGTGCGTGTTTTTGTATGTGTGTGTGTGTGTGTGTTTGGTTTTAATTTAAATCATGTCATTCTCTATAATGGTTTCCATTAAATACCTGAAATCTCAAAAGGCAAGCCTAAGAAAATTTCCCAGGATGCAACGATGCCAAAGAATAATCTAAAGACCCAGTCATGGGGAGGGGTAGTGATTTATGATTGCTCAGGATGATGGGCTGTACGATAAGCCCTTGGATGGAGGTAAGCTGTCTATGTCTGACTTTACTGCTGACCTGTATTCCATGTGCATGCTTCTACTTGCTCATCCTTCTAAGCCCAGCTTCTGTGGCACTTCCTGCCTATGCATTTCTCTGATCCTCACTCAGGCAAAATCAGTTGTTCTTTCATATGAACTTCTACAGCGCCACATGCATACCTGTATTTTAGGTACATTAAATTCTCTATTTGAATATACAATTACTCCTTAAACTGAACGCACATCTCAAGGGCTAACTTCTCCATGAGTCAGCAAAGAAGCTGCTTGCTATGGGAAGTTCCCTGACTCTCCTAGGGACACAGATTCTCCTTCCCCAATGTTTCCACTACTCTTGATAATAACTTCAATTATAGCAATTATTATAATAAATGGTTTCTATGTTCTCCTCACTAATTCATCTCTTGAGGAAGAGAATATGATTTTTTTCAATCAACACTTTATCTCTCGTCAGTCTTCAAAAAATATATACTAGGTCTTCAAAAAATTATTTATTTTATATAAGAATTAAATACACATATACATACATATCACAAAAAAAGGAACTATTTTTATTTTTGTACTTCCTGTGTTTGTGATAGTGCCTGATATATAACAGTGATATATAAGAGGTGATCAATAGATGTGAGTAGGGTTGAAGTAAAGAGAATTCACTCTTCCTTTTACGAGGTTGCTATTGGTGGAGTCTTCCTACAAGGTATATTATATGGGTCCCAGATAGTGCGCAGACTGAATACTAACCTTGTACGCAGAAATTATATGCCCTTAATATTGAAGAGTGATTTAGAAAATACCTTTTCTTTTTCAATTTATACAGTAGATAGAATCTTCCTAACCATGGTAGTGAAAATATGTAACAGTGTTCTCAGCAATGACAATGCAGAAACTCAATAGATTTAGTCACTCATAAGTTCCTATCTAGCTCTAGTATTGCACAATTGAAATTTACTAAAAAAGTAAAACCTAAATGTTCACACACACACACACACACACGTAAATATATATAATGATGAATGTGTTAATAGACCATGCCTTTCTACTTAACAAAGCTCAAAGTTTACATCTTTGGAAAAAATTAACTGACACTTATTGGAATGGACGTTTGTTTCTAAATGTGGAAGCAAGTTCAATTCTACAGAATGCTACATCTGGAAGGTTGCTATGATCAAAGGTTTACTATATTGGTGTAAGGCTCTGATATATTGCACTTAATAATATAGTTGGAGAGTCAACACAGAAACTTGGTTTTTACTACTATTTCAGATTTGCTATACATGAATATACATGCTCAGCAAGACTTCACTGGTTATACAATTTTCTTTAGCTATCCAATTTTATAGCCATATTGTTGACTCATATTATCTCCAATAAGTTTATTGAGTCTGAAATGTAGATTCTAAGCTTCACACTATCTGATCATTATCTCCTAGTCTCATCAAAATATCTCATACATTGACTTCAACTTACTTTTCATTATCCATCACTTCTCTCTTTTTCACTTCCACCTGGGTAACCACTCTCATTTCTCTTTCTATATTATCCTAACTTGAAAAATCTCAATTCTGTTCATACTCAAATGTTACTTTCTCAGAGTCATTATTTGAAGTGGCTGAACATGGGTGGAGGATAATAAAACACTATTCTGACTGATCTTCATTTGAATTCATGACCACCAATTTTAAATGGGCACATACCATAGCCTGGCTCTCCTATTATACTTTCTTAACATACGAACTCTCCTACTCTACAAAATAACCTTTACACAACTTTTTCTCTGACAATTCTCTTTACCTTCAGATACTATACTCAGTTGATAACCTTGCCTCAAATTTCGCTGAAAAAAAAATTTAAAAAAACAGATAAGAATGTCATCCGCACCTTTGGCCACCTATACCCAGATTCTCTGCCTTTCCCCTCTATTATTGTGTATGAGGGATTTGTGCTACTATTAAAGCCACCCTTCCACTTAGGGTAGGGGTCCAATTCCCTCTTGTTTTCTCAAGGATTTCACTCCTTCAATTTCCCCTCCTTTTCTCACATTAATAGTGTTCTCAGAAAAATAGACTAGTACCCTTTATTGTGTGTTGACTGACTTTTTACTCCACCTGAAATTCTATTCTGGTGAAAGAAAAATGAATCCTTAAAGAGATTTTTGCTAGTGCTATTATTTTCTCAATATGTTCTCCCTATCCAAAAAAGTGTGACACCATCTTTACTTTTCGGCCATGCTATATAATAAGAGCCATGTCATATATTGAGAATAGACTGGGAAGAGGATGAAAACAAATGACAATTGAATACCTTAGAAGTTGCTGATCATAAACAATTCAAAGACAACTTAGTGACAGTTTAAACTTGATCCTCCATTTTACATAAGCAGCATATCTGTAGGTCTCTGTAAAACCAGGTTGGCTTAAAGGTTGAGCTTCAGGCAGCTCCAGGAGAAAAGAGTTTTTCTTGAGCAAAGGTGTTGTGTCCAGAGGCAGAAAGGGAAGCATTAAGAATCTTTAAATTATGGTTGTAATGCTAGACCAACATGTACAACATGTAGACATAAACAGGTAGAAAAGACTTGCTGTCATTATTGCTGGATTTTCAGTCATCCACACATAGTGCTGAACTATTTTAAAAGTCATACTAGCTATTTTTGCAGTTGCAGTGGAACATATCAAGCTTCTTACAAAATTATCAACATAGTCATTATTGTCATTGTTAGAGAAGTAGAATAAGAAATGAAAACTGGCAAAAGAATTCTGGTCTTCAAAGTCACACACACACACACACACACACACACACACACACACACACACACACACACTCCTACCAGTCCTTATAAGTTCTACTTGCTGACCTATCATCAGAGAAATTTTCTTAATATGCTGATCATAAAGAACAAAATTCAAATTATAGGAATAAGTTTCAGTTGTATAATCAGAGATTACAAAGGATGGGACCTATATATAAAAATATGATGGACATTACTATTTCACTAATTTTATAAGGTCCAAATAGGATCTCATTCAAAGAAGTTTAATTATGAAAGTTCAAAGCAATTATTGCCATATGCTATGCTGTGTTGGTTAAGATTCCTAGACTGCAAGAAACAGAAACCAACTGTAGCTAGAGCAAAATAAAACCAGAAAATTTATTTAGAGGATAAGAAAATACCATGACAAAGTGGATTTATCTCAGGCTGTTTAAACATTTAAAAGTCAATTAATTTAACCCATCACATCACTAGGCTAAAAAAGAAAATCACATGACCATATTGTTGGATGCAGAAAAAGCACTTGACAAAATCCAATATCCATTCATGATCAAAACTCTCAGTAAGTTAGAAATACAAAGGGACTTCAACTTGATAAAGAATATCTGCAAAAAAGGAATAGGTACCATCATACTTAATAGTGAGAAACTTGGAAATTTCCCTTTAAGATCAGGTACAAGACAAGGATGTGTTTCCTCTCATCATTCCTTCTAACATTTTATTGGAATTCCTAGCTAATTCAATAAAAAAAGAAAAGGAAATAAAAAATGTATATATTGGGAAGGAAGAAATAAAAACTGACTTTGTAGATGACATGATAGTCTATGTAAAAAATCTGAAAGAACTGACAAAAAAACTCCTGAAACTAATAAGTAATTGATATGCAAAAGTCAATTTCTTTCTTATATATCAGCAAGAGACAAGTAGAATTTGAAATTAAAGACAATGCCATTTACTTTAGCACCCCAAAATATGAACAAGGCAGCTAATATTAAAATAAATTTAATAAAATAGGTACAAAATCTATATGAGGAGAATTACAAAACTCCAATGAACAAAATTAAAGAAGACCTTAATAAATGGAGAGAGTCAATGTTCATGGATAGGAAGATTTAATATTGTCAAGATGTTAGTTCTTCCAGCTTTAACTCATTCAAAATCTCAGCAAGTTATTTTGTGGATATTGACAAAATGGTTCTAAAGTTTATATGGAGAAGCAGAAGACCCAGGATAGCCAACACAAAATTGAACCCGTTAAAACTTACTTTACAGCTATAGTCGATAAGACCCTATGGTACTGATGAAATAATAGATAAATAGATCAATGGAACAGAATAGAGAGCCCAGAAGTAAACCCACATAAATATGGTCAACCAATCTTTGACAAAGGAACAAGGGCAATATGATGGAGAAATAGTCTTTTCAACAAATGATGCTAGAACAACTGGACACCCATATGCAAAAAAAAAAATCTAGTCACAGATCTTACACTCTTCAAAAAATTTAACTCAAAATGGATTTAAGATCTAAATGGAAAAATGGAAAATTGTGAAATTCCTGGAAGATAATCTTTCTTCATGTATTCAGATTTTCTGTTCCAGCATTTACACCCCTGTTATTTCCCAGAGGAGATGACTTTGGGTGTGGTAATGTCTTTTAGAGACAACATCAAAGATATAATTCATGAAGGAAATAATTGATAAGCTGGACTTCAGTAAAAATAAAAACGTCTCTGAAAAAGCCAATGTCAAGAGAATGAGAAGACAAGCCACAAACTGAGAAAAAATATTTGTAAAAGGTACATTTGATAAAAGATTGTTATTTAAAATATACAACAAACTCTTAGAATTCAAAAGCAAGAACACACACACACACACACACACACGCACACACAAAACTGACTTAAAAATGAGCCAAAGACCTTAACAGACATCTCACCAAAGAAGATATACAGATGGCAAATAAGCATATGAAAAGATGGTTCTATCATATGTCATCAGGGAAATGCAAATTAAACCATCAAGGAGATATCACGCACCTATTAAATTGGCCTAAATCCAGAACACTGACAACACCAAATTCTAGCAAGAATGTAGAACTGGAACTCTCATTGCTGGTGGGAATGAAAAATGGTCCAGCCACTTTGGAAGACAGTCTGGTGGTTCCATATACAACTAAACATACTCATATCATATGTTCCAGCATTTACACCCCTTGGTATTTTCCTAAAGGAGTTGAAAATATGTCCACAAAAGCCTGTACATGGATGCTTATGGAATTTTTATCCATAATTGCCAAAATTTGAAAGCAACCAAGATGTTCTTCAGTAGGTGAATGGATAAATAAATTGTGGTACATTCAGACAATGGAATATTATTCAGTAAAAGAAATGAACTAATTCAAAACAAGAAATGACCTATCAAGCCATGACAAGACACAAAGAAATCTTAAATACATATCACTAAGTGAAAGATGCCAATCTGAAAAGGCTATATACTGTATGATTCCAACTATATGACATTCTGGAAAAGTCAAAACTATGCAGATCAATGGCTGTCAGGGGCTCATAGCGGTGGGGGGGGAGGGAATGAATAGGTGGAGCCCAGAGAATTTTTAGGGCAATGAAAATATTCTACATGATACTATAATGATGGAAACAAACCCATAGAATGTACAACACCAAGAGTGAACTGTAATATAAACTATGGACTTTGGGTGATTATGATGTGATGGTGTAGATTCATTGATTATAACAAATGTACCACTCTGGTGGAGGATGTTGATAGTGGGGAAGGCTGTGCATGTGTGAAGGATATGGGAATTCTCTGTACCATGCCTTCAGTTTTGCTATGAACCTAAAATTGCTCCAAAACAATAAATTCATAATTTAAAAAAAAATTCAGAGAGGAAGCATATAATTATCTAACATTTGTCAAATACCTGGCCTTTGGGTAGAAAGCTCAATGCATATGTTTAACATTTCAATCAAATTATACCCAGTGAAGATATGAGGTTATTTGGAAATGGATATTAATGAACCAAAAATAATTAACAATTAGGTACAAAGAGAATATAATAAAAAGTTCTGTTCATACGTACTATAGTGTCTTTTCACTGACACTTGTATTGCTGAATCAAAATGTGGACATGAAAGTTTATTTAACATTCATTAAACAGATTAAGGACATTCTGAGTTTTTCTAGTTATGTAGCTATTGTCTAATTAACAACTAAAGATAATTAATGATGTTAATATTTATACTCTTCACTTATGTCACCAATTCCTACGTCATATTAATTGGCATTTGAGCCACAGGAAATATGTTTTGAATTGAACGCTGACACCATCATACTGTTGTAGGTTTTTTTAACTCAAAGACCTATTGTCCTGTTGACACATTAGAATTTTCTAATTGCATTTGCTTAGAAACATTACTCTGAAATCATGAGAACTTTGAATAGGTAAATGTTATGTCTACTTACACAATTAGAAGAGAAGTTATAAATGTGAGTTCACTCTCTAGGGTACTTCTCAATATCTTTGTGAAGTTAATATATAACAAGCATAACTACACAGACATTTGAGTTTAGTAGCTACAAACTATTGTCAGTATTCCTGAATTTAAGAGAAAATAAAAACTACCTTGCTGACAGGCTCATAGCTAAGAACACTGGGCTCTTGAACCAAAACTTGCAGACTGTGTCCTTTTACTTTGCAGAATTGTAAAATAAATTAATTTTTGTACTGTTTGACGTGTTGAGTTTATTAGATAGTATTTGGGTTTATGAAAAAAGGGAAAAGAGCTTTGAGGAGAGGAGAGGTGAGAGAAGAGAGGGAGAAAAAGAGAAAGATGAATAAATTTTAGGAACATAATTACACTATGTTGTAAAGCATTGTTAGGAAGAAAGAGGTGTCCAAAGAGGCCCCTAAAATGAATACGGCTTCTTCAATATGTTCTTATTTATCCATAATATTTCCTCCTCCTCCCACTGAAAGAACATGTAGAAGGAAAGGTAAGCCCCGGGCATAGCAGCAGTCACCAGGGAACCATTAGGATAACATAATTCACACAAAGACAGCATTTTGTTTTACAGCTCAGATGCCAAATCGCCCTTAACAGCCACTGAATGAATCACTGGGTGTCTTTCACCTTTCCCTGGATGCAAAATTAGTTTTTCTAAATTCTTAATCATCCCTCCTGGCAATACTTCAGAGAAGAGCCTTCCCCAGCAGCACTTAGTCTAACTAACCACCCTGGATTTTGTCTATTTAGACATTCAAAATACAGTAGGCCTGCTTATCCATGGTTTTGCTTTCTATAATTCCAGTTACCAG
Organism: Pteropus medius; assembly: GCF_902729225.1. NCBI lineage: Eukaryota > Metazoa > Chordata > Mammalia > Chiroptera > Pteropodidae > Pteropus > Pteropus medius. The sequence goes on from NW_024355523.1 coordinate 3,305,518, forward strand.
CAGCCAACCAAGTTCCAAAATATTAAATGGAAAATTCTAGAAATAAAAAATTTATAAGTTTTAAACTGCATGCCATTCTGAGTAGTGTGATGAAATCTCACCCTCCCACTCTGTCCCACCTGGGATATGACCTATCCCTTTGTCCAGCATCTCCATGCCGTATATGCTCCCTGCCTGTTAGTCACTTGGTAGCTGTCTAGATTAACAGAACGACATCCACAACTCTGACTATGGAACAACTGGTCACGGTAAAATGAAACCCAAGAAGCATGTGACTTTCATTACACACAGCTCTTGTCACCTGAAGTCCAGGTCTTCTCTTTGATTCCCAACTGTGTGCTTTCTCACACACACATCCAATTAATTGTCATCCTATTAGTTTTATCTCCTAAATATTTCTCCAGTATCATTAACCACCTTTGCCTTCATTAAAGTTTTTATTTATTATTCCTTCCTGAGCTACTAACAACTACTTCCTAAATGACCCCTTAATCTAGTGTCCTATTCAATGCCATTTCAACCAAATGACCTTTATCAACCTCAAAATGTCGTGTAGCTTTCCTGTTTAAACTCCTTAAGGGCTCCCCACTGCCTACAGGATAAGTCCAAACTTATTAATAAAGCACACAAGGTCCTCCAAGACCTGGTCATGCCCAACTCTGCATCCTTACTCTTTACCAAAGCCTGCATCGCATCACTTTCTAATTCCCTGAATATATCATACACTTTCACACCTCATGCCTTTGTTCATACTGTCTTTTTGTCCAATTCCCAATTCCCTGCAGAGAGCTTCTGAAAGGTCTTCTCCCTTATTTCTCTGTCTTTGTCTACCTCCTTTCATCTTTTAAGCCTCAATTCAGGCCTCTCTTCATCCTCAAATCCTTTCCTCACTCTGAGCACAAACACCCCAGGAGTCCCTCCTCACACCCCTCCAACCTGTGAGCATCCCTCTGCACTTGCACTTGACACAGACTGTAATGATCTCAAATTATATGGAAAAGTCTATTTCCTCTACATAAGGGCAGAAATTATGACTCCATATTCTTTGTGTGCCCACACCCCCAAAGTGCCTATACATGTTTATGTTAAATAAATGTAGGAACAGTTGCTATATGGCATCTTTCTTGTAAACTCCAAGCTTTTTTGATGCTGCTGCCCCAGCATGGTACCACTGTCCATTAAGTGGTTCAAATTTAAAATAAATAAAATTAAATAGATGCGATTCCACAACTGAGAGTATCTTGCTTTGAGTAGGGCCAATACAAAGAAAATGCTTCTACCTTAATATAGTGTTAAAGCTACAGAGTGGTTTATATCGAGTGTAATCTCTGTTTCTACTAAGGGAGAAAAAACCATAATCATCATGAAGTCATATAAACTCAGGAGAGGGAAGTCATTTTGTCCAAGTCCCAGACAGCACAAAAATAATGAAGCCATCTTAGCTTGCAGGCAGGCCTCTCTTATGTTCTTGTCACCCTGTCATGGAGGTAGATGGAGGTACAGCTATAATTAGGTAACTCAGCTCCTTATAGCATGTACTTGTTCTTGTAAGAGGCCCCTTTTTCCTTCTTACTTCTGTGAGAGAACAGGTGACAATGGTATGAAAGCCAGTAGGCCCACTTTAGAGGCAAAAGCAGCAAAAGTCCAAGTCTCTACCCAAGGAAGTACATGAATCACTCTCTATGTTTACTCGCAAGTGCACCAACTTTAATGGTCTGTGCATCTGCAGGTATCACCAAGCACTAGTTTATTGGATGTAGTAAGACAACCAGGACTTGAGTGAAGGGAGGAAGGTAGAAGAGGAAAAGCACAGAAAGTCTTTAGGAGGTTCAAATAAGGTGAGTCATTTAAGGGGAAAAGTTAAAAAGTTAAAAAAGTTAAAAAGAAAGAAAGGAAAATTTGTTATATGAATTCGTGACCTATATAGTACAGAGGAGGAATATAGGACTTTTGTCAAAGTGAGAGGATGTTCTCCTGGCCAAGGGGATTGAACTCATCTTCAGGTCAGCTCTTCCAGCTTGGCCCAGTTTCTGGGTTTTGCACCTCTGCAGCTTCCATGTTGTAGATGCAGTGGCTTTAATTTCAATGGATCAGGGACAGCAATGAAGACAGTTTGTTTGTTTGGTTTTTTAATGCCCTTTTTAATTATTACAAAAGTGTTATATGTGTATTATAGAAAAGCATTTACTACAAATAAATAAGAGGAAAAACAAAACTCTTCCATAAACTCAGAGACCAATGCATATAAAGGATAAAAGAATTATAGTACTTATGAAACTTGCTTTTCAAAGTTAACAATAGGTTGTGAATGGTTGCCTATGTTGTTAAGTGTTCTTTTATAATGTTATTTTTAGTGGCTGAATAATATTTCCTTGTACAGATGTACCATAATTTATTTAACCAATTACGTACTGTTGGGCACTTAGATTATTTCCAATTCTACCTATTAGCACTTCTATGATGCACATCCTTACAGATAAAACTTTGACAATATATAATAATTGCCTTAGGAGAATTTATTGCACATAGAATTACTAGGTCAATAATATGAATGTGCTGAAACTAATTATATGTAATATGTATGTAAATTGCCCTGCAGAAAGGTTAAGCTAATTCGTACTCCTACCAGCAGGAGATTAAAATGCCCATTTCCCAATTCCCTGCAGAGAGCCTCTGAAAGCAGAGTAATTGAAAATATTTTACAAAGCTCCTACTTAGAAACCAGTCTATTGATCACAGTTTATTTACCCACTTGGATTCAATTCTACAATTATAGAGAACCTTTTCTGTGCTGAACAACATAGATAGAATCAACACATTTAATTAGTCTAATAATGCTCTAATCAATTTGACCAAAATAATCACATTGGCTGATCTAGAAACACCATTAAAAATTATTTTTAAAGTATTTTATAGTTAAACTCTCCATTTTGAAATTCATCTTCTCTGTTTCTGATGCTCATTCAGCCTCTGCCCTTCAGAGAGTTCATTACTAGACATACCCATACCCAAGTTCAGAGCCTTCGGTTAAGGGCAAGATCTTTATTATATTAAATCCAAAATTTACCTCTATAAATTCCATATATTAGTTCTATTTTTACCTAGGGAAGAGCTCGTGTCCTCTTCAAATATATCACTTGTTCTTCAAATAGCCCCAATACCTTCCACATTTCCTTATGTAACATTTCTAAGATCTTGTTTCAGCCATCTGGAACACCTACAATAATTTTTCCTTCTCTTTCTTACATCCTGGTGAATTCCTGTATCAAGGAGACTTCCTTCAATATTCAGCACAAGTATCACTTTCCTTGATGCTTCACCCACCTTACAACCTGTTCAGAATTAATTACTTCCTTTTCTGTATTCCTATAGCATTTTGTGCATATCTTGAGTAGAAGCCTTTGTTATTTAATGTTTTAATTATCTGTTTGCATAACTGTCTTCATGGCTCACCTGTGACTTCTTTGAGGATAAGGATTATGTCCAAAGCACCTAAAACAGTACCTGTTAGATATGGTAAGTACTAAAAATGCATACCTCCGTTAAATGAAATCATAGAATTTCACAATTTAGTATGATGAGATATGTTTATAAACTATAATGCAACACAGAATCTACAGGAGGTAGTAAACATCAGAGAATGGTTATATGAGGTTTTACGAGATGCAAAAGTAAGGCAAAAAGGTCAATGGCCTTGAAAACCAAGCTGAGGCTTCTTACTATAGACCATATGGACCCATTTTGAACAGAGTGTGCAGAAGACCTCAGAGGTAGGAGTAAAGAAAAAGTCCTTGAACAAGCTAATAAGGAGTCTAAACCAGGATCAATAAGAACAGGAAGAAAAGGACAGATGAGGAAACTACAGAGAGCGAAGCCTTATATTTGGTTATGAATGAAATGATAAGGAAGAAAACTAATGACAAGGAAGAAAAAAGGAGAGAAACCCTCCAAGGAGTCTGGGTAATTAGGATAAATCCCTCCCTGAGCTAATAATAACTACTAATAACAGTTAGGTAACAATCTTTACTACCCAAAGATTGCAAAATTATAACTCTTGGGAAGATGAAGCTTACAGATATGGATTTATGGTTCATATACTGAGTTAACTTTTTTATTTGAAGGCCTTTGAGGTGGTGTGTTATCTTCAGTAGACCACAATTGCCACTACGTCCTTTTGTGTTAGACTCAGGGAACTTCACTCATTTACATTTCCTGCCTGGACCCTGTAGGCATTTGAGTTTGTGATATCTAGCAATAATAACTGAAATTAAAAAGTCAAAAGTAGAAGGAACTAGTTTAAAGCAAATCTGAGCAACTCAGTACATTCTCAACATTCTTTCAGCATCACAATCCTTGAGAAAAATGAAATCTTACTTGAAAGTCCCACATGTAAAACGGCAAAACAGAGTTGCTCATTAGTTGAATTGGAGAACTGGGGTGCTTATTCTCACACCCACTGGCCCCACTCTCAATTAGCATCTAAGGTAATTTCATGAACCTTAGAGATCTGGAAACCGTGATTTGAAAACCCTTGAGATAAATGATAAATTGATATTTAGACATACTGTTTTTGAGGTATCAGCAGATCCACAGGTGAAAAGTTTCAGCAAGCAACCGGACAGAGAGGAGAGAACAGGAGATTGAGAGAGAGTTAAGATCTGGATACAGATTTTGGAGCCATTAGTAAGAAAGTGATATTTGAAGCCAAGGTAATGTATGAGGTTAGTGAGAAAATGAGTGGGCAGAAAGATGAAAAAATGCAGATAAGAATAGGACTTTAAGGAATGCCTACATTTCTAAAGAGGGTGAAGGAGGAAGAATCAGCCTGGTAAACAGATGAATAATCTGACAAGAGTAGGAGAATCTGAATAGTATAAAATATTAGAAGTCAAGGAAGCAGTTTAAGATAGAGAAAGTTGATGCAGAGGGTTGGGTACACCAGGAAAGAAGATGGGATTGAGGAAAGGTAATTTCTTAGACCACTCTGAGACTACTTAAAATGTGACCCTCCAAGGAACAATGTTATAATTATGGTGGGGACAAGAGGCAGCATGTAATTGGGATAAAGAGTGAACAGGCAGAGTGTCTACTCTCTTGAAATTGTGAAGGTCAAATAAAAGGTATAAGTAATGTGATAACATGAGGGCCTAGCTAGGAATATGGAGAGGTTGCTAAGAAATGTTGAGTTAGATGAAAGTCAAAAACATTTCTATGGCAAGTGAATGCTTATATTCCTTTAGTACAACCCAGCAGAAATGTAAAAATGTACCCAAGCTGTCCATAAGTAGTTCCTGAATTATTATAGGGGTAGCTAGGATGGAAGGACTAATGAGGTCTTCTCAAGCCCTGAATGTCTGTGGTAATGTCTCAGGTAAAACCTCAAAGCAATTTTCATATATGCTTATCAGAAATTATACATCAATAAAGGGATGAGAGCTTGTTTTGCCTATGGAGAGACAAAGGAAAAGGAACCACCTCAAGACGATGAAAGCAAGTGAATCATATGCAGGCTCAAACATTCTTCCAGAATATGTCGGTACTTGCTATGATAATTTAGTTCTGCTCAAAGTTGTGAGATCATGGTCTGGTTTAAATCCTTGTGTAATAATACCCATTTCTTTATGTGAGCTGTGAATACATCATATCCAGGGCCAATACTCATAAATGTTCATTGCTGAACATAAATAAAATTGGAGGGCGGTGGGGAGGAGAGAAAGAGAAAGAGAGAGAGTATGTGCGAGAGAGAGAGAATATGTGTCTGAAAAAGTTAGCCTGCTGTAGAAAATAATTCTAAGTAATACTGTAGTGATGGTGGATCAGAAGAGACATTTTCCTTTGTGAAGGGCAGTTCTTCTGATTGAAGCTAAGTCCAAAATGAGAGAAACTGAAACATACTACATGGAATTCAGAATCCTGGAATTGTAATCATAGAGACTATAATGCTAATATTTTGATGATAAAAATGGTAACCGTCATCATTTACGGATTCACTATTACTCTCCAGGCTCTGTCTATACCATGTCTCATTTAATACATATAGAAATCAATTAAAGCAGGCATCTCAAAACAGAAATCCACAGAGGTAAAGTAAGTGACCAAGGTCACTTGGTTAATAAGGGATAGAGTAGAATTACAATGCGGATCTCTCTTATTTACATGTCAGTGGTCCTCCACGAGTCTGAGTCCCCTGGCATTAGTGTTAGAACCCTCTGCTTCCCACATGTGAGCTGACTGAGGTAGTCCCACATCACTCTTTGAAGGGCAGCCTTTTTCCAAGAGACCAAATATTATTTGGCAGCATTCTGCCTCTGGAGGACTGTCTGCATCATTGGACCAGGCCACACTTTATGTGTCCCAGAAAGGTAGACTATGTCATTGAAATAAAGATGCAAAACAATTTCAGTCTTGGAGCAGCACCAGACAAGAAAGCAACTATGGCTGGTAATCCCTGATACCCTGAAGAGTTTCCAGATCAGCAGGCTGATTTTACCCACATGGCGATATTTAAAAGGCAAGACCATCCTTGTAAGAATTAGATATGTATGAGGATTTTTCACATGAGAGACAATAGACATCTATTTATTCATACATGCTATTTTTCCTAACAAAGCCGTGGAAGGGAAAGAAGGGAGGGGTTCCACTGCACACTGTGCTGTCAGGAGTCAAGGCATGCAGAGATCTCCCCACCCCCCGGCTTCAGCACAGTACGGAGCACAGATGATTAATATGGATAGCATGGGTAGGTGGATAGGATTTTACTCCTGCTGCCAAGGCTTACCAAGTGGTTTCTTCCATGCTGGGCTGGTGTGAATCCCAAGTTTTTATCATTTTAATTTGAAAATCTGCACAAATTTGAATTTTTATCATTTTATTTTGAAAATCTGTACACTGAAGTTTGCAGCCCTGGTATATTTGACTCCTCCTGCCAAAGTATGTCCCACACAATGTGATAACTACTTAAGGGAAAACAAACCACATTAAAGATTATCCAGTCCTTCCCTGTGTGCCTTAAAAGGAAGGAGAGTGGCTTGCTGGTCCTCACTGTGTTGCAAAGATGAAAGTACTCTGGTTGGGACTGCAATAAAGCTAAACTGCTTGTCTTAATTCAGATCAGGAATGGACACAGATCTGAGATACAGAAAAGATTTGGGGCATCTGGTTGGGTGTGGGCAACAGGAAGAGATGGAGCAGGTGAAGAATGAACTGGACCAGTGGTGTCATAATAGCTGTGACTATATTTCCTCATCAGTAAAAAACAGGAAACCAATGATACTGTCCAGCACCAACATTCCATGAGTCAGTAAACAGTCCACAGAAAGACTACGCCCTTTAGATATGCCACTACCTTTCAGAATAACCAGAAATTTTTACTTCTTAACTAAAGAAAGATGGAGCTCTACTAGCCGACTTTCTTATTGCTGCAGTATACTAAATAATGTAAAAAAAAAGACTGAATATAAGTAAATGATTAAATAAATAAATGGGGAGAAGAGACAAATCTCCAGTGCAGAAAAATTCCAAATTATGTAGATTTCGTATCCTCAAGAAAATGGAGCATAACTCTTCACACTTTAAACAAGGGTTGTGCAATTGTTAAGGGTGGAAAATTTTCAAGTGAGCCAACTAGCTAAGTCAGCTACAGGGAAGAAATATCTTTAGATACCAGAAGTTGTCCTACTTGCTTGTGTGTGGTTTAGGAAGTGTATTGTATAAGATGTAAAGATGGCCAATGTCTGCTTCTGTAATCCATTTACTTGTTAATTAAGGGTGTTGTTCCGAGCAAAGATATGCTAACAGCCAACTTCCACTTCTGTAATCTGCTTGCTTGTTCAGGAGACCACCAGGATATGGCCTTAAGCTTTATCAGCTGCCTCCTCTGAAAGCTCGGGGCTGAACTGGAAGACAAGGTAGCAGAGTACACCCAATCAGAACAACGAAATGAAAAAGGAATTTTAAAAAACGAGAATAGTTTAAGAGACCTCTGGGACAACATGAAGCATAACAATATCCAGATCACTGGAGTACCTGAAGGAGAAGAAAGAGAACAAGGAATTGAGAATTGATTTGAAGAAATAATGACAGAAAACTTCTCTAACCTGGCAAAGGAATTAGACATGCAAGTTCAGGAAGCACAAAGAGTCTCAAATAAGAGGAATTCAAACAGACCTACACCAAGACACATCATAATTAAAATTCCTAAGGTCAAAGACAAAGAGAGAATCTTAAAAGCAGCAAGAGAAAGAAAGCTAGTTATTTACAAGGGTACCCTCATAAGAATGTCTGCTGATTTTTCAAAGGAAACTTTGCAGGCTAGAAGGGACTGGCAAGATATATTCAAAGTTATGAAAAACTAGAATCTACAACAAAGAATACTCTACCCAGCAAGGCTTTTGATTAAAATGGAGGTGAGATAAAGAGCTTCCCAGACAGGAAAAACTTAAGGAATTCATCACCAACAACCCAGCATTAAAAGAAATGTTAAAGGGACTTCTGCAAAAAGAGAAGGGGTAAAAAAGAAAATAGAAAAACAAATACGAATAATAAAATAGCAGTAACTATGTACCCTATCAGTATTACTTTAAAAGTAAATTGATTAAATGTTCCAATCAAAAGACTTAGGATAGCTGAATGGATAAGAAAATAAGACCTATGCATATGCTGTCTACAAGAGACTCATTTCAGATCAAAGGACATTCATCTACTGAAAGTAAAGGGATGGAAAAAGATATTTCATGTAAAAGGAATAGAAAAAAAGGCCAGGGTAGTGATACTATATTAGATAAAATAGACTTTAAAACAAAGGCTATAATAAGAGACAAAGAAGGTCATTATGTAATGATAAAGAAATCAGTAAATCAAGAGGACATAACCCTCGTAAACATGTATGTACCCAACATAGGAGCACCGACATACATAAATCAATTATTGACTGACATAAAAGGAGTGTCAATAGTCATACACTCATAATAGGAGAATTTAACACCTCATTGACACCAATGGACAGATCTTCCAGGAAAAAAATCAACAAGGGAAAAATAGGCCTGAAGGACGCACTAGACCAGATGGATTTAATAGATATTTTCAGAGTATTTCACCCGAAAGCAGCAAAATATACATTCTTCTCAAGTGCACATGGAACATTTTCTAGGATAGACCACATATTTAGGACACAAAACAAGTCTCAATAAATTTAAGAAGACTGAAATCATATCAACCGTCTCCTCCAATCACAATGGTATAAAATGAAATCAACTACAAGGCAAAAACTGGAAAATACACAAACACATGGAAGCTAAATAAAATGCTACTAAACAATGAATGGGTTATCAATGAGATCAAGGAAGAAATCAAAAGATACCTAGAGACAAATGAAAATGAAAACATAACAACTCAAAATCTATGGAACACAGTGAAAGCAGTCCTAAGAAGGAAATTCATAGCAATACAGTCCTATCTCAAGAAACAAGAAAAAGCTCAAATAAACAATCTAACCTTACACTTAAAAGAACTAGAAAAAGAACAGCAAACAAAGCCCAAAGTCAATAGATGGAAGGAAATAATAAAGATCAGAGCTGAAATAAACAAAATAGAGTTTAGAAAAACATTACAAAAGATTAATGAAACCAAGAGCTGGTCCTCTGAAAGGATAAACAAAACTGATAGACTCTTAACCAGACTCATCAAGGAAAAAAAAAGAGAGGGCTCAAATAAATAGAATCAGAAATGAAAGAGGAGAAATAACCACGGACTCCACAGAAATACATTGGATCATAAGAAAATACTACAAGCAATTATATGCCTACAAATTGGACAGCCTGAAAGAAATAAACACATTCCTAGATACATACAATCTCCCAAGACTGAGTCAGGAAGAAACAGAAAATCTGAACCAACTGATAACCACCAAAGAAAGAATCAGTAATCAAAACCTCCCAAAAAACAAAAGTCCTGGACCAGATGGCTTCATAGGTGGATTTTATCAGCCAAAGAAGAATTAATACCTATTCTTCTCAAACTATTCCAAAGAATTCAAGAAGAAAGACTCCCTAATTCCTTTTATGAGGCTACCATTGCCTTGATTCCAAAAGCAGACAAAGACATTACCAAAAAAAAAGAAAAAAAAGAAAGAAAGAAAACTATGGGCCAATCTCTCTTATGAACACTGATACAAAAGTCCTCAACAAAATATTAGCAAACAGAATTTAGAAATACATTAAAAATATCATACATCATGATCAAGTTGGATTTATTCCTGGGATGCAAGTTTGGTATGATATCTGCAAAACAATTAATGTGACACACCACATTAACAAATTGAAAGATAAAAACCATATGATCATATCGATAGATGCAGAAAAAGTATTCAACAAAATCCAACTTCCATTTATGATAAAAACTCTCAGCAAAGTTGGAATAGAAGAAACATACCTCATCATAATAATAAAATAATAAAGTCCATATATGACAAACCTACAGCTAACATAATACTCAATGGGGAAAGGCTAAAAGTGTTTTCCTTAAGATCGGGAACAAGACAAAGATGTCCAGTTTCACCACTCCTCTTCAACATTGTATTGGAAGTCTTGCCACAGCAATAAGACGAGAAAAAGAAATAAAAGGTATCTGAAATGAAAAGGAAGAAGTAAAACTTTAATTATTTGCCAATGACATGATACTATATATAGAGAACCCTAAAGATTCCACCAAAAAACTGTAAGAACTGATTGATGAATTCAGAAAAGTAGCAGGTTACAAAATAAATATTCAAGAGTCAGTGACATTTTTATATATACCAATGGTGAACTTTTAGAAAGAGAAATTAAGAAAACAATCTCATTTACAATTGCATCGAAAACAATAAAATATCTGGGAATCAAATTACCCAAAGAGGTAAAAGACTTGTTCTCAGAAAATTATGTCATTGAAAAAAGAAATTGAAGAAGATACAAATAAATGGAACCATATACCAAGCTCATGGGTAGGAAAAATCAACATCATTAAAATGGCCATACTACCCAAAGCAATCTATAGATTCAATGCAATCTCTATTAAAATATCAAAGGTATTTTTCAGAGAGCTAGAAGAAATAATCCTAAAATTTATATGGAACTATAAAAGACCCCGAATAGTCACAGCAATCTTGAGAAAGAAGAACAAAGTTGGAAGTATCACAATACCTGATATCAAACTATACTACAAGGCTACAGTAATCAAAAGAACATGGTACTGGTATAAAAACAGATACATTGATCAATGGAACAGAATAGAGAGCCCAGAAATAAATCCATGCCTATATGCTCATTTAATATATGACAAAGGAGACAAGGATATACAATGGAGTAAAGATAGTCTCTTCAATAAATGGTGTTGGGAAAATTGGACAGATACATGCAAAAAAATGAAACTGGACCATCTTCTTACACCGTATACAAGAATAGACTCAAAATGGATTAAAGACATAAATGTAAGACACAAAACCATAAGAATTCTAGAAGAAAACATAGGCAGTAAACTCTCTGATATTGCTAACAGTCATTTCTTTTTGGATATATCTCCTTGGGCAAGAGAAACAAAAGGAAAAATAAACAAATGGGACTACATCAAACTAAAAAGGTTTTGTATAGCAAAGGAAACCATCAACAAAACAAAAACAATTGACTGATTAGAGAAGATATTCACTAATGATACATTTGATAAGAGGTTAATATCTAAAATATATAAAGAACTCATACAACTCAACAATGAAAAAACAACAATCCAATTAAAAAATGGGCAGAAGACCTGAACAGATATGTCTCCAAAGAGGAAATACAGATGGGCAATAGACATATGAAAAAATGCTCAAGGTCACTAATCATCAGAAAAATGCAAATTAAAACCACAATGAGATATCACTTGATAGCTGTCAGAATGGCTATCATCAGTAAATCAAAAAACAAGTGCTGGTGAGGATATGGAGAAAAGGGAACCTTCATATATTGATGGTGGGGTTGCAAATTGGTACAGCTGCTATGGAAAACAGTCTGGAGATTTCTCCAAAAGTTAAAAATGGCTATACTTTTTGACCCAGCAATTGCACTTCTGAGTATTTATCCAAAGAGCACCAAAAAAAAACAATTTGTAAAGATCTATGCAATCCAATATTCATGGCAGCACAATGTATAATAGCCAAGATATGAAAGCAACCTAAATATCCATCAACAGACAATTGGATAAAGAAGTATGGTTCATATATACAATGAAATATTACTCAACCATTAAAAAAAATGAAATCCTACCATTTGCAATGACATGGATGGACCTAGAGTTTATTATGCTGAGTGAAATAAGTCAAACAGAGAAAGATAAATACCAAATGATTTCAGTTGTATGTGGTATCTAAGGAATAAAAAGAACAAACTCATCAAAAACAGAGTCACAAATATAGAAGACATTCTGGTGACAGAGGGGAGGGAGATTGTGGTCTGGGAGAATGGGGTGAAGTGTTAAAGAAGTATAAATTAGTAGTTGATAGTTGGTCATGAGGATGGGGAAAATGGCAAAAGGAATGCAGTTAGCATTAATGTAATGGCTAGGTGGAGGGCCAGGGAAGAGAAAGAGCAATTAGGGGGATTATTTTATAAACTATATAAATGTCTAACCTATGTATTATATACTTCAAACTAATAAAATAAAATTTTTAAAAAAGTAAAGTTTACTTTTAAAAGAAATTAATCACTGAATAAGGAATAAAATGCTTAAGAGGGAAAGGCAGAGAGTTGTAATAATAATAATAAAAAAAATCCATTGTGTCTCCTTACTAGTTCTGTGTCAAGCCGGCTGCCTAACCTTTCTGGACCCTCATTTCTATGTCTATAAAAGGCAGTGTAGTGTTATGGTTAAGGAACATGGGCTTTGGGATCAGATGGTCTTGAATTTGTGTTCTACCATGAGTTTCTGAGGCTCGTTGTCTGAGGAGAATATTGCCTACCCCATAGAATTCATGTGAGGATTAAATGAGACAGTGTGGTTGGAAGCATTAAGATAAATAGCAGCATAAAATTGTGAGGAATTAGTCACTAGAGGAAGCTGGACCTTTGTAGGAATAAAGCCCCGTAATCACTTATACGAATGGACAAATTATGTCAGGTGTTGTCAGCAAAATGACTTGTTCTCAAAATGAAGTAGCAGAAAAGGCAGAGACTGTGAGACTAAACCTGAACTTTTATAGACAGGGATTGAGAGAGCAGTCCTTTTTCTCTTATCTCTATCAAGCCCCAGGTCTGATCATCTCCACTCCTAGGAAGGACTAGAAGTCAATGAGATGAAGTAGAGCTGCTTGTCTGGATCTTTAGATGAAGAAGAAGCCAGCAGCACTGTCTTGAACATTTTATAAAGAAATCGACTGACGATTTCATTTATTTCAGCTGCTATATATAAGAGCACATTTTATCAGTAGATGTTTAAATCTTCATTCCTTTCAGAAAAATGATTGCTCCACCTTCTTCTTTAAGACCACTCACTTCACGTTTGAAAACAACTTTGGAGGAAAACGAAATGTTTTCCAGAGCACATTGGAGTTGGAGCTTCGGTAGTAAGTTTCTCCGTCTAGCTTCAGAACTCAAGTCAAAGAATGTACTCCAAGAAGAACTTGGTCTCTGCTCCCTCGTTCCAAGAAACCAAACATCCAGGAGCACTAAACCAATGCTACCCTGAGTCCCCACTGCCAAAGATGGAAAATTCAGGTCAATGCCTAGTCTCTGAACCCTTTGAAGTTTACATAATCCTTCATAAAAATTTATCCTCATCTCTTTCAGCATTAGAATACACAGTCTTTGGCAATCTTTGGTTAAGATCACATCAGGATCATGGAGGGACCTCAGCAGTTACAACTCCTCCAATATATATTTTTAAAAAAATGATATAAAAATGGCTTTGGAATCGGAGAAGCTGGGGTTAAACTCAGCTCTGCCACTCGTTAGCTGGGTAAACCTTCGCACAGGTTGCTTAACTTCTCTGGGTCATAGTTTCCTTATCTCTAGAAGAGCAACAGGTTCTTCACAAGACTCAAATTAGATGATGAATACAAAGCACCTAGCACAACGCTTGGAGCACGTTCAACATTCAATAAATATGTTTATCTTAATAGGAGCTTTCAGTGAAATGGAGATGATCCCAAAAGTCTATGGAAATTTGCCTAATATGGGAGGCAAAACCAGGTACAGAAATGGAGCCTAATATAATTTGAAATTAGTTGGTTGGAAAGAAATTAACTCTCAATGAGATTGTGAATCATTCCAGTTGGTTGATTGCATTTATTCCAAGTCTAGTCATCATGATTTTAATTTACAAAATGATATATGAGTTGCTTCTGAGAACTAAGAAAATAACACAAGGGCAGTCCGCTCAGTCTCTACCACTCCCTCCCACCCTCTACCACCCGCAACCCATGACCCACATAGCCATCACCAACCAATATCTCTCCACTTTCCCTGGAGCCCTCACCTAGCTTCTTACCTCTAGAAACAGAATTTCTTCATATATATTGTCATGACGGAAGCCCATAGGCCCAGAGAGGACCTCATCTGTTCCTTCCACAGGTGACATATGTCCCCGCCAGGCACTTCAAACCAGAGCCAGTTCTGCATTGAGGAGTTGACACAGAACTCCACTCCCTCTGGCTAGTTCAAAACATGAGTGAAGCCTGAAGAATTCAGGACCGATTGATAACAATTTCAATCCCCTGAGGCTTACTTGTTCCTTTTTAAAAATTTTTTCTTCTACTTACCAGCTGCTTCTGTTTATAAAAGGCCAGAGATACATTAGCACCATATGTCTTCTGGTTATCTGGTTGTCTAATGAAAAATGTATTTAAAGAATTTATCAATTCCTAACAGAAAGGCTAGAAAGGGAATCAATCAGCCTATACCAAGAACTGAAGTTCTGGTTTCCTGCAGACATTTCAATGTTTCAGTTCCTTTCCTTAAGTGAAGCTATAGTTATGTAGCCACAGGACCTTCCAGCCTATTTTCTCTCCCTCTTTAGGTTTGTTTCTGGTGCCTGGTGTGGAAATTTACACCTAGTACATTAAATCTAAGGGAACCATGGACATAAGGGAAGCATTGTCCTGAATTATACTACTAGTAAAAGTATAGAGGCTTGATATAAATTTTAAGTTAGAGTTCTTCTGTTAAGTTCTGGGGATATATTAGCTTCTGATGAGTAATACATGCTTATATAACTGGCTATATATTGAGAAAGGTTTAAAATGTAATCAATGTGGTTTTTTTGTTCTTGTTTTTGTTTTTTTTGATGGATGGACTTGGATACTTTGCTTCCAATTTATAAATTAGAGATGATTGTTATTTAGTACTGCCTGTGAATGACCATAAACTCTACTCTTCCTATCAAAAGACTCTAAAATGAACTGGCTACCTACAGATAAAGAAACTACCTCCCTTGATTTGAACTTAATAGTTAACAATCTCAAGTGCTTACTAGAGAAAAAGAAGCTTGATACTCTCCCAGTACTTGGTTCATGTCTTCGGCAACTCGTGGAATTATAGTTAATACGTCTTTTGCCTGGTTGTCTCCTTACACACTGTGAATCCTTCAGCAAAGAAACTACACCTCTATATGTATCCCCAGCATTGAGCACCATGTGTGGCACAGGTGGCAGGTAGCATGAAATAGGGAAAAACCCAAGACAGAATTCAGGTTAGGTAGATATTGTCATAGTCAAGGCAAGTGATAAGGACTATCCTACAAAGAACAATGGATGCCACAAGAATGACAAAATTGGAGGCCTGGTCAATGGCTCTCTCTGTATAACCATAGCACCCTGTTCTTTCTTGCCTAAAATCCCCACTGTGTGTCACTCTCTAGGCTGGGCAGCAAAGCAAGACATAAGATCTCTGGAAGTCCACTGCTAAAACATGTTATCTAGGAACAGCTAGCCCTTTAGCATCTTGCATTCTACATTGTGCAGAGAACCAGCTGCAGAACCTTCTCTGCATGCAGGCAACACTGAGCAATCTAAGTCCTGAGTACATTCCCATCCCAACACATTATCTAATGCAATATAGAAGCATGAGGTCCCAATATCACAGACAATCTCACCTCTTCTCTTTTCAATTCCCACTAGCTATCAGCCTGCCAGACCCACTGTGGTGTTTTATAAATTCAGCTCTCACCACAGATACACAGATTAGGGAAAGGGAGCACACGCAGCAGAGATCTGGCCTGAGCTAAATGCCTCTCCAGTGCTTCCGAAAGTGTGACATCTCATCTGATGTGTGTTAATTTCAGCTGCACACAGTCCCCTGGTACGAGGAGCATGTCCCTGCTTCCTAGCCAACCTATTACCTCTGAATCCTGACAGTCACGCTTCTTTGTGCCTAACTTGTCCCAGCTACAGCAGGAAAATACACTATCTAGTGCAACTGTGCAAATGATGTTATCTGGAAAGCCATGTGCTTCCTTTAGCAACTGTGTTTTCTAATAGCAATAGCAGGAGCCATAGGTTTGTTGGTTTGATAGCTTTTGTTTTAAAATAATTTGCAGTAGAGTATGCAAAATATTTTAAATGACATGCTATCCAGTTAAGTAGTATCTAACCTAGAGGCCAAGGCAATTGCAGGTTAGCTAGAAAGGAGTTCAGGTGTATTAGCTGAAAATTCCTCTGAATCAGAAGATGGCAAGGAGGTGGAAACCAATAGTGACAGTTACACTTGTTGACTCAGCTGTCCTGAATTAATGACTATATTTATTAAAGATTTTAATATCCCACACTCAGGATGTTGTAAAAAGTTGCAAAAATGATCTTCCCGAAACCAAAATTCTTAAGAGAAATTTCAATTCATCACATTACAGCTGAGAATTCTTTTTTTTTTAATTTTCAGCTTCTTTTTTTATAATATGCTCCTAGAAGCAGGAAAATACCATTTATTTCCTTTCCAGTTTTAGCCTGTTCCACTTAGCAGGCTATGAATTCTTCCCTCCTGGAAGATCCTGGTGGAGTAAGAGCAATGATGGGGCTGTTTACCTTGGGGTTTTGAGGTGCTGAAGTCGGTGGTGGGTACCTCTTGGAAAGCAAGGCAGTTGTCATGGTTGATTCCCTTTTCTTAATGGGGTGAGGGTGCTTGGGAAAGTGGCAGTACCTCTCTGACTGAATATATTTTAGATATTCAGAAACAGTTTTATCTATATAAACCAGCGGCACTCAGCTTTTTTGGCATCAGAGACCAATGCTCCTATGAGAATCTAATGCCTGGTAATCTGAGGTGGAGCTGAGGCGGAGATGCTAGCCCTGGGGAGCGGCTCCAAATATAGACGAAGCTTCACTAGCTTGCCCTGCATACCTTCTGCTGTACGCTCAGGTTTCTAACAGGCCACAGATGGGACCAGTACCACTCTGTGGCCCAGGAGTTGGAGACTCCTGCTATAGGCAACAAGAAGCAATTCCACTTTTAAGATCTATGGTAAAAGAATTTTGCTCTTTAAAATTAGAGACAGCTGAGGATAAACAGGGATTGAGAAAAATGAGTAAAGGTACTCTCATCTACATGACTTAAACTGATGGAAATGGAATCAAAAAATAATTAAATGGCTGTTAGTTAGCCTTAAGTAAGGGACTAGTTTAGGACATTAGATTCTTCTCTTTCTCCACTTTCCCTCCCTCACATCTCTTCTTTTTACCAAACTCTTCCCTTTTCCTTCTCCTCCCCTTTAATTTAATGTAACTGGAATACAAAGCAGAAATCAAAGAATAAGCTCTATGGTGAGACATTAAAACTTTAAAATGGAGAAACCCTAAATCTGTAGCTCTTGAAGGGTATTGGGGCAGGAGCAAGAGTAAATCCCTGAACAGGGTAAATGTGAACTTTAGAAGTTCGCCACGCACCTTTTCCTGATTGTTGTCTCACTCTCCCTCCCCAGACGAACCTACAAGTGGCGGTGCTGCTAGTGAAACGGGCCACATACATGTCGAAGCTGCATAGATCAGCCTCCCCCAAGCAGATTCTTTCCCCAACACCTACCTCTGGCTTGTCCTCTGTAAGTTTCTTCCCTGCATCCCAACTTCCTCTACCCCACTCCTGTCCTCTACGGTCCACTTCATGACTGGTCACAACCTGGAAATTCTGGGGCCACAAGTCCAATCCAAAGCTTGGTCTCCTTTCCTGGCATCTGCTCCCTTTTGAGAAAATTACTCTTTCATCAAGCCTCCACTATGTAATTCTAGGTCTCATGAAGAAGAAACCCACTGAATGGGGCTCACAAAACCACAATCTCACCTGAAAGTTGTTCTTCTTTTAGGAGTTAATCTTCATCAGTTAATTCTTCCGGAAGTCTAGGCTACTTGAGGCTGACTCCATAGAAAAGCTGCAGCAAGAGGGTTTCAGGTAAGCTTTGACCTTCCAAGTCAGTGTGAGGTGCTGAATGAGGTTTCTGCCTAGTGTTCTAGGGAGTAAACAGAAGCATGCCAGCACACGTGCACAGCTCCCCCGCCCACACACGCTACACCTCCACAAGACAAACATTTGTTCTCAGAATCAGTTTGATACTGACCTGTACTGAAGAAAGATTATCTCAGCACTCACAATCTCCCTGTCCCTGGATTTTCATTCTTATGCAGGCTATGACTTTGTTCAACCTCTCAGTTCCAGGGCTTCTCCATATAAGGACATGGGTCTCCTTAATCATATCCATTATTTAAAAGCTTGCAACAGTAAGATAACACTTCTTCCTCTATAAAATTGAGAGTAAGAATATGAGGGAGCAAGTACTTATTATAACACTTGCTTGGAGTAGAAATTTGGATAATCTCTTTGGAAACCAATTTTTCTCAAATTTCCAAATGTCCCCACTTATATAATGATACTGTTCATCTGTGTTTGTCATGATATAAAACAGGAAGAAGCAATTAAAATTTCCACCAATAGAGCACTAATTAAACACACTATGGTATATCCCTACTTTAGAATAATATGCAGCTATTTAAAAGACAGATGTCAATTTACATAGACTCAGAGGACAGATCTTCAAGCCATATTGTAAAATAAAAAAGGCAATTATAGATACTTTAATGTCATTTATATTAAAAAGGATGTTTGTGTATATAGATAGATAATCATAGGAAATTTCTAGAAGAACCCTGTCTCGATCAATTTCTGGACAGAGAACAAACTACCCTACATATTTCAAATAGAGGAATTTAACACAACAGATGATGAAAAACCTGAGAAGCTAAACAGCATAAGGTAGATAATATTAGGTTTAGCAAAAGCAATAAGTCACTACTACCCCTAGGCTAAAGGAATACAGGGAGGAGATGGTGCCACTAAATCCCAGGGTCTAAAGCCACCCAAAGGAAGCTGGAACCATGATGGACCTCTCAAAGGGAGATGAGACCACAGATGAGGTGTAATTGCCTTAGAAATATCACCTGAAGCCGAGGTGGGTCTCTCCCTCTTTCTACTTTAAAGTCTTCTGTCAGTGTATTCCATTGGCTGACACTTCCTGGAAACTTGAGGATGAACCAAAAGATGGAAAATGAGTTCTCTGCAATACAGAACAGAGGAGAGATGGTATTTGAGAGCAAACAGGCAAATGACTGGCAGAATATCACAGTAACTCCTTGGCTGTGGTTACCTCTTGGGAGTGAAACTTTGGTTTAGTGATGAAGGAAGGCCCTTCTTTTGTACTTGTGGAATATTTTTCAAAGCACATACATTATTTTCAACATAATAAAAATTTTAACATACTAAATTGCTGCTTTAAAAGAATATACATTTTCATATTGCACCACTTAAGATGCTTTATGACAAGTACTCTCCCCTCTTAAGAGGCCAGGTGCCCAAATGATCACTCATCTCATTGCCAAGACTCCACAGTTGCCAGATACAACCACAGGGAACTGCCCAGTTGAGCAGAGGTGAACTTCAGCATGAGGAATGAGAAATGTGTACATTTTCAAAATTAGGCAACACTCCCTCTTCTTCCAGGCAAAGAAGGTGACCTTTCAACTCTGGCACCATGCAATGAGTCAGACTCCCTGACTGCAGTCACTCCTTCGATATGGCTCAGCAGCCAGGGACTTCTGATGGAGCCATTTTCAAATGGATTTTGTACAAGTAAAAAACATTGCAAGAAATTTTCTCTTTGTGGGTATGGCACTAAGAAAAGACTAAAGTTTACTTTTAGGGATAATTTTGTGATTATCCAGGTTCACTATATGTACCTGTTATGCTTGGGTAATGTGCCTTAAAATAAAATATCAGACCTGAAAAGGACCTTGGAACACATCTTTTTTAAATAACAGCTTCATTGAGACATAATTTACATGACATAAAATTCACCTTTTTAAAGCGTACAAGTCAGTAGTTTTTAGTATATTCATGGAGTTGTACAACCATCACCACAATGTAATTCAAGAAAATTTTTATCAACCCCAAAAGAAACCCTATACCTACTAGCAGTCACTCCCTATTCTCTTCTCTCTTCAGTCTGCGGCAACTACCTATGTATTTTCTATCTCTAAGAATCTACATATTCTAGATATTTTATATAAATGAAATTAAATAATATTATACAATATGATATATCTTTTGTGACTGGCATATTTCACTAAGCGTAATGTTTTCAAGGTTTATCTACATTGTATTAATACAAAATTTCTTTTCACAGCTGAATAATATTCCACTGCATAATATAAATATAATATATTTTGCTTCTCCATTCATATAAGTTGCTTCCAATTTTCCAGCATTATGAATAATGCATCTATGAACATTTGTGTACATATTTTAGTATGGAGCATGTGTTTTCAATGCTCTTGGATGTATTCTTAGGATTTCTGGGTCATGTAGTAATTTATGTTTAGCTTATTGAGGAACTGCGAACTATTTTCCAAAGCAGCTACAACATTCCATCCGCAATGCACGAGGACTGCAACCTCTCTACATTCTCACCAATACTTCTTATTACAATATTTTATAATTTCAGTTTTCAATGTATGTGTTTTATACTTTTTCCTAGTTTTATTGAGATGTAATTAACATATAGCACTGTATAAGTTTAAGGTTTATTATTACAGCATAATAATTTTACTTACATATATCATGAAATGACTACCACAATAAGTTTAGTTAACATCCTTCATCTTATATAGACACAAAAAAAGAAAAAGAAACTTTTTTGTTTTACGCTTTCGTTAAATTTATTGCTAAGTATTTTCATTCTTTTTATTCTATTCTAAATGGAGTTTCCTTCATTTTTTAATATCTTAATTGCGTTTCTTAATTTTGTTTTGAATTTATGATTGTTAGTGTATTTTCCTGTATCCCAATAATTTTGGTATGAACTGACCCTCTTATAAGGGTCAAGAAGATATCCTTCTTTTTCTCTAGTCACTTTTTTTGTTGTTAAAATCTATTTTGCTGATATAAATATAGCCACTTCTGCTCTCCTTTGAGTATTGTTTGTATGGCTCTTTTTCTATCCTTTTACTTTCAAACTATTTGATCTTGATATCTCAAGTGTGCCTCTTGTACAGAGAAGATAAGATAGTTGGATTGTTGGATTACATTTTTTATTCATTTCTGCCAGTCTCTAACTTTTGATTAGAGTGTTTAGTCCATTTAAATTTGATATAATTACTGGTAAGGCAAGATACATTTCTGTCATTTTGCTATTTTGTTTTCTAAAAGTCTATGTCTTTTTTGTTCCTTTTCCTCCACTAATGCTTTTATTGTGTTTAACAGATATTTTCTAGTATACTATTTTAATTCTTGCCATTTCCTTTGAGATTTTTTGAGTTACTTTGTAGTTACCCTGGAATATTAAAATTAAAATCTTAACTTAAAACCTTCTAATTCAGATAAGAATTTTTTAATTTCTATAGTATACAAAAACTTTGCTGCAATATAGCTTTGGCCCCACCTGCTTTGTACTCTTGTTACATACAAATCACATCTTTATACATTAAAACCCCATCAACACATTTTTATAATTATTATTTTATGCAGTTCTTTTTCAAGAGAAAAAATTGCAAAATACACTTATACTGTATTTTATATTAATCTATGTAGTTACCTTTACTACTGTTCTTTATATTGTGTCTATTCACATTACCAACTATTGTCCTTGCCTTCTAGCCTGATGTGCTCCCTTTAGTATTTCTTGTAGGGCAGGTTTGATAACAACAAAGTCTCTCAGTATTTGTTTACTCAGAAGAGTCTTAATTTCTTCATTTTCGAATTGTAGTTTTTCTGGATATTGAAATTCTGGTTAGCAGTCTTTTCTTTTAGCACTTTGAGTATGTCATTTCACTGTTTTCTAGTTTCCATGGTTTCCAATAACAGTCAGCTGTTAATGTTAGCGAGAATCCCTCATACATGATGAGTCACTTTTCTTTTTGCTTTTAATACTCTCTCTTTGTTCTTGATTTCTAACAGTTTGATTCTGATGTGTCTAGTGCGGATCGCTTGGGTTTTTCCTATTTGGTGTGCGCTGAGTTTCTCTGATGTGCAGATTAAGGTTTTCATCAATTTAGAAAGTTTTCAATAATTAATTCTTCAAACATTCTTTCTGCTCTTTTTTTTCTCTTCTCTCTTTCTGGGGTTCTCATTATATAGGTGTTGGTATACTCAATGGTGTCACAGAGACTTCTGAAACTTTTCTTTATTCTTTTTTGCTTTCCGTTCCTCAAACTGCATACCTATTAATCTATATTTAAGTTCTCCGATAAAATTCTTCTTCCTGCTAAAATGTAGAGTGTGAATTTAACATTTCAGTTATTGTACTTTTCAACTTCAGAATTTCTATTTGGTCCCTTTTGGTAATTTCTATCTCTATATCGATATTCACTATTTGGCAAAACATTGCTCTCATACTTGCCTTTAGTCTTTTAGTCATGGTTTTCTTTAGTTCTTTGAACATATTTAAAATAGCTGATTTAAAATCTTTGTATAGTAGGTCCAATATCTGGTTTTCCCAGGGATAACCAGATTGCATTCTATTCATTGCATTTTTTCTGTGTAATGGCCATACTTTCTTATTTCTTTGCATGTCTCTTAATTTTCATTAGAGACTAGATATTTAAAACAATATAGCTATTATTTAAATAATATATTTTAAATAATATAACATTCAACTTAAAAATATTAAAACTTTTAAAAAATATTGACTAAGGATGAATAAATTAGATATATTCTGTGTTTATGGATTAAAAAACTTGATATTCTAAAGATGTAAATTCTACCTACATTAATCTGTGGAATAATGCTATCAATCAAATCTTAGTACAGTTTGTTGAGGAACTCATCAAAGTAATTCTAAAATTAACATTAAAGAGCCAACGCCCAAGAATAGTTGAGAAGAATCCTATAAGAGATTTGTTCCACAAGCTATCAAGATTTATTATAAAACTATAATAATTAATGTAATTTATTGAATAAGACCCCAAAAGGCATCAAGCATAAAAGAAAGATTGATAAAATTGATTACTTTAAAGTTAAGAATGTCTAAAAGAACACCATAAAGAAAGTGACAAATAACAAGAATTCAGGAGACAATGAAATGGGAAAAACAAGGTCCAGTTGTCAAGGGAATATTGACATTTCAAACTAATGCTTATAATTGCTTGTTCACTTGATATGTATTCCCATCTTTAGTCTTCAAAAAGTTTAACAGCTGGTAAAATTTAATTTCTATTTCTCAGTTTATTGATCACAGAATAGAGATACTGAAAGCCATAGAAGTGAAAGCCTACCTTCAAAGGGAAAAGAAGGAAATGAATTTCCTACATGCCTCCTATGCGCCACACACTTTCATTTACATTCTCACATAATCATTTTTCTCATTTAATCTTCATTATTCCTTGAGCTTCGCCATTACCTATTCTTTCATAAAGTTAAAGAAATGACCTCTCTGAGGTTATTTCCAGGAAATAGAATTAAAAATAATGACTTGTTTTACTTCAACATTCATGTTCATTTCACTTTATCATGTTGCTTTGATATAAATTTCTTATAATTCATTGTCCTTGGGAAGACAAGAAAAATCTGTACGAAATTAAAGAAAAACAAAACAAAAAGTAAACTAGAAGATGATATTGATAGAATTCCACTTCTACGAATCAATTTGGGGAGAATTTACATCTTTACAATGTTAAGACATTTTCTTTCCATGAAAATGTCTTTCCATGAATATGTCTCTCCACATATTTAGACATATGTAATAACTTTCAAGGAAGTTTTTATATTTTTATACTTTTCTCCATACATGTCCAGCACATGCTTTTAATTATTTTCTGTTTATTTCTTATAAGTAAAAATCCAATTCATTTTTTATATTGGTCTTATTTCCAGTCACTGTAGCAGATGCTTTTGTGCTCTGCACCACATTTTTTTCATCTTGCTTCCAATTCCAGCACAATGGCAGTGGGCAATTTGATACATATTGCCAGCATCCTACTTTAAATATATACTGTGATGTCTCTCCACCGCTTCTCATCCTTTTGAGGGGCATTTCTAAGTCACATTCTACAGAGATCTTCAGAAGGTCACTAGTGGGATTAAACTCCAGTTGCCCATAACAGTGACTAATTCAATAATACACAATGTATTGAATTTTTTTACTCCCTATCTCATTCTTCCAGCTACTTCACTGCTGCTTCTCTGAGGTCACTTCCTAAATAAATGACATGCATCTCAGCTCCTTCTCAGATTCCACTTTCAGGTAAAATCAAAAATAGTCACCATTCTAAACACTTGTCTCATTTCTAATAATTCGACGTAGATTCTTCTGCACTCTCTATGTATTCAATCATAGTACCTTTGTATAGTGGATGATTTGTTAGTTCCAATGCATTTTGTTCAATATCTTTTTTTTCTATGCTAGCTAGGTAACAATGGATATTTTTATCTTATTTCTAATTTTAAAAGAAATACTTCAAACATTTTTTTCATTAATAAGGATGTTTACATTCTGTTTTTGTGAGATATCTTTTATTAGGTTAAGAAAGTTTCTTTAAATTTGTATTTCACTAAGGGTGTGTCTTATGAAAGGGTGTTGATTTTAAAAATAAATTTTCTGTACCTTTTGAGATGATTATATATTATTTTTCTACTTTTACCCGTTAATGAGATAAATGACATTTGGAGATTTCCTGATAATAAATCACTCTTGAATTTCTGTGTTAGACCAAAATTGTTTATGATGTATTGTTTTTTATAAACTATTGGATTTGATTTGCTAATTTTTTTAAGAATTGATGCATTTATATTCACAAGACAGATTTGCTAGTAATTTTCTTACACTATC
This sequence comes from Pteropus medius, assembly GCF_902729225.1. NCBI lineage: Eukaryota > Metazoa > Chordata > Mammalia > Chiroptera > Pteropodidae > Pteropus > Pteropus medius. Next base: position 3,330,820 of record NW_024355523.1, read on the forward strand.
CTTGTGTTTTCTAGGCTGCGAAAGAGTGTATAAGTTTGGAATGATCTTTTCATAGAAAGTATATTTTCCTTGTATTTGCCTTATAAAAAAAAAGAGCCTTATGATTTAATTTATTTAATGTTTGCTGCCATCTGAATTATTTCCCCTCCAAATTCACATGTTGAAAACCTAACCACTAGTGTGGCCTTATTTGGAATAAGAATGTAATTAAGGTTAAGTGAGGTCATAAAGATAGAGCTCTGATTCTATAAGATTAGTGTCCTTATAAGAGCTGCCAGAGAGCTAATTCTCTCCTTCTGCCATGTGAAAACACAGTGAGAAGGGGGTCATCTGCAAGTCAGAAAGGTTTCTCACCAGAAACTAAACTGGTCAGCACCTTTTGATCTTGCGCTTCCTAGTCTCCTGAACTTTGAGAAAATAAATTTCTATTGTTTAAACCTCCTAATCTATGACATTTTGTTATAGCAGTTGAGCTCACTAATGCAATAGTTATAAAAGTATTCAGCCTATTTCTTTTTAAGTTTTTTTAGGGATTTATTCAGTCAAATTTATTAGTATATATCACCTGTCCTTTTATAGGTGATCAGAAGCCCAGAGAAGTTAAGTAACCTCTTTAAGGACACAAAGTCAATTAGTGGCTTGACTGAAAAAATCAAGTTTTTTCAAATCATATTTTTGGTTAATAGTACTTGAAAATATACCTGCACAAAGAAAGCTTTAATGAAAAATGCTGATTCTCCCAAAACTAATGGACTAGAAATTTTAACTTTTAATTAAATGTTATTTGAGATTGTATATTCAACTATTATAACCTTTGGCAAAAAGTTTAATAATTATATTGTACATTATCCAGCTCTTTTTCTTTCAAACATTCTCAATGCCTAATCCCCAAAGAAGAGAGAGCTATCATATGGGCATTAGTGAATTATCTTTCCATAACATATTTCAGAGCTATGTGTGAATCAGTCAAAAATCATTTTTTTCAGATGAGGCTGAGGCCACTGATGACATAATCAATCTCTACAGGTAGCTTGTAACATGATGGTGTGTCATAGTCCTAGCTAAACATAAACAAAGCTGGGAAAATAGCCAAATTTGCGCAGTAAGGATCTGTTGGATATTAAAAGGCCAAATCCAGACATGGGGTTCAGGGATTCACTTTGATTATAGGGAAAGGAGTAGAAGCCTGAGGGAAGACTGCATCTATGAAAATATAATGTAGTTTCAGAAGTGTGAAGAGAGTGAAAAAAATCCATTTCCTTGATAAATCCTTCCCTCAATTTTGTGCCCTTAAAGTTAAAGGCAAAAAAAAAACCCTGAAATCTTCAGTCAGTTAGATAAAGATGGAGCCTCATCACACCTGCAAACCCCGAGTCAGGTGTCTGTGTTCTGGGGGCCACAGAAAATTCAGGAGCTTAAGAAACCTGAGAAGAAAGAAATGAGATGGATAAGAATGCTAGCCACTGTGGATACATTGTCAACTCTCGGCCTGCTGCTCTGTGTACCTCATTGCATTAAATCCTCTCAACCACCAAATAAAATAACTGAAGCTCTAAGAGCTAAAATCTCACAGCTTACAAAATATCATACAGATATCACCACCACTGGCCAGAAAATGGACTTAGATATTTCCAGCCCCACTGCAGAATGAATGAAGATTCTTGCTACATTGACACGCTACCTTCATTTTGAATCAGAGATGGAGCAGAGGCATCTATTGATAACTGAGCACTCATCCTGACTTCTGGAATGGAACCAGAGAAAGGCAAAGACAAAAGATTGGCATCTCTATATTTGGCAAAAAGCAGAGTGTTTAGTTATCTATAACAAACCATTGTAAGACTTAGTGGCTTAAGATAATAATGATTTATTATTTCTCAAAATTCTTCAGTCTAGGTAGGCTTCCGCTGGAGTTTCTTCTCTTGGGGTGGGATTATCCAGGATAACTTTTCTCACATGTCTGCTACCTTAGTTAGGATATCTGGAAGCACTGGAGCTGTTCTAGTTGTGCTAGCATCTCTCTTGCTCCACGTGGCCTCTCCAATAGAGTAACCAGACTTCTTTACTTAGTGGCTCAAGACTCTGAGATTGAAAGGTCCCAGAACATAATAATTTTCAAGCCTCTGCTTGTGTTGTGTTTGCTACTGTCCCACTGACCGAAGCCCAGAGACAATATTAGAGGAAACTACATAAAATGTAAATATCAAAAGGCATAGTATAGTATACATGCTGTAAAATCTGAGCTAGAAGTTAGGTTCTTCTTTTTCCTATCTCAAGTAAAGCCATAAAGTTCAGGAAGACAGATCGAGCAGAAAAGAACTGAAAGGAACCTGGAGTCAGTCCACCTACTAAAGATGGCCTGGAAGAGGATTAAGAGGCCCTCAACTATACAGCAAATTTCGGGAGTTCCCCTGTAGCCAGGTCAAATATCAGCAATAAGTATTAGTCTAGGACATCAGCCAGTCTCACAGAAGACATAGCAATATGAAATCCAGAAGCAAATGATATTTAGGAATCAAAGAGGCAGGAAAATTAATCTCAAAAGAGATTAGATCCAACTACAGGATTCCAATTCCTCATAATTTCAGGTCAAGAGGAACTAAGAACATAGGAAATATGATGATGGCACATCTTTCCCCTCTGGAAATAGAGACAGAAGTGCTAAGATACTCAGAGCCTAAGTAATAGACAACAACTTTGTCTCAGATTCTAGCCAGAATCCTATTTTATGAAAATGTAAAGCACCATCAGAGCTATACTTGTTCAAATATGGCTTGACTTTGAATCCCTGAGCCTGGTTTGGTGGTGCTTCAATTCCTCCAGTTTATAAATATGGCTATCCTAGACAATATGGAGTGGATATATGGCTTTTTCACATTAACACACCCTTTCTTTTAAAGAACCACCAGTAACTCATCATGCATGGTTTTGATGTAGTTGCACCTGGCACTTCTCTATTCCATAGTGACAGCAATGGGCATGTGACCCAGGCCTTGTCAATAATAACTATCCTTCCAATGAGAGAGATTTATCCTAAATTTTGAGCCTCTGTTCTAAACAGGGACAATCAGAGTCCTCTGGGATTAATTTTTATTCATGGGAAATAGAACTTTCTTTCTGTTGAGATTGCTGGTGTAAGAGAATGTAAATCTGAATTTGAGTAGTTTTCTCTGATACATGGAAAATTGTTCTATAGGATAAAGTGAAGCAGACACAAGTACATACAAACAATAAAAAGAGCAAGTCTTGTGGCATTCCCTGGGGCTAGACCTCCTAGGGCTCTTTCTTTAACACTGTGAGTTATGCCATTATCTTTTCTAACACATGAATGACTTTATGAGTCTGCTCAGGCTACTATAACAAAATACCACAGACTGGGTGGCTTAAGCAACAGAAATTTATTTCTCACAGTTCCAAGGAAGTCTAAGATCAAGGTGCTGGCCAATTTGGTTTCTGGTGAGCTATCTCTTCCCAACTTGTAGATGGCCACTTGCTTGCTGTGTCTTTACATGGCCTTTTCTCCATGCATGTGGAGAGAGAGAGAGAGCTCTAGTCTTCCTTTTTTTCTCAGAAGGACACTATATCTTATTATATCAGCCCTTCCCTAATGACTTCATTACTTTCACAAAGGCTCTATCTCCAAATACAGGATTTAGGGCTTTGACATATGAATTGGGAATGGGGGCACATACATTCAGTCTAGCAGGAATAAATCTACCCTTTCCCAACAATGAATGTGTTTGTGCCACTTACAACCAAAAGAATACTTATTCAACAGAGAGAAGGGCCCTCATAGATCCCATATCTGAATTATAACTTCAATAGATATGTATTGGTACATCTCCTTTCCTAGTACCATTCTTTAAAGATGGAACACTAGGTGATTGTTTCATTTACTCAATGGCATTTTTTTCAGCACCGATTATTTCTCAAGTGCTAGGAAATAGAAAGTCAAGAAAGACACAGCTGCCTTCTTCGGAGAACTCCCTTCCTCTCCTTTATATCTCTCCATGCACATCCACATATGCAGCTGGAGGCATTCCAATTTTCAAATCCAGTTCTATTCATTATTAAAAACTTGGCAAAACTAGACAGTAGTGTAGACTGTCAAGGAATAAAATTCATTACTCATATAGCAACTAAAATAAACAGCCATAAATCACACCTGACAAACCCAGGCTCTGCCCAATTAGGAAGTTTTCTTCTTTGCTTTCTGCTGGGCAGAGCATCTGAAATAAAGAGAATCTTTAAAGAATCCAGAACCATGTACCCACTGATCCTCACATTTACAAAAGACAAAGACCTTGCTTATGAAGATTGTGCCTTTTTCCCGTGGTATATTAATCTTCAATGAGACTAGCCAATTTCTCACTTGGAAATTCCAAATTTTGTCATGAGATTGCATTTTGCCTATTATTCTACCAAATGAAGCTGAATTAAGAGGATGGGATTAAAACAGGGGAAAGGGAGAAAATCATTTCCCCTCTTTAAATATTGGATCTAAAAGGAAAATTTTATTGCTCCAAGTGATCTCTTGCAATAAAAACAACTTTATACTAAAAAAAACAAAGTAAAATAAAATTTTCCTATTTTAAGCTTTTTGGACACATGAAAGAGAATAGCATATAATAAAGCCAAAGAAAATTTCCCCTAATAAATAGAGCAAAAATGTTCTTGCCATTTCTAGCAAAACATTTTTTATTCTGTTTCATATATATTATGTACATAATATGTATATATGAAGGAAAAGTTAAAACTGTCTTTGTTCACAGGCAACATAATTGGCTATGTATCCTCCCCTTGCTTACCAGTTAATTATCTGTATGTAAATGGATACATGACATACACTTGTCAAACCCATAGAACTTTAGAACATAAAGAGCTTGAGCCTTAGGGTATGAAAAAAATTAAATCATTTAGGAGGTCAGAAGATCCCAGAAGGGAATGCAGACTGTGATAAGAGAATCTAACTGTATAACAAATGTGTGAATCAACCTCACTGAAGGGGCAGGGGGAAATGATGCTGACAAGTAATTTTGGAAACCAATGGATTCTGTAAGACTAAAGACAAAAGTAACCGCACATGTATTCTAGTTAATAAAGATACTTTCCACAGAGATAGGGTTTAACAACTCTGATGCTATTATAAGTGTATACTGGAATTGAGAAATTAAGTAAATGGATGGTGGATGATGAAAGTCAAGTTTCTCATTGCTGGACTGGGAATTTACAGATAGCAGGGAAAGAAGGCTAGAGTGATAGATTAAAGCTGGAGACATCAGAATAAACTCATGCTTATCTTAATATAGATACAAATAATCACATATAGAAATATTTATAGATATATATACATACACATGTTAGTATACATCCAAATATATTTCCTTGTAAGGCCAACTGAGAGCCTAAAGAACAATACCTCAGTAACAATGAGCCCGATTAGTTTCTAATGCCCACATCTTAGTTTCTAATACCGTGTTCCAATGAAAAGAACTAGATTCCTTGGGAAATTGCTGATTCCAAGACAGGACTGAAACAGAAAATACATAAGATAAGCTTGGAGCATCTTGTAGTGCCAAACGTAAGAAAATGTTACAAAATGTTACCAAAAAAACCACCACCATTTATGGTATTAAGTATGTTAAAGGGGCACAGGAGACAACTGAAAGAGCTCCCAATAGCCAAAGATGGAACAATTTGAGCAAACAAAAATAAAGTAGTACTGGATTATAACCCAATGTATACAATAAATATCCATGAGTTTCTGTTGATATAAATAGTGAATATATTAATAAATTGGGAGAAAGAGACAAGTTCCTAATGCAGAATTCTATGTAATTTATGTAGATACTCTACTTTTAAGAAAGTAGAACTTAACACCCCACTCCAGTTTGCGCTGTGCATAGCAATTTCATTCCAAAGAATATAGTATGGAAATGAGAAAAAGGAGTAATTTTACAGTGAAGCATGCTGACAAACACTACCTCAGGCATGTGACAATCAAGATCAACATCAGCAGCCACAAATTATATTGATAGTATGTATCCTTGCTATGATGTGATGAAAATGGCATTTAATCTCTGTGATATTTTTCCCCAGATATGATAACTTCATTCTAATTAAGAGAAAACCATCAGAAAAATTCCAATAGAAGTGCATCTACAAAATAACTGACCAATACTCCTCAAAACTATCAAGGTCATCAAAAACAAGGAAAAATCTGAGAAAATGCCACAGCCATTTGAGAAGAGCCTAAGGAAAAATAGACACTAAATTTAAGATGGTATCCTGAATGAAATTCTAGAACCAAAAAAAAAAGAGTAGGGGACATTAGGATATAAACTAAGGAAATCTGAAGTCTATATACTTTAGTTAATATATCTATATTGATTCATTAATTGTAACAAATGTACCATACTAACCTAAGATATTAATTATGGAGAAACCGAGAAGTATATGAGAGTTCTATGCTACTTTTGCAATTTTTCTGTAAATCTAAAACTGTTCTAAAATATAAATCTATAAAAAAATGTGTGTACCAGCCATCTTCGTCAGTCTTCATTAGTTTTACTTGACCCCCTAGTTCAAATGTTCTTTGGACACTAACCAGAAAATCTGTGTCCTAATCCTCAGTGGGAAGAATTTGTCCACTTTAGATCAGATGTCTGGCCTGCCTGAGTCTAATCAACAGTGTCAGGGGGTGTCTGGGCACACAGCTCCTGCTCCTAATGTTTGGGACATGAGATCAGCTTCTCTGATGTAAAGTAACTAACATGTCCACTAACTCAACCCAACACCCCAAATTAGAAGAGAACAGGCCCATGGGAAAGGCTGAGGAGGTTTGGATAATTTTAGAGCAAGAAGTGGTCCCTTAACCATTCAAATAAAATGAGGTTACAAAATGGTTATCTTCTTATTCAATCATTTCGTCTTCATTTATTAGTTGTAATATCTTCCTGTGTCAAATACATGGTTATTCAATGTACAATTTATACATAAAAGACAAGTCTTACCTTTCTCTCCATTTATCAATTTTCAAAATAAAGAATTGATTTCCTAGCATCTTCTAAAATTCAATGAGGTTTTTTTTATTTTATTTTAGTGTTAATACAAACTCTTGGATTTAAACATATTGATGTATTTCAACCCACTACAGTTATTGTTCTTATTGATGTTCAAAATTATATCATCTTTAGCCAGCGTTATCCTACTCAGGTTTATTTTCAAGTCCTTTGTGTATACTATATTAGTCTTTAATAGCTTTCTTGCTTTCTGATGATATAGTGTTCCAGACCAATTTACACGTTTCCTTTCTCAGATCTGGAATCAGTCATTTTTTCAAGAAGTCCAGTTTCTTTTTAAGGAAAAGCAACATTTAGAGAAATAATGCGGGTGCTGGTGAGTTTGTTGCTACTAAAAGGTACATATTTTTAAGATAAAATACGGCAAAATAAAAAATTGACACTTTCATTTCAAATTCATTACAGAATGACAAGATTTTTACTTAACCCCATCAACAATTAAATTTTTATGTTCCTTCAGCAATACCAAAACTCTTGGCTCTCCACGGTGCCAACATAATTGTTCCTTTGCTTTATCACACAAGCCACCCACAACCGATGCTCTAAATATAATTATTGAAAACAATTTAAGATGTCTTTAGTTCCTTTTCTACTGAAGTATATCTCACTAATAATGTACAGATTACTAGGTTCTAAATACACTTAAAATAATTCCTTTCTGTTTTTTTATGCCACCAATGCAGTGCAATGTTAATTTCCCTTATTTCATTTTTTTAATTATTAAAAATTGCTTTTTAAATTTAACTTTGTTTTATAACTGTAGAAAACATTTAAATGGTTTCAAATAAGGTTTTAAAAAAGTTCCCATCAAAGAAATCTAGGTTATATACTCCAACACCTTCCCTCTCCTATTCCTAACCATTCATTAAAGTTTTACCATTTGTCTTTCCACTTTTTAAATTTAAGCAAATGTGTGTTTCTGCCACCTTTCTTTGATCTTACAACAAACAATTTTCAACCTTTGTTTTACTTAAATGATCCTAAATATTATTCCATATAGTAAATAAAGAAATTTCTCTTTCTTTCTCTTTAGCTGCATACTGTTCCAGTATATGAATGTTTCATAGTTTACAATACCTTATTGATAAACATTTTGGTTCTTTCTAGACTTTAGCTATTACAATTAGTGCCTGAAATAATAGCCTTGTTTATATATCTTTGTATTTAATTTTGTATGTGATTCTTGGGATAGAATCCTAAAGTAGAATTGCTGTGGTCCCCAAGTTCAATATCAGTGAATCATTATATATATATACTTTATATAGAGATACTGTTTTATATATATAATATAATTGTATACATACTGTTTTTAAAGATAAGTGCATATAGAACAAGTTTATATATTTATTGGTCGATGAAAATATTGTGATCGGAGACTCACAGTACCTTACCCTGTTAGAGAAATGACCTAGAATCCCAGAATTTTTTCTAGTTAAATGTTTGCAGCGACTTTATGGAACATAATTACCATGAATAATGAGAATCAATAATATAAATATAAATATACATACAAATATATAAATTTTTGAAGAGGTATTTTGCATGTATGTTCATAAAGGACACTGGTCCTAATAGTATTGTATAAATTGTCAATTAGATCAAGCTAGTTTGTAGTGTTCACATTTACTTCCTTTGCTTGTTCAAATAACTACTAAGAGAGAAGTTTTTAAATCTCCAATTATTTTTTTTATTTCTCTATTTCTTCTTTTAGTGCTGTCATTCTTCTCTTCATGCATTTTGAAGCTACATTTTTTAAAGTAAGATGTTTGAAATTTTATATCTTTTAGATGAAATGATATATTATGAAGAATTCCTCTTTATATCCGGTAATACTTTTTGTCTTAAAATGTATTTCATCTGAAATTAATAAAGCCACATTACCTTTCTTAAGATTAGTATGTGTATGATATGTATTTTTCCACTTTTTCATGTTCATCTTAATCTGTGTCCTTTTATTTAAGATGATATTTGTTATAAACAGAATATAGTTGGATTTGCTTTTTTTTAATATACAGTCTAATAACATGCCTTTTAATTAGAGTTAGTTCATTCACATTTAATGTAATTACTGATATAGGTAGGTTAATTGAGTACATTAGTATTCTACTTTAACTTTTATATTGGCTTTTAATCTACATCTCTTTGTGTTTGTTGTTTTTTGATAATTGCTCCGCAGATTACAATATGAATTGTTAACCTGTCACAATCACAGTCTAAACTGAATTAATGTCATTCCAATGTAAGAATTTACCATAGTAAAATTCCTTTTAAAGTTTTTTACCCTTCGTATCACTTTTATCATACATATTTACCTCAAAACATAGTATAAATCCCACCAATACATTTTTATTATTTTGACTTTTAACAATCAGTAATCTTGTAAGGATATTTTAATGGGTTTTTATAAGGCACATATTGACCATTTCTAGTACTCTGCTTTCATCTGGGATCATTTCTTTCTAGCCTAAAGAACTTCCTCTTCTATTTCTTGAGGGTTGTTTCTGATAGCTATAAATTGTCCCAGTTTTTTATCTAGAAATTTTTTTATTTCTTCATTTTAAAGGATATTTTTACTTGATATAAAATTCCAGAATATAGTATTGTTCATTTATAATATTGTTTATTTCTATAATTATTCTTTTCAAGAATTTTTAAACATTTGGATTTTTTATTATTCTAATTAAAATATTTTTTATTCAGACCTCTATATTTATACCGTTTCAAAACTCACCTAGTGACTTTTGCATTTTTTAAATTTTTTGGTTTTGAATAATTCATCTCTCAATCAAAAGAATCTATCAAAGAATTACTTTGAGTAATTATTTTTTATGCAGTTTTACAAAACCGGCCTATTCTAAAGCTTTGACTGCATTAAAAATCTATTTGTTACCTTCATGTACGATCATGAAAGGCACCTCTACTGAGTACTTTTTCTTTATCTTGCTTCACTTGTTTTAATGACATAGTATTTTAAAAGTATGAAGTCAGCCTGCTTCGTGTTCTTTGCATAAAAACTAGACTTTATTTTCTACCTTGATGGTCATGGATTTTTTTTCATTATTCTTAGAATGTCAAATGTCTTCTCTGATGCCTAGCTATAGATGTATTACCATTAACATTATCTAGAAAACCATGATTCCTTATAATTTATAGACTTAAGCGGAAATACTATATCTATTTTAATGCATATTAATGCTTGCAATCTATGTATGTAATATTATTTAGGAATACTCAAAATTTGTAGACTCTCCATTTATCAACTTTTGTTATTGTTTTGTTTTCTATCTTTTTATATTTCTGTTTCTACTTTATGAAACTTTGAAAGTGTTTCTTCATCTCTGTGATTTAATATTCTAGTGTCAATTCTGCTTTGCACAGATAATTTGATTTCTCTTGTCTATATTGAAATTCTTTGCATTCTTTTCTTCATAACAACTACCTTCTATTTCATGTTGTCTTTTAACTCAGACCATTTTCTCTTTATTATTAGTTACTCATGCTTCAGAAAGGTCGTACCTTCAAAACCTTATCTGAGAACACTAAATAGATTACCTAGCTATTCTATTTCTTATCATAAATAATTTTTAGAAGCATACTCTCCCTTTGAATTTTATGGTTAACATCACTTCTTCTTGGTGTTGTATGATATTTCATAAACGTAATTATTTTGCTTTACTTTGCTTATTTTTTTATATTCATGGTTAACTGAGTTGAGACCTAGTTAAGTCTCGTGTTGTCAACAGACACAATAAATTGTGTGTCCTCAAGTGTCTCCTCATTGGGCATTTGTGCCATTAAATGGCTTATTTCAAATCTAAACTTAGAAACATAGTAATAACTATATCCCAAATCCTATTTATGATGTATAGCAAGCATTTATCCCTTGTGGCTCTGCTGAAATATTATCCTTTGCTGTTAGACTCTCCATATCAAGTAATAAAATATAAATCCTAGGAGGCAAAGAATTAATGCACATCTTCCTCTCCCTTTGTGTTGTGTTCTGGAAGCTGCAGTATAAAATTGATATAGAAAGAGATGATTGATTTGATTGGGTTAAGTAGGAGATGGAATACTGAGACAATGGTATGAACTTTTAATGTTTCAGAAAATATTCTCTGCATAGCATGGGGGTGACCTAACTGATTAGTATACCCCTTTTGTTTTTTCCTCTAGGAAGACAGAGAAAATGAGTCAAAACCTTCTCATGCAGAGAAGTATTTCTAGAGAAGTATTTCTCAGTTGAATAACCTAGAAAAGTACTTCTCAGTTGAATCTGATGAATTTTTCAATTAATAGAAACACCTCAAATGCTAGCCTACACTACACTCTTATCACTCATTTCCAATGCTGCTAAAAATTTATATATCTTCAAAGATTTTTTTTAAAGAAAATATAGAGAAGATAGCATCCCACTACACTGCCTCAGAATTTCCAATGGTCACTTGTAATAGAATTAGTGTTTCCACATTTTTTACTTCCTCCTACTGACAGTCACTAAATACAAATTTCCAACCTGTTTTGTCTTTAAGTTTAGATATGTAATGCCAAGAATTAGGGAAGATTTATGAGAGAGATCCATATGTATGGAATTGACATCCTGATTCTCAGTGACAGAGGACAACCTCCAGGAAATAATAAATGTTACAGCCTGTACAGAAATTAGTCCCTTTGCACAGAATTCTCTGCCCATCTTCAGACTTGTCAGCAACAAGGAATAAAAGAGTGCACGATTATAGACATTTTTTAAAGTTGAAAATCAAATGGCTTTTAAGAAACATTAAACTTGCCCTTTTTTAATCTTTTGAGGACTAACTTGAAGTCATCCACCTCCTCCAAGGAATGGTCCCTTCAGAACTCCTCATATCCTTAGCAACAAGGTCACACTGTTTAGCTCTAAAAAGCAAAACTGAGTAAAGTACTTGGTAATAGTATGTTATGCTGGATTTGAAATACAATGACACATTTTATCCTATATTTTTTACAAAATTCTGAAATATGATTTTATGTTTTCAGTTAAAGTGATTAAAATAAATAAATAGATTATTCTTTGGAAAACTTTGGAGTCATATCTATTACATAAGGGACAATAGTAGTATCTGTTTCAGAGTGTTATGTGAGGGCTAAATAAGACAAGATATGTAAAACACTTAAATAAAAATAAAATAAATTAATAAAGTCATTGACAAGAAATACTAACTATATCATTATCGTTATCACAAAATCACAAAATTATGTTTACATAATTAAAGGAATTAAAAAGAAAAAAGCAAAACAATGAACATATAGTTTTTGACTTAATCATATTTTTTTAACATCGAGGTTCTTGTTCTTTTATTTATTTCTCTAGTCCACAAAACACCAAACATGATTTAAACCAAGAACAAAAAAACTGCTTTTTCCTTTACAGACAACATATGATGGTAATTTCATATCTAGCTCTCTAGACTGTAAATTCTTAAAAAGTAGAGATTATACCTAATTATTTCTCCATATAACTAAGCCTAAAACCATACATATGGGCAACCAGCTGAGCCATTTCCTGAGGATGACACTGCCTGTACAGTCACATCACTGGAAGAATTTGTCTATCTGTTGTGTATATTTTCAGCTACTTAAAACTCAGTGGAACTTTACAATTTGTGCTAATCAGATATCCATCTGATTTTGCACTTGCTATGAGTCAGAAAATATAGTAATTGCCAGGGAGACGACCACAAGACATAGCCCCTACCTTCAGCGATTTCACAGTCTAGGAGAGGGAATAGATTGTAAAAATAAAAAATAAATCACAATTCAGTGTGACAAGTGCTTTAGATATTGTGAATAAAATTTGGGAACGCCCTAGCTGAATTGATGGAATTATGATTAGCCTGAAGAGCAAGTAGAAATAGGGTGCCCCACATGCAACCACCAAAACACCGCCGAGTAGTTGACATTTGGACAGTGGTGACAGACTGCCTGGGTTTCAATCCAAGCTTTGCCAGTTATTAGTTGAGTGAGCTTTGGCAAATCATTTGACTCCTCAGTGATTTATCCATAAAATGTGAATTCCATTAATTTCAAATTGTAAAGTTCCACTGAGTTTTAATTTCTAATTAATGGAATTATGAGGACCAAAATGAGTTAAGTAAAGCTTTTAGTAGGCCCTGGTACACAGCAAGCCCTAGTTCGGTGTTAACTTTTATTAGCACTATTATTATTGGTTTTCTTTCCCCCAGTGTCCTTCCTTGAAGTTTCCAGTCAAGTAATAATCTTCCTTGCACATGCTTACATCTCGGGCACAATCAGGGCGGCTAAAGCTACAAGCATGAGAATTCACTTAAGCCTTATCTGAAAAATGGACCAACTAATGAGCAACTTAAGGTCGAAAAAGGAAGGAGTTTATTTCTTCAAACCACTTTAGAGACAAAATATTCTGCTGAATAGAACATGAGTGTTTGAGAGGACTTCATATTAAAGCTGAAGTGTCAGGTATGACATTTTTATTACAAGAAATCCATGTAACCCAGGAAGTTAAACAATCATCAATTTATAAAAATCATAAACAGTTGTAATTCCACCACTCAGAACAAAAGCACTGTGGCATTTTGGTATAAATGTTTCTAGCCCTTCTTCTATACATGCACATCCTGGCAAAAATATATCTAGCCTTCTGCTCATCTTACTAACTCCAAACATACCTCCACTTAAACGTTCTCATTTGTAATAGTTTGTCATTTGATTGGCCAGAGTTCAGAATGGCCACTGTGCCATATCTAACCAGTGGACCAAGTTATGATGCGTTAACGACCTCAAGCATTGCCCCTTGTCTCACTTCTTTCTATGACTGTGATCAAAAAACCAAGGACTGCACAGGTCTTGTGTGAATGAGTGAGTGAGTGAGTGCGTGAGCAAGCGTGAAACATCTGCTCTGTATCTATAACTAAACAGATAAGTTAAACCAGGACAAGGTCTGCAGACCCAGCCATTTTTGATTCAGGAATCCTCACTTAAAGATCTCTGGATTTAAGCATGTCCTCCTTGTTCTCCTATTGATCTTTAACAAAGAGCTCCCAGGATGAACTAGATGCTTATCCAGTTACTAGTAAACAATCCCATCCCCTGTTGTTCCTTGAGTATCACTTGCTTGGTTGGAAACACTTAAGAAAGTCACATGATCAGCATGGCAGAAACCTGGCATTCCTGCATCCCTGATCATAATACTAGGAAGCAGCATCGAATTCTCACCTTTTGCCTCTGACAATATACACAAATAAACACATTTATTTTTATAAAAATAAAGTGGTACAATACATGTCATCTTATTAACTATAACATAAATAGTTGAATGATCAATAACTCAATTATGTTTTTATATTAACTCAATCATTTTTATGTGAACTCGATCATATTTGTATATTTTAAACCATATCTACTTCCCCATTAAAATTTTTTACTTAATTATTTTAATGACTTTGTTAGGTGAGTACAACTACAATTTACTGAGCCAATCCTCTATCGTTGGTAATTTAAATAGCTTCCAATCTTTGTTCAAAACAATGTCTCAGTGACAATCCCAGAACATGCATCTTCGTGATTGTGCCCAGTATGTTACACCCAATGAATATATTCTTCTACTCACCATGGCAAATATACATGGTATCCTGCCATCCTTTTTGACAAAGCTTGACTTTCCCTGATCTGTATCCAGGCAGCTAGATAACCACTCTGCCTTAGATAAAACTGCATATGAGTGGCCTGAGCACCTTGGAGCTCCAAAATGAATTAATTAGTCCTGATCTTGAATTTCTAACGGGCTCTCTGGAACAGAGGAAACCACAGAGCTGCATTTAGTTATCAGAGTCAGGCCAGACAATATGAAGCACAAACAATAAGCAGAGGGGAAAACCTAACTGAGGCTGATTTAACATACCTGCTGAAGCTCCTGTTGTCCAAGCTGCTAGATTAGGGGCAGGTGTGAGGGTTAATAATTACTGGACCTCAAAATCACACTGGGCCTGGTTGAAAGGACATGGGGGATATTTTGGAAAGTTTTTCAGTATGTAGCTAGAGCCAAAAACTAAAGTAATTCTCCTTTCCAAATTTATATCTCCCTCGTAAGTGCAGGTGACACAAGAGATAGTTTTACATACTAAAGTTTCCTTTAATGGACACCATGGAATTCAATCGTCCCAATTCAAAAAAACATTGCCATAGATATTGTGTTTAAAATAAATAACAAATATATTTATAAGTAATAATAGTAACAATAATCATTATCATCATATTTTAAAATAATTATCTTTCAAAATTCATCATGTGGGAGAAAAAAATTCAAAGCCAAACAGGGTTGGGTGATCTCCATAAAGCAAGCTAGGGAATGAATGAGTATAGTGGGCACTTGAGCAGAATTTCCAAAGATTTGGGCCACTGTTGTGTCCTCTCCAATCTTCAGAATTTTAAAAAGTCATACGGGTTACATCTGAGTTTCTGCCTATGCATTCTAACTTCTTCCTTCTTTTCATTCCTTTTCACTTAAGAAACTGTCTAGTGCTCCCCTGATAGGATTATAGTCATCTTGCCTCCCTCACTGTAATGAAAGACATATGACCCAGGCTGTCCAATCCCCCTGGAGATAGTGATTAGCCCAGAGGCAGGAGCATGACCCAAGCACAGCCAATGATAATCTTTTATTGAAAACCAATAGCGGGGCTGAGAGAGAATTTCTCTGCTTCAGAGATCATAAGCCTATGGACCATGTTAAACATACAGCTGATAGAGGACATCTTGATTATTTCATGGAAAATAAAACCTTTCAAGATACTCAAGTTCTCTTTTTAAATTAACAGACTTTGAGGTAAATTTCTGTCTCTTGCAGCTAAAGGAATTGTCATCCAAAAATCCTAAGATCATTTGATTTCTGCAAGAAGTCATCTGCCTCAAAGAAAAGGTTAATGTAGAACTGATAAATTATATCATAATTCACTTATAAGTTGGCTATAACATGGAAACTTGGTTCTGGTTTGATTTATGTGTTCTAGGATTACTTGCGTTGAGGAATACATTTGACCTAATATTCACATTTCTTCTTGGGGAGAGCACTGACCAAACTGAGAATAATCAATGCTTCCTTTATTATGTACTTATTCATTGAAACGACTGCCTGACAACTTTTACCATCTTCCTCAAATTCATTTAACATATGTGCTCGATCACATCATATTTATTTAAATAGAAATTTCAAGTGTTGTTCTTGTCTTAAAATTTTTTTAAATAATTGTAATGAGAAGGGAAAGGAGAGTTGTGGCTTAATGGGTATAGAATTTCAGTTTTTTAAGATGAAAAGCTCTGAAGATCTGTTTCAAAATGATGGGAATATGCTCAATACTACCAAACTATACCTTTAAGAATGATAAAGACGGTAAATTCTATGTTATGTGTTTTTTACTACAATAAAAAATAATAATAGCAAAAAAACCTAAAATGTGTTTTAATACTTTGTAGTGTTACAGGCTGAATCCATTTGAGATAGAAAGATATATTGTTGGATAAACTTTCTGAAAAGCACCTGGGAGGGAGGCTGAACCCTCAGGACCTAGTGCTGGCACCACTGTTTCCCAAAACAAGGATAAGTATTTTGCATAACAGAAGGCAAAAATGTCGAAGCTCCGTGGAAGAAATCCAGGACAGAGATTAAGAAAAAAAAACAGTAAGAGGAGCACTTGGAAGAGCCATTGAGAAGCAAGGTTGAAAATGTCCCAGGTGATGTCTGGATTAAAAAGGTTTACAAGGCATTTTTTTTTTTGTAATCTGATTATAATCAGATTATAATCTCCATAGTAATTTATAAAAACAGTTTTAGCACTAGTTCTATTTTATAGGCAAGAAACTAATGCCCAGAGAAGCGAGGCATGTTGTTCAAAGTCACACAGTAATAAAGGTTGAGCACAGTCCTCTAACTGAAGATCCCATAGTCTTTCCACATATATTTCCATACTGTCCTCCACGGAGACTGTGCAAGTCCACAAACATACTCTCTTTAAAGGACTGCACCTGTCTCCTAGTGTCAGCTCAAACCATGCATCTATGCCTAATCTTCAGTGTGCAAAATTTGGAGATTAACATAGGTATTATCTGAAACTGAGTTCTTTTGAATGCAAGAACCATGATGCTATTGATCTTTAAATTCCCAGTGCTGGTCTCTTTGCAGATATTTTTAATATGTTTGTTGAATATATGCCATTTTAGTTTTATGCATTTATGTGACCTCTCATTCTGACTTTGTAGGATATAAAATCATTCATTTCTTTATTCTAACTTTCAAAAAATTATTTTATTATTTTATTATTAGTTTCAAGTATACAGTACATTGGTTAGACATTTATATAGTTTATAAAATGATCTCCCTAATTGCTCTTTCTCTCCTCTGGCCCTATACCTAGCCATTACATTAATGCTAACTGCATTCTCTATGCCATGTTCCCAATCCCCGTAACCCTCTATTAACTAGTAATTCATACTTCTTTAACCCTTCATCCCTCTCTCTCAGCCCCTCAACCCCTCTTCCCTCTGGCCATCACCAGATTGTCCTCTGTGAAATCATTCATTTCTTGATGGCATTCAGTAAATCCCAATTTATTAGATTGAGTTTTATATTGCTTCCTTGATCTTCTTGGGGTTTTACAATCTAGGGCTTTATTTCACATATTATCTTTTCCCTTAAAGATATTGTCTATCCTCAAATCTCTTACAATAGCGACACTAAGGAGAGCCAACTGATATGAAGTACAATCATCAGAATTAGACCACTAAAACACTGAAGTGCTTTAGTCATCTTCCTTATATTTTCCTACTAGCTTAAGCGTAAGCTTAGAATCCTTGAAATGCATTATGTTATTTTTAAAAACTCAAATATTCATTTTATTCTTTTTCTTTTCATATAATCCTTGAAAGACGTTTAAAACTTGGTCTCCTTTGAAAACTTTTGCATTGATAATTCGCTGCCTCCAAACAGTTCAAAGCATTCAGCTTCTGACACTGCCTGGGTTGCATTTGTATTCTCTTACTTGGGATATGAGAGAACTTTTGTTCTCCAGGAATAATCATAAAAATCTAGACAAGGAAAAATAGAAGAAATGACCATGTGTCTCCTTGAGGCAGAATGGCAGCGTGGAAAGCATCAAGCTCTTGAGTTTGTTTTTATGATCTTGGACCAATTACTTCACCTCTCTCAGCTCCATTTACTTCACAACAAAAATAAAATGTAGGATTGTGTCTTGAAGCCATTTAAGTTCTGAGGCGATGCCTCAAAGAATGAAGGGGTGACCTAAACTAGAAATAATGAGGTCTCTCCATCCAACTCCACCAGAGAAATTCACCTTGGCCTGTTTTATTATTGATTGGACTTATGGGAAAGATTAAATTTGACCAAAAAAAAAAAGGATTCCATGACTAAAAAATATGTGAAAACCACTGATCTACCATCCCTTTATAATTTAATATACCTTGTCTCTAATGTCACTAAAAACTAAAATTTCCCATTGTACTATTCATAACTATAAGGAGTGAGCCTACCACTGCAAGTTCATTATGCATGTGTGGTCTTTCTATCCGAGGGCATTTCATAGTATCTGATAGAATTAGTTTTAAGCACTTTGCCAGATGTTTTCAAGTTCATTTAATTGACATGTATTTGCTTCCTTTATCAATTTGCCGCCACTAGCCTGTTGTTATAGGAAGTACAAAAAGAATGCAAGGAAGTCATATGGTATAGGTAATTCTATATAAATGTTTTTGCTACATTGTTTTTGCTTTACATTTATATAGAATTACCTATACCATAGTTTCAAGCTATAGCATAAGAAATATGTGTTTGCCAATGCTGATGCTACCACTGATGAATGTAAATTTGGTCAATTTCTTTAACCTGTCAACTTCAGGATTTTTACCTACAAGATGGAGAGGAGAGAGTGTCTACCTCAAAGGGTGGCTTTTTAGGTTAACAATATTTAACATATATCGAGGGCTTAAAATGTGCTAGGTACTCAATCAAGACTTTTACAAGTATAATCTAATTTTTAAATTGATCCTCACAACAACCCAATGAGATTATTCTTAGCATCAATTTACATGAAAAATAATAACTGAAGCACAGAGAAGCACGTCCAAGGCCACACAGCTGGTAAGCAAAGGAGCTAGTTTTTAAACTAGAATCCACAAACAAGACCTCTGCAATATCACATAATGTGCAAGCAAGCATCTAACGCACTGCCTGGAGCTGAGCAGGTGCTCACTGACAACAAATTCCTTTCTATCTGACACAAATTCCACTCTCTTTGCTGTGTGGGTGAAGATGTTGAGTAATAAAAAACAACACAGTATATACTAGAAGCCACAGTAAGAGCTTAAGCACACATACATACTATCCATTCTAAAACGAAATCAAAAAAGAAAACAAAGTGTCTATCAGTGGGAGAAATATATTAAAGAAGTGGATTTCTAGCTGCGCCCTGCAGAAATGGGTAGTTGTGAAAAGACAGGAGGCAGGTCAGCATTTCAGAAAAGCAAAAGAATTATAAGCAAAGGCATGGAGCATAGAAAACATGGAGATTGGGGGAAGAGAAGAAAGCTGGAGATATGCATGATTGTTCTGATGTATCTTTACAGACATAACCAACTTTAGGCAAATATAACATAAAAAAGAAAGATCTGGATTTTCAAGAAAAAATTAGCAATCATCATTAAGCTTACAAAAGTACTCCGCTTCTCAGAAGAATAAACTAAAGAGGTTACCTTGAAATAATGAGCTCCCTTCCAAATTTAAGTGTTTGATTTTCAGAAAAAAAATTAACTTACATGCTGTTTTTAAATATATGTTAATTCCTAAAGCAGTGAGATAGATGCATGTTTGTTTTAAGAAGAGAAAAGTTTCCTTTAACCAAATAATTTATAAGATCTCAATAGATAAAACAGATTTTAAATAAAAAAAGCTGCTCTGGCTGAAGCCAAAAATGTTGAAAACTAAGTCTTGCCTCCCATGTAATCCTGTGGAGCCTAGATCAGCAAGCAAGAATCCTTCAAGAATGAGTAACACCTCTCTCTAAGCTCAAGTGATTGTGTCAATTCTCCCTGTTCTCAAAAAAGTGAACTATCTGATCAGCCTCTCTGGCTAATGTTGGTTGCGTAATGTTACTACTGCCAGGGTTTGAATTCAAACAGCAATAATGAAAATGGAGGGAAACAGTCCGGGGCTCATGCTGCCTGTGCCACTCAGCCAATAAATAGACTGACGTAGGAGTTGGGATATTTAGAATAAGTGCTTATTGTCAGAGCACCAGTGATCTGAGAAGGCAGCAGGTTAACACCTTCGAAACTACCTTCCTTTCTCAGTCTGGCTTAGCGTGTGTAAGGGAAAATCTGGACATTATTCCAGGGGTTGCATGATGGTTCCAGGAGTCTTTTATGCTTCCTCTGGCAATGTGGTCCTCCAGTGGTGTTAGCAACCCAGGAATAAGGATAGGAGTACTCTGGAAAGAATGCTAAATCAGGAGGATTGATCAGTAAGCAGAAAGGCATTAATCATAAGTTTCAGGGCAACTTTCTATGGCAGGAGACATTCCAAGCCGATAGGGACAATCTATTGTTAAGCTATATGACAAGGAAAAGTGAAGCTGGGGGCACTGTGCGCCTTCTACTATGGGAGTCCCAACTGGGCCCTTCTTCAATAACAGATGGCTGAAACCTACCAACCTGAAGCCAGGTAAAGTTAATATAAGCCCATGCAGTATATTGTTTTGTTGAGTAGTATTTTGCTTGCCTTTTCTATTTCTGTTTTTTCATTAATGTGTGATAGTTGCTTTTCACACTGATTCTTCCAAGTTAAAAAAATAAAATAAATGACACCCAGAGAAAGATGGGACAATGCCAGGTTTCTTCATGAATGTGGGACAAAGTCAATTGGATTTTTTCTCTATATACTTTCATTGATAAACATGACTTTCTGATCCATTTTGATAAGTACGCCTCACCTAAGTTCTCTTGTTGACTCTCGTTTTGTGTGGAATTACCCACTACATCAAAAGAACAGAAAATTAGCTCTTCTGCAATATATAACAAAATCAGGCACTTGAGAAATTCAGGTCTGCCAATTGCTAGATTATTAAAAACTGGTAACAGAAGAGAAGCAATTTCCTTTCTCTAAAAGCAGGCTCTATTGGGCCCTATAGAATTGCTTCACTAACAAATAATTAGAACCCTCTAGCCCTACTGAGATGCCTGCATAAAATGAAATTAAAAGTGTAGTCTTATCTCCCTCTAAAAGAAGGAGCCCATCCACACAGGCATTCTTAATTTATCCGCATGCAGATTTTTAGTATGGCAGAAATTAATAAGGAAATCACTCTCTCTCACTCCTCCATAGAATAGTCCTGTTTTGCTCTTCCATTACAAAGGGGCCATTACATTTTTATAATCAAGAAGTCATCTAAGGTATATAGATTATGATTTTAAACCTTATCCAGAAAAAAGAATGACACAATGGGGGAGGAGAATGAGCATAGAGGGAGAATGGAATAAAGAATTGCTCTAACGCTGAAGGTTGGAGTTTTGTTGATGGACCTCCAGGAATGTCTTAGAATGTGGGCTATAACTGACTGGGAGGCATGAATAGAAAAATTCTTTTTCCTCTAGGCCTAAGAAAGAAAAGCAAGTTGAGATTTTTCAACAGGAATGCTAACAAGAATGTGGAAAGCAGAGAAGATGCAAGAGTATACAAATAGACGGGTTTACAAAGCAGACTTCCACTTCAAGTATGACCTGTGCTTGCCCAGTCTTCATCAAATCCAAGCGTGAAGATGCTGTCCTGTCCGGGTCTAGGGCGGCATATCAACAAAGAGGAACTTAAATATCCATCTCGGCATCTACAGGATGAAATAGGCACTGTTGGCTTTAATTTCTAATTACTCAGAGAATTGTTAACGGTTTTCCACAGGGCCCACAAAAGTGATTAGGCCATATATGGAACTTGAACTCTTAGATTTTCACCTTTCTGTTCATCAGCTGTCAACAGGTTTTCTGGATCTTAAGTTTCTTATGTAGCAGGGAGATCCAAAGTCATCTGGTGAGCTGGTGGTCCACAAGAGACACTGATTAGGAAAACATTTAAGAAGGACAAAGATTCTATCCAGGTGAAAGACATGTGCATGATATAGTACAAACTTTCCCAGGGAAGCATAAACTGTGAGAGAAAATGTGAAAAGACAGTTCTTACAAATTTGGGTATGAAGAGTTTAAATAAAAATTCCGATTCACGGAAGCCTGAGAGACACGTAGTGGTGGTGGTGCCCAAGAATCATCGGCAACTCAAGGAGGACTCCATTTACAGCTCAGTCTCAGGGCTGAGACCTCCCTGAGGCATTTAATATCACCCTCTATTGTGACCTAGGACAGAAAGGAAGAAGCAGCCTGTGAAAAGAGAGTTTAGAACGCTCAGATCATGGATGGAGCTGCAGGAGCCCCTCCATCAGAGAAGCCATTTCCAGGGTTATAAGTAACATGGAGAACAGCATTCTGCAGACTTCATTAAAGAAGGAGAAAAGCAATACCTTGTGAAGACACCATCAACGATGGCACTTTGAACCCTTCATTTCCCTTTCATCATTCCCTACAATTTAATAAAGTGAGTGTGGACATTCAGCCTCGCTCCGCCACTTTAAAAGAACTCTTAGAAAGGGCTTTGTCCACACGTGGCAGACAGCATCAAAGAGTCAGCGCCCCATTTGAGGCAGGAGTGTTGGCAACAATAATCTAAACAAAGAAATCCCAAAAGGAACTAGTCAGGAGGGGAGGCTGGGTGAAGTCCACTAGGAAGTTGTCCTCCCAAAGCAAAATCTGAAGATTTTGAGCTGTATTTCTGAAGGAAGACAGCTTTTTTTTTTTTTTTTAATACTCTATCTCCAAACTTGACACTTTTTGCAAGATTGAATTACATGGGATGAAATAATCTTATAATATTTGGGACACTTTAATGCAAGATCAGGCTCTGTACAGAACTCCATACATTAATCATAGAAGAGTGAGTGTCGCTTTTCCTGACATAAGAATTTGTGGAAGAAGGGAGCAGGATGGGAGGGAGGATGCTACACAAGCACACACACAAGTTGCTGCTAGAGTAGGCCTGGAGCGAGGCCACAGTATGTGGGGTGCATAGTAGGGAAAAAAAGCAATAGTGCCCACATCACCCTGAGCCCTTCTGCTGACCAAGCAGAAGGGTTGAGAGCACAAAGGACATCTTAGTCCAGCCAGTGCAGGTCCTAGAAAGCTCCAGAAGCTGCAGAACAGGCCCATCTTGAAGGAAGTTGAGAGAAAAGGAAAGAAACTAGCCTGTGGTATCAATTTACTATCCTCCACGCACTGTGCTAGGCAGTGTACCTACCAGAGAAGTTTACCACTAAGCCCTTCATGTCCTCTTTGTTAGTCATCCTTCTACTGCCTTCCAAGTTCCCTCACCCCCCAAGAGTCAGGGTCCTCAAGTAATTTCTTGGTGAGTCCCATTTGCTCTTCCCAGCAAAGTTACCTATGAACTTTTCCTGATTTGTTCCTCCTTCCCTCTTCCAATGCCCTTTTCCAAGTTCTAACTAGGTAACAGCTAATAGGATCAAGCATTTGATGGATTATATAATGTATTATTGAGTTTCCTTTCCCAGACCTTCAAGTTGGCCTGCCAGAGCCTTCAAGGCCTTTATTTCTGATAGAATTGTTGGTCCAATAATAAATTAGGAGATCGAAGAACGTGGCTGTTTAAATCAGTTCCAGGTGCCTCAGTTTAAAATCTTGAAGTATTGAGAGGCCGTGAGTTTTCTTTTAACATGATAGAAAAGGTCATTAGAAACATAAATCTCACTTAAACTAGATTCCCAACCCTCGCTGGGAACCCTCTGCCCTCTCTTCTGTGGCTTTTGGCTTATTCCCGTCAAGTTCTTATCTACAGAGTGGCGATTTTGTTTTTGTTTTGTTTTGCCTTTGTGTTTGCAAAAACAAAATAAACATCATCAGGAAAATTCACAGGAGCATGTTTGTTTTACAAAGGTTGCCTCTTGAGAGGACAAAAGAGTCAAACATCATAAAGAGAGCAATTAGGAATCTGTCCTTGTGCAGGTAGAAGTGTAGTTTAGGATGTGAACTACTGATGCCAGCAAGGTACGCCCAGCCTTCTTATTACAGAACTCTAAAGTATACCAAACTGAAACTATTACATAATAAGGAGCAACTTAGAATGTAGCTAGTTATCAACCCAGATTTTATTCTCCATGCAAAAGGTACAGTATGCCTCTTGGGAAATGCAAAGAAGCAGAGATGCTATAAATTGAAGTTTAGAAGGACTTTTCCAAAATGAAGAAGGTTTCTAAAATACTCTAATAGGATAATAGTTAAGATCCTGAAATCACTAACTATAGGATTTTATATTCACACAGCACTAACGATTCAGGCTCCTACAGGGAGTTAATCTAGAAAGTAAAGAAACAAACTTGAATTTGCCACCCCCAGGGCAAGCTGAGAAAGTACTGTGATGAAGTCAACACTGGGAGCTGTCCCAAATCAATCACATGTTCAATTTTCTTACCCACATAATCCTGGGTACATATAATCCTCTCTGAGATTTCAGAAAAAGAGATGAAAAGAGTCCTAAGAATCAGAAAGCATGATCGGAAGGGTAAAAAAAAAATCTATAAGTATGAGGAAATATGGCAAATGTTATTTATTTTTACTTCTCTCTACAATGAGTGATCAAGTCTAAGATTTTTCTTATCTGAAAGTATCCAATATCCTGCTGCCAGCTTTATCTTCCTCAAGAAAAGATCTGATCATGTCACACATAAAGCAGAAAGCCTCCAGGCTGAACAAGCCTCATTCTTCTAATTGTATCTAGAAAAATCCATCCTCCCTGAATGCTGTCACGTTTCATATTCACTGAGAAAAGAGGAGGGGAAAACAATGAACATGGACATGGAGACCTGACATATGTTAGACTCTAAACGTCCCAAGCATTAATTCAAGAATTCTCTCTGGATTTTTATCAAACACCTCACCTATTAAATTTCACCTGGAATTTAATTTCTAAGAAAAATGAAATCCTGCTTTCATCCAGAACACTTTTATTCTGAAAGTGTATGATTTGGTTCTTTGAGACCCAATGCTCTCCTTTAAAAACAAATGTTCTCTAAAGCGCCCTAAACTCTCCAGACATAAAAAATATATAGATTATTCATATAATATATAATTATTCACATAATATAATATATATCATTCAAAGGTAAATGAAAAGGAAGTCATTTATAATAAAATAATACCTTTTTTATGTTTAAAAATCACATGGGACATGGGATATGGGACAAACCTCAACTGTACCAATGTCTCATATACTGTAAGCTGTCTAGCAGCCTTGCCTCAAGTCTCTCTAATGCCAGTAGCTCTCCCAATCAAGACAACAAAATCCTCCCACGAATTTTCTAAAAGCTCCTACCAGCTATTGACATAGCTGGTCTAAAAAAACTGCCTGCCAGTAAAAACAGCTGAGAGTGAGAGGTTAACTGCCATGTTGGAGGCCCCATTTCACAAGGAAAGTAACTCGACATCATCCAACAGCTGGGGCTTTTGCTCTAACTTCTAAATTGATCTTGTAATCCAGTTAGCCCTGAATAAAAGCTTTTAAAAATAGTGTCGATAAGTGAATGAAAATCTCAGGATGAGAAGTAAAACCATTCAGAAAAAATTGGCTGTTATGACACCAGACATTTGAATATTTCCAAATATAGGCCTTTCATCAAATATCTAAGTAATAGACATCCAGATAACATAAATGATGTTTCATCTAGATTTTTTTCAAGTTTTAAACACCAGAGTGAAAATCTATGTCTGATACCGGTCAGTACACATCTGACTCAGTAAGAGATGCCTCCCACAAATGGAAACAGATAGCTTTTATAGGAAGAAGTTTACATTTTCATTATGTTTTCTGAACACCTAACTTCCAACACAATCTTAACCTCTTTTTAGATGTGCTATATTTCCAAGACAGCTTTCATTCATACATTCACGCATTTGTTAATTCATTCATTCATTTTTCAGAATTTACTGGATACCTCTTACAAATCAGTCACTCTTCCAATCACATAAAAATTAATGACATGGCTACAGCCATCCAGAAGCTCAAACTCATATTAAAGAGTCAGACATGAAAAATAATTATGACCCATACAATGCTTTAGTAATACAGTTATATACTAAGTTCAGGATTAACAAGAGGTAGCTTAGGGTAAAGGTTCTGGAGTTAGGCTACCAGATTCAAACCCCAGTCCTTCTATTTACTTTGTAATCTTAAGCATTTTACTGTGCCTCATTTTCCTCAGCTGCAAAATGAGAATAATAATACAACCAATAATTGTATCTACTTCATAGGGTAACTGAAAAAATTTTTTTAATTTAAAAAAAGATATCTATAGAACAAACAGATCACATGCATCAAATGCCTATTATTATAATGAGTGCAGATAGATTGTTATAATGAGTGCAGATAGAAAGGATTGTACTTTAATGTTCTGAAGGGTAACAAAGGCTTTTCCGGAAATTTTGCTCAACACCCTAAATATTGAAAGAGTTTTCCAAAATAATGTTACCCTCCTCCCAATTCCTTTGCCAGTTATCAAGTGTTCTGGGCAAGAACAAAAATTTATTTAAAGATGTTGAAACAATCTGATTAGCCTTTGATAAGAGAATAGCTAAACAAGTTAGAAACCTTTTTATTCTTGTTCACCACTATGTCTAAGGACTAGCACAGGGACTCAACTGCTCGTTAAATGAATGACTGGATCAATGGAACATTATTTAGTGCTTAAAATATCTATAAGTCCTTGTTTAATCATATAAAACCCATTTATTAAAAGAAAAATGGTTACAAAACAGAAGAGTGTGACCCCTGTTTTTGTCTTTAAAAAGTTTATCTATTTATATGAATATATATGCATATATTTTGAGAAAATACACACCAAAGTAGTAATAATCTCTTAGTAATCAGACTATGGTTGGCCTTTGCTTTCTTTTGTAGTTTACTAAATTTCACTTTATCTTTTTGCAATAAGCACGTATTTCTTTTATATACAGAAAAAAAAGAGAATAAAACTAATTTAATGGAACACTAATGAGCAGCTAAGTGACCAAAGGTAAAGAGAAAAAAAATAGTAATAAAGGATAAAAATTATCGCAAATCAGCCATTGGCCTAGTCCAGAATTGACTATTACACAGATAAATTGTTGAAAATTATACTAAAATCATATATTAACATTTCTGCATTCTCTAGTTAATTATCTCTCTACTGCCTTCTGTATCCACTTTGGTTACCATAAGAGCTGGTCTTACTACTTTATTTACACTATTAAGAATTATTATTGCTAGTCCATAGTAATTGACCATTTCCAATAGATTATCCATTCCATCTTGGTTTAAAAACTAAATACTGAAGCTTGAAATTTTTTTATCTCTTTAAGTTACTTCTCTATGTATTTCAGAGCTTCCCTGTAATAAGGATCAATCAATATCTTTATCCTTAGATTATAATAAAAGAATTATGAATTAACTGGGTCCAAGGGCCTTCTGGCAGTTCAGTGGATAAAACTCCCAATGGTTTGATGTCTCTTTTGAGCAAGTGAAAAATGAACTGCATTACCTAGCTTGTAGGGAGAGGACAAACTGTAATTACTAAAAATGACAAGTCAACTATAAAGAAACTATAGCAGGTGAATTCACTTTTGAAAAACTCTTCTATTAGAAGTTTCCATGCACAGTGTATCAAAAAGGTCTGGATTTAACTCCTTGGATTATTGGCCTGTTGAATACTGCAGTGAAAGAGTGAAATGGAACATTTGAGGAAGATGCAGTTTCTTTGTGAAAATCAGAATCTTGACTGGAATTTCCAGTGCATCATGCCACACAAGGACAGCTTGATGAAACAATAAACGCTACTCTCCATATGTTAACAGAAGCAATGTTTTGACAGTCGATGGCATATTTTACAGGTCTGAGATCTCCAGGATCATATTAAAGGAAGGATTTAGTCTTGTTTCTATGGCAACCATAACTACACCTTAATCCTGTTAAGCAAGACAGTTTGCAACATGGTATCTTATTCAAGATGAATAGTCTTTGCAATACATCATTGATAAATTCTTCAGTCTGGATTTCAACATCTGCCTGAGAAATTTCTAAATCTGTAATGTTCCTGTGAAAAGGATCAACTGGCCACAGTGCAAGCAAGCTCTATTGCACTCAGGCTCATAGGCCAGAAATCACATTGGCCTCTACTTTAAGGAAAAGGGATTCTGCCCAGAACCCAGGAATAACATTTTTACTTTAAACAACTGATGAGACACCAGCATTTTCCTAATTAGCTTTTATTTGCATTTCTTTGAATTTCTCAATTTTTTTCATTGCAAAGAGATTAATGCATTTAAAATTAAATTGGTTTGAGAATTAAGAAGCAGAAAACATGTGTTCTCTCTTCTATCTATTAGTTAGGAATATTTATACAAGTGCACTAGACTATGTCTTTTACTGTTAGATCACCAGTACCTGTCACAATGCCCAGCACTTAGGCGATAAAGCAGTAATAATAATATGACAGCAATATAAGCCACTATTTTTATTGAGAAACAAAGGTGTTCTAAATAGTGTGCTTAATAAATTATTCTATTTAATTCTTTTCTTTTTTTTCCCTTGCCTACAGCACCTGGTATTCCTAGTGGTCTCCCATCTAAGTATTAACCAGGCCTGACCTTGCTTAGCTTCTGAGATCAGATGAGATCGGGCACGTTCAGGGTGGCATGGCCGTAGATGATCCTATTTAATTCTTAACTAGAGCCTTATGGTAGATGCTTTGATTAGCTGCAAAGCACAGATAAGAAAATTGAAGTTTAGTAGGGCCAAAAAACTTGGCCAGCATCACACAGCTATTAAAATAGCCAGAAATGGAATTAAAAGTTTGGTCTGATTCCAAATTCTGTGATCCCGACACTGTGCCATTCTGCATATTGCTAAATGAATGAATAATTAATGAATGTAACTCCTCTAAGCTTTTGTCGCCTCATCTCTAAAAAATTGTAGATGATCCCTACCTCACAGAGGGTGTGTGATGATTCCATGGTTTACTTTATAAGCCATAAAGAACTATAAAAATTTTAGCACTGATATTAATTATTATTGGTTCTCTGTATTTGTAAACAAGACACTATCTAGATACAACAAAAGAACAGTGCTTGAACTTCTTTTTTTTTCCATGTGGATAAATTGCTTTTAATAATAGTGTCTTCAGAGCATCGCATATATATTGAATTACAAAAAAGTATGAGTATAAGTTGGACGTTAACCCTAATGACAAAGTAGCTCTTTTATATATTCTTTTATATATTCTTTTATATATTCTTTTATATATTCTTTTATATATTCTTTTATATATTCTTTTATATATTCTTTTACCTTATCTCTGTACCAAGTGCCTACAAATCTGAGAACTAGTCTCCATCAAACTGAGAGCATCTTTTAGCCAGAACTGATTACCATCGCAAAACAAAAGGGAATCACACGGTGGCAGTATTCATTGTGGAGAAACCGGTTTCTGCTGATTTTAAAAAAGTTCAGGACAGAGCGTATAAAGTAGTAGCAGCCAGGTGGGAAGGGAGTTGGGGGATTGGGCAAAAAAGGATAAGGGATTAATACAAGTACAAAATAGCTGTTACAAAATCGTCACAGGGATGTAAAGTACAGCACAGGGAATATAATCAATAATATCGTAATATGTACTATTACGATATGTACTATTACGATGTCTAGGGGTACTAGACTTATTGGGGGATCACTTCTTAAGTTATATAAATGTCTAACCATTATGCTATATACCTGAAACTAACATAATATTGAATGTCAACCATAATTGAAAATTTTTTTTGATTTTTTAAAATGTAATGAATAGCACAAGAGCACTTAGCCGATACTTGTTAAGTAATTGATGACATGGCTGATGATGACATGTATCATTGTACACACAGATGTTCGAGTACCAGAGACTGCGCTCTGTTTCTGGTGACGGTGGGCACTTGTAAAAGCTGTCACTCTTTGCAGGCCATTGTGCTATGAGGGCGAACCTTCAGATACTAGAGCGGAACCAGAAAACCAAAGACCTCAACAATTCTACTTGATCCTATTGAGCTGAGTGAGGCTGTGACCAGCAGAAATTTGGGGACAGAACTGAAGCTGGTGAGACAAGCAGTATAACAGATCCAGCTTTAATTTCCAGTTGTATGGTCTTAGATAAACTGCTTAACACATTTTGGTTCCCTAATTTGTAAAACAGAAATAATAACAGTGCCTGTGTTAAAAATTTAAAAAGAAAAAGTGTCCAGAGTGGTATGAAGAAAGGGCTCATTGAATGGTAGTTGTCATTATTTGGGGAATTACCATATTTATTTTCTCAAATGAGTATCTTATTTTTTTTAATCAGCTCTTTGAGTTTGTAAACCAGACACCCTCTAAGTTGGGAACACTACCAAGTACATGAATTGACAAAAACTATTTTTAGACATTCTTCAAAAGGGTGCTTGAGTTTTCTATGTCTGGCCTATCATGTATCTTCTGTATTTCTAGAATGTGAAATGACGATGACTTCGTCTCTTCGGGAAATTCACAGCAATACTCAGAACACAGTAGATGTTTAATTATTGCTTATTAAATTCATAAATGAAAAAAGTATCATTGAACTCAGTTTATTGCATTCACTGGAATAAATATATACTTAGAAACTTAAAACCAAAATTTTAATAAAAGGTCTTCTGATCATTTGCTAGTATCAAAATACATTGCTCTCAAGGAAGAGGAGGGCCTTCTTTTCAATATATGGACTTATGGGCAATATTTCTTATCCATGACTAAAAGAGGGAGCTGGACCCAGTGTCAGCAGGAATTACAAAGCAACACAGAACTGAGTATTTTGCTAAGGCCAGTTGACTCCAATTCATAACTGACTCTGTTTCCCTGATTGCAGATGGTGAAAATGCTATATACTATATTCAACACACCAAAAAGTTCAAGTTAGTGTCATTACTATATAATCTTTGGAAAATTAATGCTGCAGAAAGCATAGTCCCTGCATCTTAACATTATTAAATCACAAAATTTTAGTGTTGAAGGGATCTTAAGGATCAAATTTTATCTAACATCCTCATGTATAGATGAACAGTGTGAAGTCCAATGAGCTTAAAAGCTTTTCTGTGATCATAGAGTTAGCCCAGTGACACGGCTAGAACCGGAATCTAGCAAAACAGTAATAATAAAATTACCACGTTGTGAGTGCTCACTATGAGCCAGGCAGTACCACCTAGCACAGCTCTTTCTGCCATAAGAGTCTTTAAAAAGGAAGAAGCATAGATTTGGCAAAAAATTTTGCCTCCATTTGTGAGGAAAAAAAAAAAGTGGTTATTTTTGGGTTTTGGTTGGGTTTTTTTGTTTTGTTTTTGTTTTTTTTTTTTTGATATGGCAAAAAATATCATGAAATTCCTGTTGTCAGTACTTTATCTATTAGGGATTCAAGGTCCTGACATTAGAAACCACTTTCCCTTTTAAACATTTGCATATCCCTTAGCAAACATGAGAATCCAAACAATTCTTATATGGCATGCGCTAATTTAAAGAGGGTATGGTCTTAAAGAGAGGATTCTATTGTTTCTAAAGTGGAGAAGATCTGCATGGGAGGTAACCACAGAACGACATGAGAAAAGATAAATGACACAAGGCTGGAAAGTGAAAAGTCACTCCCTTTCATTTCCTGTCCTTACATCCACCTACCTTCCAGAATCTTCTCCTAAAAATGTAAAAGGATATGCCCAGGAAAATATGCCTTCAAAAAGTTTAAGATAAATGTGTGAAGTAAGGTTTATTCCAGACCAAGTCAGCTACCCTGTCTAGTTTGAGCTACTTTAGAAGATAAATTAGCTCAGATCATGTTGAAACCTTATTACGGTGCCTGTCTCGGGGAAGTCGTGTCAGTGTACTGCTGCTGGCACTTCTGGGAACTAACCTCCCCTGAAAAGGGTTGTACAGTCCAGGGCAAATCATGTTATAGCACATACTTTGAATTGCTGCTGTGTTTAATCAATTGTACTCTAGCATCGATATTTTACAGCATGAAGGAATAGTAGAATTAGAGATACGTTAGACTTGGGAAAACTTTTCATCAGTTCAAATTTGTTTTATCATCTTGTCCATTTTCAAAAGCCCAGGATTGACAGTTATTTTTGCCTTCAATCTAGCCATCCAGTTGTTTTACTTACACTTTCTTATCCCTTCCAGATGTTCCCCTGCCTCCTATCAGGTTGGTCTCTAAACATTTCACAAATAAACAGAGAGCAACCTGGTCTCCATGTCTTTTCTGGCAAAGTTTCCACTTCCTGAACATATCATTTGCATTTTTCCTCTGTAAAAGTGATAATAATGCAAGTAAACTCATACAGTCCCAAAGGCCATGATAGAAAAAAGCAGTAGCACCATTTCTGCACCCTACCCCATCTCATTTCTCAGAGAATGTTTAATTCTTAGCTGTTTAAACACTCTACCTCTACATTCCTAAATAATTTATGTATACTGTTATCTCTTGAATTTTAAACATTATCTATTGACTTGCTCTTCCAGTAGAAGAGAATTTAGTTCTCTTACTATATCCTCAAATATTTTAATCACAAATTTAGTCACTATTTGACTGTGTTAAAATTGTTTATGTTTAGCCAAGCAAACTATGATTATGGTTCCTTCCTTGTACAATTTTTTCCCCTAGAGTTAATAATTACCTCATTTTTTCATTAATTTAATTTCTTAATTTCTTAATTTTCTTTCCACATCCTCCGAAAGCTCTATAAAATGCCACTTAATAAAATTTTCCTCTTGGTCAAACCTGTCAGATAACCTACTAAGCCCATTTCTCTCCTGGAGACTTCTTTCCTGGAGCCCTCCCTTTCCCTATGTACTCTGGACTGGCTGGTTCCCGCCTTGGTATGAACTTAAACTCCTCTTTGCCCCTCTCATGTTGAGTTCTCTTCCCAGACTCCATTGTCCTCCTCTTTTTTGCTTTAGCCTTCACTTTAATAGAGCACTTCTTCTAGGATCTTCCTGAAATAGGGCACTTGGCAGCCATATTTTTGAAATTGTTCATGCCGGAAATATTTTTATTCTAATTCACACTAGAACAATCATTTTGTTTGGTTTAGAATTCTATGATGAAAATTATTTTCCTTCAGAATTCTGAAAACCTTTTCCACTGTCTTCTAACATCCAGTGTTGGTATCGAGCAATATAATGGCATTCTGATTCCCAGTCCTTTGTGATCTTTTTTCCTTCTCTCTGGAAGTTTTCAAATCTCTTTTTAACTCCCATGTTGTGAAATTTCATGATGCTGTGCCTTTCATTCATTATACTGGGTATTCGACAGGCATTTTCAATTGACAAATTCATATCTCTCAGTCCTAGGGAAATTTTTAAAATTAATACGTTGACTCTTTTCTTCCCTCCTTCTTATCTTCTGGAACCTTTCATTTCGATGCTAGAGTTCCTAGACTGATCCTCTAGCTTAGTTATCAGCTCTCCTATTGTCTACTTCTTTTAATCCACTTTCTAGAAAAGTTCTTATGTTTGATATCCTCTACATTAGCGGTCCCCAACCTTTTTGGCACCAGGGACCAGTGCTCCTATGAGAATCTAATGCCTGATGATCTGAGGTGGAGCAGAGGTGGTGATGCTTGCGTTGGGGAGCAGCTGCAAATACAGATGAAGCTTTGCTCACTCGCCAGCGGCTCACCTCCTGCTGTGGGGCCCAGTCCCTAACAGGCCATGGACTGGTACCTGTCCACAGGCGGACTGGTACACTGTTACCCTTTTTTCTGCCTTTCTGCAACTTCTTTAGTCCAATGTTGAATTGATCCTCTAATTTTCATAACTTTTCTTTATTGTTCATACTTTGACTCTTTAAATCTCATGGGAGTTTTAACTTTTACATGTTATTATTGTTTTTTTTTAATTTTCTAAGAGTTCTTTACTGTTTCTGATCAACTTATAGCATCCTAAATCTTGCTTATAAATACACACACACAAAAAAGTCTCACCTCTCTAGGCCGCTCTATCATTTCTTTTACTCTCTGTTTTTGTTTTCTTTTTCACTATTGCTTATTTTGGATTTTGTTTTTCGTTTTCCAGAGCCATCTGGGGAGACAGACCTCATCTTTCCATTTTTGCACGTTTACATAATTCCTCAATTTTAGGTCTGATGCCTCAGCGCTGTCCACCTCTAGGTCTAGTGTTCCAGAGCTCAACTAAGGAGGGTGGGGATGTGGATGAGGAGAGGCAATTACTATGCAGAGTGAGGATTCTCGCTTTTTATACAAACTTTCCAATAACCCCATCTTTTCAGCCTCTTAACTCATTACCCTACCTCTAGCTCACACTTTCTTGGCACCTGGTATATCCAATTACTAAACTTTCTAGGATACAGCTGAATGAATTGGCTTGTTTCTCATCGAGATCCTCTCTGTATGCACCTGAGCTTGACTTCCTCCTTGCCACAAACTTACTTACCATTCCTTCATCTGCCCTTCATCCTCATGTGCTGGTTTAGATACACCTATTTCTTGTTTTCCTCACTATTTCTTAAATTTTGTGTTTAGTTTGTTTTTTCTAAGTGGAAGAGGAGTGGAAATATCATTATTCAATTTTAAAACAATTATTCTCCTTTAAAAACTTTTACAGGATACTCTGAGTCATATTTTTCTTTCCCTTCTCCCAAATCTTAAAGTCAGAGCATAAGTGACCACTGAGTTTTCCAGGTGTTGCAGACCTTGTCTGTGCCATTTCACTGTGATCTAGTCAACTTCCGCTTCCATCTACTCTTCTCTGCTTGAGGAAATTTTCTGGCATTGCAGAAGGATGTTCTACCTGTGTATACATGGCAGTCTAGAAAGAATAGGAAATTATCATCCCCTAGAAACATGAATAACATTTAGAAGCTGATGTAGAAATACCCCCAGCTCCTTTGTCTCTGTGGTGAGATAATACTGGTTTGCGTTCTCTTTTTCTTTTTCTTTTTTTCATAATTTTTCCACAGAATTAAGCTCCAGTGGCTCACGTTGGTGGATGGTTTAATAAGACCCACTTAGGAGGGCACCAAATCTAAAGCAATTGGTAGCCTCAGTGCTCCTAAGAAGAGCCTCAGGAATTGAATCGCTTAAGGCCGGATGACAACCAGAACTCCACTGCTGTTGGCAAGTGGAGTTTTGATGATGCCTAGCATGCTATAGCATCACTGTCATCTGAGGTGAATGGACAGGCACACACTAGCTTGTGCAATCTACCCAGCATGTCAGATAGATGGTAATTTGAAGCAGTATGGAGTTGGTGGGTTGCTCTTAAGTGCCACTGATCAGTGAAGAAAGAAAATGACAGGCTCAAGTCATACCAGCTAAGGTAATAATAGAAAACCAGAAATCCATCTAACTATGATTAAAGGGACCTTTAACTTTAGCCCAGAGTCTCAACCTCTTGTCTCCAAGCCAAGAATCAGTAAGTGGTCTGAGAGTAGCAGTGGCATGGAGCTTACTTTATGTCTGGGAGAAAGCCTTCAAACTCTGGCTTCCTCAGCAATTCTCCAATGCCTAAAACACTTTTTTTCTATATTTTACCTGACTTTTACAGTTTTTCTCAGTAAAAGTATTTGTCTGCCACAAACTAATCTATCATAACTGTTTTTTACTTATTCTTTCTATAAAAATCTGTTCTTTCATATTTCAAGTAAGTTCACCAAAAATTGGTTCATCGCATATACTAAAAATTCTACCAATAGTTATATTTAGAGTGGACTTAGTGTTTCAGGACATTTGGAATTGGGTTTTGAAACAGTTTTTATTGTGAGAAATTGTCCTGGACTTACAGAATATTTATTACCTTTTGCCATTTCCCACTAAATGCCAATATGTCCCAAACATTATGGCAAACAAAAGATTTCACTACAAATTTTCAAATTCCCCTGACATGAACAATGTCCTTCCCTTAAGAACTAATAGTCTATGACAAATATTGTAACCCCTTGTCAGGGATTATTTCAGGAACCTAGATATCAGCACTCAATTCATGGTATTTCTCTAGCATAAGTTAATGGCCCAGAGGTAGGCTCATGATCTAAATTGGACCAAAAATTGACTCATTTCATCATAGTGACATTCTTTGTCTCCCCACCCCCTTTCTCTCCCTTTCTCTCTCTCTCTCTCTCTCTCTCTCTCTGAAAAATAAAGCATATAGCCTTGTTACACTATTAATAGTGTAGTGTATTATTCCTACAATGAGAATTATGTTTATAGTGGCACCAGGTCTATAGATGGGAGACTGAAAAAAAATTGCCTTGGTTTTGATGCCATGGTTGTGCTGCTAAATCAACCAACCTTAAAGCTCACCCCATCTCTGAGCTTCCAGCTACATGAGATAGTTATGTTATTGCTTAAGATAGTTTAAGAAAAAGGCTTTCTCTAATTTTCGGTTTAAAGTGTATGAACTAACAGTACTGAAAAAAGAAGCTCAGTCTCTCCTCTGTTATACTGTTGTAGGAAAATCAGACTGACGAGAAACCAAGCACCACTCGGAGAGTTGGTTTATTACGCCAGCGGTCCCAGAAGAGCTAGCACTCTGAAGATCTGGGCCCCAAGCTCAGGGGCAACCTTGCTTTTATAGGGCTTATCCACGCAGTTACAGTTGGCATGGGCCAATTGGTTAATTTGTCCCCAGATGGTTACAGAGCTCAGGAGGTGCTATGGGTTACAGACAGTCACAGAGCACAAGATTTTCAGACAAGAACTTAGGCAATACATCTGTTATCTAGACAGAACAAGCAAAATGGAGGATGAGTCTTTGGTTAATCTCGAGGTCACTCTGTCCTTTGGCCTATGTGGCAAGCATATCTACAGAAGCAGAACAAAGAGCTGATTATAAGGTTAGCCTTTTGAGTGGAAAATTCCTCATCAATACTAAGTAATCTAGGTCTGACCCCAATTTACATGGTGTATCCAGCACAACAAAATCTCTGCCTTCCTGCGGCCAATTGGATTATATTATATTAAGGTTTTCAAGGTAAATAGAAATTTATATACACATAAATGCACACATGCACATACAAAGT
Source organism: Pteropus medius (assembly GCF_902729225.1). Lineage (NCBI taxonomy): Eukaryota > Metazoa > Chordata > Mammalia > Chiroptera > Pteropodidae > Pteropus > Pteropus medius. The sequence continues at coordinate 3,368,129 of NW_024355523.1, forward strand.
ATCTATATTTGAATTTATTATAACAAATTAGCTCACACGATTACGGAGGCAAGCCAGTCCCAAAATGTAGAGGTGAGTCGGCAAGCTGGAGGCCCAAGAGAGCTGATGGTTTCATTCCAGTCCAAATCCAAAGGCCTAGGAACCAAGTGAGCTGATGGCATAGTTACTATCCAAAGGGCAGCAGGCTCCAGACCCAGGAAGAGTCAATGTTTCAATTTGAGTCCAAAGGCAGAAAAAGAAGTCAATGTTTCATTCTGAAGTCAGCTAAGTAGGAAAGAACTCTTTCTTACTCAGGAAAGGGTTAGTTTTTTGTTCTATTCAGGCCTCCAGCTGATTCTGAGGGCAATCTGTTTTAGTCAGTGTTGGAGGAGGTCAAATGGAGGATGTGACCTCTGGTTGACCTGAGAGCTGGACCCAGGCAATCAGTGGCTCCTCACCCTCTCCCCTGTCCTTGGAATGTATGTTTCACCCACCATTCCCACACCAGGAGCTGTTTCAAGGACACGGCCTTGAGAGAGTAAGGTGTTGAGACTCTCTGGACTAGATATGTAACTGCACACAGTTAAGGCCTGTATATAAACTTTTAAGATTCTGGCTACGTGTGGAGATCTACTCATCTTGTGATCACGCAAGACAAGCTGTGTATGTTAAGTTTCCTTGCTTATTAAACCTGCCATTTACCAATCTTGAGTGGCCTGCTTTTTTTTCAGTATCTCCTTGTGCTCCATGTTTGGGGGCTAGTTTGGGAACTAACAGTCAGACCACTGGTTTAAATGCAAATCTCATCCTAAAATACTCTCACAGAAACATCCTAAATAATATCTGAACACATATCTGGGCACCCTGTGACCCAGTCAAATGTCCGCATAAAATTAATCATCACAAGCAAGAACTTTCATAAGTCTTATTCTACCTCATCCAAGCAGCTTACCAAATAATTATTGCCAACTACACACCAAACTCACCCAAGAAAAGTTCTGAATCAATACTTATAGTATGTCTTGTCTCCTTATAGTGTGGTGGTATTTTAGTATCCCTTATAAATTGATGGCCAGCCCATTACCACATGGACCTGCTCCTTATCTGGCTCTGCTTAAAGTGTTTTAAATAATACTAGTTATAATCACAGCTATCTCTAACAAATGAACAATCAAGGAATATACTATGACGACTTTTCATTCTAGCTCTTGAAAATCAATCTTGGAATAACCAAAAAATATTCTGAAGCTAATCAGACTGTTAAATTAGTAAATAAGCTATTGTGTACAAATTAAACCAGAAGAGAGCAGATGGGAGGGGGAAATGACGTAAATTCCCCCTAAGTAGATAAATAACTCCCTCTCATCAGAAAGAGATAGCAATATGGATCCGTAAGTAAGGGCAAGTTGTGTCTTGTTTGAAGTGGAGAGAACTAAAAAGGGAGAGAAAGAAACTGAATAAAGACCACTTTTTCTCCGCTCTGGTCCTCCAATCATTTTATTTCTCTCCATCTCTCCTGCCATTCTACACCTAAGGCCACCAGCATCGTTCCCCAGAATTACTGCATTAGCCTCTTAACTGCTCTCTTGGCATCCTGGATTGCATCCATTTACTATACTGCAGTCAAGCATTCTTCCAAATTATGACTATGGTCTGGTTATTTCCATGCTTCAAACTCTTCAATAACACCTTTTATTCTCAGAATAACATCTTAATTTCTTATCAAGACAGACAAGGCCTTCTCAATCTGGACCCTGCCTATCTGTACATCTGTCGTCAATTTGGCACTGCTTACACCTTATGCTTCAGCCATTCTCAAATATTATCAGTTCTAGGAAGGTACCATGTTCTCGCTCATTTTTAGATTTTGTAAATACTTTCTTTTTTTACTTATGATTTAGTTAGGTTTAAGTTGTGTTGCTAGGGACAATGACTTACACAAGTTTATTTCTTGCTCACATATTCAAGTCGCTACCTAGGGTTGTTGTGGAAATTCTGCTACAAGGTGTCAGGGCTAAGCACTATCTAATTTGCTGTTCTGCTTTACATGGCCTCCATGCCTAAGTTTACTCCAAGGTCTGATATAGTTACTCTAGCTCCAGTCACAACGGGATTGCACTGAGAAGAAATGAAAAATGGGGACGAGAAGTACATGTCTCCTTCCTTTAAGAATATATCCTGGAAGTAGCTCCCACAATTTGTGCTTATTTCTCATCGGCCAAAATATAGTTACATGTAAGACCTAACTACAAGGGAGGCTGAGAAGTGCGTTTTCCGTTTTGGGTAGCCATGTGCCTAGCTAAAATTCTACATTTCTATGATTGAAGAAAGGGAACATGGATGTTAAGAGACAATTAGCAGAGTCTGATATCACCTGATCTCCACTCTCTTTTCTGCCACTTAGCGTGGCTATCTCTTGAGCACTGTAGGTCTCAGCCTCACTGTCACCTTTTACAGAAAGCCTTCCTGAATCCTTACCTCAAGTTGAGGTTAGATGTCCTTCTTTTACACTCCCACAGTCCTCAACCCTCCCCCCACCAGTCAATCTACTAACTACTCCCTCAACATACACTGCTGTGGACTCAATGTTTGTATCCTCCCCAAATTCACATATTAAAAACCTAATGCCCAAGATGATGATATTGGGATGTGGCAAATATGGGAGGTGATTAGGTCATGAGAGTGGTGTTCATATAAAAGACTTGAGAGAGCCTTCTCATCCCTTCTACCATTTAAGGACACAGCAAGAGACAGCTGCCTATGAACTAGGCTGCCTATGAACCTCACTAGATACCATATTTTCTGGTGCCTTGATCTTGGACTTCCTGGCCTCCAAAACAGGGAGAAATAAATTCTGCTCTTTGTAAGTCACCCAGTCTATGGTCTTCTGTTACAGCAGCCTGAATGGACTAAGTGGTTTGCCTAGGTCATAAAACAGTAGGGGGTGCAGTTGGTATAGGAACCCAGCCAATCTGTCTTTAGAGTCAATTTGATGCCCTGAGCCGCTTCATTAAGTTTACCTCAATATTTCCCCACTAATTCCTGTGGGGGCAGTAAATTGCCAATCTCAGTTCCCATTGCTTTCCCATTACCTAGCCCAAAGCCTAACACTTAGAGAGGTCTAAAAACTATTTGTTAAATCAATGAAAAGGCAAATAACAAGGTCTCTCACCGCAATCTGCAGGTGGCCTGTATTACCTCCAGGACCCAGGCAAATTATACAAGATAGAGTGGCTATAGCTTGATTTATAATGAGATCATGTGTTCCAGGCCTTTATTTAACAAGAGAAGAAAGAGAAACGGAAAAAAAAAAAACAAACACCTCACACACACAATAACTTCAACTTGTTTTTGAGAGACCTAAGGCTCAAATCTTCTGAGCCCTTGTCCAAGGTACCATATAGGCTCTTGTATGAGAGGTACAGCTCCGAAATTCTGAGATATTAAACCCATAGGTAAGAAGACCTGCTTTAAACAAAGTCATTCACAAGAAAGTAAGGGACCCAACCAGTCTCCACAAATCTGATCTCCTATGGCCGTTTATCTTTTTGACAATCTAGATATAGAACTGCTAGTTTCACTATAATGTCAAGTAATAAAACATATCTTAAATAAACCTTTTCAGAATGCAGTTGACTGTTTTATAGCTTTGCTTTCTGTGTGTGTACTCATTTACTTTCTGCTGGAAAACCACAGTGCTTTTATATTCATTGCTGTTCCACAGACTGAGAAACCAGGACTATACCCTATCCTTTGGGAATAAAGCGTCAAGCTGTCTCATTCTTAGCCCAGCTGAAATTTTATTGCTTTTGGTCAAAGATCGCTATGAGAGTCACATCATTTATATGACCATTTTAAAAAACCTAAGCACATTTTCCCAGATATATAAATGTAGATACATATTTGATGAGTTCCTACATTATTTAGAGCAAAGAAGAAAAGTCTAAATGTGATTTAATAAGAACTTCTAAGACATCCAATCATTGTGCTGGAGATATGACCTAAGGGCTGGGCACAATGAAACTGAGACAGAGGGAGGAAAATTGGATCAGAGAGAATTCAAATTAGTCAAAAATAAACTCCTCTGTTTCACCACCACTCTTAGCTTCCCTTTCGTTCCCCACTCCAGCTCCACTTCACACCTCCACTCATAAGCCTATGTTAACAAGCGAGGTACAATTAACATCTTGGATTGTTTTTTCCAAGAGATTCCATATCTGAGCATTCCATTTTAGCACTCAAACTAGAGTACAAGTCTCAAAATGTTGAAAACATAATTTGCATACAAATAGAGTGAGCATTAATGCAATACCAAAAGAATAACAAAGTTGATTTGAAGAGAATTTGAAAAACTAAGATTGTTATTGTAAATGGAAAAAAGAAATGCTGAAATTAGACTGCTATATTAAATACAAAATTGATTATTTTCTTTCAGGGCAATAAAATCCGAACCTTTGGTGTTATGTACTCTACAGAAAAGGGAAAATATAATCTAAAATTATCATATCTTATTAAGTTTACAGAATTGTTTACTCAATTGTACCAAGTATATTCTTTTAAAGAGTCAAAGGATATTTTAAGACCCATTAGACGATGCTCTTTGCACGATATTAAAACTTCACATAATCATCTCTTTGCCTCAATTCTATTGATGCACCTCAGCCAAAGTTCACCAAGAATACACCTACAGTTGAACAAGTTGGGTTTATTACTTGTTGCAGTGAGAAAGAATGCTCACTGTGGGGAACTATGGGGTGTCTCAGTAAGAGGCTATGAGAAAGAACCTATTGCAAGATTTGGGTTGTGGTTAAGTATTTGGGATAGGGGGGTCAAAGAAAGCCAGGGGTTTGCCCTAGTTGGGTGCTGTCAGAAAGCAGGGGCAGTTCTATGATTGGGTGTCTCATTAACTCTTATCTGTAGGAGAAAAACTAGAACAAGGACAGTTATGATTGGTAAAGAAGCAGCGGTCACTTATTTTGGTCAAAAAGGGATATTTGGTATTTTGTAAGTGGCATAGTGACCTTGTTTCTGTCTATCCTTTTAAAAAAAAAATGGTCTTGTTTTGTCTCATTTTATCAGAGTATTGTTGATCTCATTTTTCTCTGAGTGAACTTGTCTGAAGTTGAAGTTCTGTGAAATTGGTTATATCTAAGAGAAGAAGAACACAACCTAGTCGTGAATGCCAGGCCATCTTATAAATGTCAGTAGCTGATTTCTTTCTTTCTCATTTCCAACTTTTGGATAATTTTTCTCAGCACCATAAGTACGTGAATAAATGAATGACTTGCAGGAATGAATTTAATTGAGGAAAATAAAGTAGCATTCATCACATCCAAGAATTAAGAAGTAAAATTCAAATCTGCTCACATTATCATGTCTTCATCATTATCAAGAAGAGTTGCCTTTTTAACATCCCACCACCTCAAGGAACACCTTCTCTGGCAGCATCAAGGACAGTGCACGGTAAAGATCAGGCTGCTAAAATCTGCTAATAGCTTGATCCCATTGACACAGATCCCCCTCATCTTTCAGATAGGACGGCCCTTTCTTAGTGATGCCAACAGGTGAAAGAGGCAAGACCACATGGGTCAGTGAGACACTAAGTGTATTTACACTGGCTCAGCTGCAGCAAGCACAGTAGGAACACTCCATGCCCAGAAAGTTCCCAATCACTCAGTCTCAACACTTTTCTCTACTGATCACCAAGGTTACACAAATAATATATAGTAGAGACAGGGCTCAAACCCATGTCTGTCTGACTCACAACCCCACCTTTTCTCTACCATTATAAAAAATCTCACTTGATTAAAAAAAAATAATGAATGTCATTAACTTTTCTCTTTTTTGAACAAAAGTTTAATAACCAAACTAAAGAAAATGTTTTTGAGCATGGGCAGTTAGAAAGTATAGGACAGTCTCTGGATGTGCACCACAAAGAGAAAATAAAGATGAAGCAAAATATCAAATCACATGTTTGGCTTCCATGTGAGTTCTTTGCCTCATTCCTATCTCCTCAGATATGACAAATTGAGATCCTCTCTTGAGCTGTGATCCAGTTGGGGGCCCCTTAAACAGCAGGAGATTAAGCGAAAAAGGGAGTGTTGTGAAAGACCAGATGAGGCATCTTCCAACTCTGCACTGGGTTGGAAAATAAACAACTTTCCCAGTGCTCTTCCTTACTGAGTGTATTTTTCCTTGAGCTGCACACTATCTTCCTCTTTCTGCTAAAGTTAAGGGATTGAGGGACCCAGCTCCTTCCATAACTTTTTTCGGGGCTGATGGAGCCCCGATCTCTTAGCATCTAGCCTCAGTGTTCCAATACAGATGCTGAAATCAGATGAGGCATGAGGCTACTTTTGTGGAACCTCAGAAAAAACTTACTTCAAACTTGGGGTGGGAGAGTATGTTTTCCAAAGAAGTGTGTATGTGTGTGTGTGTGTGTATGTGTGTGTGTGTGTATCCACACATACACACACACACACATACACACTATATAACACACATACACAACTACATCTCATTTCAGATACTCTTCTTACACCATGACACTGACACACTTCCATTGAAGTGTGGCATCTATATATGCCCCCATTGAATCTGGGCTAATCTTTGTAATACCTTGACCAATCAAACATGGTGAAAGTGACATTGATTGACTTCTAAGATTATGTCATAAATGGAAATATGACTTCCACCTGTCTGTATGTCTGTCTTTCATGTTTGCTTGCCCTTGGAACCCAGCTACCAGCTTCCTTTTGAGGAAGCACAAGCTACGTAGAATAGCCACATGTACATTTTCTATTTGACACAGCTGATAGCTCTAGCTAGGACCCCAGTCAACAGCCAGCACCTACAACCAGATGTGTGAGTGCTTGAGACTCCAGATGATGCTAGTCTCTAGACCTTAAGTATTCTCAGACATGTGAAACAGAGGCAAATTATTAGCATTTTACCCTATCTGAATTCCTGACCCACAGATACAATGAGAGATAGTAAATGATTATTATTTTAAGTGATTAGGGTATGAATTATTTGTCATACAGCAATAGATAATACAGATAGATTTATCAAACAAGTCCTCTGAAAAACAGAGATATGGAAATCTTGAAACATGACTCGAATGTATACTTCTTCATCTCCTCTTTCTACTGCTTGTTCACACATGAGAGAATATGCAGAAATTTCTATCACAGTTTTCTTCAGGTTAATTATGGAAGCACTAAGTGTAAAGTTAAAAAAAAAAAAAACCACCACATTTGCACATTTGTTACAACCAGACTCTCAGAAAATAAACTAACTTCCATATGATTACAGTGTCCTCTTAACTAATGCAATTGTCACACCAAGTCCTTGATTCGTTCACTGTACAGTGGGAAATACTGCAAATATAAAAATGTCAGTCTCTGAGGTACAAAATAAAAGTTTGATGTGAGATTTGGTTAAATTGATCTCTTCATCTCTTTAGTTCCTTAAAGATTTTCCTTTGGTATCACCAATCTATTTTTTCTTCTTCCAGGAGCCTAGAAAGTGGTGGGGCAGCCAGCCGGGCCTCGAGAGCATCAAGAAATCCTCTACTCCGAATAAGCCAGTGTCAGACACTCTTCTTACAATGTTTCATTTAATACCACATGAACCCTGTGCAGTTGATTTAATTCTCATATTACATATGAGGAAACTGAAGCACAGAAAAGTAGGATGGAGGCTCTTCCCAAATACATTTAACTTAAAAGAATTCAAATATACAGATTCAGTCAAAATATAAAACAAAATACTTATTTTTAACAATGCCCATGGTTCTAGACATTTCACTGAATGAGCATTTGCTTCAGATGTCAAACAGTATCTCAAAGAGAAAAAATTTAACCTTAGAGAGTATATGACTGCACAGAAACACTTGATTTTGTACTGAAAGAATATGAAGAAATGTCAGAAGTAACTTCGACTATGCACGGTGACTTGAAAATCTTACCTTAAACATGATCAGGCCCCCACGTGGTAGTAATTTGCCCAAGGTCACAAAACTAGAAGATGGTAAAGCTAAGATTCAAACTCACATCCACCTGACTCAAAATCCATAATTCATTTCACTGTGTGTGTGTGTGTGTTTGTGTGTGTGTGTGTGTGTGTGTGTGTGTGTGTGTGGTTTATAGATCCACTATTTTACTTTACAGATTTACCTTACCGCCTGCTTAGAGACAACACATCTGTAATCATCATCAGAAACAATACATCCATAATCATCATCGTCAGCATTGGAGGGTCAGTGTAGAATTCTGGTTAAGAGCAAGGGTTCTACACCCAAGCTGCCTGGGTTTCAATCCCAGCTCTGCCATTTACCTGCTGTGTGAGTGTTCTGGTTATTTATTGTTATGTGATAAGCCACCCTAAAACTTTGCAATTTAAAACAATTATCAGTTATTGGCTTTCATGGTTCAGAGGACTGACTGGTTGTAGCTGGGTGGTTCTTGCTTACAGTCTCTGATGCCATTGCAGTCAGATGTTGACTGGGGCTATAGTTGGTCATCTGAAGACTCCGCTGGGTTAAACATCCAAAGGGGAAGCTTATGGTGATCATCCAGGGCACATTCTCATGGGCCTCCCACTAAATTCTCAGGCTTTTTACAGGTGACTGGGTTCAGAGAGGGAGAGCCCAAGAGCAGATTCCAAGAACACTGAGAAGACTCTGTAAAGCCACTTATAAACTAGCCCTGGAAGTCATGTGACATCACTTGTACTATATTTTGTTGGTCAAACATGAGTCACAGCAGCCAGGAGAGATTCAAGGTATCAAGAGGCATGGTTCGTTAGAAGACTTACCTTTGGAGATAAACTACCACAGTAACCTTGGGCAATTCATTTCAATCCTCTGTGCTTCATTTTCTCCATCCATAAAATGGAGAAATACAGGTGACTACTTGGTAGGGCTGTTGTGAGGAGTCAATGAAGTAATACATGTAACATGGTTAGAGGAGTACTTGGCATATAACAGGTACTCAGTGAAAGTTACATTGCTGTTTGTTATTCTCTCTTAGGGACACCATGCTAGGTACTGGGATCCAGTGCTCAGTCATATACTACAATGCTTCTAGAGACCGTCACCAGGGCCATGATCATTCTTGGACAGAGATCTTCACAAGGGCTTCCTGGGGACTTTTTGTTATGTTCTTTAAGGCTTATTCCCACCATGTACAAATGCAGAAATGCCACCACTTATGACTTGTTGTAAACATAGACTCTCGATGAGGATATTTCAAAGCCAGCCACACTCAACAGGCTCTCAGCCAGCAAGATCAAGGAGCATACTCACCAACTGTCTTCACAATTTTAAACATGGCTCTAAGTGAATCTGTTTAGCAATAAACTGTCTACTATCTACTCCTGGACCCAAGCTGAGAACTTCTGCTCTTCTAGAGGTCAGCTTCAAAGACTTGAGGGCAAAAAGGGACTTTGTGGTTCCCAGGAACCTTGGCCCCAAGCTTGAGAACTTTCTGTACAACTGGCCTGCTGAGGTTCCTTTTGGAAAAAGAAGAAAAAAATTATGCCAGGCTCTACACAGCTGAAAAAGCTGCACAGTTTTGAGGGAATCCATGGCATAGCTGGCCCATGGTCACATCCTCTGTGCCAGTGCAAATATTTTTCTCAGGCTCCTGTCACATGGACTTGTGGCATCAAAGCCTAAACATAGCTGTAAGGAAGGTAGACCCATTGGGCTAAATATGGAAGCAGTGCCTACTGCAGGTTTATCTTTTCTCCTTCTAGATTCCCTCAGAACTCTTGGAGCAGCTGGACATTGCTGTCCATTTTAAGGAGAGTTACCAGTTCATCGGCCTCTAAGTGCTCAAAAGATCCTTGATGAAGCTAGCCTTTTCAGTGAATGGCCCAGATTAGCACTGGTGTTGTGGAAGTTGAGACGCATCAAGGTGGACTCTCTGCTCCAAAATGCTTTTCTTCCAATTACCATACTGCCTGATGTGCTACCAGATGTGCTGTATTAATCTTAGTGCTATGCCTTCTTGAAAAACAAAAATTTCCTAGGTTGAGTTAATTCATTATGAAATATTTGTCAGAACTCCAACTAATATTTAAGAAAAGAAGTGAGGAAAACAGGAAAAGAGAAGAATAGATATTTCTTGACTAATATGAGCAATAGCAGGAAAGGCAAGGGTCAAGCTGGACCTAAGAGAAAACTGCAAGCAGAGGCTTGACATCTGTAGGACTCTCTAACTCTCAAATGTGTCAGCTTTTTATCTTAAACAAAGTCTTTATAATTGCAAACCTGAACACTAGCATTTATAGGCTTCTACAGGTTTCTATTCTTTCACTCTCGATATCAGAGAGGAAAGAGACTCTATTCTCTCCTCAATGTGTTAAAAAAAAATCCTAGAGAGGACTCTGATTGGCCAGTTTAGAATAAGTTTTTATCCCTGAAGCAATCACTGTGTCCAGGAAGGCAAAGTCATTAGAAGACTAAAAATGCTCATCTATATATGACTGTGGGTCCAAGGTAGAAAAGTGATTCATGAAAGGAAGAAAGCAAGAGTGTCAAAGAAGAAAGAGGTCCTGGACACGGACTCTCATACAATCACTAATATTCACAATAGGTGTTATCAGCCAATAACACTTTAAAGTATTATTTTATCAAATAAATTTTAGTTGAGACTAGTGGACTGAAGGAAAAAGAATGTTACTGGTGGTGGGGGAGGGGATAAGAAAGAGGTAATTTTGAATCAGAATTTATATATATTTACAAATATTAACTATAATTTGTATGACTTTATGTAAATACATTTGCAAATCTTTTGGCAAACCATGTGACATAATTTTTATCTAGAATATATAATTATTGCAGTCCTCATTTCAAACAAGGCAAAAAAAATTAGATGTGAGAGCATCAGTTGTCGGTATAAAAATGCTATGGGTGGAGTAAGGGTGGGACGAAGTGGGGTAGGACCAGAAAGGAACAAAGAGAACAAGAAAGGCAAAATGAGAGACTCTGAAAAATAAACTTCAAAGCCATCAGTTTTGCCTTTGACTAACAGACCATTTAGGTTTTTAGATCTATCTGCTTTTGCATGCTTTCCCATTCAGTAGCTTCAGTTTTTCTCCAGGAAAAAAAAAAGTATCTAGACACATTTCTGTCATGCCTCATATAGAATTACAACGTTCATATGTGACTAGATTTGCAAATCTAGTGCTACCTGCTTCCATTTCTGGCCTGAAAACAGCACACAACTCCAGAGGTTTTTCAGTGCAAATCTAAGCGCTTAAAAGCACTGCACATCTGAGAAGAATCGTAATGAAGCTTGTCTATATTCTTCTTCAACTTTTTCTGAGAAGTTTCATGGAATGATAAGAATTAAGACAGAAAAGATTTACAGTTTACTGGCTACATTTTGCCAAATGATATTTCAAACTTTCTTTAAAATATCTTAAAACTCTTAACCTCCCACATGAGGTAAGACCATGTAAACCTCAATGTTTACCTATAGAACAAAGAGCTAAAATAATTTTATTTGCTTGGTGTTCACCTGTACAATGACTATGCACAGCGGAAGCACCAAATTCCACTCTCCTGTTATGTAAATGACAATCATGTAGTAATAGTAGCAGGCACAGTGGTCCTGTGCTCGGCACACAGGAGTGATAATATTCATCCTCCTGTCGAGGAATGAATTTCAATAATTAGGGATTTCTCAAAATGTCTTCCATCTTTGTAAAAATCACTATGTCCAATTGGCCTTGTCAAAATGTCCAGGTCAATATCTGTTTCTTAACTGGTTTCCTCGTCTCAAAGGAAAATCCGCCCCTGTCCCTATTTAAGGTAATATGTTTATCTGCGCTCTGAGACCACTGCTTCCTCTCCTTCAGCATTCCTTTCCCCACTCCCTCATCCCCTTCAAGTCTTTTCCCCACCAATATCTTCTTTCTTCTCTCTTCAGTCTCTCCTTTCTTCAGGCTCTTTCCATTCACTTCCAAAGCACATTTAGGTCTCTAACTGAGCTCCCTGTGAAGAGGAAGTTGTATTTTCCTGTACAGAGACAAGCACTTTCTTAGTAAAGCCAACATTTTGGGGGTGAAGGGGGAGTGGGTAGAGGAGAGGAAAAAGAGAGTGAGTGAACACAGCAGCTGTTGTGTTTTCCTTAGAAGATGTTTTACTGAGTCCTCAGAACTTTACTTTAGCGCAAGTTGAATCTTGCTCAGGTCAGTGCTGGCAGAGGAAACAGTGTAAAACTTGAGATGAGAACCATACACGTGAAGACACAGCTGAAACCCAAGACATTGACAAGCTCCAGGCTGCATAAATGTCACTGAAACTCAAAGAAAAAAAAAAAACTCTTTGTCGTAACAAATATGATCCCGGTATAACTACATAATTTCCAGGTTGATACCAACACGAGTGTCGGTACAAAGTGATAATCATGTGGCAAGTTGGGGAGATGGTGCCAGATTCCTGGGCTATTAGAACAGAGAGATTTCCCTACATTTTTGGATGAAATCTCAAAACAAGAAATATGCGCTATTTCTAAAAGGTCACCTTCCTGCCATTCTCCAACAGATAAATTTAAATTGATTACTTTGTAAATTGAATTATATTTTCTCAATGAATGGCAATTACCAAGAGGCTCTTTTTCATTTATAATTGATCTTCAATTGGCTATTTGTCTTTAGTGCTTTAGCTTTTAGTTTATCTTCCCTAGATCTCTCTTGTCAAGTGGCTAATGATCCCTGAACAAGAATTTAAGGAAAGAAAAGACTGCTTTTGTAAGAATTATGTTTAATTCAAATAATAAACCTTATTTCTTCTTCGTTTATGTTACAGTCTAATTTTTTAAATGTAATATGTTTTCTTAAAGACAAGTGAATATGACAAAGATATTTGGGGCTGGGGGGGCAGGGAGGGGGAATTTTACTGCATCATGTTTCTAAATCCATAGGAAGAGTTTTCTCTCTTTCCAAAGCCTCAGGATAAAGAAAAGCCAAGTTCTGCCTTAATCTTGGCATTCATTTTGAACAAGCAGCCTGACCTAGTTCTCTCATTTAGTGTCACAAAGTCCTCTGAGTACCTGCAGAAAAACAGGTAAGACCAAAACCCATTTACTGGATACCTAACATCAGACATGTGTATAAACATGCATATTTTAAAGTAAACATTTTATAAATTTTAACATAATCACAGACTCAGATATGCAAGAATATAACTTACTTTCCTTATAATTGGACTTTGCTTAGTTTCCAATATCCCATTTTCACTAATGACAGAAAACCAAATCTTGCAGTTCAGCATAAATTCAATCATTTCTGATTTATAACTCAAAATGGCTCTTTCTGAGTTAAAAATTCGGTAAATTTAAGATTCTCAAGCTTCTTCTTAATCTTATCTTCTCTTTCTTAGGCATAGAACTAAATTATGCAAAAGGCCCAAGGGCTTTGTATCATCATGGTTTTACGGGAGAGGGTCCTGAGGCATGACAAACTGCTAATACTGGCCTCTGTTCAGATGGCCTTGGCTTTTAGCATCTCTTTCCACTGTACTTGCTGTTCATTGTTCACCATTCTTCCCTAGACACACCCCACAGGTTCCTCTGTGGCCACTTCATCCTCACTGTGAGTTAGCATCTCTCTCCCTCTTGATGCTTTTAAAGATTCTTTCTTTGTATTTAACCTTGGACATTTTAATTATGATGTGTCTTGGGTGACCTCTTTGGGTTCCTGGTTTGGGGGACTCTCTGAGCTTCCTGGGGTTTTATGTCTATTTCTTTCACCAGGTTAGAGAAGTTTTCCATCATTATTTCTTCAAAGAGGTCTTCAACATCTTGTTTTTTGTGTTCTCCCCTCCCTCAGTAACCCTATGACATGGATATTGTCACATTTAATAGTGTCCCATAGGCTCTTTATATTATTATTATAGTCTTGGCTTCTTTTTTCTTGCCATTCTGATCACGTGTCCTTGCTTTCCCATCCTCTGTATAGGTCATTTGATCCTCTTCTTCATTCACTTTGTTTATTCCATTTAATATACTTCTCATCTCAGATGATGTGTTCTTCATTTCGGTTCCCTTTTATAATTTCCATTTCCATTTTTATGGTTTTTTATTTCTTTGTTCAAGTTCTCACTGAATTCATCTACACTTCCCCTAAGTTCATTGAGCATCTTTATAATCAGTGTTTTGAACTCTGCATGTGTTAGATTGCTTGACGCCATTATTTTTGGATCTCTGTTCTGTTCTGTCATATAGTTTCTGCTTCTTTGTCTTCCCATTTTGGGTTCCTTTCCATGTCTGTTTCTATGTACTAAGCAAAACTCCTAAGTCTCCCAGTCTTATTAGTGTGGATTTGTGTGGTAGCTGTCCAGTGGCACAGTCCTGAGAGAGTTTCAGCTGCAGGCCAAATTTAGCCCCACCCTCTGCCCCTCCAGGGCCACCTGTTAAGATTCAGTAAGCAATCCACAGATGCTGTGCTTATAGTTACCTCAAAAGGCCACACCAGAAATCAAGGCCAGCTGCTTCAGTGTGAGTCTAGGCGCTGCTGCTCGGCACATGGCACCTAAGTGAGGATATACCTGAATGTGGCTTGGGTGGGGCCACAAGTTGAGGGAGGTGGAATTTCATGGAATCCTCTGGGCTGAGCGATCTCTGTTATCCAGTTTGACGACATCACAGCTATGGCTACGCTGTGTCTGGCGCACTGGTAGCGGAGAGGGCTCAACAAGAAACAATGGATACCTCTGACACTTCTGTACAGAGCGAGTCTCACCTCGGCCCTCACTCTGACAATGTCTCCCTGTAAGTTCCTGGTGCCCCCTGCGCAGCCGAACTGGCGCTGGTGCTCAGAGCAAGCAGGTCTGTCGCCCCGAAAGTCTGTTCATGAACACGGCCCCTTTAAGAGGCATCTGCCACTACAGCAGCCTCTATCCCACTCAGTCTCTCTGGACCAGCAGCCTTGTGTCCTTGCCCCGTCTTACCTTCAGCCATTGCAAGGTGACTTCTTAGTTTTCTCCCTAATTGTATGGCTTGTTCATCTAGATCTCAGGTGATTTTCCTTGCTATTTGCTCCTTGTTTCTGTTACAACTTTGATTTGGTCACCAGAAGGATGAACAGAGCCTCTATCATCTATACCATTTTCCTCCCTCTCTCTATCATATTTTTATATTGAAGACTGAGATTACTCCCATCAACAAAGATTTTTGAGACATGCACTCTTCTAGGCTCTGGGAATTGTCTATATTCATGGAACTTGCACTCTAGTTGGGTGACATAGATAACAAACAAGTAAAGGAATGAATAAACAAGATGATTTCCAATTATTGTAAGTTTTATGAAGTAAATAGAGTGATATTATGAGAGATTGGAAGAAAGAGGGGAGATCGAGGAAGTTACCTCTGAGTAGGTAGCATTTGAGCTGAGACCTAAAAGATGAAGGGAGCCAGGCATGTGAGGAGCCAGGTCTTTCTAGAAAGATAAAACAGCAAGTGCAAAGGCCCAGCAGTGGGAAAGAGCTCCATAAGTTCAAAGAACAGAAAGGAGGTCTATGTAACTAGAGTATCATGGACTTAAGGGAAAGGTTAGGTAAGGAAGCAAAACCAAATTGTATGGCTCCCAGCAGGCTATGGCAAACTGCTTGAAGTTTTTTTCTAAATAACATAGGAATGCATTGGTGAGTTTTGATCACAGAAATTACATTTGTTTTATGCTTTTTAGAGACTGCTCTCTTTGGAGAATGGCTTATATGGGGAGTAAGAGCGAGATATGGTGGCGTTCACCCAAGTGCATAATGAAGATTTTAAAAAGTAGATAGATTTAATAGATTCCCTCAAGGAGAATTTTTCAGCTCTCTGTGAAAGAGGGTTGGAATTTCAAATTCTCAAATAATATAATTGTGCCATTGTTATTCCTCATTAATGCCAACACTGCAGTACCAAGAGCTAACCCACAAATGCTCTTGACATCACACTTCATTGATTATTAAAGGCTCTTGAATAGCTGTCTGAAGGAAAATCAAGACCATCAGGAATGCTAAGATAAGGCCAAGCATCTCACCAGCACGTCCTTTATCTCTAACCCTTTCTGATCTAAAGAATACTTATTAGTTCTCATATCCAAGCTGCATGAGACTACTTGAAGCATAAGAATGCTTATGCATTCTTATATTCTTATATTGTGCAAAATAATTTGGTGGTTACTAGTTATGTGCTATTTTAAATACAAATATTAGAATTGTTTTGTAAAATCCAGATTGATTTCCTCCTTTAGCTTTTGCTCACCAGATAAATCACCCATTTAGAGTTTTAGACTAATACATGTTTAACTCAGTTCTGCTTATAAGCAGGCCATTCTATATCTGAAATAGCAGCTACATGAGAGAGTAACCAAAGTTCCTTTGAAGAACAAAGCAAAAAGTATATGAAGTCAGCAAGTAATAGTTTCTAAAATATGCGAAGGTTAAGGATATTACTTGGAGGTTAGTTAGGGGTTTCCTGTTGGTAACTGGAATAGAGTTCTCATATTCGCGTTATGGTTCTAGTCATTAGCCCACACAAAAACTGATAGTCAAATGGAATTCAAAGCACTTGACTGCATTAATTGATCTAGCAAGTGCTTGAGGACTTCGCAGGCTGGGATTGGGCTGGCCTGGAAAACGCAGCTTGCATATGAGAATTCGAGGTCTTCCTGGGAGACATTCCAGAGAGAGCCTGGCCTGCAAAGCACATTTAATCTATCTCCACGTCCAGCTGCACAAACCTAATTGCTAGAAGAATAAAGAAGAAAAAAAAAGAAATGGGCCCATATTGTTTTTTTCAATGCCTCTATCCCCTTTCCCCAATAAAAATGTTATCCAATGAATACTCCCCAATTGTGTCAGCTACTCTTCCTACCTTCACGAGGTATAAATAAATGATTAAGTAGAGAAGCGTTCAGTTCAATGCAATCCTCTCATATTAAGGAGAGTAAGAGTTTCCCTCTCTATTGAATACTGAAAATGGAAAGCTGCAGATTCACCCTTATCGCCTCTTCAAGAGTGCAGTGAACTATAAGGAAGATTTTAGAAGAATCTGGTGCAGTAGTGACCTGGATAAGAAATTTACTGCATCCTTAATCTTGTATATAAGCACAACTTCATTAAAGCTTGGCCCGGAAGATAGAGATCTTTGAGAAGGGTAGCGTTTGCCATTCCCTCACTCCTCTTTCCCAGCAAAACTGAGGGTCTGTTCTTGGCACGCTGCTCTTCTCTCTTCCCACATTCTCCACAAAACATCCCCTACTCTTGCATTACTGTTTTTAAGCTGATGACTCCCAGATCTTTATCTCCAGCCCTAACTACCCCATGGTTTCAGACTCATCATCCGACTGCCTGCCAGACGTGGTCATTAAAAGTTCCATAAACATTTCAAAATCAACACAACCCAAATAGAATATTACAGAACTTGTGAACTCCCCTGCCTGTTCCCATTCCAAACTGTTTCTCCTCCTATATTCCGATTACTGTTAATGGCACTTTTACCATCTACTTAGGCATCAAGCCAGAAAACTCAGTTACCCTAGGATACCAGCCTTCCTGACACAGTCCATATCGATGGCCAGGTTCTGCTGATTTAACATTTTACATGTCCTTGAATCTTAACTCCTAACACCTACTCTCGTTTGGGTCCTCCTCAGTTCTTATCTGAACTGCAAAAGCAGTCTTCTAGCACATCTCCCTACCTCTAATTTTGGTTCTTTAAACTCATCTCAACAATGTCATCTATCTAAAGTGCACATCTGACCTCCTGTGCACTAAATCTTTTGGCAATTTCCCATTCCCCACAGGGTGAAATACAAGCTCCTTAGCACGGCAGATAAGCCTTCCAACACCAAGTGCCCACCTACCTTTTAAACCTTATCTTTCTACTTCACTTTTTAAGTTCTACTCAGCAAACCACTTGTTCCCACCACACGCCATGATCATTCAAATCTCTATGACTTCATAAATGGTCCTTTGCCTAGAATGTCTTTTCTATCTTTTTTCTCCAATTTTTTTCACCTATCATGAGTCAGCCCATGTCATTACTTTCTAGAAGCTTCTCCTAAACCTCCAGTTTCTTCCAAGTGCCCTTTCAGCCTGAACTTCTATGACACCTGCATTTATCTCTTTTACTAAATGCGCGATAGTGTACTCAGATGATCTATGCACATTTCTGGGCCTTTGGAGAGTCGGTCACTAACAACCCTCTTTGTTCCACCCAAATTAAATATCAAGTGAAAAATAAAAGAGCCAGGAAGATGGAAACAAAAATATCTCCTTTATTACTGATAAAGCCAACAGTGGAGAGTGTAGCAGAGGTCTGTAAGCCAAGCGAGCTGGGTTAGACTTACCCTGAGCAGTTTCTGGTGGTTCTGTGATTCCACAAGCCTCCCCCAACCCTCACCCACATGAGGATCTGCCTGCCCATGAAAATTCACATGGAGGAGTCAGGAAAAACACATACTTTCTTCAGGTAAGCATATACCAAAGAAAAGAAGAAAGAAAGAGAGGCTGAATCGCTTGGGCTCTTTTTTCTCAAGGAGAAGCCAGCCCTCCTCACCCAGCTGGAGTGAGAGGACGAGTTGGGGAAAGAGGCCATGAGTGTCACTCTAGTGGGGCTCCCTCCAAATGGAAACACAAAGCCAAAGAAGTGAGGTTTACCCCCAAATATCTCTCTCCCCCAATAGATGGTAAGCTCCTTGAAGGCAAGACCATGTCTTATTCCTCTTTGCATTTGTAAACTGGCCTCAGTGAATTAGCTTGTTGAATTTAAATGTTTCCTTAGCTATAATTATTAAAATCAATTTTGGGTAACAGTGCCTGAAGGCAACACAGAGTCAAGGTAAAGGCAAAATATAGAATGGTATCTAGCCTAAACTGGGGATTATTTTTAAATGTCTGCAACATAATAATAGAGAAGAAGGAAATGGGAAAATGTAATTGGAAATGAAAATTAATACAGTCATTATAGAATTATTGGTGATGTTTTTAATAAGTAATATTTCTTCAACATAATATTTTTGAGGAAAACATTTTAATACATAAGGCAGTTTAGTGGACATTTATTTTTTTATCTACTCAGAATAGCACCCTCCTTCTTCTGTGAAACCGTTGCTTCTCTCCAACTAGATGACTTGGTAGGAACTGCCAGACACCATACCTTAGTCCTAGGCAGAGGGATGGGCACTTGATCACAGCCAGACCAGAATCCTGGATAATATGGGCAGGTGACAGGAAGAAGACTCCTATCAGCATCCCTGTTGTAGAAAGGTTTGGTGTGCCTCATAAATGGTATGACACCTACATGTACTATCTGATTAGAATTAAGTGTAGTTGAAGACAAAAGTTTCCTCAAAAAAGCAGCACCTGTATCATTTTCCTCTTCTTTCTCATTACCATTTTTCTGCTAGTGTTTATGAGAACAGCTGCTCGAGCCCTGTGGATTTGGGCACCTCTTTGATAGACAGTAGAGAATTCTGTTAAACCACTACCACCGGACCCCAGTGCCCTCTTTCCAATTATCTCTGGGAGTCTCTCAGTGTTCCAGGTATCTCTCAGTGTTCAGCAAAAACTCTAGCCAGCCAGCAAATGGCCTCTCTCTCTCTCTCTCCATCACATGTCACCGAGGGTGCTCTGGCTCAGTCCCAGCTAAGCAGAGAGGTCACTGTTCCCAATGGCCCTTCTGAATGGGGTGCAAGGAGTGAGTGCCCCAGCTCAGAAGAATGACTCTATCAAAGTTCCCTGAGGTATTTGAATAAGGTGACCCGGCCACATACCTGGGTTGAGAGCCCAGCCTTGTTCTTTCCTCACACCTGGAGAGCCCAGCTTCTCCTCAGCAACTCCAGGTCATAGCCAGATGATGCTTGTTTATACCCAATTAGAAATGTGAAAGGCCCTTCAATTGAGTAAAGTGCTTATACCTTGGTAGCTAGTGATGCGGAAAGTACATTAACACGAATTGTCTCCATTTGTTTGTTCATTTTTCTTTCGATCGTTTCTCCAAAAGTGACTTAGAAATAAAATGAAAGTTAAACTTTCTGAATTGTACTATTTAGGAAAACTGACCATTATCATTTTGACCATGGTGCTCTGAAGTGTGTTCTGTGGTTAAGTGAAAGAGAACGCTTCTACTTTTTATAAATTCTTAGGGAAAATAACTTCCACTTTTTCGTCACAGCCTCAGTTTTCATGATTCCCAACACTAATGTATGTGAAGCTGTTTCAGGTACAAAAGAAAGGTCATAAGCACCCATGGTCACCCATCCTCAAAAAAGGAAAGTTCTGTTGCTGTATGTCAGAGTTTTCGTTCTTAAGCCTGTCATACAGCTCTAGATAATTCTTCTTGCGATGGACATAATTGAGTTCTCTGAAAACTACAGAATATCTCCTTAGAGTAAACCGCCTAAACCCATCAGGCTTTCTACCAAGGTGTTTGTGTCCAAAGTGCTCAAATATATTATATATAACCTTTCTATATCAGTTCTCTCCAATAGAACTTTCTGTAATGATGGAAATGCTTAATATTTGTACTGTCTAATATAATAACCACTAGCCACATGGGGCAATTGCACACTTGCAAATGTAGCTAGTGACACTGAAGACTGAATTTTCAATTTTATTTTATTTTAATTAATTTTAACTTAAATAGCCACATGTAATGAATGACTACCATTAGACAAGACACTTCTATAGGAGAAAAAAACTTCCTTTAAAGTTACCAAGGATTCCAAACTAGGTAACTACAAATGAGTAAATAATATCAAATTAATTCTACTCAAGGCTTTCCTTTAAAATGCCCATAATAAATAAACAAAAATGAAATGAACTTGTAAGTCTGAGGCATCGGAGATATAAAATTTCTTGAAAGTATAGGTTTTTCTAATGTGTGCATAGATTCTAATCAGATCAACACTATGTATATTTTTAGTTAAAAAAAATAACGCTTAAAATTACTTTCCAAGTAAAACTGGTACTCGAGGAAGATGCTCCCCATACTCCCTCTAGTACATATATTCCATTTGGGGAAACATGGGATTAAATGATGGGCCAAAAGTAATAGCAAGACAGAGCACAGGGATATGCAGTTTATCTGGCCCCAACCACCACTCCTGTCTTCTTAGCTCAGGCCTGCAACGTTCACTACCTTCCTTTTGCAGATTAAAGAGAAAAGAGGTAATTCAGGAGCTAAATCTCATTCAGATTTGGGGAAATCCTCAAGACGTCCGCTATGGCGCGCTTTGGGTCCCTGTTATTAACAAAAAGTTAAAAGGTAAACACGGGTAAAAGCCCAAGAAGGGCCAAATATTCCCAGATGATGGTGTGAAGTGGCTCTTGTGTTCTGTAGGACAAAAAAGTTCTATCTGGACAGTTTTCAGTGGCTCTTTTCATCAAGGCACCCCGGGCTGCCATGTTACTGGGTATCTCCAGTTAACTTGAATGAACGTAGCTTATAACCTTTATTTGTAATAAGGTATAATTGCAAATTAGCTCTTCCCTAGAGTATGTACATTTTTATAAAGAGAGGCAGGTAATTATATGTGTAGCTATGTTTCCAAGTAGAAAGATCAGAGTGCTCTGAGAGTATAAAACAGAGGATCCAATCTTGTCTAAAGTACTTGAGATAGCCCCTGTGTGACTGTCACATTAAAGTGGGAGCTCGAATGGTAGGATTTGGCAAGGCAAAGACAGGAAAGAAAAACATTCCAGGGCAGAGTAATATAATAGCATGAGGGAAGAATAAAAGTTAACAGAGAGTGTGTGGGGGTTGTTAAAATAAATTCTGTTCAGTAAGATTGTTAAGAGAAAGGAAGAGTGGTACAAAAGAAGGCTGTGTATATGATTTGGAGAATGTTCTGGTATATAGCTACTCAGGCTATTCAGGCTATTCGAGATACTTCTGAATTCAATTCAACATGTCTGGGAGATTAGATAGGTATTTGCTCTGGAAAGCTCCTCATTCATTCAATGGAACCATGATCCCCTCAGCAGATAACAGGTTTTTTCTCGACCTCTTTCATGTAAACAGGAATCTATTTTCCAGAATGCCTCGTCCATATATATCTACATTTGTTGGGTTTTATGCTTTAAAAATCTGTAACAACCTCAAATTGAATTGCCTTTTGAAATCATTAAAGATTCCCATTCAGAGGCAGACAATCCAGGGTCAGAATGTGTGTCCTCCTGGATCAGATTGTACCAGCAGAATTAAATAGGGGACATCGCTCACATTCTGCATGCATATCAATAAGCCAAAGGGAAAAAAAAAAGATTACTGCCTCTGATTGCCTGAAAATTAATGCAATAAGCCCCTATCTATAATGTTCCCCTTGGACACCTGTGAATGGGTTCTAATTATATGAAAGGGAGTCTATTCTCCCTGGATGGGTGTATATAAAACACTCTGAAAAAAATTCTGTTTAGGCCTCAAGAGATGTAAGATTGCCAGAGGCCTGCCCTCCATAATTAGCTTGGAGACTTACTCTTTCCTCCAGTGGAAATCGGCACTCTCCATGGCATAAAGAGGTAGATGCTTTGGCCAAGGTTGAACGAGTAACCCAGACAGAGCTAGATAAATAACAGATTTTCTATTTTGTGGGCAATGCTTAAACCAGAAGGCCAATCACTGCGCTGGTCCCTTAGCATAGCGGGATTATGAGTAATTTTTTTCAATACTTTTCAGATATTTTAACAAGTAATTATTATTTCTATAGACCAAAAAGACCCCACATTTTAAAATATTGACTCTGTTAAACTATACAGACCTCTACTAGCGATTTTTATACCTGGGGATAGGGCTTATCCTATCTTCACCCTCCTTTGATAAAAATAAATAGCTCCATTAGGATTTTATAAGACTTCCGGTCAAGATGGTGGAGTAAGTGCTGTGCTCACCTCTCCCTATGTCTACATCAAAATTACTACTAAATTATGGAACAACCACCTTCTAAAACGTCAAGACTGGTAGGAGGGGACATTAAAAAGGCTGGTTCCAGGACTGCATGCAGCAATTAAGAATCAGGAGTAATATCTCAGCTGCAGAGGTCCCCCCTGAGGAGCAAGGGGTCCCAGCCCCATACTAGTCTCCCCAGGCCAGACAATCAGTGCCAGGAAGAGTCGTCACAACATCATGTTGTGAAAATCAGCAGAGGTTCTGTGTGGGTGAGTCAGAGGGCCGCCGAAATCCAGGCATCCTCTTAAAGGGCCTATGTAAGACTTACTCAGTGATGAACTCACTTGCTCTGAGCTCTGGAGCAGCAGCTTGAAAGGTACCAGGGGCATATGCAAAAGGAACTGAATTGTCTGGCCACAGGTGAAGGTTTGAGCAGCAGCTTTCTCTGGAACTAAAATGACTGCAGGTATCATTTTGTCCCTTTGTTGAGCCCTCTCACACCCAACCGCAAAGCCTGCAGGGGGCACCATTGTTCCTTTGCTGAGCCCTCCCTCAACCCAGCCTACAGGTGCAGGCAGGTGCCAAATCTGAGTCTCCATCAAACTCGCCACACTCTGGTAATTCCCTGAGACCCTGACCCACCAAATTCACACACAAGCCAGAACCTCTTTCAGCAGCTGCTACTCACAAGCAGCTGGCCTCTGCCTGCACTGTGGACTTCCCTAAAATATCTGAAAGGTTCACAAACCTCAAACAAGCAGTGGTTGGCCTCACGATGCCCTCTACCTCTTGTCAAGTGGCCCTCAGCCCAGTACTAGCGGCAGTTGACCTCGGTTTACAGCTTAGCCTCTCTTGGGTGCCTTCTTGCTCAGCATGGGCAGCTACCAACCTCAGTTCGCTTTGTAGCTCCTACTAGGTAGCCCAAGGCTGGACACAGACAGCAGTTGGCATGGGTCTGCCCCGAAGCCCCTCCAAAGAGGCCCCAGAACCAACACACCCAGTGACTGGCTTTAGACCACACCAGAGCACAACCCCAAAATAGTATAATATTGAATGTCAAGTGTAATTCAAAATTTTTTTTTAAATAATAAAGAGCTCAAAATGAAAGAAAAAATAAAATAGTTCTATGACTGAAAAAAAAAAAAGATTCCGAGAAATAGCTACTATTCTTATTTTACAGATGATGAAACTAAGGCTCATAGAGCATAAATAACTTGCCAGGGTCATATTTTAGTAGCACAGTAAGGGGGTCAAACCCATGCACTTCTGATTTAAAAGCCTATGCTTTTTTATTAAGGTACAAGTTTATCAAGCGTTTAAGTTTCTGGCATAGCATCTGTTTTAGTTGAAGCCTGGCCATGGCGAGTAAAGAGAAGCTGCAATCTTCTATGAAGGGCAGTCGACCACTTCCAAAGACCCAGAAGTTTCAGAGAAACTTGGAGCTTTATAGTTCTGAGGTGCATCTACCCAGAAGACCCCAATCCTAATCCCAGGGTCTCCTTACCAGAGCCCTGATTTTGGTGCGGACAATTTTGTGAGACTGAAAATTCAGCCTTCTATGAAGTTCTGTCAATTTGCAATTAGTTCTTGGGCCTGGTCTTTAGCAGAATTGGACTCTACTGCAGGAGATGAGGAACATCTTTAAAGACTGTCAAAAAGGCCTCCAGCTTTCACATTGTGTCTTAAACTGGTAACTAATTGACATGAACTTATTGTTTCCTCTCTTCGATTTAAAATAGTTCTTAGCAACAACCAACCAATTCCACACAGTTCAATAAAATAGAAACATGTATATAAAAATGTAGTATGTGGTAAAGATGGAATTTCAAATAATGTGGAGAATTCTGAATTGTGCAATTAATAGTGTTGGAATATCTATAAAGCAACACAGTAAGAGCCCTACTTCATATCATATCGAAATAAATTACATATGTAATTAAATGTAAAAATTCAAGCTTCAACAAAACTAAGAAAAAAGCATAGGTGAATATTTAAATAATGTTGATTAAATAAGGCTAAGTATTTAACAAAAGAAAAAACAAGATAAGACCTATCTTATAATTTTGTCAGTTATATCTCAATAAAGCTGAAAAAAAGTTTGACAGTTTTAAGTAATTTTTAAATTTGTCAATAGTTTCTTTTAAAAAGTATTCCTCAAAATAAAAACCAAAGTACAAATTGCAATGTTCGTAACAGACGTGACATGTAAATGTGTGTGTGTGTGTGTGTGTGTGTGTGTCTGTATATAATACCTATATCCTTATAAGGGCATAAATTTTTTTAGCTACCTGTTAGAAACAAATAAATACATCAGTATAAATACAGTAAATGGTGAAATCACAAAAGGAAAACTTTATATGCCTAAAAAACATATGACAACATATATAACATATGGTTTTAAATAAATTCAAATAAAAAACACATTAGTATTTACTTGTCAATTTGGGAAAGGTTTTTTAATAATTATTTCCATTATTTCCATGGAAATTTAAAACAACCCAAATGCTTAATAATAGAATATTTCCAAGATATACAGTTGTATATTCCTAAGAACAAAATACTCTTGAATTCATTAAAATTACTTATGATTCAAAATAATAGAAAATGTGTTCATGCTATTTTGTGTGAAACACCGATTTCAAAACTATATGGATTGTATCACCCAATGTTTTAAAAAGAAATGATGTGTTTGTGCATAGAGAAAAGACCTAAAGGATATGTTAACAATGTTTTTTATAAGTGGTGAAATAATTTGATGAGTTTAATTTTTTTTTTGTTTATCTAGGTTGAGTAAATGTCCTAAAAGGAGCATGTATTTTTCTGAAATGAGATATATAGTTATCATTTATTGGGTTTTAAAGGTACAATCTTCCAAATTCCCCTTAATTAAATGATCATGGGGGTATTCAACCACACTCATGATAAAGTTTTGGGGAAGAATTGGGGAAAATGCAAACTGGATAGGGAACTCCAAATAGCTCATTGGAGAGTCTAGGTGTGGGGTTGGGAAATCCTGAAAGGCAGGTCTGGACTTTCTCCTCCCTGCCCTAACACCTGGCTCTCGCTGCACCACAGGCCTGGCCTCACTTTAGTTGAACAGTGGCTTCTGCACTTGCTGGAGCTCACATCAGCATGACTCCCATTCACAGCCTCTGCATCAGGATATCGGCCTTATATTAACACTGTAGCCTCAGAAGGAAACTGCTTCCCTGGTGATGACAGGTTTATTGCATTGAAGGTGAAGGCTCTGAAAACTTCAATTAGGACCAGACAGAATTCTAACAAAAGCTCTACAACAGTTAGGCAGGAATATGAGTCATCAAAACTCAATATTATGAAAGTTTCACTAGGGATTTCTTTCTCCTCTGAATGACAAGTATAACAAAGGCCTATAAAATAAATGACAATAATCTGCAGCCTTTTTTTTTCTTCGACTAATAGAATTGTTCAGATTGCCTCCCCACACCCGGGCCTTAAAGCATGTATGTCATGAAAACTACCTTTCAAGGGTTAATGAGGTTTTATAGTTGCCTGTAGAGTTACAATATGGCTACCGTAAAGACATTTTTCAGCTGGGCATCACGCATGGCCAGTTAAGGGAGATTACTTTCTGGAGAAGCAAAGAGAAGCTGCTTTCTGGACCACTGCTTTGCCATCCCTGAGACACAGAATTCCATAGAGCAAAGCAAGCGAAAGAGAATACAGGCTATCATGGCAGCCCCCCAAACTTGCTACCCGAGCATTAAGTTACCAGGATTTAACAGAGTGGTCAGGCCATTCCTGATAATGCTGATGCTGTGTGTGTATATTGGGCTTTTTGCCAAGAGACAAGCTTGAAAAATGAGTGACCTGTCCCATCTAGTCAGGATTCTTGGTTTACAGCCTAGTAAACAAGAGTAGAACAACTGGGTCATGAAGGGGTTTGGTATAAGATTATTATAGGCAGTTTTGGAAGGGAATAAGTTTTCTGTTTCTTTCTCTTATTTATTTGACAAAACATTAGCCATACATTCACTTAAGTGCTGAAGAGCTAGAACAAGGAAAGCAACGTGAGGAGGCCAATTAAAGCATGGAGTTGGTTCATCAATACATTTGACCAGCCAACACCTTCAAGACCCTCAAGGGGCAATCGTCAAACTTTATAACAGCTTACATTTATATATCTGTGTACTCAAACATATAAATTTAGAATTTATATTATCTTACATTTTCAAGTTTAAAAAAAAAAAAAGAAGGAAAAAAATCTGAGAGATTAAATGACTTGCCTGGTCATTTAAGCAGCAGAAGCAAGTCTGGAAGTCAAGGAAGATGTTTTCTACTCACATTCATCAGCAAGTAAGGAAGATATGTTAAGCATTCTGTCTTTTGGGTAAGAAACACGTATGTGGAAGACAGCACTACGTAAGCCTTCAGAATCAAGCTTCATCATTTTCAATGACATTTACAAGGCATTGTAAGCTTTAAGGGTTACAAATACAAATAGGATATGATCTCATCTCTCAAGGAGAGAATTAACTGACAGGAGGGAGATATATATAAATAATCATAACAGAGGGTAGATGATGACATTGTAACAAAAGAACAGAGTTTAAAAGATATCATTGAGGTGATCTCTCAACAGTAAGATTTGGACAGACGTAGAAAGAGGGGAGTTTTACCAGGTAAAACAACAAGAAGAAATAAGTAGGCAGGAGTGGAAAAGTTCAGGGCATGTTTGGGAGAGTGTCTAGTTTGACTGGAGGTCAGGTTGCTCTTCATAGCCATTTGGACCCAAAGCACAAATGCACCTATAGCTTCTCTTTGGGAGATCCCCCAGGTAATACATAACAACCTTAGAGTTGCAGCTGGGCTCTAATCCTGTCTGGGTTACTGCTCTGATGGCAAATCCTGATGACACTGAGCAAGTAACTTCACTATTCTGTCTTGATTTTCTCATTGGTACATGGAAACAATAACACTGACTTTGTGGGATGTTTGGAATATTTAGTCAACCCACAAATATATGTGTGGGTGCACTGTTCCGTGCACCACAGACAATGCAGTGAACAAACTGAGGCTGGCCCTTGCCCTCTAGAGATCTGTCTAGTAAGAGTATCAGATAGCAAACAAATGAGAGCTATTTATCTTCCATTAACTAGCTTTGAAGGCCTTTCTGGAGTCCTCCTTCCTGCCTCCTCCCCAACCTAAATTAAATCTCTTCCTTTTTTTATTTTTCCCTCATAGCTGTACATTCTTTTCTTTCAAGACACTTGTCCTCATTTTAAATCGTAAGTTTATTTCACCAATAGCTAGATGAAAAGTAGGTGAAGAAAGTTCCAAGCAGAGTATGTTCTGACAGCACGCTGACGTGGAAAAGATTTTGGACCTTTTGAGGAACTGAAAATTTAGTGTGGATGGAGTGCAAAGCAAGGGGGAGGGGAGGGTGGGATTTAAGACATGGTTGGGGAAGCAGGCATGGGTCAGAGCATGCATGATTTTTTAGACCAGGATTAAGAACTTTTCATTTTATTTTCATAGCCATTGGAAGCCATTAATGGTTTTAAGCCTGTAGTTTTTCAAAGATGATGACATGAGTGAACACTGACGTTTCCTACTTAGCAGTTATTCCATTTCCTCTCAAGTAAAGGTGAGACTGTCTCAGCCCCAGACAGCTACTGGTTCATGTCCCAAAAGGGCAAATTGGAATGAACTCCAGAAATTCATTTTAGCAATTAGAGGAGAGAGAAATCCCTTATTGTGTCCAAAGAAGCATGCAGGCCCAGGAACTGCCACCATGTTGCCGTTAGAGGGAAGCCTGATGAGGATGACAGCAGCCTACACAGGAGGTCCCGGGTGAGGATGAGCAGAGAGATGGGGCAGCGGTCTTGCTGGCATCGAAAAGTCCCACTGAAGCCTGCACCTCCTGTGGATTCAATGGGTACCCGAGCCAATAAATTTCTCATGATTAAAAACGAATAATTAAAAGAACATTAGAGCCTAAATGGTGACCTTAACTGCAGAGCTCATTAACATGGAACTTGGGAAATGGGAATCTAACCAGGTGACCAAAAAAAGTGAGACTGCAGGCAAAGGAAGTAGGTTCCAATAGCCTACGAGGTCTCTTGAAAATGGAAGATAATTTGGAATCCAGCTTTTTATCAATATGCACACAAATGCTCTGCTCCCAAGTCACCTCTTCTTCACATGCTGCTTTTTCTAGTTCCAACTGGCTTTCTTGCCCTCCACCCTGTATAGATTTTTTTTCTATATAATAACTTTTCTTTGCAACTTTGGCTTACTTATTCATGGCCCATCATGGCTTTTGGATCCGCCTCTTTCAATAATATTTTTCATCAGCTTCAGATTCCACTTCTGACTGCCTGATTACATCCGTAATGCCTGAGAACCCAGGCAGTCCAGCTCCTTCTTCTTTGCGCGCAGCTTGTCACAAGTGATCACCTCACAGGCCTGTGGGTAGACAGCCCTTGGGTCATATGTAACAAGAGGGGGGATTCCTTGACTGCCCCCTTCATTTACCTGATAGGCATTTGCCACCTAACCACACGCCAGAGTTGGTAGGGGGAAAAAAGCTAATACCTTGGAATCTCAGTCCAAAATATTGGTTTTATGATAAGGAAAAGTTTTTCATTTTTAAAGGATTAGAATGCTATGAGTCTCTGGTGTCCTTGAAAAGACTTTCTTTTTACCAAGAAATAATCATTTACTTCATTAGGAAACAAAATGAACCGTGCAGATGAAAATTGTGAGTTACTCATTTGGAGACTAATTGTGGGAGAAAATAAAGTCTGCAATCGAATGTGCATCTGCTTAAGAGCAGAGTGTCTGTGATACAGCCAAGTGTGCTTTCTTTCCTTTTTTTTTACATTTCTCTCCATGCTTTTGAAGTAGATGACATGTAACTATAAATCCAAGAGCATTTCCCTTATTGCTACTAGGGCCCAATAGAACTCAGGCACCCAAGCTTCTTAGAGAAAATTTAAGAGAACCGTGGGATCATGCTGCCATAGATGCTTGTGAGTCTGGCATCTGTGTTGCATTATTGTCTCTAGTCTGTTTTATTTGCAGATGATTGCCATGCTTTTAAAAGAAGAATGTACTATATTATTCAAGCAACATCAGAAACTTTAGTTCCAAGTACCTTTCCATATAGAATATTGTTCCTGCTTTCCCTACTACCCCTTTCTTTCCTTCCTCTCCAATCAGCTCTTCCTTTCCTCAGCAGCCAAGTAAATTGTCAAAGTTAGATCCTATCTATGCTTCTTCCTCCTTTCCCCGTCTTGCTACCCAGTCACCAACTCTCCCCTGCACCACCCCGCCCCGCCGGCAAAACAGCAAACCTTAGGAGTAGGTAAGAGAGAGGTGAGGTACTCTCCTCACAGAGGGACAACCAAGAGATTGGATCTAGTCACAAGTGTGGCAAGTTCTGATCATTGTATTTGTTTGCCTAAGGATCCCGTCACATTCTAGGAGCTGATTCCTGCTATCCAAATTCATAAGACACTACCATGAAGGCTGATTTAATTTAGACAGAAAGCAGACCTTATTGGTAACTGAAATACTTATGAATACCGTGCAGGGCACAGCCCTCCCTCCACCCCTGTCACCTCACCTCCAGCTGTCATATTACTTGGGAAACTGATATGTCACTGGAAGATTTGTGGGAAGCATACTATCCCAAACAAAGAAATTTGGGTGATGTTTTTGGTTTTATCCTGACTCCAGTAGGTAGTGCAGCTTTAACGTAACTAGAAAACTCATGTCTGCCAGACACAGTGTCTCTGCGCCTCTGACAATGACAGATTAGCAATCACAAACTCTTCCTTAAACACTTGCTTTTTCAATGTTCCTTAACAGCTACCAAACACTTCTGTCATTACATGCCCTCAAGATAGACATGTCACTATTTCCAAGATGACAGCTTATCTTTCATTAGTTACATTCTAAATTGATGCCTGCTTTCATTCAGTGGAAGCACCTTAGGTCCCTGGCTGGTAACTAAGAAGCTCCCTGACCTTATGAGAAACACACATCAAAATCATTTCCTCCTGAAAAGATTTCCACAGATAGACAATCTCTTTAATTTATGATGCTTCATTAATTTTAGTTTCAAAAATTGTCATTTCCTTACTTTCCCCCCAAATACTTGGAAGGAACATGATTCTGAATCTGCAGCTGAGTTCAAACTGTCTTGAGTGTGCATATTGTGCTGGACACTGGGGTAGGGGTGGGATGTAGAAAAAGCAGACAAAGTCCTTGCCTTCAATACATGTATACTCTGGAAGTAGAAGACATGTCCAAAACCAATGACAATAATACAAATAGCATACAGCATATAAAAGGAAGGGGTCAGAGACGAGCTACTCTAAGAGTTCAATGTAGACAACCTCAGGAACTTGGCACTGGTAGGCCCTCCAAAAAGATATGTCCATGCCCTAACCTCTGGAACCTGTGAATGTGACTTTTTTTGGAAAAAGGGTCTTTGCAGATATAATTAAGGATCTTGGGATCATCTTGGATTACTTGGGTAAGTAAGCCCTAAATCCAATGACAAATGTCTTTATAAGAGACAAAGAAGTGAGAAGATGATATGAAGACAGAGGCAGAGATTGGAGTGATGTAGCCACAAGCCGAGGAATGCCTGGGGCTCCAGAAGGTGGAAAAGAAAAAGGAAGAAGTCTCCCCTAGCACCTTTGGAAAGAGAGTGGCCCTGCTAGCCAACACCTCGATTTCAGACTTTCAGCCTCTAGAACTAAGAGAAGAAAGATCTATTGTTTTAAGTCACCAAGTTTGTGGTAATTTTTTTACAGCAGCCAAGGAAACTAATACAGTCCATTTGCCTGCGATACCCTTTGCTCCCCCAGCTCCTAAGATCTTGGCTTTAATATAACTTCCTCAGAGAAGCATTCTCTGATGTTTGACCCAACTAAAGCTAAATTAGGTCCTCTCCTTATACTCTTATAGCCAGCTCCATTTACTTTTCCTTCCTAGTATTTATTCTTACCTATTTGAGGCAGAAGAATTTATTGAGATGTTAATATTTGATTTTGTCTAAAAATCCCCCTATTGTGCTCTTCAAAAAGAACTGATTTTGTTCTGCTTTGTTTCCTTAATCCTCACCCACTGAGGAGATCATATGGAGACACTTACAGCAAGAGGGAAGCAGCAGCCAGGAGAGATACAATTCCCCAGGAATGGGGAGAGGAGCATAGTACACATTCCATTGCCTACCCACACCCAAAAAGGCAGGGAAACTACCAAGAAAACCACTGGACCTCAGGCACTGGAACTCATGTCATCACAAGGACTCCCAGCCTTGAGCACAGAGTATTGGACCACAAGGGACCCTGTGAGATACATCAGCAAGATCAAGCGCAACCAGGTGGCCAATTACTGCATGCAACTTCCTAATGTTTTGTGCTACAAATGAGTAGATGTATCTTCTGGTAGAGGATGGAGGGAGGTGTAAGGAGGATAGGCAAGTATTACTGTTGCTTCTTGCCAGGGTACCATATTGTAAAATGATGTTAAAATGGGACTTTTCCTGTTTTCTCAGTTATGGCTGATATTACAAAGCTAAGAACAATTAAGTACCCACCCATTCCAAGGAGAGATACCAAGGTTTGCAAAACTCTTTAGAATGATCTCTAAAATCTAGTCCAACAAATATTACCCATCACCCAGGAGGGATACTTCATAGTAGAATTAGAGATTTTATGCTGAGGATTTCTTTAGAAGGGAAGTTGTCTGAGTGCTATGGTATAACAGCCCTTCCTTGTAAAGGAGTAGAGGGCTTCAGGAACACACTGAGACGGTGACATATTTCTCCCGAAGTTGGAAGGAGGTAGGGACATGAGATATTCTAAAAGCGAGAAGCTGCCTGGGGCAGCCTTTGGTGACAAAAGAAAGAACAAGGACTGCTTCAGGAATAGCTCTGCTTCCAGAATTCATTAGTACCTCCCAAGATGCAGACTCTGGGAAAGATAGGTGATTTTCATCATTTTTGAAAAATCCCTGCCAAGAAGATCATCTTGAGGGGCTGAGTGACCCCCAAAAAGGAATCTGTGTAGGATAGACCACAGAAATTTAGAGCAGCAGTACCTGTATTGGAGAACTACAGGAGAGGAAGCCCCTAGTAAGGGGATTCTCTGAAGATTCCTCAGAACTATCTTCAAGGAATTGCAGAAAAAGGTCAGCTTTGGGACATCCGACACCCCCAGAGGGACCTGATACCAGGTTACAAGTAAGAGCTTTTGTTTTGTTTTGTTTTGCTTTGCCCCTTGCCTCTCTTTACTCTCCCGTGCCAGCTGTGGTGGAGCCAGTGGCAACTTAGCGAACGGAGCATGACATAATTAAAGCAGCACCAGGATCGCCTTTCTACTGCAGGTTTTGCCATCTGGGCAGGCTCAGCTTAAACAGGGAAGAAACTTTTAATTGGATGAGACGCTGAAAGTTATATATTAGATTGGCCTGCACTTTCAATGCCTAAAAAATGAAATTATTCATTAATATATAAAAATGACTTGCTAAAGCTATGAGATTTACCCATGACATCATCCAGAATAGAGAAAAAAGATGCACTGAATCTTGCTTAAAAGCAATAGTGTGAAAGAATAAAACTGCTTTCTCCTTGTATCTTTCTCAGTTTAGCTTAGACGAAAGCAGGTACAGTTCCATGGGCTTCTCCCCGACAGTGATACCAGTTTTAGATTCTGCAGAGCTGTAGTGGAACTCTTGCTTGGGTTCAGAGGTTACTCTCATAGTCACAGCCCAAGGACAAGCTGGGGCCAGTAACCGTATGCACTGTGACAGGGTCAGTGTGACCCTAAATGCAGCACCTAGTCACTGCCTATCTTTCCTTTTCAGGACTAAGGCATTTTCATCAGCTACTCAAAATTCAGTAAGGTCTTCTTATATCCACATCAAAAGATGAGGTGACCAACTTCCTTCGAACTGAAAGAAACCCTGAAAGTAGTCTAGTTGACTTAAATTTACGTAAGTAAGCTGAGGCAGCCAAGTGACACTTCCCAGAACAAGATTTGTTTCAAGTGACCTGTCCTCCCCACTCTGGGTATTTGAAGAATCTTTCTTCAATGAGCACCCCATATATTTCTGCTTTAATGAGCTACCTGTTACACCTATGATTCCTTTAAACAAGAAAGAAGAATATTGTTTTTAGTTGAGAGATGACAGATTGAGTAAATAAGAAGAGGTAGCTCAATAAAGGTATGAGATCTAGACAGGCTAGGAGAGGAGGGAAGGAGAAGGAAAAACATCAAAACACATCTTTGATTGTGAACCTACCTCCAGATTCCATCTGCCTAATTTTAGTTCTCAAAAATGTATCATTTTTGAAACTTAATTCTTTGCTGAATTTAAATGGGACAAACAGCCTCTACTGGTTGTAACCCAACTGCAG
Source organism: Pteropus medius (assembly GCF_902729225.1). Classification (NCBI taxonomy): domain Eukaryota; kingdom Metazoa; phylum Chordata; class Mammalia; order Chiroptera; family Pteropodidae; genus Pteropus; species Pteropus medius. Next base: position 3,402,413 of record NW_024355523.1, read on the forward strand.
CCAGTTTTTTCTCACGTCATTGCTGAGTGTGCTGAAGTGTCATGGCTCTGTGGTATTTCTCTGCTGCAGGAAACCCGTGAAAACAAAAGGGGTGTGTTGCTTCATTATAGCTTTCCAAGGTTCATTAAATAAAAATAGCTCTAAATGAAGTTACATTAGAAAGCGCTCACATTAAATATCAACTGCTAATGAGCACCTTTTTAAGACTGTCCCCTATAAAGCAGAGCTTGTCACCCATTAGCAACTGTTTTTAAGATCAGCTAGAGAAAAGAGTGGCTTTTCCCTGAAAATCAGGGTGGCTTCCCATGGAGATAGATGTCAAATTGTGCAACCAGTTTACTGAGGAGTAAATTGTTAGGATAAAAAAAAAACACGTTTTTTTTTCCTCCCTAAAACTGCCACCCAATGATACTATGTCACATCCATCTTTCCTCTTAACTAGGTTCCATAACATTTTAATCACTTTTGGTTTTCGAAAATGTCCTGAGAATTACAAAGATGTGTTAAGAATCAGTTCTGTTCGTTTTTAAACTTTAGTTTCATACATGATTAAAGCTCTTCCTCTGCCCCATTCTTTCCTCAGTCCTAATTCAGGCTTGCCTTATGGTTCTAGCAGCGTGTCGTGGAGGATGGAGCATGGCTGCTCCTCACACACCACCTTACACTCCCTCTTCCCAGTCAGGGTAGGCAAGAGGAAGACAGAAAAACAGGTATCTCTTTCCTCATCTGAGCAAGGTCTCAGTTCTCTCTGTGGGTATCTAGGATAGAGATAGTGGGCTTCCTGTGGGCTGGTGGCCACTCCAACCACTTCTGCTAATTAGGGGCCCTCTACTCAGAATCAACTCCAGGCCTCGGCAGTCACTGGGTGATATGGCGACATCTTGGGCACCGTCAGCCCATGTGGAAGCCATCCTCTCCGCCTCCAGGTAGAGAAGCAGCTTTGGCCTCATCTTTGCTTGTAAGTTCTTTCCCAGAGGTGATGCCTTCCTTGATTCTTTTTCCCCCTGCTGTGGTAACACAGAGGCAAATTAGCAGCCCCACTATTTAGACAAAGGCCTATCTAGGGGACAACATGCCGGTCTTTCTTCCTATGCTGTCCCTCATCTTTACAAGTGGCTCTATTGGGACCCTTCTCCCTTCACTACAGGAACAGATGACCCCCCTATTGCCTCTCTACACCAGCAGGTCTTGAAGGGAGAAAATCTCCTCAGATACACTGCATCGCACTTCCCAAAGGCAGCCTCCCCACTTGCAGATGTCTTTATATCAAATGTGAGGAGTAGGAAAGGAGAAAAAGGCAGTTGGAGAAACAGAGGCAATGTTAGGCCAATTCTTTGAACTAGATTTTTTTTTTTGGTAAGCTTTATGGATAAATGGCTGTGCATTTTGGCAGTTCTCTGGGTTTAGACTATTAGTATATGTAGACCTTTTTATTCTTAACTCTGAAATCCTGGGACAATGGAAACCTTCTCACATGACATCCTGATACAATAGTTTCCATGGAATAAATGCATGAAAAATATATTGTATTATATAGTTTTTAATGATTCTAGAAAGACTGTAAATGTTAAAAATATTACATTCTATTCTTCTTTTTTTTCTTGGCCAAGTAATTTGATGATGGAGAAAGAAGTGGTTGGTGAAACCACGGTGTACAGAAAAAGCCCAATAAACATACATGCACACATACATTTATATACATACATTTGAAGTTGCATGTCAAATACATCACATATTTGCATTGGGAACAGTGGGGAATCTAAAAGACCTACTTATAAGGATTCACGACCATTTCTTCTGGGTTACAAAAATTCAAGTGATTCAACAGGGTTCTCATGGTATATAATACCCATTTCTGTCACTGGCAACATCTCTATAACTGTATGCTCTTGTTTTATATTGGTATTATTCTCACTTTTATTTTCTTTTTTCCCTCTCATTCATTTGATCAACATTTATCAAGTACCAAAATATCTTTAGAAACAAAGACAAATAAAACCATCTCCTCCTTCAAGGAATCCCCATTCTAGTGGGAGAAGCATACACATAAATCATTAAAATATAAAAGTGCAAGAACGAAGATTTGCACAGGGGACATAATTGGCATTCAATAAGCACTGGTTGAAAGAATAATGAATAGGGAAGTGAAGTGGCACCCACAGTGACTGTAGACAGGGTAGAGTGGGAAGTGATCTGAAGGAAGGAGTATTCTAAGAGAACTAACATTTGTGCCAAGTCATATAAAGGATTATAAACTGCCTTTTTCTATAACAATATACTGTGAACATTAATCCATGTCAATAAACTTAGCTCTGAATCATTTTTAACAGCAGCATAGTACACCATAAGAGAAACACGCCATAATTTAACCATAATTCATACATATACATGTAGATTCCACTTTTGCATCATTTAAAACACTTAATGGCTACACTTGAGCACTTGTGCAATTATTTTCTTAGGATAAATATTTATAAGCAGAATTACCAGGTCAATGAATATGCACACTTAAAATTTTGAGTGTCCTTCAGAAATGTACTAATTTGTACTCTGGCTCAACTCTGACTCTTGTCCCCCACCTCTCAACGCCACCCAGCAAGACACTCACAGCTACTTTCTGCTGGGGACCCCTTACTCTGGTTGGTAGTCCACATCAGCAGGGTTGGAGTGTCCATGGCAGCCACGTGACCTGAGGGAACTCACGTTATCTTTCATCTTCCAGTGCAGGCTGCTTTTGTGTCCTGCTGTCATAGCACAGGCAGTTCCAGACAGCTTCCTGTATTCCAGATCCTCCAGACAGGAAGTGATTACTAGTGTCAGGTTCAGGTATGCATTCAAACTCGCGGGGATCCATTTTAGCACCTTCCAAGAACTCTCCACACTCCGAATCTGCAGCCATTGCAGGATGGAGCTAGGAATTTTTACAGCTAAGTAAGTCTCTAGCCACTGAGTTAAATACGTTTCCCTTCTTGCAAATTCCAACGTTTCCCTCTTGCACGTCCCAATTTCTATGAGCCATTTCCTTGGAATCCTCTAACACTTGGCTGGAAGGGGAGAAAGGACAAAAGACAAAGCATTCTCTACTCATACAAATTCCTTAAGCAAATCGTTTTTGACATCCCCAGTCACCTTCTACACAGACGGGGTGAATGATGGATACCTTTCTTCCATCTTTTTGCAGATCTTGTGTGGATGAGTCTAGTGATTCTTCTTACAAAGTGTGGGTATATCTCCCTTTTCATCCTTAGCTTTGAGGTTTTAGTTGAAATTAGGAGGCAACAGCATATGTCCCATTTAACAGTCTATTATATTTGTTAAAAAATTTTGACAGTTCAAGAATAAAGAATTTCATTTTGGCTCTGCTACTGACCAGTGTGATACACATTTCCTCTATTTCATTTGATCTTAGCTACTAGGTATCCAGAAGTCCTTTGGGATATTCATAACTCTTCTTAGAGACTGAGAAGAAAATGAAGCCAGAAATGGAGCCTTAGTATTAAAAATCCCTTTCTATTTTTGCTATGTGTGAGTAACCAACTTGAACCTGTTTATAAACTAAAGACTGGGGAATAGGTAGATCCATTGCATTTCTCTCCTTTGATACCTTTTGGCTAGGAAGAGCTTTTGAAAACTAAATATGGCCAAATAACAAATAAGTGATCAATAACAAAGGCCATAAGTTATGCTCAAGTGCATTCATTTCTTCCCAAGTCAAAAATCTGGTTGGCTAGGGTGGGATTAGGGGGTTGAGAAACAGGAAACAGTGAGCAAAGTATCCACTCAATTGACAAGTATTTACTGAGCACTTATTAAATGTCAGGTACAGTGCTAGGTGCTGTGCTCTACTTACCATACTAAGATTTGAATATTATCTTTGGATTTGTTAATTAAAACAGCAGCATCCTTCACTTTTACAGATGGCAAAATTCACCACTGTTTCAAATATGTAGCTTTCCTACATTTCCTAGCAATAAATGGAAATTAGGATTCAGGCCATGTTATCCAATAAGATCTGTGAATATGTTTGGTCAATTAATATTCCTTGTCTGGATGTGTAGCTTATGAAGATGTTGAGTATAGTTTCAATACAGCTGTGAAGCTAGGAAGAACTTTGGGATGCTTTTACTTTGCGAGCAGCCAAGCGCATCCTGTCTGACTCTGGGTGTTGCTTCATTAGCCTTCTGAACTCAAGTTCTGTTTGCTCAGACAGAACCTTGATCAGGCCAGAAGGCTGGCTGGTGACACCGTGAATGGGAATATTTTTCACAAAGCTGAGAATGGAAGAAGGGCTTCTGGCTCAAGAAAAGCTACGTTCTTATAAAAAATTACAAATTCTCATGGACTCCACTTAGGGCTTTTTTGTATTAGATCCATTTCCTCCTAATATGCAGGGGATGCAAAGGGATCGGGGGAGAACTGGTTGGGACAGGCTGGGACTGAACTTTAAGATGCAGAAAGAGAGAAGACAATTTCACCATTGCTAAGTTCTTATTTCATAAAGACATTTAACAACTGGGTATAAAAAAGAACAAAGCTTGTAAATATCTATTTTTATGTGCACCTGTAATCAGAAGTAATTAGACAGCAAATACCAAATAGAAAATTTGAAGGAAAATATTCATTTTTTTTATTGTTTTTTTTCTTAGATGCATCACATTTAGAACAGCTTTTCGGCTAGCAACCCCCGAAGGCAGCTTTCTTTGAAGTTTGTCAGTACTGTTTCTTTGATTGAGTGAACATTAGTTCAACTTAAAATTTGCAGTTGAGTTGCAAATTTTATATCCCTGGGATAAAATCCATCAGCAATTATTTACTAGGCATGACTACGTTAAATAAATAATAAGTATTAGCTCATAACATTTATTAATCTATAGGATATAATTATATATAAATTATGATGATGAAACAAGACAGGATTCCTACTCTTAAGCTTAGTATCTATGTCAAGAGATACCATTCTTTAACTTGTTACTTCTTACAAAAGGAGGCAAATGGCTGCTTGAGGAATAGATATTTAGGTTTGAGTAATTGTGGGAAAAAAAAAAAAAGTCCATTATTAGGCCAAGATCATTCACAAAGTATGTGAACGTATTCTATTGGCTTAATCCTAAGACAGATACCATCTTTCCAGGTGAACTTGTCTCCAAGCATTTTAAAGCACTGCATCTAATTCTAATTCCAGGATCCTAGGTCCTTGGTGAGGACGACCAGAGTTTTGACGCCGGTTCACAGTGCCTGAGTTCAGTACAGGACCTGCTTGCTGTCCAGACATCTGCATATGAGCTTTATCTTTACATGAAAGCAAGACACCTTACATAATTCTCATTAGTGCAGATGGCTGTTCTGACTCCAAAAGCCTATGCATCATTGCAAGAACGGTTGCTTTAATTTCCAAAGAAAACACCAAATAAAATGTTTTTCTTTAAATTAAGGAAGTAAGGTTTCATCTGATGCATGTTGTCCAAGTGACAGAGTATATCAGGCAGCTGAGTAATTGGCCTATAGTATGGATATACTTGAGAATGGAATTTACCGTTTTTCATCCTTGGTCAGGTCATGAGTTGAAATCACAGTAGGAGCACAAGGCTGTCAAGGACACAGCTAAGAAGGAAAATAGGATTGTCCCCTGGAACACTCATACCCAGCCAAGAAAATATGCCAAATGGGGCTTAAATGAAGTTTTCCTGTCCATATTTCACAAGTTCAGACCAACAAGAAAAATAATTCTTCCCCTTCCTTACCATGCCTTCCACTATACTTTATCCTTTAGATGAAATACACTAGAGTCATACTTGTACTGATTATGATCATGTCCACTGCACTGGATGATCATTCAATTACTCAGGTGAGCAAGCAGAAGGGAATCTGAATTCAGAATCAAAGACCAGGATTTTCATTTTGGTTCTGCTACTAACTAGTGGTTGACTCTGGACAAACTGCAACCTTGAGCTTGTTTTGCCATCTGTTAAAGATAATACACGACCTGCCTATCTCGTACAGCTATTATCTTTTTCTCTTTCCCTTCGTAGTCAAGCTTCTAGAAAAATGGAAGTCACAATTTTGACTTTCACCTCTCCCTAACCTTAAATTGACCCTCAACTGAATGCTCTAAGACCACTGCTATCAAATATAATGCTGTCAAATATAATTGCTGTCAAATATAACCCTTTACTTACTCTTCTGATTCTTTGGACAATATTAAACACTACTGTTCTGAAGCTTTCACAGAAATCCACTTTCATTACAGTATCCTTTCCATTCTCCCCTTTAATATTAGTGTTCTTTATGGCTTTGTCCTTGGCCTTCATATTTGTTATTGATTTTTTCCAGTTTTATTGAGATGTAATTGACATATAACATTGTATAAGTTTAAGATATGCAACATAATGGTTTGATATATGTACATATTGTAAAATTATAAGTTAATATCTATCACCTTATATAGTTACAAGTTTTTTTTAATGAGAACTTTTAAGATGTACTCTTAGCAACTTTCAAATATACAATACAGTGTTGTTAACTATAGTCACCATGTTGTGTATTACATCCCCAGAATTTATTTCAGATCATTTTGGTTAATTTCATCCAGGCTGTAGATTCAACTATTATCCATGGATGGATGACATTCAGATTTATCTTCAGCATCACCAATCTCCTGAGGTCTATTTTACTTTTGGAAATATCCTCCTGAATGTCCTAGAGCAATGGTCCCCAACTTTTTTGGCACTAGGGACCAGTGCTCCTATGAGAATCTAATGCCTGATGATCTGAGGTGGAGCTGAGGTGGTGATGCTGTGCTGGGGAGGGGCTGCGAATATAGATGATGCTTCCCTCACTCATCCGCTGCTCACCTCCTGTTGCGTGGCCCAGTTCCTAATAGGCCACAGCCTGGTCCATGGCCCAGGGGTTGGGGACCCCTGTCCTAAAGCTCTCAAAATTCAAAAAATCTAAAACCAACTTCATTTGGTTTATCTCTCCTGACCACTCCCCAAACTGTTTCTCCTCCTGTGTTCCTTCTATCCACCCCAAATCTGGTACCCATCTATGACCCGTTTTCAAAATTCTGTTTACAAAATATTTCTCAAATAGATCTTTAACCTATTATTGCCACTTCCTTGGTCCATGTCCTTTTCATCTCGAGTAGACTGTATTGCAAATGCCTATAAACTAATCTCCCTTGTCTTAAGTCACGTCCTTCTGAGGCATCCTCCACATGAGTGACAAAGTGGTCCTTCTAAACAAATCTGATCTCGCCACACTACCTTAAAATCGTTAATGATTCCCCTTACCCACAGATAAAGTCCTAACTTGTGAGTATAGAACAGATGTCCCTTTATGTCCTGGCTCCTTGCCATCTCGCCAGTATCAGTGCTTGGATCTCCTTTGTTCTCACCTTGGGTTACATTCTAAAATCTTTGTCATCACTTCCTATATGACAACTTGATGAATTTGCTCTAGGTTGTCCCTTCCTGGAATGTTCTCCCTTATCTTCTGCTTATTTAAATACCATTCATCCTTCAAGGCTAAGTTCTCACATCATCTTCCTTGGTACATGGTCCTTGACCTTCCTCCTGTTCCCATCTACCTCAAGTAGTTTAAATTCCTTCACAATACTTTGTGCATACCTCTATTCTAACATGTTACCCCATATTGTAGTTGTCTTGCTATCTAAGCTTTTCTGAGGATGAGAATTATGTCTTGCCTATTATCGTAATACAACCCTATCACAGCAAGGCCTCAGTAACTCCTAGATCTGCCCCCACCATTTGCTTCTTTTTCTAGCATTTACCTGGTTTTTCAACCTTTGTCTCCCACTTAGATTCTCCCTCTCAGCTTAGCTTTCTTGGATCAACAACCTAATTGGATGGTCTGCCCCAGTGTGATAGAGATCGGCCTAAGGTGGCAGCCTATGAAATCCTCTATGCAGCTCCATGCTTACAGAGGGTAGTGTTATCCAGTCCCAGGTTCCTAGATGAATAGCCCAAACCCAGTGACCCCACCTGTCAGGTGTGGGAGACAAAGGAGAGAGAAGGAGAGGCTGGGGAACTTGGACGGTTATTATCTAATCTTCTAATAGTAACATTTAAAAATATAACTCTTTATTAAGATAGTAGGTACTCTGCTAACAAGCATCACTGCACAGCTAACAGGATAGAAAACCAATGAGTGAATTAGAATAGCTATAGGAAAAGAATAGCAAGGTATGGTTTAAGAGAAAAAATGAACATTGTTCTCATCCTGTATTCCTGTATTGTCTATTGTGATGCAACTGGAAGAATGAGAATGTCTGAAGTCAGACTGAACTGTCATCTATTATTCAGCTTTGCTAGATTGTTGCTGAAATGCACATGAAGCTAAGTATCTAATTAAAATGTCAGACTATTTACTGCCTACTCTTAGCTTTGAAAGACAATGAATGCTTTTATAGCAATGTGTAAACTAGCTAACCGGAAAATGTAATGGAATAAATTATAAGAACACACTCACTGCATACTTCCAAGTCAATTCGAGGCTCAATAGTTTTATAGCAAATATGTTAAAATAAAGCATGTAAATTAAAAATCCTAGCATTTGTCATTGTTAGAAAAATAAACATGAGAGATTTTCTAGACTTTGTCTCTTAACAATAATACATAATTAAGCATATTTCAGGTTTGTCAGGAATTCAAAAAGAATTTATTAAAGGAATTCAATATAGCACTCACACCTAGATTATAGTCCTTCTGGATTATAGCTCTGAAGGCTTCTGGAAAATGTTTGAATACTTGCCAGCATCCTGCATCATAAAAAAGGGTGGGCATAATTATTTTCACTTCCAAATCAAAAGATCCTGAGATATTAGAAATTCCTTTAGATTTTAGGTTGAGACTTACCAGAACTCCTTTTTCTGTCATCTAGGCCTAAGAATTATGCTTGTTCCATAGCAGAAAGAACCTATGGTCTTTGGAGTCAGAAAGATGAGAACTTGAATGTTAGCCAATAGGACTACTGTGATAACTGTACAAAATGTGAACTGCTCGGCTCCACAGGGTGCTGGCTCCTAGGCTATGATGTAATATGCCCCCTGGAGCTGGGCAATGTGCTAGCCTTGGTTTGCCTTCAATTGCCTGGTACTGGAAAGGCAGAAAACATTTAGTGATCAAGACGTGAGGCTACAATAATTGCAGAGAGGCTGGCAATAAGAATTTGGAGTCAGCTAACCAAATAAGTGGTTTTGCCTACTCTAAGATTTCTTGTTATATGAGATAGTTAAGTTTTACTTCACAAGTCAGTTAGGTAATCTAGCTGCATCTGAATATATTCTAACCATTTCAGTATTTCTCTCTTAACAAAAGACTATATAATTATAATCCTTAAGAAATCTGATAAGCTCTGCTCTTCACTTCGCTTATTTGGCTGACAGGCTCACTTTATCAGTAATAACACATATGTTACTGTTATTTCCCAGAGAAAGGTCATGTGGGACATCTCCTAAGAAATCTCATCAGGTTATACTCAGGCATCTCTAGGGGTATCTCCGAGATGCTCACAGTCCAACTTATCACCTCTACTACTCCAGGCCCCTGGCTGACGTCTGCTACCCATTTGGCCACAGAGGGCGCTTCCTCATTGCTACAGTTTGCCTACCATGCGAATGGTCACATACATTCTAAGAAAATATCTTCTAATGTTCCCAAATTTGCCACGTCTGAGGGCACTAGAGCACCAGTTTGTTCTATATAGAAATGGAAAGGATAACAATAATTACAAGTTACTGAGCACTTACTATGCCCCAGGCCTAAATGATTTACACAGACTATCTCGTTTACTTCCTATAATGACCCTATTAATATGTTACCTGATTTTACAAACAGGTTAAGTAACTTGTCCAAAATTGCAAAACTAGTGGTGGGATCCAAAGTCAAATTTAAACGTGACCCCACCACGTCTAGCCTCCTTGCCCCACTGCACTGTTACCTAGGACACTAAGGAGAAAAGAATGCTAAATTGGGAGTTCCCACGGAGGCTCCACCATAAAATAGATATCAAATTCCATAATGATTTGTCATGATTAGGTGCAAGCTTTGAAAGAAAGTCACATCGAGGATATAAAAGGATCAAGGTAGTGGAGAGTCAGAGAGGATTTGTGAAAATATTTGAAAGAGCAACTGGGGACTGTGAGAACCACCCATTCCCCAAAGCTGAGAGGCAAAAATGCAACTCTACTTCCTTCGCCTCTATTCTGCAGAGAGGACGTTAGTGGGATCACTCGAAAAGCTTGACAGGTATCTTCTGAAGTCTGGAAGGAACAGTGGACTAAAGTCTGATACCTGCCTAAGAAATCTAATGGCCTCTCTTCCATTACAATGGGACCAGCTGGGTGCTCCAATGGTCAGCGCAAAGTAGAGACATCTGTGTTGGGACTGCCCTGCTCTCTTCAGTTTTATGAGTCAAAACATTAATGAATGTTTTCCATGGACCAAATGTGGGCCCAGTAGGGGAGAGAGCCAGACTGGGGCCTGCCAGAAAACTAGAGCTGAGAGGCAAGTGACAATTTAGAAAGAGAGTTCATCACACATGACAGTCAGCATGCCCAGCAGGGAAGCCTCCGAAATGCCATGAATACAGCCACAGGACAGTCAGCTTTCTACAGCTGTCAGACTCAGAGAGTTTGAAGTTACCTTAAGACCTATTCAGTGAAACTCTCTGTCCTCCTTTCCCCTTTTCCACTCAATGTTCCAATTCCATCTGGAGGAGTCATTAGGTAAGAGTATTTAGTAAAGGAGGGAGGAAAAAAGATCAAGAAGGCAACCACACCCTTTTCTAGGGAAGGTAGGGGCCCACCTACTATAGGCCCTAACTAGAGAGCAGGAAGTCTGTATCTTGGAATGAAGAATTTTCTAATATACTGAACATCTTAAACCATGGAATCAGGACAACTTAGAGTTACCTACATGTGTTATCTAATACTAATCAGGAAAGCTATGAGCCTGCCCAAGTTTCATCCAGGGGCATGGGGAAGACGTCCTCCATTGTATGAATTTTAAGAAACTAAGGGAGACTAAATAAATTTCATCCAGCAGTGCTGTCAACATGACAATACACAAATAACACACTGGTGTCTACATCTCCCTCAGCAATCCTACAAGAAAAAAAAAAAAAAAACAGCTTCGACTTTTACTAGGTCCTTATTCCTTCATGAAGCTTAAAGAAAATCTGTGGCAACCAAGTGGGAAAACAGACACTCTACGGTACCTTTACCTGTAACTCAGGTACCTACTAATTCTCCTTCCTGATATAGCCCTAAACTCAAAAACCTCAGGCAAATTAATGCACACAGATTGATGCTTCATGGGTCTCTCATCCACTCAGCAAACACACAGTCATGTTTTAGCTGCACTGATGTCTCAGGGTAATGTCCCTGCTACATGAGCAAGGGGTTAACCCAGTTGTTCGCAACATGGGCAGGACCACCCCCTAGGGGTGAGTCTAGAAATCTATGAGGACATTTAAATTATTCTAACAGTGTAATTGTGCCCAAGAATTAAGGCACTGAAAACGTGATCTTTTGTTCTTTTATGTTAGGGCATTCTATCAATCTTTAAAATTTCATGTGTAAGTAGGTTTTATTATCTATGGATTTCATCCAAGATGGCATTAAAAATATTATGAAAATGAGAACTGAGTCTGATATAATTAATAACTAGATTCACACTACTTTATATTGTTCACTCAATCTCATTCTCTGATTTGTATACACATTTCCAAATTATTTACTTTGAAAAATTTCACACATTCGGGATTTGCAAGACTATTATTACATTAAATACCTGTTTGCTGTTCCCCTAGATTCACTAGTTTCAACATTTTGCATCATTTGCTTTCTCTGCATATATACACATATTTTTTTTCCCTCAACAATTTTAGAGCTACATGCAGCCTTTGATACTTCATCCCTAAACAGTTCACCATGTATCTCTCCTACAAAATTTGATGCATAAAAAGCATTCTCCTACATAATTTGATGATTACACTCAGGAAATTTAACAGATTAAAAAAAAAAAAACTAGAATCTAAGATAGTCTCTTTTCAGATTTTTGCCATTTGTTCCAATCAAATTTTACCAACTGTTCCTTTATAGTTGTTTGCTTTTTCTTATACAAGAATTAATCAGGAAACATGCAATAGTTGTCACATTTCTCTAGTCTCTTCCAATATAATCAGGTCATCAGCCCCTCTGTATCTTTCGTGTTATTGTATTAATATATATCTAGCTCCTTTTGGGCCCAGGCACAATTTAAGTCCAACTGCCAGATTAGCAAGAAGCTGGATGAGCAGAATCTCATCACTGCTATGTAATATCTTTTCAAAGAATATACCTTACTAGAGGCAGGTCTTTGAACTCAAAAGCCCCCTGAGAAAAATAGTTTTTGTCTTCTGAAAGAATATGTTACCATGGACATTCAAATTCCTTGATTGCTGATTTGCTGATTATGCCCATTTGGTTCTTATTTAGAGTACTTAAAGATGAATCTTAACAGACCATAAATAGCTTGAAATACTTAAGGTCTAAACACTGAGTTTATTTCCTCTTGCTAGAAAAGTAAGCTCCTCTGAGTATTATGAACACCTTGTATAGTTGTACAGAGATTCTTAAAATTATGCTAGCTAATAATTTAATACATCCAGTGCTAGAAAATGAATTGGGAAATAATTTAAATCCTACTGATCTTCCCCATGGGAATGGGACAGATTCCTAACTAGATAACATGAAATCTGACACAAAATATTTAATATCTCAGAGAAAGACCACAGAGCCCAGCAATTGTAACAAAACAAGAAACCATCTCAACAATACCTCCTCTCTCCACTCTTCCCCACAATTTCCTCGGACTACAAAAAAAAGTAGAGATTATATGAAATATCCAGGCCTCAAACTACAGAGCCAACTAGAAAACAAACTGGTCCAAGTTAAAGTGTAAAGAAAGTCAAGTGATATCATTTTTGATAAATGTTCAGCACAGACCTCCAAGGAAAAGCAAGATGAAAAGAAAATATCCTGTTAACTGCATATACGCAAAAATTGTGTCAAAGAATGTATAAATAAATTGGAACAAAGCATGTAGACAACAAAAAACATGATTAGAAGAAAAATCACACAAAAGAAATAAATTTTTATAAATTGTTTCTTAAGGAGTTTGAGGAAAGTCTAAATAATAAGCAAAAGCTCAAAAACAAGATGATTTTTAAAAAATAAGGGAGATCACTGAGCAAAAATAATATGGAACAAATATCACTACGTAATCAATTAATAAATTAGAAATAGCAAGAAAGAATAGGCAAGGCTAAAAAAAAAAAAACCAAGTTGACTTTATGCCTATTTACTCGACGCCAAATATGAATTTAGATCAACTCAAAGGAATGCAGAGTACTAGAAAAAGCAACTTTAAAACTATTACATTTCAACTCATATGTGAAATTTTATAACTACAGATAGACCATAACATTTTTTAAAGATACTAACAAGATAATGAAATGTCAATATTAAAATCAATTATGTAGAGTTATGAGTTACTCTAGAGTATGCAGCATACCGATTCTAGGTATTCAACATTTCATGACAAAATGTCAAGGTTCAACTTCAAAAAAGTAACATCTTTGAAAAAGAGTTACTACAAAAATATCTTCCATATAAAAAAAAAGTAGAACTCTTACACCATGGCCATATTTATAAGTATATAGTTTTCTCTTGACACCAAGTATAAAAACAAAGAGAAATGAAAGACAACAGAATGTGCTTCTGACATTTAGAGTACTCTACCACTTAAGATTTTGTAATAATACAATGCAAAAATGATGATTTGGCTAAAATTTTTAATTTTTATACAAACCCCAAACAACTGTAAATTCTTTCTTGGAACAATTACTCAAAGTATCAAAATTCAAAGACACCATTTAAAAATCTAGAAATAAAAACAAATCATGAACATGTTATAATTCATTTAACTCTTTATTACCTTTGGGACAATCTTTTTCCTTCAATAAAAGAATATACACAGTGATATATATGCTACTGGTAGAAAATGAAGAGTTCTATAAAATGCTATAAGAAGAAATCTCAATTATTACTGAATATGCCAATTCTTAATTTAAAAAATGTCAAAGTTAATCAATAGACTTAACCTTGAAGCTGACCTACTTCCCTCTGAACCAGCAATATGCTATACACTTCCTAGATAATGCTTCAGAAAAGTCTTTGTATATATTCACTGAATAGTTCAGAACATCAAGATGGAGGTACAGAACAGGAACGTGAACAGGTCACCCAATATATCCGGTTCTTATTCCCAGGTTACGACAATCAAGGCGATAGGAGCAGGTGGGGAAAGAAATGACACAACCGAATGAGGCACAGTCGTCTGGGACCCACGCAAGACTTCTTTTCCCTATGACCCGAGGGTCAGTTGGTTTAATTAGATACAATAGAAATAAAACTGAAAGGATTCTGAAGAAGAAATAAAAATGAAAGATATGACTCAACATTTTTTACTTTTGGTAAAGTCAAATGGTTTCCACCACTGAGCAAACTGCAGTGCTTTCTTCCTCTGATCCTCAAAGCTTTCCCGGATTCCCTTCCTCCAAAGTCTTGGTTCTATATCCAGCATCCCACCAATGATTTCCTTTTCAAGAATGAGAAAAATACAAACATATGTATGTCTGAATACTGAAAATAGGAATGAAACTATTTATTTATTTATCTTTCTGTACATGGACACTCACAAGCATAAATTTGATTAATTTTGTAGCTAACAGCTGAGGAAGAGAATCGTGAAGAAAATAATAACAGAATAATAAGCAGATAAGATCCATTCCTTTTAGGGGTTGGGAACGTGACTTAAAATGAAGGTGATTTATAGTTTTTAATTCTTGGTTTACTTAGATTAGTATCAAAATATGTTTTTGATTCCTTAAAAAAGATCTCCAACTAATAGAAGAAATTGGTTTATAAATACACTGCGTAGCCGAGAGAACATTAGCCTGCGATTCAACTGCAGCTGAACAACAAAGTTAATAATTGCTACATGTTGATTAACTTTTTCTTCAAACTGTTTTACCAGAACAGCTAATAAGGACCAAATTAATTGAATTTCACTTTCTCTTCTTCCCCTTTGCTGCCTCTGGTAGATGTGCTAACAAGCAACAAAATAAACAAATTGTTTGACAAGCAGACACAGCCAAGATTACAGGGTTTGCATAGTCAGATGTGACATCCGGATGTTATAAATATTCTGGGATAATTTTATTAATAGTTTCTATGTTGTTCCTCTAAAAATTGGTTAGAACAGTATTCACCAACTTCACTGTATATTGTGACGAAAGTCTTGACTTACCTTCAAAAAAAAAAATGTTATGAGTTGCTAAACTCTGGAATTTTATTAAATTTGTAAGCATACCTTTCCAAAGTAACGAGGAAATTTGTGTTGATCTTCAATGACATGGGCAAACCCTCCCTGGAGGCCAAAATCCACAGAGAAGTAAGGCAAGCCTTTGGGTACCTAAATAAATAGATAAATCACACATGAATACAGCATGAAATCAGAAAGTCATGCTTAATCCTTCTTCTTGCTCTCTGACATGACAGTACTTAAGCAACTCTCAAGACAAAAGTATACAATAAATTTCCAATTCTAAAAGATACCAAAGCAATGACCTTTCTTAAGTAAAATATTTCACTTGGTAGCCTTTCAACCAGATAGCTCTAACATCCAGCAATTATAATTAAAAACGATTATTTTTGATTTGGGGAAAACAGGAAAGTAAGGGTATTTTTAAAAATATTTAACAGCAGAATAATTTTTCCTTAGACTACACAAACAGAGAATGAGGATACACTTTCTTATATTTTCCTCACAATGTAGAATAGGAAGAGGGGCCTAGTCATATTTAGAGCTTTGTTTATAATATCCCTGAGGCTTTACTACTATTTATCAAAGATAAATTAAACCTGAAAAATAATAACTTTTTTGTTAACTGGTGATGATACGAGTATAGCAATACTTAGTTTACCAACCACATTTCAAAATATCTCTAGAATAACTACAGTTGAACCCTGAACAATGCAGGAGTTTAGGGGTACTGAACTCTGAGCAATCGAAAATCCATGTATAACTTTTGATGCCAGAAGTACTTAACTACTCCGTATCTGTGAGGGAGTGGTTCTAGAACCCTCTGTGGATACTAAAATAGCATGGATCAATACATACAGTTGGCCCTCTGCATCCACGGACTCCCAACCGCAGATCAAAAACAATACAGGCATTTATTGAAAAAATATCCACAGTATAAGCGGACCCATGCAGTTCAAATCCATGTTGTTCAGGGGTCAACTATATCTTTCCCTCCTTCCCTCTTTCTATACACACACACACACACACGCGCACACACACACACACACACACAGTATTTTAAACTCTATCTTGATTAGAAAAGGTCGCAATTTATTGCTTTATCAATTAAGTAAACTTTGTGTCCTTGCAAGTTTCCCCCTCAAATTCTAATTGTCACTAGAAATCATTCAAGTGAGTCCATTTGTAGTACTATCTTTCTTATCCCCTCATACAGTCAGCATTTACTCATTTTGGCCCCGAATCACATATTTCTACTCAACTTGAAGTATTTTGTATTATGTCCTCAAGAAGGCACAACTTAGAAGTAGACAGTACGGTATAGTGGAAAGAAAGTGGTCATCTTGAAATAATATAAAGCAATTAAAATTAGGGCTAATAAAGAGTTGTTCATGTTACAAGAAAAGCATAAGTAAAACAAATCAGTTTACAAAATAGTATAAAACAAAATGCAGAGAAATGGGCTAACATTTTATGACTTTGTATTTTTTTTTTATATTTTCATGTTTTAAATACAAACATGTATGACCTAGACGATTAAGAAAAAAAAAAGAAACAAACAATGCTCTCAATCCAGCCTGATTCTTATAACTATGTAACCACAGGCAAGTTATTTAACATCTCTAAATCTCATGAGAATTATGAAGAGTTCAGAGGTTTGCAATGAGGATAGAATCGGAAAATGTGCATAAAGTGCATGGCCCAATGCTTGGCACAGACAAGATTATTTGAACATTACTGTCTCCCAAACAATAGTGCTTTTTGTAAAACCAGTGGTAAAAGAAAAAAGGATGGAAGTTTCCATTAGAATATTTTTGCTATGTGAAGTAGATCATGTGGGAAATGTGACTCTGAAGGGATAAAAGAATGTTATAGAACTATATCAACTAAAGGACAGTACTTCAAAGGAGAGAGAACTTGAGGAAGCAATTTGTGATGACAGTGTCCATGCCTTTCATTTGTATTAACTGTGTCTGGCAGAATAATAGCCCCTTAAATATGTTGATAATCTAATCCATTATTGGCCATGAATACCTTACCTTATATGGCAAAAAAGACTTTGCAAATGCAATTAAGTTATGAATCTTGAAGTCAGGAGATTATCCTGAGTTATCCAGGTGGGCCCAATGTAACCACAATGGTACTTTAGGAGAGGAACAAAACTAAGAGTCAGGGAAAGACTGGAAGACCCTACATTGTTGGCTTTAAAGATGAAGGAAGAGACCATAAGCCATGGAATGCAGGTAGCTTCTAGAAGCTGGAAAAGGGAAGGAAACAGATTCTTTCTAGAGCCTCCAGAAAGAATGAAGGTCTGCTTAACACCTTGATATCAGCCCAGTGACCTCTATTTTACACTTGTGATCTCCAGAACTAATAAATCTGTGTTGTTTTAAACCAATAAGTTTGTGGTAAGTTGTTAAAACCGCGTTAGAAAACTAATATACACACCAAATCTCAACGACCTACTGCCTAAGTGCAAAGATGGCACAATGAACACTTTACTACTTTTACACAAAGAACAACTGTTGTCACAAGCTTTTCCTGTTCTCTGCATGCAGGCTGCAAAAGGTATAAGCTACTGTCTTGCTAGAAGAGTTGTCAGTGGGTAGGCATTGCAAAGCCTCTACTACCAAAATATATGCACATTTAGCATTTTCCTTTTCTTGCCTTGACCAGCCAGAGGGAAGAAAGTTGAAACTTTGGTACCACTCTTGAAAGGTACTAATAGAATTATATTTTCTGCAATTACCAGAATTGTAAAAAAAAAAATGTTACTGATGGTAGAAAAACAGTAATATTTGAATTTTCTCCTCTTAAAATTCCAGATGTTACTCCTGACATTCTATAATTGTCCGTGAGTTTAAAGGTCTCTGGGTAAATCCAAATTTTCCCTGAGACTGCCTTTCTTTAGTTTAAAAAAAAAACCAGTCCCTAAATGTTTTAGATGTTTTTCAACTATTGTTATCACAAAATTAAACTTAAAAACCACAATATTTAAAAGTTCAGAAAGAATTCATCCGAAATCTCAATAAAATAGCCTTGTAAAAAATGACTTTTCTTGACAAGTTATTTAATATCATGTAACTTCTTTGTAATGAACATTCAGATGTTTCCCTTATATATTTTCATAAACTTCACACTACACTGCAAAGATATCAAAAGACCCAGAGAAAATCAACAAATGGGCATAAAAAGAAAAGGTTATACTTACACATCAAGGGAAAACATAAACCAACAAAGAATCAAAATGAATTATAAATCTGTGAATCTCTAATAAAAAATAAGAATCTACTGAGGAGAAGAAAATCACCCTACCTCTCTCTAATAAAGCAGGTCAAATACCTCATGAAACTGCAAAGGACACAGAGCTTTTAAAAGTATAATGGGGTTATTTCAGAATAAAAATTATGTTAAAATAACTAAAGACTGTTCACTTCATGCTCAGAAACATTTTTATCATTTGAAAAGGACACTGGAAAGCTTGTTAACCTAAAAAGTGACCTGCTTTGGAATTATTCTTATACTTGAGTTCCCTTCACAATTCTATGCATATAATTACTGAATCCTAAAGTGTAGAAGGACCTCAAGAGGTCAGCAAGCTCACACCCCATCCATTTGCTGTGACTCTTAGATACAATACTATGTGGTGATTTAGAAAAGGTGATTGGCACTGTATTTGAAATGCTTCAAAGTTGAATATACAACTACCATTCCTACAAGTATCTGTATCTGTTTCTTATTCTCCATACTGGTTAAGTTAAAATATTAGAACCCTCTGGGTACTTAAGTACTTATCCAAGTTTTAAAAAACAAACTTAAAACAGGTAGGAGGAGATAGTTTACCAGTAAAAAAAACTGCATACGCAGTGCGGCAAATGAAGAACAATACATTTCTTTTAAAATTTCTACTTTGAAATATTTTCAACTACCATTAAAATCGTGATCTAAAAGAATATTTAATGCATTGGAAATTATGCGAAGTGAAAAACTCAGACACAAAATAAGTGTACATTACATACCTTTTTCTATAGGCTCATAAGGCAGAAGTATATAGGTTATTTAGAAGGAGTTTTGTTTGGTTTTGTTTGTTAAAATATTTTCTGGCCCCATTCGCCAGCAAGGAAAGAGAAAAAGATCATAGAGAATATTTTACCTTTAAATTAAAATTATCTTCAATAATGCAATGAAATTTGAATCTTTGGACTGGGATATAATAAATGTAATAAGGAATCCTATCAGTCACATATATCAGGAGTCTAGCTTTCCAAAAGAAGAAATGGGAGAAAAATATTCTAGTGACATCTCCGAGAACAGGGGTTAGCAAACTTAAAGAAAAAAAACTTGTCAAAGTTTCCATTTAAATAAAATATTTTGGGCTCTGCAGATCATACAGTCTCTTGTTGCAACTCTTAAGTCTGTCCTTGTTACATGAAAGCTCCCAAAGACAATACATAAATGGGTGCAGCTGTGTTTCAATAAAACTTCACTTTTACAAATAGACAGCAGGCTGGATTTCACACACAGGCTGGAGGTTCCCAACCCCTGCACTAAAGTATAAGCTCTCTAAAATCAAGGATTATCTCTATTTTGTTCCATTATGTATAAAAAGCACCTAGAATAGTGCTTGGTAAAGAGGAGGTACTCAATAAACTTTTATAGACTAAATTACTTTTTTAATAAAAAAACAAAAAAGAATCCACAATTCTATTATATCTCTATTCCATTTAATTTATATTTCTAGAAGAGAGGTCATCACAGAAGTATTCAACTTATGTGTAACTTGTATCTACAAGTTGACCCAAGCAAATCAAGATTAAATTATGAAAAATGGTAAAGAAGCTTTTCCCAAAAATTATGAATGTGTTGTCTAACTCACCTGTTTTAAAGAAATATAACAGGGAACCTTTGCATAAGAAAAAACAAACAAACAAAAAATGAGTTCCAAATTCAAAATAGAGCCTCTAGGAAAGTGTTGCTCTCATTATAATTCCATTAACGAGAAAGCCTCTCCCACCACTTGTCCCTCAGCGACTGGGGAGCCCATGAGAGGATTTCTGGCCAAGTCTGATGGCTGTCACAGCCAATTATATGACAGAGGGCCAGAAGGTCAGGAATAAACATTCAGATAAGCACTAGAACAAATATGCATTTGTTAGATCAAGTAGAATGAAAATATTTTCTTCTTCATTAGTTACTTTTTCATTTGGTCACTCAGCCAAATGGTCTCTTTCTCAAGTAAAATGTAGAAATTAATGAAAATCCTGAACACTAGGGTAATTTTTTCATATTGGAGGGAAAAAAAGATACTTACAGACTTTCTGATATCTTTTGAAGAAAGGTCAATCAATTTCTTATTCATAGACCACTCTTCATCAGATTCCATTATGGCTTTCTAAGAAATAGCCATATATTAGTAAAAAATAATACATGTGCAAATACAAAAAGACAGTTTAAAAGTTAAATAATATAGTAAATTAATTGCAAGGTATATTATACATGGTAAGTCATTATTTTGAATAAATTAGGCTTCAATTTCTGTTATTTAAAATTGGAACTTCTTGATTTTTTTTATAATCCTATCTTTAGCCAAGATAATACTATTTTACTCATCCTTAAATCTGGTATTGAAGTTAACTTCAGCTCACCTTAATATGACAGAAACAATCCTTAATAAGACCAGGCAATTTAATATTGCACATAATGTGTGAACATAAAAGTTCAAAAATTCCTAAGATTCATAGAACTCTACTCAAATACACTTAGCTTTACTGCTCTTCTTAAAAAGATGAAAAGAGCAATTTATATGCTTTCTAGCAACCAAGTACTTAAACTGTATCTGGCCATATAACAAAAAAGTAAAATGCAAGGGGAAAATGATAGAAATGGTATTATAAGACTTTCTAGGCTTATAGTATGACTACTATTTATGGAAAAGAAATGTTTAATAGAAAGGCCAGGGTGATAAGTATAAAATAATCTCATTTTGTACAGTATCATTATTAATGGAGCAAATTAACATTCAAATAAGCACAATTTAAATACAACACATATACTGCTGTTCCCTATTAAAAAGGCATGGGATGTTTGTGTTGACACAATAATGTAGCATTCCCTGTGAAACTGAAGCCAAATACAATAAATGCATCTTTAATGAGCATATAAAAGGTTTAGTGTAGAAAAGTGACATATCATTCTGCTAAGAGATGATAATTCTGTCACTCAACATGAGCAACAGTGGCTGTCCTATGTTGTGTCCTATACTTCAATGCCTATAACCCTGATCACCAAAGAGTCTACTGAGGAAGTACCGCCCCCCAGAAAAAGACCACTGAAGAACAATATAATAATTTTTCTCAACTGATTTTGTTTAATATAAGGTTGACATGGATTTTGAGATTATCTGGTCTATCCTCCTATATTTTAATAGCATAAGTCTTCAAATCAAATAATCAGATTGTTTTTTAAAATTCCTAGAAAGCAGGTTTTCACCTCTTTAACCTTACAAAGTTTCATAATCTTTTTATTTGAAATTTCACATCAATAAACTTTACCAGCCTAAACAGTTTAAACATTGTACATGCAAATCTTCCTACACCTACCTCACAATGTATTACCTCCTTTTCATTGCACATTGTTATTATTTCATATATGGTTCCACATTTATGTATTTAGTCTATAAATTATAGAGTATTCAAGTCAGTATCAAACACATGCTATTTAGTAAAAGCTGCTTGAATATTATAATAACACTTAATTAAGAACTCTAGTCATTTACTATACATCCAAAAATGTATGTCAAGGTTAGATATTAGTTTCTCCTTACAAATAGCATAAAGAGGTATTAAATACTAAACTTACAGCAATAACTTGTCTCAGCAATTGTAATTTGTACTGTCTATATGTAACTATCTATAGCTCTTGTGAATTTTGGTAAGGTTTTTAGAGTTATGACTATAATTTTGACTTGGAAGTACTTCAAGGTAAAACCCTAATTTTTCATGAGAAATTAAAATAGAAATTACAAATTACCACTTGACAGTATATTCACACTTATAAATAAGCATGCTTTTAAAGGTCAAAATCCCAAATATCTTTCTACTTAAATTTATACAGAATTTTTTATGCTTTACTCCATTTCTTTATATAAAATTTAAGTATATTAGAGGGAAAAAAAAGAATGAAGATAACTGTATTCATAAAACATCACCACAGCAAAAAATAAGTATGCACGTAAAGACTATCTATAAATACCTTAAAATAGATGGGAGCCATATCACCCATTTCCTTTGGGAGAGGAATACATTCATAAACCATATGATACGGTTTCTTCATGTTCATATTAGTCTCTAAAAAGATGCAGTCCAATCCTTTATCTTCAAACATCTTGACCAATGATTTTCTAAACATCTGAAGAAAGGAAAATGGTTACATAAATAAAGCATTTAGAGAAGATGCAAAACACAAAAACAATAATAAAGTACAATGAATCCCTCTAAAATAAAAACAAATGGTAAATATCTGAACTCCATAATGTTACTTCACTTTCTAAATCCTCTACATAATTTCACATATTTAAGCAACATTTTTTAAAACTAAAACTCACTCTGCATAGTTTTACGTGTATTAAATGGTTCCAGTAAACCAAAATAAGAAAAGAAAGCGATAAAATCAACTTCAGATTGTAAAATACGCAGAACTGACAGTAAAATCATAGAAAACATCCATAAGCCCAAAATATGCTCTGAGCAGGTAGGTATCCTTCAATTCAGTAGGAGACAAGCAGAATTCACTTCTAATTGTTTCCGTATGCTCACAGCACCTTCTTTTGCTTATTTCCATACATGTCTGCTGACCTTTCACTTGTAACCTATTTTTACATACAATCCGGTCCTATATGAAAATTGAATATACTAAAGTTGGCAAGTAAGAGTGTTTTCTTTTCCCAAAGAGCCCATCATTATTATAAAATCCATATTTTTTATGACTTTTTACTTATTCACTTATCTATTTATTTATTTTACACTACTAAGCCTGAAGAACAGTTGTTTATAGAAGGTGGTTGGGGTCCAGGATGTTCACATGTATTCACAGGATGTCCCTTGTAATACAGGATGAAGCTGGGGATTAGAAGAAAGAGGAGGAGGCTGCAGACCAAGAGCCAAAAGCCACCTCCACCCATATCACCATGTGTGGATCTCCAAGGTATCTGAGAATTACATATTCCAACTTGGCCTTGTAGAATGTGATGCAAGTATATGTGCCTAAGTAGGAGGACGAGATACTTTTTTTTTTAATTTGTCAGCGTGATTTATAACTTAATATTTAATTAAATTTTTAAATTATGATCCTAGGTCACATGTAGAAATAATACAGAGCAATCTCATGTACCTTTAACCCAATTTACCCCAAAACTACACAGAACCAGGAAATTAATACTGATATTCTAGATACTGAACAACTCCAACACCATGAGGATCCTTCCTGTTGTCCTTTTATGGTCACACTCACTCCCACTCCCCCTTTCTTAAATCTTGTCAATCACTAATCTGCTCTCCATTTCTTTAATTTTGTCATTTCAAGAAAGTTATATAAAAAAACAAAACAAAGAAAACAAAAACAAATTCATAGAACCAAAGGGATGGTTACCAGAGGGAGGAGGTTGAGGGATGGATAAAAAAGGAGTAAGGGAATATCGTCAATAAGACTGTGGTAAGTTTATAGTGTCAGATAATTAGTGGGGTGATCACATTATAAGACATAAAAATGTAAAATCACTATATTGTACACCAGAAACAAATATAACCAATCTAAGACTGTATACCAATTACACAAATTAAAAAATAAATGAAAGAAAAAAAAGAATGTAATATAAATGAATGGAATTACATAATCTTCTGGGGCTGGCGTAGTTCACACAGCATAATTCCCTGGAGAGTCAACCAGGTTGCTGTTGAGACATTGCCTAGTTACTACCACATGGAGATAGAAGTTCAGGTTCCTCACTTTGCCTCTGTTGACACCTACTCTGCTGGGTAGGAGATGAACATTCTGGGTTCCCACCAGGCCCTCACTGATAACATTATCGATCACTCATCACTTTTCTGTTTTCCACTTACTTGATAAAATAAGAGCAAGTAGGTATAAAAAAAAAAAAAGGAATTGAGTTATTATTAATTTGAGGTGAATTAGAAAGGTACCTAGTAAGCAACAGATACGGGACACACACACACACACACACGTATGTGTGTATATATACTGAAATCTCTCTACTTTAGACACTCGATTTGTTGTTTAATTCAAAGTCTGCCAAGATGCTAAATTCAAAGTTCCAATAATGTAAGGGACTGCAGACTTTCTACCTCTATAATCTCATTAGAGGTGACAGTTAGATAAACCATTATAGATGATTATAGATGAATATTTCCCCTTTTAAAAATTCCGAACTTAGGTATTACACTTTATAAAATCCCATTAATAGAAAAAGCACACGCACAACTGAAGCTAAATTACAATAAAAATAATAAAATATAAAATATTGGTATAAATGCCTAAATGGTAAAACTGATCATTCAAATTTTATAAGTTGCCATGCCCTCAACCTAATTTCTGCAGATAAAAACCCTTCTCAATAAATTCTGTGTTAACTACACTGTTTCATTTTCCTCTTCTTAGGCAAACAAGAAGACTAAATGTTCCAGCTTCTCTGGGACTTAGGTGGGGCTACATTCAGCTCTGAGTAATAAATGTATATATAAAAAATTAACTTTGCTGGCTTAAGGTATTGTGAGTTAGGTTTTATTTGCAACAGCAGTAAGAATAGTAAGATGGACAATTAACTGACATCAGTGATATGACTGAAGCTGCTGATGAACCAGAAAGTGACAATATTTAACTCTACTGTTCCCTCCATTCAATTGTATGTCCCAGATTTTGTTCTCATTCCTGAAACTAAAATACAAAATCAAATGGGAAAATAAACAAATTTGGTTTTATAACAGTTTTTTAAATTGTCTCTATTTTGTTAATTGTTACTATGTTTGTGAATTTTTATGTATTATGAATATTTTCAATTAATTGTCATTTAATTATCTAGTTCTGTCGTGAGAAGATAATTTTATATACCAAAAAAATAAAAAATTATTACTAAGATGGTACTATATATTTGAAAACCAAACTTTTTTAAAAGATAAAAAAGCAGCAGTAACAACAATAAAAATTTAGATAATCCAAAGATTATCTCACAAAGTTCCTTCCTTCATGTCTGTTCATAATCCTTTCCTGGTTTAACTGTTTTAGATTCTAACCTGGACAACAGTGAAGACAGACTCAAGATGTCATGCATTATACTGAAAACTCAACAGTACTAAATTAGTAGTGATGCAAGAATAGTTCAATATTATAAAATATATAAACATCATACTAATAGCTTCAAGGAAGAAACACACATTTAAGTACTTCTCTATGTATATAAAAGACTTTAATTTAAAAATATGAGTTTAATGTATAATTTAAACTCATATAATGTATAATGTATAATTTGAAGTTCCCAACTCCATTAAGCAGGATTTCCTCCAAGCTCAATATAATATTTTATACATATTTAAATAATATTCATTTTTTTTAAAGTTACATGATAACTAAACAGTGAAGAAAGTTTTTTAGTTCATTATCATAAGATACCAAAATTATTTTATGCTTCAGAAAGAGACAGAGATCTCATGTTATGGGGATGACATAAAATTCCCATTATTCTGAGTAGAAAACACTTATATCCTTTGGGTAATCAATATTTTCCACATTTCTAAACTATGATTACTCATCTACATTTTTCATTTAGTTAACACACCTAAACTAAAATTATTTCCAACATAGTTAAGTAAACTATACTACAGGGTTTTATAATTCTTAATATTCAGCAATTCACGTTACAAAAAAATCAAGAAATTTGAATAAACAATTTTCAAATAAAAATGTATTTTCTTTAAAAATATTAAAGCTATATAGGATTGATCATGTAATATTAATACTAAAATTATTCAATTTTTTCTAAATAGAATGTCTAAAGTTATCCAAAGATAAATGTTATGAGATAGAGCAGAATATACATTTTAAACTCTATACCCTTCATAGAATGACCCCTTTCGAAAATGACATTAATTTTTAAAACAGCACAAACCTACAAAAACAAAGAGAATAGAGAAAATACACTGAAAATCAGATCAGCCCACATATCTGACTTAAACACTAGAAAGCTGATTAGATACGTGGGTGGTGTGGGGGGGCAGGGAGTAAAGCAGGAATTGTAAAGAAAGCCAAGCTGCACCACAGAATCCTCAAAAGGCTTAGGAGTTGACAGTGCCAAGTAGCCATGGAAGTAGAAGTGAAAGTGTGGTGAAAAACAGATGGCATAGATAAAAGTCTTTTGAAAAAAGCAATTAACATGCCAGATCCCTTCCTCCACACCAGCAGAACACTATAGAGTTATCCTTTGGAGAAGGTTGCTGGGCTGGGGAAACTAGAGAGTTGAAAGTATACAGTCTGAAAAGAGGGGCATTATAGGAGGTGTTACTTAATGTTCTAAAATGTTCAACATTCTGCCACCCCACCCCAGCCTTATTCCCCAACTCAGCTCCCAGAACACTGGCAAGCTGACTTAGTGCTCTAGGCAAAAGATTAAAAAGATTCTGATTAAAAGGATTAAAAGGATTCTAAAGATTCTGACTGGCTCCAAGGAAAAGACCTAAAGGTACCAACACTGGAGGTGTCCGAATAAAATGGCCCCACCAAATCACTCCACAGTGAAGCCTACTGTAGATAAGCACCAAGGGCCCCCACCATCATACTGTTAACTTGGGGTGTTTAAAAAAATGAACCTACAGTGTCTGACTATAACATATGTTCCAGCGTATTTGTCAAACTGATAAGAATAAATTTAAAGGGGACAGAGTTTCACTATATATTTAATAAACTAAAAATCTGGATCTTATTCATTCGAAATTTATGATTATTCCCATATGCTCTGCTAAAATTTATCTTCGCATCTTCTATTAAATATAAGATCTAAAAATTCATTAAATGTTACTAGAGGTTGGTGATAAAAATCACTTGAATGAAATGGTTCCTGTATTAGCAAACAATATATTTTTCAATATTTTTTTAAATACATATATTCCCTAAAAGAGGTGAATGGCTGACCATAAGGATATTCACCAAGGCATAATTAATTTGAGTTTTTGTACATATTTGAAAGTAAAAACAAAAATCCAAAAAGCTATATTTCTTGAAGTAAGCTAGAATTCAGATATTCTGTGTGTTCACTATCTTACAGTAGTTTACAACTTCTAACAATTTTTTTCTTTTATCACACAAAGAGAGCTATTATTTGCATAAAGCGGTTTGGCTTTTCCTCCCTCACTCAAATTTCCATAATGCATATGGCTTATACAATCTGCTAAATTATAATGTAACCTGTGCTAGAATATACCATCCTTTGGGCAAAATTGATAGATGATTTTGTCTCTGCAGTTCTCACAACACCTGAATTATCTTATACTCACGTACTCAGCATATGTTGTACTGAATAAATTTCTTCTTTATCTACCTCAATGTTTTTCATCAAGTAGCTTAATTTCTCACAGAAATATAAAACACACAGGCCAGATTCTTGTATTACTTAGAATATTTTTGGCACTGTATTTTGCTCTAAGTTAAATCAGCTTTGCATGTATAAATTTTTAAAAGGCATTTCAGAAAAGTCCCAAAATAATTCTGAACACCAAATTTGCATACTTTCCATTTTAAATTATTGACAGCACTGGTATGTATTAGAAAAAAAAAATTTCACATCAAATATATTTGTCCACATTCTTATCCTTGTTAGGCCATAGATGCATTAAAATAGTTTGCCCTTTAACTTTCACAGCACAGACTTAAATATTACAGGGAGAAAGAGACTGAATTTCACTGAACGCAGTCTGAATATCTCCTCTTTTAGTATCTTTATCAGCATGATGCAAAAACTAGTATATGGTCTCTTCTGAAATCTTACAATTTTCACATTTTTAAACTAAAAGTCACTATAACACCTACTCGGCTGTCAGGTATTAGAAACACAAAACTAACATTCTCTCTCTCCCTCCCTCCCTCCCTCCCTCCCTCCTCCTCCTCCTTCCTCTCTCTCTCTCTCTCTCTCTCTCTCTCTCTCTCTCTCTCTCTCTCTTCCTTCCCCTTCCTCCCTCTCTCATTCCCTCCCTCCTTCCTTCTTTTTGGTAACCTGTGCTAGATCTTGATGTAATTCAGGTCTTGATATAATTTCACCTATGTTGTACCTTTCAATTTCTTAAAAATCAGCCACACACACACACACAACCCTGAATCTAAACTCTGGGTCAGGTTATGAAAGGAATAGTGAGAGAAAAATTAAAGCTGGTAACAAAATCAGCACAAAAATCATAGTAGCAGAATAAGGTAATAATTCTATTATAGGAAAATATGACAACTGCTGAATATAAATCTCTGACTTCCAAAATTTATTTTTTATTATCTGAAAATATCTTTCCTTTGGCTGTAAGTTATTAGCTTACTATAAGAATGATGATCTCAATGTTCCACAAAAGCATGGCTTAGAAATGTTCCACTGATTTTTTTAAGTAAAAATAATTATTACTTTGTCACAATTTATTTAGTAGACAAAAACTTTCAGTTATACACCTAAAGCTAATATGTTATATGTATATTATATCTCAATAAAAAACAATTTTAAAGCTTTCAAAACATGGAGTACATAAAGGATTATAGTGAAAAGATCCTGATCCATATATATCCGCACTATGAAAATGTATACGAATATTTAAGTTCAGAAAGTAAAATCATCCGACAAAAGTATAAAACTTGTTATAATTTATCACAATAGTTTTGTAAAAATTGCTTGTGAGCATTACATACTGACAATAGCAATGAGCATTATCATACTGACTTGAATTTCCTCCCAGATGTCTTCATCTAATAAGGTAGCTGCTCTGTGGTGCTGCAAAGGGACTATCAGGCAG
Organism: Pteropus medius; assembly: GCF_902729225.1. Classification (NCBI taxonomy): domain Eukaryota; kingdom Metazoa; phylum Chordata; class Mammalia; order Chiroptera; family Pteropodidae; genus Pteropus; species Pteropus medius. The sequence continues at coordinate 3,431,847 of NW_024355523.1, forward strand.
TGCCCCTCAGTAAGAGATTGAAAGTTGGGTAAACATAAATAAACCTATGGGAAAAAATTGGAAAGGTGAAATGTTATTGCTATTTATTCTCAGTTGCAACAGATGAACCCCTAGTAAGGAAACATGTTAACATTTAATAAAGTATACTTGTTTATAAGCAATATATTTTAAAGCCTTAATAGATATTTAATATTTTAAAAATATTTAAAAAGCCATGAAGATAGCTTTTAATAAACTGGAAATTAATAGCACGTCTCAATTTTAACTATTTTACATCAAAGATTAAGCTTACCCAAGGGCAGAATAAATGACACTTTTTCTTTGATCTGAGAAAGCTGTATGATATCAAAGCCCTTGAAATAATACAATTTTTGCAAGAGTAGAAAAAACACCATGGTCTAGTAATGGCAGAGAAATCTAACTGATGCCTATTAATTCAGGCCTTCCTTCTCTCACTGGCTGAGAAAAGAGAATTAACTCAACTAAGAAAGACAATGAAATAACCTCTGTATGTCTTTACTGCCCTGGTTAAGTTCTATTTGTTTACATACATGTATTACCTACAAGCTAGTGCTACTTTTCCATTATAAACTGTCCTTTTTAAAATTAAAAGGCTCAATTAGTATGTATGTAGTGAGCAAAAGGTATTCGCAGGAGCATAATGTTCTGCAAAAAGGCTTGATCTTATTTTCTGTTACTGTTTGTTGAGATTTTAGCTAGAAATATTTTGTATAGCAGACAATGTATGTTTGTTTAACAAAGTAATGCAAATTTTTTAAACTGCTGAGAAAGGACAAAGTAGTAGATATATTTACTTAAATTTATAGTAAAATCATGACCATATTCACAATTAAATACAGTATCAGTACTGATTCATTAATTGTAAAAATTTACTAATGTAAGGAGTTAACAGAGGAAACGAGTATGGAGTTTAAGGAGCTCTGTACTCTCTTCTCAATATAAATCTACAACTGCTCTAAAAGACAAACTGCACTTTTAAAAAAAGTAAAATATAGTGTTAAGACAAGGAGATGGCTAAATAACTTTTCTTTTCAAAAAATAACGAAGAGTCAGGGACAGCTGATGACCAGAAAGTTATTTAACTGACTCTAATGAGTACAATATTGTTTCATTAATGCATTTGGATTTGAAACATTAACTTCAAATATTAGACATTCAAGCTGAGTGAGAATTATTGAATTGTTTTGAAATACTATTTATCATTTCTGCTTAACTGTACACTTAGAAACTCATTATCAAATATGATTAACTTAAGTAATAACTAAAAGGAATAATTTGTTATTGTTTATTCAGATTAATAAAATAACCTATTAGCTACCATGGAATAAAGAGGCAGTCAGATACTGTAGGAAATGCATTAAAAATAACTAATTGGAAAATGTAGATTGCTTCACAGAAGAGGAAAGCTGAGAGGAATGGGAAAAACAATCTATGAGATAGTAATATGAGTTAAAAAAAACAAAACACAGAAAATGTCTGTTTACTGGCCAATGGTTTCCTTTCATCAGTGAATGAAAAATGCCTACTACGTGATTCAGCCTACAGAAGCAGGAGGCTAACAAAAGTTTTGTACACTTAACCCTCTGTGCTTCCCTGGACCCAGCCTGTCCTCAGTACACTAGGGAAAAGGAAGTCACTGAAAAAAACCCAAACTTCTCCTAAAGCATTTGAAACATTAGGAAAATTTTGTTTAATTTATTCTTACATTTTTTTAAAGATAAGGAGTCAGACTGAAGAGGAATGAAATATTTATACACAATCATAATTATAAAAATGTAAATGTGTATGTAAAGATCTGGAAAAGAAATTAGAAAAAATAATACGAGTTAACTGGTTAAAGTGGAGTTTTTTTAAATTGATTAAACTTTGAATCAAATTTTTACATTCGCCTTTTTCATAAAGTATGGAAGGAGAAGAAAAAGAAGGGTAAGGGAATAAAGAAACCAAAATCCAAACTGATAAACTGTTAATGACCTAAAGATAGTAAAGACTGGAGTTGGAATGGAAAAGCTAATTCTTTGGATACATAAGGGTGTGCATGTAAGTGTGTATATAAAATAAACAAATTAATTAAGGAAAATGTATATGTATGTTCCCAAAACTATGACTTCCTAAGACTAGCATTCATTCTTCTCATTACTTTTTCTCACTCACTTCACTCCAGCTACACTAGTCTTTCTCTTTCATGAATGTCAAGTTCATTTCCTCCTTAAGGCTTTTCACTCACTGATGCCCCTTCCTCAACTATTACTCATTCATATCTTCATGTTACTTGCTCCTTCTCGTCTTTCATATCTTTACAAAATAACTCCTCAGGGAAGCCTCTTTGGCCACCATTTCAAAAATACTCTCCCATCATTTTATTTCATTCCCCTTCCTTTTATTTGCTCTACGACTTACTATCACTTTCTTAAATCAGGAAAATTATTACTCTGTTTATTTTCTGTCCTATTTCATTAGAATACAAGCTCTGAGTCTCTACTTTCCCCAGTAACCAATTAGAGTTTGGCATATATCAGATACATGATAATGATTTACTTAATGTAAGAATTAAATCACCAAATATTTATTGAAATAAGTGACTATTATTAGTGACTATTAAATAAGTGATTATTGAACAAATGACTGTAAATATGCATGTTTGGTATATGATGATGAGTAAAAGTTATCTATGCCTTCGTGGAACTTACAGACTATAGGGGAAGAGACCCAATAAACAAGTAAACCAAAATACATTAAACTTCTTCAAATTATGGGATAGTCTATGAAAAAATAAATAGAAATTATGAGGAAGTAAGGGAAGAAGCAGAAGCTACTTTAGACTGAGTAACTTTGAAGTGATTTTAATACTGAGAATCAAGTGACAATCTTGAAAATAAGTCTGTACAGCTGGTAAATGGCTGGGCCAGAATTTGAACTCAGGTAGTCTGGTTCCACAATCCAAGGCCTTAACCACTACCCAATGCTGTTTCTCAAGAGCAGAACCATACAAAATGTGAGCTTCATATTACTTAAATATTTATATTTACTATAAAGAAGATTCTAAGAATCACGGGATTCTAGAAAAAAAATATTTGAAACACAGAATAAGAGAAGACAGATTCCTTAGGAATCTTATAAGAGTATGAAGAAAGAGATAAACTACATATTCCACTAAATCATTTCTTTAGGGCAATAAATGTTATATTTCCTACCTTAACACCTATTGCAACAATAAGGTGCTTGGGAAATTGAGAGCTGTTGAAACAATACAGACATTTTTCCATTTGTGCAGCAAGACTCCGGTGTTCTGCAATAGCTTGTTTCCTTTGGTTCTCTTCCTCTTCACCAAAACGCTCTCTCTCGGCTGCTTTGGAGACAAACATGTCATCCAGAGTATAATAGTCTCCATCTGTTTTTCCCATAAACTGAAAAATCAAAATAACAGTAGTCGGAAGATATTAGCTAAGATTTTATTGTACTGTAGCACATGGAAGTCATGTTCATAAGTTCTATGATAAAATTCTTACATTAGAAAAAAAGAAAAAAAATGATTAAAATTTAAGCTTGACCTTCAAGGGTCAATCCATCATCATCGTCATCATCACAGCTAAAGTTTACTAATTACTATGTGCAATTCTATGAAATTTGATTGTTTTATACTCCTATGAAGAGGGGATCATTCTCATTTCCATTTAATAGATGAGGAAACTGAACCACAGAGAGGTTAAGAACTAGTTCACTTTAAAATTAGCATATATAGAGTCATATAGAACATAAAACATTTTTCAACTATATCTCCAGGTACCTTCTCCATACCTCCCCAACATAAACTATAACACAAACTATAGATGACATTTTTATAACACACAACACAAATTTTATTTACTTATTTTATTTATGTCTGATTAAAATCCTCGAAGAGCTCTACATTGTGAACAAGATCAAGATCAAACTCTAGTTTGGTCTTTTGAATCACAGAACAGAAAGGTACAGTGGTTAAAAGCTTGCACTCTATAGTTGGAAAGACCGTGGTAAAACTCTATCACCTTGGGCAAGTTATTTAATCTCTCCATGCTCTCTCTATGCTTTATTTCTTCATTTTACAATGGTTATAACAGTATCTATAATAGGGTTATTTCACTTAATCCTTACAACACATGCCTAGCACACAGAAAAGACTCATAATTGTGAGCCACCATTATTACAAATCTTTTCAAGATGTGGCAATGATGACCTCTCCAGGCACATTTGATCACATCCCTATGCAAACTCTATGCTCCAGCCACCCTATTTTCAGTGCCCAAAAGTACAGTTTTCTTCAGGCTTGGCACATATAACTCTCTAATCAATTTTCCCATCAATTCTGCCATTCTGCTCCTACTCATATTCAATCTGAGGCTCCATTTCAGTTGTCACCTCTATAAAAGAACTTCCCTAGATCTTCCATGCTCCTCCAGCACTATAACCACATCAGTCTCATGAGCACAATGTATCATAAGTGCTTATTAACTTGTGTTTTTCTTCCATTAGACTAAGTTCTAAGTTCTACTTAGTCTACTAACTACCAAAAAGAGAACTACCTTTTATCATCAAATACAAAGCAATAGCAAGATGCTTGAATCTTAACTGATATTTTAAAGAGTTGATGAAAGCTGGAGGGCTCTGTGTCAGAGAAAGTAGACTGGAAAGCAAAGAATATTTTGAAGGATAAAGAAGGTCATTTAATAATGATAAGAGTCATACCATCAAGAAGACATAACAATCCTAAAGTTTATGTACCTAATAACAGAGTTTCAAAATATATTACATAAAATTTGATAGAATTGCTGGAGAAATAGACAAATCCACAACTGTAGTCATAAATTTAAATACCTTTCAAACACTGATAGAACAAGTAGAAAATCAATAAGCACATAGAAGACTTGAACAAACTATCAATTAACTTGACCTAACTGACACTGATAAAGATTCTATCCAATGTCAGCAAAATACATTCTTCTCAAGTGCACAGAGTACATTTACCAAGATAAATAACATTCTTGGCCCTAACATAAGTCTCAATAAATTTAAAAGGATTCAATTAACATAAAGTATGTGCACTGAACACAATGGAATTAAATAAGAAATTACAACAGAAAAATATTTGGAAAACCGCCAACTATTTGGAAACTAAATTTCACACTTCCAAATAACCAATGGATCAACAAAAAAATAAAAAATAAAAAAAATTAAAAAGCAGAAAAAAGAAAAAATACAATAGATGCAAATATGTGGGACGGTGCTAAAACAGTACTCACAGGGACAATTAAAGCATTAAACACCTATATTAGAAAACAGGAAAGGACTAAATCAATGTCACCTTTCATCTTAAAAAAACTACAAAAAATAAAGAAATAATAAAAAAATATAAACAGAAGAAAATTTCTAAAATATTATTATTGAGAGAATCAGGTAAAAAGGTTATTAGTTAGGTATTTCTCAGAGCACATCGGCTTCCTTGTCCATACTCGGAACTGATTTTTATCTTCTTTTTCTCCATATTAATCTTTGTATATCTTGCTATTCTTTCAGGTTTGTCTATTTATGTAAACTGCTATAACTTACAAATTATTATTTTAACTTCAGATCTGTATCTCAACTGTAGTGCATTACATTTTGAAAAATGTCAGAACTGTTCACTAAATGTTTTTCATAATAGTGACCAACTATGTGCTAGATATTAATAAAAACTTTAAGTACTCTCTCCAAATATCCCTGGCAACACAGGAACTGTCATTCTCACTTGTACATATTAAAAAGCTGAGGCTAATAGAGACTAAATAACAGTCAAAATCACACTGCTACTAAAAGACAGAATACAGAATCAAACACAGGTTGATCTATGAAATTGAAGAGTGCCAGGTATATAATAAGCCTCTCTCACTTAAGAAATCCACCTTTAAAACATAGAAAGGGTATATCTTGAATATATAGTCTTTGAAGCAGAATAGAGAATTTGAAGAAAACTTAAATTTCATCTAGAATAAACATACCCAATTAGGTTAAGGTACTTATCCAAGAGAACACAGATATCTAATAGGTAAGTAATTATCTTATTTGAAATATATTAGTAGGAGAAAAATACAGACTTTTATATATTAACTGGGCTTTCATATGATATATGATTATATCAACTATTAAAAAAAGTTCATAACTGATCAGAGAATATATTCAATTCAAATGAAATCTCTACATATGAGACAGTGTTTTTATTCTTTACATTCACAAGTGTTGTCAAACTTCTCTGATTTATTCATAGTGTTGAATTAAACAGGGTACAGTCTTGCCAATTGAATCTGAATGATTCTTCAACATAAATGAAATAAAATATGATATTCATCAATCCAAGAACAGTAACTATAATTCCCTCCTCCTAATATCCTCTAATTTTTTGCATTTTTTTCCATTATCTTCTCTTTGGGGTTAGATCCAAAATATTTGAAATTTGTCAGCCATGTACACATCATCTATAACCTTTAGCCCTTTCTATCTTTGGCAACGTAATTAACATTTAAAAAATACTGTTTTAATGGATGGACTATTAACAAATAGTGGAGAATGTATTAAGTCTAAGGGGGAAAAGTGAAAAAAAACTGCTGGAGGAAAGAAGGTGAAGATGACCACCAGACAACGGCCCATCCTCATTTAATTCACCAAGTTCCCCATCATCCTGAAGTAGCCGGCTGGACAGAACAGTGAACTGGCCTTTTCAAGATTTAGTTACAAGTGCTGGCTAGGTGACATTTTGTGATGATAGGGCAATGTTCTCCAGGATGAAGTGTATACTTAAACCAGCATCCAAACCACGATGTTGCCTCTCCCACAGCTGGGATTCACAGGTCTGAGAATCTAGGTGAAAAAATAAGAGTGACCCATCTCACTCTTGACCCTTTTGACACACTAGCAAATTTTTGCTTCTCATCTCTTTGACTTTAGGCCCTACTGGTCTAGAGGTCTTAGTTTCAAAGGGAGGAATACGTCTACCAAGGGACACAACAATCACTCATTGAACTTGAAGTGAGACTGCCATCTGGCCGCTCTACTTCCTCGTTCCACTGAATCAAGAGGCAAAGAAAGGAGTTACTGTACTTGCTGGAGTAACTGATTGACTGTCAAGGGAAAATTGGGCTGCTATTACACAACTGAGGTAAAGTGAAGAATATCTAGAATGTCGGAGATCTTTTGGGGCACCTCTTAGTATTCTCATGGCCTATGATTAAAGTCAATGATAAACTACAACAACTCCATTAAGGCAAGATTGCTAATAAGTGGTCCAGACCTTCGGCAGCTAAGGTGCTGCTGAAAGCAAAGGGAATATGGAATGGGTAATAGAAGAAAGCAGTTGTAAATGCTAGCTAAAACCACATAACCAGTTTCAGAAATTAATACTGTAATAGTTGTAATATACCTTCAATATTTTTATATGAATACTTATGTGAATGTACATTTAAACATTAACCAAAACTTTTTTTCTTTTCATCCCCTTACCATCTAACACAAAATATATTATAATGTAGCTTTGTATTCTATTCCAGAGAAAAGGTTAGCATGTTTTTGGTTGTATATAAGATAGTTATATAATGTTAGACAAAAGCATGACTTTCTTATTTTCTGTATTTGGAGATTAAATACAATTTAAGGCAATATACCAAGGCAATATATATATATAAATTGACAGAGTGACCATGCCTTATATATATATATATATATAAGGCATGGTCACTCTGTCAATTTGACTAGTCTGACATACATTTACCAGAATTCCCTTCTGTTTGTGTTATGGTTAGGGTGGGCAATGAAAGAGATTCTTATGGAAGGCTTAGAGTGCCTGCCCTCTAGACTTCAAGCTCCAACATCAGATGCAAACACAAAAGCCTTAATGAGACTGCTTAATCAACGCCCACAATTTCATAAGGTCAAATCCCTGTATGAAACCTGTATCTGTTATCTCTTAGTAGTTCTGTTTCTCTGACTGAAAAGTGACTGATACAGATTTAACCTTCTAAAAATAGCAGTAACAAGCTGCTTTTGTTCAGGGACTATGCTTGTATATTCTTTCAAGAATGTTCCAGGAATAATATTATTTTTAATATCATTAACCACTGTTTAGAAGTAGTATGTAACAGTACAGAAACTGAGACATTTCAAATGTCAACTAAAATTAATGTAATAATGAAGTAAAACCATTCTTTTTCTGCTTCAGTCCACTATCTGTAATGACTAAATCCAAAAATACTATTTTAGTATGGTCCAATTTGAATGTAGTCAATTATCTCCCTTCTCTAGTCCTATGTCCTGGTTGCCATGTTATGACAGAAAAGTCACTAAATATTGCAAATGGTTCCATTATAAACTCATAGGCTGAACTAACTCTTCAACACGATTTTTAAAAACTCCCATTTTCCACAGTAGCTATTTTGGAAGATCACCATTAAATTCTGTATACTCCCCTCTCACTCTCAGTAGATGGGCTCAAAGAGAAAATTAAAATTAGACACGAATTTCCTCATCTTCCTACCTCCAGACCTACAAAGCACCCAGCAAGCACAGGGCTTGTACTTCTTCCCTACTGCTATAATAAAAGGCACATGTGTTCCTATTCAAATTAATCCTGGCATCCATTCACTGAACTCTAATCCCTTTCTATACACTCTGGATAGAGTCTGCTCAGATAAGTCACTCATAACTTCTCCATTTTTTCCTTTATTATCGGCCTTTCCTTCACTTGCCAACAACTCTTCCAAATCAGAATTTAAGTATTCGAGCATGCTAAAGATTATTCTGTTTTAAATATGCTTTTGGAATGCATTCCACAGTCAAAAGCTAAATCTCTTAAATATCAAGAGAAGAAGTCAGAATTTTATTAAATAGTGACTGATAGCTGATAATAATGTGGGAGATGTCAAATTGTGAATGATATTTAGAATACAACCATTATTGAAAAATGGTAGAATAAGTCCTTCTGAAGAGCCAAATTTCCAAATAGCTATAGGTTTACCACTGATGTATAAAAACATTTCTTACTGTAGTCACTTTGAAAAGAAATGTTCCCAAACAGTATTATAAACATTCCTGCCTTTTAAAATAGAATATATGGAACTTAATCTTTCCCTGATAATACAGGATAATTACTGGGACAATTACTATAATGTGTTATAATTCTAGAAAGGCCCTCTGGAGGTCTGGTTGCTTCTATGCTAGCTATATCAACCAAGACAACCGTGATTTTTTTTAGTTATTTCTCTCCATTTTTCCATCTTATTCTTTGCTCTGTGTATTAAGTCAGCTGTCAGTTCTCATTGCTGTAAGCATTTCTCCTTGTGGTAGTCTGTTTTCCCACTTCTAACCTCCTGATTGTATTATACTTCTAGTCTGAAACTGGATAACCAGGTATATTAGAATTATATATATATATATATATATATATATATATATATATATATATATATATATATATATATATATATATACATACATACATACATATAAAAGTAGGGTTCTTGAGGCACCTTCTCCAGGTAATCAATAAATAGTTGTTATATTTTGAGTAAAAACAGAAAAGCTAGCCTACAATCTATAAATATTTGATTAGCATCAAGAGAAGAGACATAAAATGCTATATTTTAAAACCATGACATATCATGGGGAAAAAAAGGGTTCATATGTTTGTCTTATTCACTGGCCTACAATGACATCCTAGCCAGAAGCAACTTTTTGAATCTTGTTTCTTCTACTACTAATCACCATTTGTACACTGCATTATTATGAGGCTAAAATAGTCACTATAATTTGTTAGAAGAATAAAATAAGGAAATTAATTCTATATTTTCAAAATTGTTTAAGATTATTTCAAACTCAAAGACTCACGAGTAATTATTTTTCGAAGTGGAACTAAAGCCAAGTGGCAAAGACAAAGAAGAGCAAATGATGTACTAAAACAACGTAACTGTGCTTTTGGTCTTCACCTTACACATTCATACTATGTGAAGTATTATATTACCTAGCTCTTTTACAAATAAAACTCTCATAGTTCATAAAGAACTAGCATCATTATCACCTAGTTTGTTGATAAATACTAATTTTCAAGTGTCAACTTCATGAAATGACTAAAAACATACCCATGTTTCAGTTTTTCATATAACTACCAAGCAAGCATACAAGTCAAGTGATGATTAAATAACCATTAAGTTTCAGTTGACAGAAAAATCTCAATTGAAATACATCCTATTGTAGCAATTCTTAGCTGAAAAACTATTTTTAAAAACTGCTCTCTTGTTAAATCACGTACCACTGTAATGCTAGAAACTCACCAGCTAAATAGATATGCCAAATGGATCATAATTTTGTCTACTAACAAAGTCTGTTTTAAAAAAAAAGAACAAGACAAGAAAAACCATGGAATTCCATCAAATTATATTAAAATCTTATGAAATTACATAACAAATCATTCACTTCCAGATGGTTTAAATCCTAAAGCTGATTTCTTAATTATATTTTTCCCTACAAAACATCTGGGAATTAAAACTAACTTATTAGAACTATCAGTTTTTATTGCACAAGAATGAGTCACTTTCATAAGTGATTTCTTCATGGAAGAAAAAAAATCGCACACACAAATTATTATGAAAAGAGAAGAAATCACTGATGTTAAATCATAGAAAAAAAACATTTTATATTTCATGAAAATGAAAACAAAACAAAATAAAAAGCTGGGGTAGCAATACTTATACCAGACAAAACAGACTTTAAAACAAAGGCTATATAGCAAGAGACAAAGAAGGACCCGGCAAACCCACTTCTGGGTACTGATCCAAAGAAACCCAAAACACTACTTCAAAGAGACATGTGCATCCATATGTTCATTGCCACATTATGTACAACAGCCGAGATATGGTGGCAACCTAGCATCTATTAATGGATGAATGGATAAAGAAGAGGTGGTACATGTATACAATGCAATATTACTTAGCCATAACAAGGAATAAAATCTTGCCACCTGCAACAACATGGTTGGTTGGACCTGTTGGGTATTGTGCTGAGTGGAGTAAGTCAGACAGAGAAAGACAAATGTCACATAATTTTACTTACATGTAGACTCTAAAGAACAAAATAAAGAAACAAACAAAACAGAAACAAACTCATAGAGAACATTTTGATGATTGCCAGATGGGAGTTGAGGGGGTGGGCAAAAAAGAGGATAGGATTAAGAAATACAAATTAGTAGTTAAAAAATAGTCATGGAGATGTAAAGTACAGTATAAGAAACATAGTCAATAATGTAATAACTATGTATGGTGTCAGATGGGTACTGTAGTTCACTTCGTAAGTTATTTAAATGTCTAATCACTATGCTGTATACTTGAAATTAATATAATATTGCATGCTAAATGAAAAATTAAAAAATTATTAAAATAAAAAAGAAAACCTTATCTGAAACATTGAAAATGGAAGTGGATATTACTGATGCCATAAGAAGCAAAAGAGATTCGACCTATCAATGAGCAAACTCCTAGGGTAGTTTTTAATTCCACATTCTCTTACTACCTACATAAATAAAAATAAACTTTAATGTTAGCTTTTACAAGCAACTCACAACATTTTTCATTAGAATATTTACATGTCTAAAAGACCTGGGAACGTTATAAGTAATCCCTGTCATCCTTGTTTTGCTGTGCGGATAATTTCTGTATAACACATTTAATAAGACTATTCAACAACATTTATTCACTTTTTAAAAAAATCAGTATTGTATAATTTTACTTTTCCAATGTTTCCATCTGTAGCATTACTGGGTCATGTATATTATGCCAGGAGGTATAAATATCCTGAGCCCTCCCTAAGGTCTTTGCTGGAAGAGGACAATAACAGGAATTAGTGGCAGAACTTGAGAATATTTGCTAATATGGTACTGGCTTATATGTAATTCTATGTATTTGATATTTAAATTAAGGCATGGATTACAGACAAACGTTTGTTTTTTTTTTTTTAAAAGGTGCTATTAAAATTTTGCTAGTTTTATTCAAGCAACTTAATAGTTAATATATTCTCATCATGCTATTTGTTAAGCATTTGAGCTTCTAAAAATATCACTGCTATTTTTGAAACTTAAAAACATATACATTCAATTCTTGATTCTGTGTACTACAAATCAACCACACATTCCAGGAAATTTTCTCCATTATCTGACTATCCCTATCACCACACCTCTTCTTTCTGATAAAACCTGAATGACTATTTCTCTGCAGTTCAGTGGTATGACAACTTCAAAATTTTTTTAGATGTAGAGAAGGTTGATAATAAAAAGGACAAAAACAAAGAGATGAAAGATTGTGCTTGGTTTTAAAATAATATTGTTGCAAAATCAAAACAGGCATTATTGAGAACAACAGAAAATAGAAAACAAGATTCGAGATGAGGCTGGAGAGGTAGAGACCAAACTATTCAAGGTCTTGTTAGGCCATATTTAAGAATTTGGTCTTTAACCTAATAGAAACCAAATGGCATTTGAAATGTTTTAACACAGAGGCCAAAAGATCAGATATACATTTTGGGGGAAAAAAAAAATTACTCTGCCTTCAGTGAGGTAGAGTTAAGAAAGAATTAGAAGGTAAGAAGGAATGCCAAAAAGCACCTGCAACACTACTTTCACAGACCTGGTGTAACAGTGGGAATAAAGAGAAGATGATTGATTAGGAATAGGGGGAGGACAAAATTGGTGACAGACTTGATGTGGAAAATTAAGGAGAAGTGTCACTGATAAATCCTAGCTTTCAGACCTAGGCTAGGTAGTAGTACCATGTACTGATAAAGGAAAAAACTGAAAATGAATCAGGGCTCAGGAAAGGGAAATATGACCATTGGCAAGCTACTCAGTATCTCTGAGCAACAGTTTTTCTTTGCTAAATGGGGTTAATAATACCAATGCTGTCTAATAGTTATAAACATCAGTGTATGTAAAGAGCCTGGTATGTAGCAAAACCTAAAAGAACAGTAGTTATTATTCTCTCCTAGAGCACAGTTTTCAACTAGGGGTGACTGTCAACGGGACATTTGGCAATGTCTAGAGATATTTTTGGTTGTCATGACATGGCGTGAGTGTGGATGCTACTGGCATCGACTGGGTAGAAGGTTAGGGATGCTGCTAAACATTCTACAATAGACAGTCTTCTGATAACAAAGAGTTAACCAGCCCCAAATATCAAAAATGCCACAGGTGAAAAACCCTGTTCCAGAGGGATATAATCACATTGTTGCAGCAAGGAAAGTTCTTTTGTATTCATTGATTATAATGACCATCTACGTGAATTGAGGAGTTAAATTATTAAATTGTTTAATCTTGCAAATAGTTTCCAAATTCAAGCCTAGAAATTGAAGATGTTTGTGAATAGCTAAATACTAAGCATACAAAAATGTCTTCTAACCAAGTAAGTGAATTTGTTTTCCTATTTTGATGTTTGAGTAAAAAAACATGAACTATAACAAACTGTCACCTTATAAAAAAATCAGATACTAAGAAAAACTACATGAAAATTGAAAACTGAAAGCTTTTCTTAGCATCATTATGTAGAAACAATGATTTGCAACAAATATATTTAAGTAATATTGCATTACTACACAGGGCTTACCAACAGAGAAAAACAGATTACAGTCTAATTCTTACATAAGCATTTCAACTTTTATGACAATTTTTAATCAAAATTTTTATCAAAACTGTGAAACTATCTTTCAAACTCCAAGGCCTCAAATGTACTAGAAAAAGAATTAGTTGATTCTAATTACTTAACAGACCAAAATCTGAGAGAACTGCAGACAGATCTCATAAATCTCACCATGGTCAAAAACTAGGACCTGACCACAATAAGATACTACTTCACACCCATTTAGGACAGTTGCGTTTAAAAAGGATTAAAAAAAAAAACAGACAAAAGAAAAAAGATTGGTAGTTCCTCACAAAGTTGAACATAGATTGAGCAATTCCACATTTACGTATACACATCCAGAAGAACTGAAAGCAGGGACTCGAAAGACACTTGTACTCCAATCTTCATAGCAGCATTATTCACAATAGCCAAAAGGTAGAAAATGACCCAAATGTCAATCAGCACATGAATGGATAAAAAAAAGCGTGGTATATACATACAATGGAATGTTATTCAGCCTGGACAAGGAATGAAATTCTGACACATGCTACAAAATGGATAAACCTTGAAAAAATTATGCTAAGTGAAATAAGCCAGACACAAAAGGACAAATATTGTATGATTCCACTTATATGATGTACCTAGAATACGCAAATCCATAGAGACAGAGAAAGAACAGAGGCTGCCATGGGCTAAGGGAAATACAAAGGTGGGAACAGGAGTTATTGTTTCATGGGTCCTGAGCTTCAGTTCAGAATGATGAAAAAGTATGGAAATAGATAGTGGTAACACAAAATCACAGAGAGGTGCACAACATCATGAATGTACTGAATTGCACAGTGAAAAATGATTACAGTATTAAGTTTTTTGTTATGTATATTTTACCATAAAAAAAAAAAAAACAAATAAGATTGAACTAAAGTATATTAAATAAATTCTGGTGTTCCCACCCCTAAGTGATGTTCAGGAAAAAAATAAAATTTGTTATACAGCATAGACTGGATTTAAGCCTAAATCTTTTATAAAATAAACAAACTGAATGAAAATTTATTTTATTCTGTTCCACATATAAGCAAAATATCACCTCTATCAATCTATAAAACCAAACTTCAAATTTTCTTTAAAGGATGTCACAGGAAAATATACATAATTTCACACTCTTGGATTAACTATTTCCAACACTAATTTCAACCCCTTTCCGATGAAAGTTTATGAAAATGGAAATAGCTACCATGAGAACTTAAACAATGAAAGGATGCTGCAATGGGTTGGCAATTTTGACATTCCTTATCTTCTTCTAATCATGCCTTTAAGAAAAGTATGTCACTTAATCTCTTAAGATTTGTTATTAATATTGGCTTACTAAAAAATAAAAAAAGCATTTAAGTTCTACTATATATTCTGGAAATATGTACTTTGTATTTAAAGACTTCCATCAAAAAATATATCAACTCGTGAGTGTCACAAATTCAGGAAAAATAAAATTATCAATAGAAACACAAGCATCCTTTAATAGAAAATAAAATCATCTTTTCTTACAATTTAAAGTAAAATCTTAATTACTTTAAGTCATTCTTTCCCTTCCTGTCTTCTCTTGTACCTTCCATTTGCCCTCCCCTCCAGTCCATTTTTAACACACTATCAGTATAAAAAGTATAAAATTACTGCCCACAGTGCTAACAAAATTAATGAGGAAAGATGTATATAGATCTCATGAAGATGTGCCTAAGTTTACGTTGCCAAGGAAACACTGACGTCTTAGATTTTAAATGGAAGAGTTTATATTTAAAGAAGGTTGGAGTCAAAAGAATGTATTTTAAGAAAGAGCAAAGCACACACCATTTATTCCCAAATACCAACAAATGGCACATGGCAATTGTACAAAGACAATTAAATTTAGGAAACAATCAACAACTATCCATTAACCTGAGTCATCTAAAAGGCAGTACTGTTTAATGAAAAAAGCTGGACTGGGAGTTAAAAGTTAATGCTTCTGGTGCTGGCTTTTACAATTCATTAGCTTTGGGAACTTGGAATACTTACTTAGCCTCGCATGAGCCATTTAATTCTCTTAGTCTTAGTTTCATCATTAGTAAAATGTAGAAGGTTAAAGCAAGATTAGTAAAGTCCCTTCCTACAATCGAATATTCTTTAGTTCTATGATTTTGAAGAAACTTTCAAAAAGTTACTATATACCTATTTTCTTAGGTATATAATAAATACACTGTCACCTATACTCTAAGATATATATACAGTATGATAATAGATGTACATACTCTTCTTTGTCAAGATATTTTTTATTTTCTCCTTATTTCATTAATACTCAGAAAAAAACTGAGAAATACAGAAAGGATAAAAAGACCAACAACCACTATTTCCCTAACCAAATATAAAAATATAATCAAGTTTATATTTGGCATGAGATACCTTTCTTAACCTAGATGTAAGAAAGAGATGGTATTAATGATTTAGTGGTAAAATACAACTGTAAAGAAAGTGAGCATAATCTGAATTTCAGAATTATAAAAAAAGAATGGACAGTAAAAATTAAATAAACAAATAAATATAATACAAAAGAGTAGAATTGAATACAGACCGGAAGTAGTATCAAATTTGCTGTTCAATCCGAAATATTTCCTCTTCTCAGTTTAGGTGAGGACACCAGGTATTACTCTCAAAAGACTTCCCCTGGTCTTTCACAGTAATTTGCACGTCCATAATTACTAGATTCATTTCTCATAATTATTTATTGAATGTGTCTTTTTTCTCACTAGATTACAAGCTTCCTAAAAGCAAGGGTCATGTCTTCCTAAAGTACCAAGTGTATCAGTAGAACACCTCACACACTGAATGTAGTCAATTAACATTTTTTGACTGAATAAACAAATAAACAGGAACTTGATTTATATCAGTTATTACTGACTGGTTACTTCTCTCAAGGCCTTTTAGATCCATTTTCAGAGTAACTTCTAAGTAAAGGAAGGACCCAAATTCAAAGACATTTGCCATAAAAATACATATCATTCTGATATCCTGCACCAAGGACTGACAAACCATGGCCCACAGGCCAAATTAGGCCAGGTACCTATTTTGGAAATAAAGTTTTGTTGGAATACAGTCATACCATTTTATATATCGGCTCTAGCTGCTTTTATGCCACAATAACAGAGCTGGTAATTGCAAAAGGAAGCTAAAAATATTCACAATCTAGCCCTTTAGAGAAGTTTGTCAACCTCTATCATAGACTAATAAAAGAAAAAACACAGGGTAATGAGCTCTTGAGCTCTTTTCACGAAACTATTTAACATCGAAACTATATGCCAATGATATTATTCTCTCTAAAAATGCAGTAAGTCTTTTTGCTCTCAGACATGGGCACATCACGAAAGAATGTTATTATCAAGCCAGATGCACCTGACACCCTATTACTGGAGAAGCATGCAGATTACATATCACATCCTGTGGCTCAAAGGAAGATTATAAGTACTGTATGAGTACCTGAGAACGAGTAGCATCTTTTGGGGTCTGACTATAAGAGATCCCATTGGACAACTACACCGCATAAATAAGGAAGAAATTCTCAAATTTATGAAGTCATGTCAACAAAAGTGGTGGAATAGGTGCTAGCATTGGACATGACCTCATCTTTTGTATACTTTGAGTGCTGCCCAGATTCGTATTCTGTATGTTAGTATTAATGTTATTGATGTAAAGAAAGTTGTGAAATATGTTCAGAGTCTATAGAAAGAAGAGGGTTCTTTTGCTGGAGATATTTGGGGTCCCACTAAGCAGCTGGTCTAACTGGAGTTAATGGTCTGCTTTAAGTGCCAGCATGCACTGGGCTAGTTATATCAGCATACAGAAGCATTGGAACAGAGGGGGCCGGTCTAAAAGATAAGGGCTGAATACAGCGCAGGCTGGAGAGAAGAGCTGCTTCATGGAATGTCAAAATCTACTTTTATATACTAGAGATAAATTAATACGAGATTCTCTTTTTGTGCAGTGACAACTTTGGGTCTATTGGGGAAGCGGGATGTTATTAATGTGGAAAAGGCAATCGTATTTGTTTTACCATGTATGAACTTCGATGGTGGATTTCGTAGTAGACTAGGTTCTGAATCCCATACTGGGCAAGATTCCTGGCTATTACTAAGCAGCTGAATCAAGTAAATTCTGATTCACTCGGCTGGTGGCTTAGTGAATGACAGTTACCTTCAAGAGGACTCAATGCAAGGCCAGAGAAGTTACCAGATGTATGTTACTCATGGGGAGTGCTGGCTTTCCTAAGATAATTGAAAGGCTTCACTGGACTGAGAAAAGAAAAACTGCATCGTTTTGTATTTGTATGTCAAGATGAAGAAACAGAAAGATTTGCAGACAGGCCAGGAGATATAGTAGATCCTTTTCATATTTTATTTGGAATTGCTGGATTGTCACTTTTTGGAGAACAGGTAAACCTATTAGTCCTGTTTTTTGCATGCCTGAAGAAAGACTTAGGAGAGTGAATGTTCAGCAGGAACTAGTGAGCTAGATTTATTGACGCAAAAGTTTCTTAGTGTAGTTTTGCCATCTTAACATTTTTGTATTTGAAGTGCTTATCAAACTTAAAAATGACCACGTTAATATTTTGTATATAAATTGTATTTTTAATAAATTACATAATTATACCTATTGTAAAATAAAGACCTTGTCTTCAGCTTAAGATTTTCTTCTAGAATGCTGTTATTCTAAGTACAATATTTTATGTTTCAAAGCATTTATATTTTCCATAACAGTAATCGTTAGTTTAAGAACTGTTTAGTTGAAAATCTTATTTCTACTTGATTTTCCCACATGCTCCCTTCATGTTATGTAATGACAGTTCATGTAAACTGGTCTGCGTCAATGATAAAAAGTAATAATCCCCATTTTAAATATGAATGAAAATATTCCCAAAAATAAATGGCTATTGAAATTTTGGAGTAAAAAATGCAGTAACAACTACATTAGTTCATACTTTTTTAAGAGTAAAGAGATTAAGCACGGTATTAATAGAAATGGTCAATACTCTAAATACTTTGTTTTTTATAAGCTTTTTAGCATTTCTTCAAATTTCTAGGAAAGCTGATTTTAATTATTAAACATAAAAAACAAAAATTGCTACTATGCTATGGTTAATTATTTGCCATGATGAACAAAATCATAATGCCAAATCAGCATTTTTATAGTAATCTGTAACTCCATTAACTCTACCACATAAATGGTAGGAATGGGCATTACTCTGTGTATTTAAAAAGTTTATCTTTTCTATAAGAAATTACCTAAGATGATTCAAGCCAACCTCTTTCCTTCTGCTATCATATACAAATTCATCTTCAGCCAAAAATAAACAAAAAGACATGATAAAGTTATAACAACTGACTGCAGGAGGGGAAATGGGAGGGCACTTAATGCATTTCTTTGGTTGCTACAACAAAATTAACATCTACATTAAATAATACAAAGAAAATTTGCTCAGAATAAAACGACACCCTTTTGAAAATCTTAATACCTCACCACTACAATATCAATACATAAAATCGATCAATGCTTTTCATAAAATCTGAATTTTATGTCTATCAAGTTTGCCCAGTTTGTAGGTTTACTTATTGCTATTAGCTCTGGCTGATTTCTGCCAAAAATCATTAGGCAATATCTAAATCATATTAAAAATATTTACTTATGAGTAGTGGGGAAAAAATGAATGGACAATGAGAAAGAAACATTTATTGAGTGCCTACTGTCTAAAATGGATTTCTTATAAATCCATTTAGTAAAGATGATTTCATGTGACTATTTAATCCAAAACGTGTCATTTTATAAAACTGGAATATTATTTTGTAAGTTAAAAATTTCTGCTGTAGCTAATATAGCCTGGAAATGAAACTTTTAAGAATCATATGCTACTGATAAACTTTTTTTCTCCAGTTTATTGAGATATAACATTGTGTAAGTTTAAGGTGTACAATGTGAAGATTTGATATGTCCATATTGCAAAATGGTTCCTTAACATATCCTTTACCTTACATAATTACTATTTTTTCATTGTTGTTATAGTGAGACCATTAAAGCTGTACTCTCACAGCAACATGCCAGTATACAATACAGTACTGTTAACTATAGTCACTATGCTGTACATCAGATCATCTTATAACTGAAAGTTTGTACCTTTTGACCAATAGCTCCTCTCTTCACCCACCTCTGGCAAACACCATTCTACTGTTTCTGAGTTTAGTATTTTCAGATCCCATATATACATACAATCATACACCATTTGTATCTGACTAATTTCACTTATAATGCCTTCAAGATCCATTCATGTCACAAATAGCAGGATTTCCTTTTATTTTATGGCTGACTCTTATATATATAGATAGATAGTTAGGTAGATAGGTAGGTAGGTAGGTAGGTAGGTAGGTAGGTAGGTAGATAGATAGATAGATAGATAGATAGATTAGATAGATAGACAGACAGACAGACAGATAGATAGATAGATAGATAAACAAATAGGCAGGCAGGCAAACAGACGTTTATCTATCCCCATCACATTTTCTTTATCCATTCATCTGTTGATGAACACAGGTTATTTTCATGTCTTGGCTATTTTGAATAACGCTGCAATGAATATGGGGGTGCGGATGTCTTCGAGATAATGGTTTTATCTTCTCTGAATACCCAGAAGTGGAACTGCTGGATCATATGGTAGTTCTATCTTTAATTTTTTGAGGAACATCCATACCGTTTTCCATAGTGGTTGTACCAATTTACATTCACACTAACAGTGTATCAGGGTTCCTTTTTTGTCCATATCCTCACCAGCATCTGTTACCTGTTCTCTTTTCGGTAAGTCATTCTAACAGGTGTGAGGTGATATTGCAGTTTTTATTTGTATTTCCCTGATGATTAGTGATGCTAAGTATCTATTCATGTACTTGTGGAACATCTATATGTCATCTCTACAAAACTTTGTCTATTCTGCCAATTTTAAATTAGATTATTTGTTTTGTTTTGTTTTTGTTATTGAGTTGTATGAGTTCTTTATATATTTTGGATATTAAACCCTTATCAGAGAGATGGTTTGCCAATATTTTCTCTCATTCAGTAGGCTGCCTTTTCAATTTGATTGTTTCCTTTGCTGTGCAGAAACTTTTTAGTTTGATGTAGTCCCACTTGTTCATTTTTTGTTTTTGTGGCTTGTGCTTTTGGTGTCATATAGGAAAAAAACATTGCCAAGACCGACATCAAGGAACTTTTTCCCTGTTTTTTTCTAGGAGTTTAATGGTTTGCAGGTATTACATTTAAGTCCTTAATCCATTTCAAGTTAATTTTTGTGATAAGTGAAAGATAGACGTTCAATTTCATTCTTTTGCATGTGAATACCCAGTTCTCCCATCATTTGTTAAAGAGATTATCTTCTCTCCATTCTTGACTCCATTGTCAAATATTAGTTGATTATATATACATAGATGCATTTACTTCTAGGCTCTCAATTCTGTTCCATTGGTCTATGTGTCTGCTTTTATGCAGACACATAGACCAATGGATGCATTTACTTCTAGGCTCTCAATTCTGTTCCATTGGTCAATGTGTCTGCTTTTATGCCAATACCATATTGTTTTGATTACTATAGCTTTGTAACATACTTTAAATCAGAAAGTGTGATACCTCCAGTTTTCTTCTTTCTCAAGACCTTTTTGGCTATTTGGGGTCTTTTGTGGTTCTATACAAATTTTAGAATTGTTTTCACTCGTGTGAAAAATGCCAACAGAATTTTGATAGGAATTTCACTGAATCTATAAATGGCTTTGGGTAGTATGGAAATTTTATGGATACAGGATATCTTTCCATTCATTTGTCTTAAATTTCTTTCACCAATGTCTCATAGTTTTCAGTGTACGGATCTTCCATTTCCTTGGTTAAATTTATTCCTTCCTAAGTATTTTATTGTTCTTCATGCTATTGTAAATGAGAATGTTTTATTTATTTTTTCAGATAGTTCACTGTTAGTGCGTACAATTACAACTGACTTTTGTATGCTGATTTTGTATCTTGAAATTTTACCCAATCATTTATTAGTTATAACAAATTTTTGCTGGCATCTTTAGAATTTACTATATACAAGATTGTATCATCAGCAGAGAAAATTTTATTTCTTCCTTTCCGATATAGATAGATGCCTTTTACCTCTGAGAAGCAACTGACGCAGTTACTCACAATCTCCTTCCTGTCTTCTGAAACACCACACCCTCACTTTTCCTTCTACCTCTGGCTTCACGTTCTCAATCTCATTTTTTAAATTCTTTTTGTCCTCTACCAGACAGTGCTCCAGGGCTCAGTCTTCAGAAGCTCCTCAATAATTTCTTAAGTCCCATGGCTTTAAATACATTTAAATATTAACAGTATCCAAATACATATGAGAAAACTAACAACTACTCGAAACTCCACATCACCATGTGAACGTCTGATGGGCATTTTGTACTTTACATGTCCATAATAGTACACTTGACCTCCTGACTCTTGCAAAATTTGTCCCCCTGCAAAGTTTTTCTATTTAAATAAATGGCACCACCATTGCCCCAAATCCTAATACTTCTCACCAGTTTACTAATCTGAGGCTCTATCGGAATTAATGCAATAACAATGCTAAGTGATTGCCCTGCTGCATGCACAGTTGACTCTCTACATTAACTTCTCAGAGAGCCACCAGAAAAACCTTTTCAAAACATAAGGCAGTGGTTTCCAGTCTGAAGTTTAAGGAGCTGAGAAGTTCTATCCTAAGAAGTACAAAGCTGAACAGACTGAAAAATCTACATCTCTTCTTAGATCCATCAGGAAAGTGACTGCTCCCAAAATCAGATAGATAGGAAGATGGGTACAGAAAATACAATTTATCTGTGCAGAAACCTAGTGGTTCTGTGGGAACCAGTGTTAGTGCAGGAAAACCTAAACTGTAATTGACAAATTGCTGGAGGCTCAGCATAAACAAGTCTGAGAGTTAAAAACTTCCAAGAGGACCAAGTCATAGGTGTCCTCCTTACCTCTAAGAGTTCTATCAAGTCCTAGTAAAGGTCAAAAAAAATCTTCTCCTGGTTCCAGGGGAAAAGAAACCATTTTGAAATACACCAGAGTGTTCTGTTCTTAACAAGGCCTGTCCTCTGCAGAAACTATTTTACTAGAGCTTAGCTTGCTGGGGTTTTATCAGAGCCTACCCTACCTGAAGGAAGAGAAAACACCCAACTACAGCTCCATCTAGTCATCTTGTCCCAACTAAGCAGGGAGAACACTGGGAAGTACTGGTGAAGTTCACAGTCCAGGGGCACATGCTCACCAAGAACGTATGTAAACAGAGAGAAGGAAATTCTAAGAAAAAAAAAAATGCTAGAGATAAAAAACACTGTAACAGAAATGAAGTATGCCTTTGATAGGTTTATTAGAAAATGATGTGGCTGAGGAAAGAATCTCTGAGCTTGAGGGTATGACAACAGAGACTTTCACAACTGAAAAGCCGAGAGAACAAGAATGAAAAAAACAAAAACAAAAACAAAAAACAGAATATACAGGAACTGTGGAACTACAAAAAAAAAAACGTAAATCAAATCATGACACTATCTTACTAACAACCTTTAAATAGCTTCCTATTATTTAAAACAAAAACAAAAGTTCTTACACCATAGCCCGTACGTAATATCTTACATGATCTGATTCAGCTATGTCTCCCATCTCATCTTTTATTTCTCTTTTCTTTTCTCTGTCTAGTGCTTGTCACACATGTCATCTTGTTGTCTTTTAATGCTCTTTCAACTTCTCTGCTTCTTTGTATTTGCTGTTTCTTCTGTATGAATATTCTTCCCTCAGGTATTCACACGAACTACTCCCTCACTTTGGTTCAGAATATACAGAAACATCACCTCCACAGAGACCTTCTTTCAACACTCTACTGAAAATACTACCCTTTCTCCTTCTATTTTGCATTATTCTCTACAAAAATATTTTCTATTTTAGAATATATTATCTATGTTATATAATCTTTTATATCCTGTTTTTGTTCATATTCTGTGTTATCCACTGGAAAAATAAGCTTCTTGAGGGGAGGAACTATGACTCGATCACTCCTCTATACACAACACTTAGCATGGTACCTAGTACAAATTAGGTGTTCAATAAACAATTGTTGGATTAATAAATGACTTGCAATTTTCAACAAGATTTATCTTGTGTATAAACCTGAACAGATTATGATAAGATTACTAAAACTATATTTAATTCAGACTTGCACATAAAGTGGTCTGTCACATTTCTGAGGAAATTTTCATAAAAACATGTCCTTCTTTCTGCACTGAATTTCCAGATCCTAGGAGATTTCGAGTATTTCCTCCAAAACAGAGAAGTAAAATGATCCTAATGGGCTAAATTTAAGATCTCACACAATTCTTGGTGATGGGAAAGAAGAATGGCCGTTTCTATTTGAACCTTTGTTTTACCCCTCCCCTAACAAATACACACACAGATACCTTGATTACCTTTATTCTAGTTTTCACTAAGTAAAATTTTTTCTAGGTAATATATTCACATAGTTTTAAAAAAAGTTTGAAAAGGTACAGTAGAAAGCCTCCCTCCTGTCCCTCAGATACCTAGTTCGAACTCCTACCATCCAAAAGTAAACACTAGTACAATAAAGCAGGAATGGGCACAATTTTTCTGTAAAGGGCCAGACAGTAAATATTTCAACGAAGAATGCTATTTGAAACAAAAATTTATACTACCAATAACAATATATTAATATATATTTTCATACAAATATAAAGTATAAATATAAAATTTTCATATAAATAGACAAGATTATTCCAAAATATCTTCTCTATAATCTATTACTCCAAATATACTCCCTACGGCATAATTATGAAGAACTGGAGGAACATTAAGACAAAATGAACTGGTAACCTAACTAGCAGCATGCTGTCAACATTAAACTCTGACCCAAAACTTTCCCTTAAATGATCGATTAAATATATAATTAACATCTTTATGGAATTCATTTAAACAACTAAACCAGAGTCTATATTTAAAAACTAAGTAAGAGGGTAGACGGGGAAGGGGGAGGTAGATGGTAAAAGGGGTCAAATATGTGGTGACAGAAAGAAATCTAACTATGGGAGGTGAACACACAATGTAAATATATATATGCCTTATTGTTAAAATATACAGCTAAAACTTTCGGATTTTGTTAATCAATGTCATCATAAAAAATTAAAATAAAATTTTAAAAATAAATAAAAATTAAAAAAATAACTAAATCCTAAATGTATATTTCCCAATTAAATCAATTCCAAAATGAATGTTCCTAATATGTCTTACATAAATCAAGATTAGAAAGAACTAGTTCTGTCTGAAAAGTAGATCATTGCTAAATTGAAAAACTAGCTTCTCAAAATTCAAAGGGATCCTAGGAATATATCTTACCTTAGATGCCATTCTCATAAAAAGTTTGTTTTGATTTTCTGCTGTTCCCATCTTTTCATTCTTGACTAAATCATTTAGGCTTAGATTATCATCATCATGAAAGTATCGAACCCTTTCTTTTTCCTCATGGGTTGAAGCCTATGACAAAAAGAACATTATTAATTTAATAAAGATATGAGTCTTTAAAGTATTTTAATAAATTACATATGAATCTAATATTAAATGAAAAATCCCCTTATGTATTATGATCTTCCAGTTTATCCCTATCCTATCTGCTTCCACATATAAGAATTTCAATTAGAATAACACTCCCTACTTTTGCCCCTTTATTTTCCTCTTCCCCGGGGATAGAGACAGGATATTATCTGATTTTTAAGTTTGGAGGAAAAGGCAGAATCGTTTTATCTCTTCTTCTCTCTTCTCTTCTCCTCACTGTAGTAAAAATTCCCTACTCCTGTGGAGGGAAGTATGTGGTTATCCATAGATCAAGAAAGCATATTGAAAACAGGTAAAGTATTAGCAAACCCACTCCGAACAGCTCTATCAGAAATAGAGTTGATATTCTGATTCTTAGCTAAATCAGTCCTGGGTTTTCCTATCAGTTGGTTCCATACCTCCAAGGGGAAAGGGAAAGTGCTCTTTATTTCCTCCCAAATCAAATCTCTCCCACACTGTTCTCACATTCGCTTATACAAGTAAAACCTGCTCTTCAACTTCTTTGAGATCTTTGGAACCACTTGTCCGATATTTTCTCCAACATTACTATTCCTGTCTTCACTAGCTCACATCTCATATTCCTTGATTTCAAAGACTCTCTGGCTCCAGACCCTTAATTCCTGGCCCTCTTATCCTTTCATAATAGTCGAAAAGCAAACCTCAGTCTTGAATGAAGGTGTCTGCTCTCTTTACTCCCAGAGCTAGACTGCTTGGTAGCAACTCAGAAAGATCCCATGATACCAACTGACAATGCATCTATGGATCCCTAGCCAGTTCTGTCATTTCACACAATTCAAACCTTTACTATTCTCCTGCCACTTTGTCCCTCCAAATCCCTAATTCCACCCATTTCATTAGAAGAGGTATCTATCTCATTTCTATTTGCTGAATAAGTTAATTACTATCTCTAGCAGCATAGGTACTCAACAAGCAAATGATAAATATTTGACAGAAAAATTCTGAATGAACAAATCTTTTATGGACCCAATTACCACTTGTACGACATTTCAAATTTAAAACAAAACGCCTAACTTGGGAAAACTGAATACACTGTTTTTGTCATCTCAAGAGCCTCAAGGTACTGCTAAAAACTAATTGTAGAGCTAGAAGATGAAAAAGAGTACTAGGTTTATAAAGAATCATAGCAACTACATAATTAAGACATTATATACATACATACTCCATCACTAGGTCTCAAATTGGCTAACAGAGATAACAGGTCTGGGAGAGCTATGGTAAGTATATGAAAAGAAATGTACATTAAAATTAAAACTGCCTTAAACATTTAATGTCTACATTAAATGTTTAATATGATAACGTAATTTACTACTTTCTAATATTTGTATTAACAAATATTTACTAACCTGTAATAACATAATTTACTACCTTCTAATATTTGTATTATACAGAGATTTCAGAAAATATTTTAAAGTAATCTGTTGCAAAGAAAGCCCCAAGGGGACAAAAGGAATTCTGAATAAACAAAGACATATGTTGAATGTACCATCTGTCTCTTCCTTCTTCCTCCCTTAGATTCCAGAGGTTTCCCTGGCGTGTTCACAGGCCATACTCTTCCAGACTGATCTGTCCTGAAAAGAATCACTTCTTGCTGATCTTCATTCTATAGGAAGATTTGGAAATAACTTTTGAAATTATTGTGAAGTGTGTTGAACACTTATATTTAATAACAAGAAAAAAATAAAAATGATTCTAGCTTTCATATAATATTATGGATTATCTTAAGTACTCTCGACTTTCATTACCCACTATAAAGTAAAACGACCACAATCTTTTCATGGAAAAGGTAGGAAAAAATATCCAGTTTATTTTACTGTTGTTTTTTCTAAAGCAATCATAGAAGCAAACTTCAAATGAAGTTTCATTTAGACAATATTAAAAGACGACAAAGAATCAATATTCAAAGACATAAGACTATCCATCACCTACGTAGTCCGTGTTTCTTTAATTTCAAAAGATCTTACTAAGATTTGATTTTAAGAAATAAAGCAATTAAATGACAAAACAAATTTGTTAAATTAGCCACTCCACACACATGATACTCCACACGATTTCTATTTTTTTCCATTAACAGTCTTGAAATGCTTTTCACATCTCTGAATCTTTGGAAGAAGTTATATCCCACATACTTTTTCAATCCATATCTTTTTTCTACAAATTTTTAGCCAAATACATACACACCCAGTACAGTATAAAATAAGAATAAACTTTATACTATGATGAAAATAGAATGTTATTAGAAAGGTTCTATTCTAATGAAAAAAACATATAAATGAATATTAGATAACTACTTTATTAAAAATCAATTTGAAACAAGACCAAGCAAATTATTCACATTTCAATTTTCTTCTCAAATCAGAATCAATTATTAAAAATCAATTCCATTTAATAAAGATTTAGTTCCCCTGTTGAAATGGAATAAAAAATACTTATCAATTATTGATCTTATTTTCACACACAGTATTAAGTAGATGGTTAAGAATATCACTTCTTTTCTTCAAGTAATTAACATTAATTAATTGTCGTATTTTAAAGGGTACCTCAATTCACTCTCTTACTACATAAGAGAGATGGGCAAAACACTATAATCTGGCTTCTAAGTTTATCATATTGCTAAAGCTGATCTTCTAAGGATTTTCAAATTACTAAATTTAATAAATATTTATCAATTATCATCTTCCTTGATTTGAAAGTATTTGATTCTGTTTATTATATTCTCAGCCTAAAAGTCTTCTTTTTCCGATTTTAAATACTCTACTTTCCTGGTTCTGCTGCCTTACCTCTCTGACTCATTCATTCATTCATTCATTCAATATTTTTAAAAGTGCCTGCCTTACATAGTAACTAAAAGAAATATAGTCCCTGCCTTTGAGAAGCTTATAGCCCATTGAAAGAATTATTCTCTACATAAATTATCAGTATAAAGAAAGTCAATTTCACTTTCGCCTCCATTTTGAGCTACCCTTCAATGCTGATGATTCCAGGATTCCTTCATTTACATCCAGTCTGAAACTTAATTATCACTTGTACTGCCAAAATATTTGTTATGTTATACATAAATATAATTATGCTTTTCCTGGCTGAAAACCTGCAGAGACCCCATATCGTCTAGGAAATCAAGACCAAAGTGTGGCCCACAGGCTAGTGCCAATCTGAGAATTACCAGCCATGAAATATTTACCAGTCCATGATGAGTTAAGCATAAAAAATGAGCTTAAAAACAATCTTAAAGAGTAATCTTATGCTTGTTTAGTCTAAATAAAATTTGGACCTATATATTTTATATTTTATAACATATATTACATTTTTCCACATTTTTTGTAGTGTTTTACAAAACTATTGTCCATGATGCACTGGAAAATTAAAAAAAAAAACAAAAAACATTCTGATCCTACATCAATCTGACAAACACTGCATTAGACAGTGGAATAAAGACCAGGCATCTTAATACAGTATATGAGGCCTACAAATTCAAATACTAAGGCCCTCTTCAAATTCACTTTTTTTCTAGCTCTTCACACTTTTGTTAATTTACTGTGCATTTTGCTTCTAAATAATTTTAGGCATACTTATATTGCTAGACAGTATTCTTTTAAGTAACTACTTGTCCATTTACAATTATATGTCTTTGTCACTTTTCTAGGCCAAAGACCAAGCTATATACTACTTGGTATGTACTGGACCTGGCACAGTGTCAAAAAACAGTGGGTATTCAATAAATGCTTAATAAATGGAATTAACAAACTGGCGTCTCAGATTAACTATACTTCCTAAGCTAAACCACTATCCCTTCCACTTTCCTCTCCTCCCAGCTTTTCTACTTTCTGTTCCTCAGGCATGCCAATACAAAGGACAGCAAGTTCTCCCACTTTCAGAACCCAAGATAGAAATACTGAAAAAACTGGAAACACTGAGTAAGTTCTGTATTTGCTACTACATTAATTCAGAAGTTTGGGCTTATTTAAGAATGTATATCAGGGTCAACAAATTATGGCCCAAAGGCCAAAGAAAATAAAGCAAACCAAAAAAAAAAAAAAAAAAAAAGCAAATATTAATGTCAATTAAGTTTTTTACATAAAAGAAAGACAATCATAATATAATTTGGCTTAACAGTATCTATTTACAGAATCAAGAGATAACTTTGCTTAGAGAAGTAAAAGCCAGAAGCAGCAGCTGACAACTAAAAGGGGCTGGATCCAGTAAGGTCTGGAAAAGGCTCAAGCCATTGTTATTCTTTGATACAGGCCTTTTAGCACCATTTATATATAACACACTGATTAAAAAGAAAAGGAAAAAGCATACGTTGCTTTGATTCAAAGCTGGTATTAAAAATTCTAAGTGTTTGTTTGAAAGCCTTTTTCTAGCATTTTGGAAAGAAAGGAAAACTTCTACAAGATCTTATTTTCCCACCAACTGAGATTTTGCAAGTTTGTCATTATTGAAAGCCATATAGCATCTGTTTTCATTTTTATCTTTTAAATTTTCAAGAAATAAGCAGTTATTGTTCTTAGCATTTTCATGACTTTTGAACACTCTCTACTATATTTCTAATTACGTCCACAGAGAGCAGGTTGTTCACTACACACACAAGTACCTGACCAAGGCAGTGAGTAGATCAAACACCAAGCTACACTACATTACATTAACTGAGATGTTAATGTAATGTAGCTTAGTGTTTGGTCTACTCACTGCTAATTTTTAAATTTATACGAAGACATTCATAGGACTGCATCTGCTCAAAGGAGGCACCTTTATCTAATCTGATAAAGGCACCAGATGTCTCCTCTTTTCAATTTTCACTACTGTTTGTGTCTTCTTGCTATCCTGCATCCCCTCCTAGATCAGTCTTTCTAAAGGCTTACCTATTTTTTTTTTTCAAAGAATAAGCTTCTGCTTTTTTGATCACTTCCGCTTATTTTCAGTTTTCTATTTCAGTAATTTAAGCTTTTATCTAACCATCATACTTCATATCCACTTTTTAATATATTCTCTTTTTCTTTTCTCTTGTGTTGTTATTGGCCAATACCACCGGCAGCACAGTGTGATGGTACGGACGCTAGAGCCAGAACACCCAAGTTCCAATCCTGCCTCATTAGGTAACCTTGCAAGTTATTTAATCACCTCAATTCCCTCATTTGTAAAATAAAATAATAGGGTGTTTTCAGGACCAAATATATGTAAGGTATTCAGAACAATACCTAGATATAAAAGTGATCAAAAAAATATTAGCTCTAATTTTTATCTTTAATTCTTTCTTTCTTTGTCTGAGTTCTGCCTCAAATTTATCTCATTTCACCTTCAAATTTCCTAAAATTTTATTCTTTCTTCATATCTACCTATTGTTTCACTTGATTTTGTTTCATATCTTTTTCTTTTTTACAAATATTATTCTGTTCTTATAAGTGAAGCTACTAAACATACTTATTTTAAATCATTTTAAAGTTGTTCTACCATTTTAAATTTACTTACAGAGAGTATCTATTTCCCAATTATTTTTTACTGTCTTTCCTGGTATGCAAGCATATTTTAAGTAGGTTTATTTCCTTCTTTCCTGTCTCTCTGCCTACTCTGACCACTCGCTGATTGATAAGTTTTGACACTGTCTCCACTCAATCTATTAGGATTCCCAGTTCTTACAATATCACCCATGTGATATTGGGGATATTCTACATGGCTGAAAACCTATGTCTGCTTTCTCTACGCCTCCCATCATAAACAATTTCTTATGAGCTACAGCCTTAATTAAGAATCCAAAAGGCCTTTTCCACACTTATTTTACAGAAACCATCAAACTTGATTCAGGTAGAGAGAAGCTATGAAAGGGGATCTTTTAATTCCCATTATCTCGGATTTTCAATTCTCAGCCGCTCTGCCTATTTTTGAATTTGGATCCCTGCAAACTCCAGCTCCTTATTGTTTTATGTTTCTATTCAGTTTTCCATTCACACAAAAGTATTTATTTTTGAGCCATGTTACATCTCTTCCAATTTTTTCTTTTTATATTTTGGTTGCGATTGCTTTGTTTTTTGTACAGAGTGAAGGCCTCAAAGCATTAATGCACCTCTAATCATAGCACTCAAAATGTTGCTCAATAATTTCCCAAATTCTTTAGGTTGTAGACACCACTGTGCAAACTCTGTATCAATACTGAGGTTCAGAAAGATAAGAGATAAGCCAGATATAAACTGAAAATATATTCCATGACCACATCTTTTAAGTTACTCAAGCCATCCTGTCCATCCTGGAATTCTTCTAGAGCATGCTCTAGAATTAAAATGAAAGCACATATTTATTTTAGCCTCAGTTTTATTTCTTGTAATAGTAATAATGACCTGCCTAATGTCTCTCTCATAAAGCTGCGAATAAAATAGACATTAAATACATTAAACATGTATAAGCTTGAGAAAAATATTAGTGGAAAGGATCATCACTAAAAAAAAGTATGAGTAATATTTTAAGACTACAGTTCAATTCAGAATATCAAAAGCGGATTATTCGGAGACATGTTTAACCACTATCAATTTTAATTTTGTTAGGCAGATATTTTCTAGAGCCAATATAAAATCTGGTTCTAGCATAAAAAAACCAATTCCATTCTTTAGTCTCTTTTCCTTCTTTCATAACTGTTCCTTTCATAATCCTTACATATAAAGCTAGCTATGAGAATATAATTTATATCGTATTTCTAACCACATTCCTTTCGGCATATGCCAGGATGGAGAGGGAGGAGAGGAAAAGATTTAAAACATTTTTCAAGGTTGACTAACATTTTAGAATTTTTTCACATTAAAATAATAAAATTCTTTTAGATGTGAAAAAAGCTTTAGTTATTTGACAGTTATAATATAAATTTAAGGACATTATATTTCATACATTAACAGCAATGAAATCTAAAATCTGCTTCATGTTTTTCCTATTTTGACGATTTTTCCAGATAGAAATTAATACTGACATAATTTTATAAAATTCTAAAATATACCTAATTTTAACAATTCTGTATATAGGTATTATTAAGCCACATTTTACTAATGAGGATACTAAGAATCACATACAATAAATGATGAAGCTGCAGACCCAATTCTAGATCTTTGGCTTCAAAATCTCAGGCTATTTCTATCCCTATACGCTTTCCATTACATGCTATTTCTATTACTCCATGTCTCTAATAAAATGATTTAGTAAAAATTACATTTTAGTAAACCCTGTCACTTTTTGAAAGAAAAAGTAAGCTAACAATGCTCCTTTTACTGGTGATCTGTTTTTTAATTATGGAAAATTTCTTTCACGTAAATGAAAATTTGCCCACTTTCTGACAGAATGCTTGAGTATCTTATTAAGAACTCAACAACAAAACCAAATTTTAATTTTTGGTTTAATATATTTTATGAGACTCTCTGGTTTTGGGATGAAACTGCATAAATAGAGAAAAAAATGCAGACTTTTCATTATTTAATATTCTATTTCACTTAATTCTATTTAATCAATGAACTCATAACACTCAGAATTTCTTTTATATTATATAATCCAATGGCATAAATGTGTCTAAAAAGATGAACAAGATATGGCTCCAGTTGTTAAGGAATTCATAAATAAAATGGCAGAGAGAAAAAGGAGGAGGAAACAAGAGTTTATACAAATCTTCATTTGACTAGCAAGTAAGATAAAGTTAAACCAAGTAGTACTGGATCACAGGGATGGAGAAATGGAGCCATTCCTAGGTACAACTGAACTAGGTTTTCAGAAGCAAAGATGAACAGGTAAAAGAATTATAAGTAAAGAGAAAAACAGTGAACAAAAGCACAAAGATCCAGTAGTACATAAAGATTTCTAAGCAAAGGCACATTCGTGTCTTAGAAAATTTTAAAATTTATATTACATTTTTAAGTTCTCAATATTATTTTAATGGATCTTGTCTCAAGATAAATAACTTAGCTAAAGGAATAAAAAGAGACATAACCTGAGATTCTAACTCCCCAAATTCAGAGTTCTTTCAACTATACCACAAATGCATTTACATTAATTCTGGCAGTAGCTGAAAGGACACTTTGATGAGCAAAGGAATAGTGGCAAGTAGATCACTTGAAATATTACTGTAATACTCTAGGCAACAGATGATGAGGCACTGAACTAGGGCAGTGACTGAAGAAATTAAAAGGATAAGATATGTACAGGAGAGAAGGCAAGGTAAAACCATACTACTTGATGATAATTTGAACGCGCTGCCAGAAGTAGTTAAGGACTTCTACATGGTTTTTAATTCAAGAAAAATAGACAGATGATCATATGATTAAGAAAAGGGAAATTACATATAAAAGGGATGGTTTTATAAAAGCTGAACTTACAAAATACCCATAAAAGTCTAGTAGACAACCGAAAATACTAGTTTAGAGCTCAGCACAGAGTACAGAGCTAGAGTTACATATTTGAGATTCACATTCTCATAAAGATGTTAACTGAAATCATGAAACTAGGAGATATAGACAGGATGAAAATTGAGATTTGATCCTTGTCTACCTATCCAATCTCTTCTTCCTATGTTCTCACTCATTCTTTACTCTGTAACCATTCAAGACAACATACCATTTTTTAAACATCTCGCTCTCACCTTTGCACCGTTACCCAAGCTGCCCTGCCTGTATCATGCTTTCCTGCCAGAGGAGGATGGTAAAGTTCCTCAGGGAAAAGCAAGCTGATTTTTGTTTGTTTAAGGACAATGTCTCATAAGCATACTTGCAAGTAATGGGAAAGGGGCCAACAGAAAGAAACTAAAAGATTCCGTATAACTGGTAGAACTCGTTCCAAAGGGACAGAAAAGGAATGAAATTAGGAACCTTATAAAAACTTGGCCTTAAAGAGAATGCCGTTCCCATTGCCAAATGAGAGATGCAGAAAGATTAATTTTCAGGGAGCAGAGGCAGACATTAAAACATTCCTACCCATTCATTTCTGGTTGGTAGACATCCTTTGTAAATATTCAAACTTACAATCTCTATTTTCCAAATGAAGTAGGAAGCAAAGTACTAAAAGTAAAACAGGGAATCTGCACAGAATGGCAAAAGTTTTGAGTAACTGTTAAAAAAAGTAAAGGTTTTTTTTTTTTTTGGTGGGGGGGGCAAATTTACAGGAAAAAAACCATTCTGAATTTCTTCAGTATCCTTTCCTTAGATTTCAGAAATTATGTTAATGGGACACTGAATAAACTGATATGATTACAATTTCATTAAATGATAAATACTGTATACCATGGAAAAATGCTGATACAATGAGTAAAAAAGATTACAATTATGTAACATTATGCACATGTATACATATTTATAATAGACAGAGACTTGAGGGAAATACCAAAAAGCAAAGTGGATGTTTTTCTTCTGTTTTGCTTTATTATGTTAATTGTTCAAGAATATTTAACACATTATTAGGAAGGGAAAGAATGAAGGGGGGAATCTAGAGGGAAATACTTAAAATTGAATGACAGGATTTGGGGAGATTTTTATTTACTCCTTTATTTTTTTTTTTTTTTTGCATTTTCCAAATTCTACCAAAAAAATGTATATTTTACTTATAATTGGAAGTCTCCTAAGAATAAAAAAAGAAACATATACTTCAATTTATTTTTTCAAGCCCACATACAAAATCACTTTAATGGAAATTTTTCTATTACATGAGCATTTCAAGATAACTTAAATTTTTGTGTTTAGAGCTTATATAACTGTCAAATATAAAATTAATTTTTTCACGGTGGCCAGGACACGGAAGCAACCGAAGTGTCCTACAATAGATAACTGGATAAAGAAGCTATGGTACATATATACAATGGAATATTACTCAGCCATAAGATGAAATACTGCTATTTGTGACAACATGGATGGACCTAGAGATAACCATGCTAAGCGAAATAAACCAGACAGAAAAAGTTAAAAATCACATAATATCATTTATATGTAGGATATAAACCTAAAAGCAACAAACGAACAGGACAGCAAACAGAGACTCATGGAAATGGACAATAGACTAGTGGTTACCAGAAGGTCGGGGAGAGGGGAGGTAGGTGGGATAAAAGGGGTCAAATATGTGGTGACAGAAAGAAAGCTAATTATGGGAGGTGAACACACGATGCAATATATATATGCCTGACTGTTAAATTGTAGACCTGAAACTTACTGGATTTCGTTAAATAATGTCACTATAAAAAAAGTTAATTAAAAAAATATAAAAAGTTTAATTTAAAATTAATTTCAACATATAGGCAAGATTGCTGTTTTATATTTCAAACATCAGCTTATCAATCTAAGTCAAAGCAATTGCTCTAATAATTTTTATTTACTTTAAATAATTTTAAATTGCACACATATACTTAACCTTATTTCTTGCCACCAAATTAAAATTTAATTGAGACTCAGCTCATCTACACTTATTCAAAAAATGAAGATAAATGAACCCACAGAATTTTAAAGAGAAGAAGAAGAAATTTCTCTATATAAAGTGCTTAAAACAAATCTTGGCACATAGTATGCCCTCAAAAAATATCACCCATTACTATATAATTATAGCAGGAATGGTAGTACAATATACGTCAATTAATATCATTGTCTTGAAAAATAAAATCATACCTTGAAATTCAATGAAACAAATTTAGAAATAGAACTTAAGTAAAAAAATAAGATATTAAAAGAATTAAAAAGCAAATTGGTTTTCTCAAGGTAATAATTCTTTATTGAACATATTCCATAGTGTTCAGATGGCACAGATTTTTAAACTAATCCACATTTTATAACTTAATTTTTAGACTAAATTTAGTCTAAATTTAGTTTAAAATTTAGACTAAATTCAAAGAAACACGCATGGATGATTTACTTAGTATTTCTGAGTAGACAAGAACATGATAAATACCATCATTCTTTTCTGATTCATTGTGACATAATTTCAAGTGTTTTTCTTTTGTTTTGTTTTTGGGGTTTTCGGTGTTAAGTTTCACTCAACTAATTTTATTTTCTCTTCCTCATAAATCTTTATTAGTAACTGTCTACTACAATTATTCTGGTCAGAACCTGTTTGGTACCTGCATACTTATTATGCACTATAAAAATGAAAACTATATTTTCAGCTTTCCTAAAAACAAATTAAATTTGACTTCTTATAACTATCTTCAATAACTTGTTACACATTCTACAATATAGCTAAAGCAATTTTTGAATATGTAAAGATAAAATTTACTTTAGAGTTGATTTATTTCATTTCACTTAAAATGTTTTCTCCTTAAATTGCAAAAATACAGTAGAGATATGTAACATCATCCCTCCCTTCTCCTCAAAAAATCCTGGAAAGGGAACATGTAAGGATCAATCTCTTCAAGAAAATATGGAGCAAAATTTCACTTTTCTCTTAAATTTAATTAAAAAGCAGAGAAATAAATGAAATGTTGATGACAGCAGACTTAGTGAGAAAACAACTAATGAGCACTTGGGGGAACAGAAGCAAATTGGTGGAGCAGAAAGGCTGCTGCTAGTCATTCTTCCTTCTCCAAAGAAACCAACTATATGGCTTCAGTATCTGTTGCAGAGTCCTGGTTCAAAATTTGAGACAGTCCACAAAAAATTCATCTCAAAATTCAATCTAAAAAATATACAACCACAACTATCCAAATTAAAAGTTTCTCTAAATTATTACACTTGAGAGAATACTCTTCATAAAACAAAATTAAAAAAACTGTTCCAGAATGCATTAACAATTAAATATGGCCTATAGTCATATGAATGAGTGTTGTTTCCTATTCAATGACTGATGTCTGTGGGGCATCACTCACATCTAGGGTAATACTTAGCAGCCATGTTAAAGATTATTTCTGGGGTATAGAAATAAATCTTACAGATAACAGTCGTAAAGAGAATAGCTTTTTCCTTTGGCAAAGTTACAAAATGCTGATGAAACTCAAGAATAATGGCTATATTCTCAAGAATTCTTTGGATACCCAAATTGCACTGGGCCCTCTTCACTTCCCCCATATTTCTATACTGTTCCTTTGAAGTACTATCAAAATTATAATTGTTTATTTGTATAATTAATACTATTTATATGTTCTATTTCCAAAGAGAATGTTTTCCAAAGGAAAATATGATGTCTGAGTTAAGATCTAAAAGATGAATCGAAGGAACTAAGAAAAGAGTGGGAAAGAAGAATAATATTATAAACGAAGGAAAGACTTTGTGCAAAGGCACTGAGGCAGGAATAAAGCTACATCAGAGGTATAGATGATGATGATGATGAAGAGATAGTTATCTTAATGTAGTAGATAAGGAAAGCAAACAGTAGATTTAAAAAATATTTAGCAAGTAAAATTGATAAATTTGCACAGATACAAGATTATGTTACTATAAAATATGTTTGTATTTCTATATTATCTATAAAATCATTTTGCTTTAATTTAGCTTAAAATGTTTGCAAAAAATAAGCCCTCTAGTAATGCATAAGATACTATTATTTCTAATTGTAGAGCACAGAAATGAGGCATACTTTTGGGAGGGTAAAAAAACAGGCTGAAGTGTGTACAAAGTAGGTCCATCCATTGTACTGACCTATTCTGCTTGGCTGGGGAAGAAATCAGCTAAATGATTACAAGGAGAAAACATTTTTATGCACCTACTCTGTGTCAGGAAACACTATACTATCAAGTAAAGTGTACCTATCAGAATGTGATATGGTAAATAGTGACATAAATGCCAAGCTAATGTTTATTTTAGATTTAAAATATTTGATATGGAAAACTGAGAATGCAAATGACTTCTACAAAGAAGGAACTAAAAAGTATTTTTTGAAAGAAGATCGCTTGCTAAAAATGAAAAGCAAACCATCAACACTATAGATTTTTTAATTTTGTAATTAATTTTTTTCTGTTTTACTATGTTTATAGGGATCCACTGCATAGACTGGGATGCCAAAACAGAAAACCAGTCTAGGCGTACATATATCCTGCGAATCCCACAAATGGTAATACAGTGAACTTAAAAGATCTAAGAATTAGATTTAAAAGACAGTGTGTTAAGGCAATAATAAAGTATGGTCGAACTATTGGAAATACTTTAAGCACCAGTTAAGTACCTGACTTTCTGTCCAAAATGCCACAGGTGAGTTCATCTAGTTATTTAATTATTAGTTAATGTTCCTCTATGATCTTCTAAGCCCTTCAGTTAACTCCCCAATTTCTTTCAGGAGAATGTCCGAGGATTATAGAGCAGCCCGGGGATTATAATAATATATTTCCCTTCTTTCCCAGCAGTGTGAACTAAACTTTAAAGCTGCTCCACAATTATGCTGTGACTTTCATTATTTACTGCAAACAGCTGAATTTTCTGCCCTACTAGGAAAAAAAAAAGTGTAGAGATGAATTCCCTTAGATTAAATGTGTCCATGATGTAATTCCACTAAAGGATGATTAACCAGCAGAAGTTACAGAAGGGCAAATTAACATCTAATATATTAACTCAATGAATTTTATTACTCGGTGTCCAAGTACAAGTTAGATGGAGATGCTATATTTAAATTAGGAAGCTTACTCATAAGAAGGACAGACTAGAGGGTTTAGAAGTTCATGGATCATTTTTAAGATTTACGACAGAAAACTATAGGGCGGAAAATAAATAGAAGATACTTGTACAACAAATATTTCAAGTATTTCTTGGTTATCTACAATGTACCATTACCCTAGACACCAGATATGAACTAAGTATGATTTCATATATCACTAAGATATCAAAGAAATAGCCCTTGCCCTAAATATTAAATAGTTCACGCTCTAAAATGGAAGATAAATATGCAAATCAATATTTTGCCAAGTGCTTAGGGCTTTTCACCAAAGCCAAAATATTCAGCTCGTTGAACCAAGAGATTTACCTTGTTCATATAACCTAATATTATCCACTCTTTAAAAACATTAGCTAGCACAACTTAGTAAAAAGTCAGTTCCATAAACATACTTTATATACTATTGTCTAAGTCATTAATAATGTTAGATTGAAGAA
The DNA here is from genome assembly GCF_902729225.1 of Pteropus medius. Taxonomy (NCBI): domain Eukaryota; kingdom Metazoa; phylum Chordata; class Mammalia; order Chiroptera; family Pteropodidae; genus Pteropus; species Pteropus medius. Next base: position 3,471,256 of record NW_024355523.1, read on the forward strand.
AATTCTATGAAATTTGACTTCAGACATTCTCATCTCCTCTCATGCTAACATTAAATTGTATAAATTAATCTTTGAGAACAGTCCTTTAAAATTAGTTATAACCTCATTATAAACCTCTCAGCACTGTAATGCACCCAATTCAGCCCTTCAACTTTTTCTATCTACATTTACTCTCATGGTGACTTCACGCAGTATTGTAGATTTAAATACCATCTATATGTTAATAACTACCTAATTTCTATTTCCAGCCCAGGCTTCTCCCAACTCTCAACCATATATATCCACCTGCCTACTTGACATCTCTGTTTGTTCCATATCTAAAAGACATCCAAACTCAATATATCAAAAACAGAACTTCTAATTGTTGCCCAAAAAACCTACTCCTCCTCTTTCTACACATCTCAAATAATGGCCACTCTATTCTTCCAGTTTCTCAGGCTAAAAACTGTAGAATCCACTTTGCCATTTCTTTTTTACCTCTTACTCCTCTCCCATCTAAAACATCATAAAATTTCTGTCAGCTCTCCTTTCAAAACATATACAGAAAACATTTATACATATTCAAAATCTAATCACTTCTAACAATCTTCTCAGCTACTATCTTGGTCAAAGCCACTATCATTTCTTGTGTGTATTATTGCAAAAACTTAACTAGACTCTAACTTCCACCCTTATTCCCTTTCAATCTGTTCTTAACAAAAAGGCCAGGTTGATCTGTCAAAATGTATTTTCTGCTCAAAACCCTTTACAGCTTTCATCTCACCCAGAACAAAAGCCCACTTCCTTACTATGACTTTCAAGTTTAATATGAACTGGCCTCCCACAGTCTCCCCAACCTGGATCTCCTAATTCTCTCTCTCTCATTCATGCCACTCCAGCAACACTGGCCTCTCCGTGCTGTTATTCCTACACATAAGACATGTTCCCATATTTGCACCTTTAAAAATGTGTTCCTAATGACTGAAATGCTCTTCACTCAGATACACAGAGATTCACTGCTTTAATTTAAGTCTTTATATCAATGTCACTTTCTCAATGGAATTAGCCTGTGTACCCCAAGCAATCAGCATACCTGGCACTCAAGATCCTCACTACACTGCCATACAGGATGTATAACTTTCTACTATGCTGTAAAATTTATTATTTTTATTATTTATTGCCTCTCTCTCCCTTCCCAAATGAAACTCCAAGCAGGCAGGTGTTTTTATCTACTTTGTTCATTAACAGATGCATGAATGAATCGTGGAACAAAATAACTTGTTTTATATAAAATGGACGCCAAACTCAAGTCTCTCATTCTGTAGGTGTAGAATTTAAAAACCAGTTTGACTTGTATAAGGTCAAACAGTAAATGACAGAGTCCAGAACAAAACCAGGTCTCCCTGGCCTATGCTTTTTCCCATCAGGACACACTGGTGGAAAATAAGAGAATACATATGAAAATAACTTTTAAAAACAAGCATATATACACAAACATATCAATACAGTTATACATACATTTTATATTAAAATATTACCACTGCTAAAATAGCAGTATTACACAAAGCAATTATATACTTACAAAAAAAATTTTATTGCTTACCTCTATCCCAGATTTTTTTGATATCTGTGTTATAGTTTCTTTAAATTTATTTGCCTTTTCAAGTTGGGCTTTAAATTGTTCAGCTAATTCCTTCAAATAGAAAAACAAACAAAATAAGTGTGATATATATAGTTTAATTCCACGCTATCGACTATTTCAAACTCATACAATAGAAAGAAAAATGAATAGTGAACATCTATCTAGCCATCGCCTAAATTCAGTTACCAACTCAAAGTCTAGCATATCATTTTTTAACAAACTTATCTCAGTTACAAACTTCTCAAATATCTGTAGCATTTGTTTATGCTTTAAAAGATAATAATTACGAAGAGATATATTTTAGGAGAGTCTAGGAGATGGAGGAAATATATAACCTTAAGAATGGCACTTTTATAGTTCCTTAGATATTACCAAGTCTGATCCTCAAAATTTCAGTTATTTGTAAGAAGGGAGACATCACAAGACTTAAAATATTACCTTCTTTACTGCTGATAAATAATTTAGATAAAAATTCTGAAAACACTTCATTTTTACTTTAGTAAATCTATAGGAATTTATATGAAACAACTGACATACAAAGCAATAAATTACAAAGCAATAAATTAAATAAGTAGATTTATATGACAAGCAAAAAACAGCATTCTCCACTGCAGTGGTTCCATAAATACAGGAACATTTCTTTTAACATAAATTAACCTCCTAACTTGGTGACTTCTCTCACTATTTTAACCAATTCTTTTGTGCTTTTAAAATTCAAAGAGGGAGTGCACATATGCAAGATATGCCTTTTATTAGACATACAAACTAATAACAATAGACATACCTTGTTTGGCCAAGTGTGTAATATATATCAAAACAGAAGGCTACTTAAAGCTGATTTATATTTGAGTTTGAGATAAGTACATACATATGACCATGAGAGAATCTATTCTATCAAGACATGAAAAACTATCAGACTTTGCTGTTCTGCCATTTGCAATGCAACATATATTAGTATAAAAGGAATGTGACAATATAATACATACATACATATATACATAAATAGATGCAGCTCTTACCAAATCATCCCTGTTTTTATTCAATTCTGTGGTAAATCAGTCTTAATCACATTATTATAGAAATTAAATGAACTAACCTATACAAAACATCTCACACATTATCAGGCACGAATACATTGACTTAAAATTTGAATAAATGAATTAATCATCTTTTCTAGGATCTCATTTTTTAGGTTCCTATGTAAAGGAATTTAAGAAAGTAATACACATTCTTAATAATATATGACTAAAAAAGGGAAAGATGGCAGTGATATCTTTATCCCCCTCAAATATGCTTAATAAGTTAGAAATGCAAGAATAAAGCAAATAGTGGGAACATGTGATATCTTGCTCCTTGGCATATATCTTCAGTTTCACTCAAATAAACTCAAAAAATTTTCAAACAAATGAACGGAGGGGAGGGGAAGAGAGGAAAGGGGCAAGAAAGGGAGGGGAGGGAGGGAAAGGCAGGCAGGCAAGCAGCAAAGTAAAAAAATAAATTAAAAAACATTCGGTTCCCTAGGACCTTAAATATCAGAAATCTGACAGAGAAAGTGGATAATTTAAAAGCAGACAGACAGTACTGTTTTTAGAAGTGTTCGAGAATTACTTTAAAGAATCAATAAGCAGCAGTTATTGTCAAAGTATGCTATATCCACCTGTTAAGGAACCTCCAATATTACTCTTCATAAGTTAAATATTTAATTACTATTCTCCAAAAAAAAACAACATATAAGTCTTACCATATTTCCCATCATCTCTGCCTTGATAATCTTGGCTCCCAACTTGTTCTTTTCATCAACACTCAGGATGTGCATGGACTCATCCTCTGTACTACTTCTGTTTGAACAGGTAAGATTAAGAGCATATGAAATACAGGTACAGTGCAAGTAACAACATCAAGACTCAAATGTTACTTTAATTGACCTCAACAAAACATAAACACAAACAGATTATGATCCATATATATATACACACACACACACACACACACACACACATACGTGTGTGTGTGTGTATAATCTCAACGTTCCACTATAAATCAATAGTTTAAAAAACTGTTACAATGCCATGATAGCTTATAGCAGTTATAATATCTGACCAAAGTCCCAGTAACGATGGTAAAAATATATAAGCAAACTATTCTTCACTATTAAATAACCGCCCACGCATTCTAAAAAAGAAACAAATGAAAAATAAAATAAAAACACTATAATCAGGCCATTATTCTACATATCTGGCAAAATTTCTTCCTCATTCAATAGGATGTTATTGATAATCTAAAAAACTGTAACCAGAAAATGACATTTAACTGCATTCAAATAATAAAAACAATGATCCTGTGCTCTTTTGCAAAGTCAACAATTAGACTACATAAACCAATTTACAACAAAGATTATGTACCAAACCTGTACTATAGAAGCTTTGCAGAAGAAAAATTTCCAGATTCCTGACACATACAAAGTTGCCCTGGCTTACTCCCTTGAGGAAGATTCAAGACTGTAATGCAGGGAGGGTAAACCTAGGCATAGGTAAGAGTCCAAGTATTCTGAAGCATCTAGAGAAGAGAGAGCTTGCACAGTGAGAGAATACCAGAGAACTGCAGGCAGTTCTCCTGAAGTATTCAGCAAGAAGCTACCCAGTCAGGAAAAGAATCCAAAGGGTTAGAGAATAGTTTTCAGCACTCCTGGGAATAGTGCCTGGTCAGAGTAAGAAAAGTCATAATTCACAAAGCACTGGGTAGAGTATTAAGGGTCTTACTTCATTAGTAAGAAGTAATAAGCCCTAGACTAAATGCTGCCCTGGGCCCACCTAACAAATGTTAAAGCAAAAGTCAAAAAGATCAAGTGGTTTCCAATTAGCTTAACATGTCCCAGAACAAAGCTCAAGAATATTTATAGAAATGTAAAAATACCCAGCACTCAACAAATTAAAATTCCTAATATCTAGTATCCAATCGAAGATTACCAGACATACAAAGATAAAGAAAAATAAGACCCATAATTAAGAGAAAAAGCTATCCATCAAAATCAACCCAGAACTGACACTGATATAAGAAATAGCAGACAAAGGCACTAAAAGTTATTATAACTGTATTCCATATGTTCCAAAAGTTAGAAACAACTAAGATATTAAATAAGTTGAATTTCTACAGATGAAAATTACGATGTCTGAGATAAAAAATACACTGGATAGGATTGATGGAACATTAAACTACAACTGAAAATATTAGTGAACCTGAAGCATTAGAAACTATGCAAAATGAAACACACAGAAGAAAAGAAAAAAACTTTTAAAAAATAAAAAGAGCATCAGAGAGCTGTAGGATAACCTTAAATCCTTAATATTCATGTCATTGAGGAATGAGAAACAGAAGAAACAAAGGCTAAAATTTTCTAAATTTGTTGAAAACTAAAAACCTTACAGATCCAAGAAGCTCAAGGAAGCCTAAGTATAAAAAAACTACATGAAAAAAAATATACTAAAGCACATGATAATCAAATTGCTCAAAATTAGTGATAAAGAGAACATTTTTAAAGCAGGCATAGGAGGGGGAAAAAGACAAATTAATGCACATAGAAACAAGGTAAGTATGACAGCATATTTCTCATCAGAACAATACAAGCAAGAAGACAGCAGTAACATCTCTAAAGTACTTTAAAGTGTCAACCTAGGATTCTATGTCAAGTGAAAGTATCTTTCAAAAAAAAGTGAAATTAAGACTTTTTCAGGCATAAAAAAGCTGAAAAAAATGTTCGAGAGAAGCCTCCAGGCAGAAGAAAAATTATACCAGACTGAAATATGGATCAACACAAAAGGAAGAGCAACAGAGATGATGCCTACAAGGGTAAATATATAACACATTATCCTTTTTACTTAAATCTCCTTAACTATTTAACAAAACTAATGACAATATATGAAGGGTTTATAAAAAGTTTGAGTAAAAAGTACAACAACAGTAACAGAAAGGACAGGAGAAGAGAAATAGAAACAAACTATTGTAAAGTTCCTATGCCATAAAGGAGTGGCATAATGTCACTATTCAAAGCTAAAGAAACCACTAAAATAACATACATATATATATATACGTATATATATATATACATATATATATACGTATATATATATGTATATATATATGTGTGTGTGTTATTATATATATATGTTGATATATATATATATATATATATATATCAATAAGAGAAATAAAATAGAATCATAAAAATATTCAATTAATCCAAAAGAAGTCAAAGAGGAAAAAGAAAACAAAGGCCAGGACAAATAGAAACACATAACAAAATTACAGATTTGAACCTAATTATATCACATTATATACAAATGGTCTAAACACCTGAATTATAAGGCAGAAGTTCGGGCCAGAAGGGATTGGCGCGAAATAGTCAGTGATGAAAAAAGCAAGGACCTACAATGAAAATTACTCTACCCAGCAAGGCTATCATTTAGAATCAAAGGATAAAGAGCTTCCCAGACAAGAAAAAGCTAAAAGAGTTCATTGTAACCAAACTAGTATTATACAAAATGTTAAGAGACTTCTTTAAAAAGGAAAAAAAAAAAAAGATCAAAAATACAAATAAAATGGTAATAACTACATGTCTATCAAAAATTACTTTAAATGTAAATGTATTAAATACACCAATCAAAAGACATAAGATGGCTGAATAAATAAGAAAACAAGATCTATACATATACTGCTTACGAGACCCATTCAGATTGAAAGATACACACAGACCGAAAGTAAAGAGTAGAAAAAGATACTTCATGCAAATGGAACGAAAAAAAGCTGGGGTAGCAATACTTATATCAGATAAAATTGACTTTAAAACAAAGGCTATAACAAGAGACAAAGAAGGACCCAACAATTTCACTTTTGGGTGTTTATCCAAAGAAACCCAAAACACTAATTTGAAAAGACATATGCATTCCTATGTTCATTGCAGCATTATTTACAGTAGCCAAGACACAGAAGCAACCTAAGTGTCCATCAATAGATGAATAGATAAAGATGTGGTATATAGGTACAATGGAGTATTACTCGGCTATAAAAAAAAAAGTGAAATCTTGCCATTCGTGACAACCTGGATAGACCTATAGGGTATTATCCTAAGTGAAGTAAGTCTGATAGAAAAAGACTAATACCATATGTTTCACTTATATGTGGAATCTAAAAAACAAACAAACAAATGCACAGATATAGAGAACAAACTGATGATTGCCAGATGGGAGGGGATTTGGGGGATAACTGAAAAAGGGGAAGGGATTAAGTAGTACACATTGGTAGTTACAAAAGAGTCATGGAAATGTAAAGTATAGCATTGGGAATATAGTCAATAATATCATAATAACTATTTATGGTGTCAGATGGGTACTAGACTCATCAGGGTGATCGCTTTGTAAGTTATATAAATGTCTAATTATTATACTGTACATCTGAAACTAATATAATATTGAATGTCAATGGTAATTGAATAAATTATTTTTTAAAAAGCAAAAATTGTCAGATGGATAAGAAAGCACAACTCAACTACAAGAAATGCACTATAAATAAAAATACATAAGTGTGTTAAACATAAAAAAATAGGGAAAAATGTATCATATTAATACATTTTAATACTAGTCAAAAGAAAGCTGAAGTGGCTTCTTTAATATCAAATTAGATTGCAGAGTAAAAAACATCACCAGGGACAAAGTCATTTCATATGAAAAAAAGGTAAATCTATAAAGAGTACAGAAGAATTTCTTAATATATACGCATCTAATAACAGAACTTCAAAATACTGACAAAACTGCCAAGAGAAACAGACAATCTGCAACTACAGTTGCAGATTTCAAGATCCTACTCTCAATACTTAATCGAATATGTAAACAGAAAATCAGCAAGGGTATGAAAAACCTGAATAACACTATCAACTAACATGACCTAATGGACATTCATAAAATACTCCACCCAACAGAATATGCATTCTTTCCAAGCATATATGAAACATTTACCATGATAAACCATATTCTGAGCCATAAAACAGGTTTCAATAATTTAAAAAAATTCAAGTCATATAAATTATGTTCTCTGACCACAATTAAATTAAAAATCATAAAGATCTCTGGAAAATCCTCAACTACTTGGAAACTAAAAAGCACACCTGTAAATAACCCATGGATCAAGAACAAAATCAAAGAGGAATTTAAAAGTGTTTTGAACTGTATAGAAATATAAACACAACAATATCAGAATTTGTGGGATGCTGCTAAAGCATTACTCGGGGAAATTTATAGCACTAAATGCTTTCATTGGAAAAGGAGATCTCAATTCAATAATCTCGGTTTACAACTAAGAAAACAGAAAAAGAACAAATTAAACCCAAAGCAAGCAGGAATAAGAAAAAGTAAAAATAAAAGTAGAAATAAAGTAAATAAAAAACAGAAAAACAATAAAGAAATTCAATGAAACCAAAAGCAGTTAATACAATCAATGAAACTGATAAACCTCTACCATGAACAATCAGGAAAAGATAAAAATTACCAATGAAGAAATGAGAGAAGCAAAATCACTACACATTCTAAGCACCCTACAAAAAGAGACGGCAAATAAGCACATGAGGAGATGCTCAACAAAAGTAGTCATTAGAGGAATGCAAATTAAAACCATGAGATACTGCTATACATCCACTAGAACAGTTAAAATTAAAAAGGCTGACCATTCCAAGTTTCTGCAAGGAAGTGAAGCAATTGAATCGCATACTATTCACGGTAATGTAAAATGATATAACCACTTGGTTACCATATGATCTAGCCATTCTTCTAGATATTTACCCAAGAGAAAAGAAAGCATATATACATACAAAGACTTGTACATAAGTGTTCAAGGAAGCTTTTATTTCTAATAGTCGAAAACTGGAAACAGTCTAAATATCCACACACAGATGAATAGGAAAACGAATTGTGGTATCTTTTACCAATGCCATCCTACCCATGAATAAAAGGAAGTGAACTATTGCTACATGCAACGTGGATGAAGCTCAAAATAATTACACTGAGTGGAAGATGCTAGCAAAAAGTGTGTGATGGATGATCCCATTTATATGACTAGAAAATGCAAAAAAGTCTATAATGAAAGAAAGATAATGAATGGTTGTCTATGGGAGATGGCAGGGCCTGCCAAAGGTGAAAGAGAGGGATTATGAAAAGATACCAGGAAATTTTGGGGGTAATGGTTTTGTTAGAATATACATATTTCAAAATTTACCAAAGTGTGCACTTGATATATATATATACATAGTTTATTATATCAATTATAGCTCAAAGTTGTTTTTAAAACCCCTGAGTAATAAAAAAAAATTTTAAGCAGAAAATCTGTCATAATCTCAAATATAAAGTATGTATCTGTACTACTAGTTTTCCTGAATGCCTACATTTCATCATACTCTGCTGAAATTAACCTGAGTTTTCAACATGCATTCTGAGCAAGTAATAGCAAAATATATGAACAGATCTCCAAATCAAAACTCGACCTAACAACCATTTATGGAAACTATTTTTAAATAGTGGATTCCTTTTGAGCAAAAAATAGAAGTCTTTTAATAGACAGAACTTCAGTTTTTTTAAAAAGACATTAATTTTTGCAGAAACTCTGTAAGAACCATTTCTTCTCATATTGGTGAAAGGCAAGGCAATACTCTGGTGCTTAGACTAAGAAATCTAAAACAGTTCAGTTCATGCAAAGAACCACTAGAAAGTAACATTTTTGTTCCCCTCAAGTTCTGTTAGTCTACATTTTAAAAACCAATTAAGACGAACAGTAGGGGCACTGCATTTGTGTAAGCAAGAGAACATTATTACTTTTTATGTGCTTCTGTGGGTTGAGGTACTGCTTGTATCATTAGTTGTATTTTTTTTTTTGTAAGGAAAATAGTTTTCAATAACTTTTTAAAATTAAATTCTGAGGTACAAGTAATTTCTATTGTATTATAAATATAATTCATTTGAATTTTAGGGGGGCAGGGTTAACTTTCTAACAGGAATTAAATTGTTTATTAGGAGGTGAATAGTGGATGAGGATAAATAAGATGATATACAAGAATTCTGAACATATCTGATCCTAGTATTTTCAATATTAACAGATAACTTCAACATACTTAATAGAACAGTAATAGGTATCAAATAAAGACATTAAATGAGAGTTGTTTGGCACATAATGACTAAAGAATACATTATTTCATCTTGTTAAATAGCACAGCAAAGATACTGCTCTGCTCCAAACAGCAAGAAATAGATCCTTACTTTCTCTAAACATTTATAACAATCAGATGCTCTGAAACATGACATCTGCATTTATCCTACAAAAAGAAAAAAGTACAATCATTTCTCATTTTCTATGACTACTGTTATATTTCAGAAGTCCTCTTCATAATTAATTTCTAAAAAGCAAATCCTAGTTTCTCATTGAAATATATTCTCTTTAACACACACACACACACACACACACACACGCATACGCACGCATACCGCACTTTTCACCCCCCTGCTGAAGACTTTTGAAGAATTAAAAGAGCTCCTGCCCAATGACTTTCACAAACCTTGAGTATATTACATTGCAATTATTCTTTGCCTGCAGACAGTGTTCACAGACTTCCTCCTTTTAATTATTCCTTTCTTACCACTCGTTCTCAAATTTTCTCTCCTGTCAAAGGATCTCATGACTATACTCAAAGCCTTCAGAATCTGGCATCTTTCTCTTGACCTTCTGGGCTACAATAGCAAACTCTGCCAAGAATAACATCCAAAAGTTAAAATTATATAAAATGAGTTAGTTCCTCATTTTGCTGGTTGTCAGATGAGAGGGGGGTTGGGGAAGTGGGTGAAAAAATTCCCCACATTGGCACATATTGTTACACACATTAAGAAGTACACATTAGTAGTTACAAACAGGCATGGGGATATAAAATATAGCATAAGGAATATAGTCAATATCATAATAACTATGTACGGTGTCAAATAGGTACTAGATTTACTGGAGTAATCATTTCTTAAGTTATGTAAATATCTAATCATCATATTGTACACCTGAAAACTAATACAATATTGTATACCAACTGTAACTGGAAAAGAAGTTATATAAATAAATAAATAAATAAATAATAAAACGTGAGTTAGTTCCCGATATTAACTTTATAAAACTAAATGAAGGACATCACACTGGTTTTCGCTCATATTACATACTACTCTAGGCTTCAAACTCCTGAAAATACATAGCTAATATACTTCCCAAAAAAACAAAATTATATACACATTTTATTCTAAGAATAATAAGCTTAAAATTCTTAATCACATGGGCCTCTACTAGAGAATGTTTTTCAAGTAGTTTAGGCAGAGCCTAAAAAAGATAAAGGAAAAGAATGATAAATATCATCACATTAAGAATGAATGAATAGGTGAAAAAAAAGTAAAGAAGAAAAAAGGAATCTAGAAATGATGGAAAAAACTATACATATAACATGACAACTATAAAGAGCTCCCAATTTTAAAAAAAAAAAAAAACAGAAAAAGTAGGCAAAACATGACTAGTTAACAAAAATAAAATAAAAATAAACAACATTTATAAAAATATGCCAAACTTTACCCATACTTAAAGAAATGCAAATCAAAAAAAAGATTGTTTCTCAACTATGTATATGGCAAAGGTTAAAAAGTTCAATACTGTCGGCAAGGAAGGGAAAAGTCATTCTCATACAAGACTGCTAAGATTGAAAATTGGTTAATACGATAAAATATACAAATTCCATTCCTTGGAATTTATTGTATAGCTATATTTAAATAGTGTGCAAAGATACACAGACAAAACTATTCACTGCAGCATTATTTGTAAGAGCAACAAACGAGAAACAACCTAAAGTCCATTAAAGACCGATGAGAAATGAAAACTTATATCTAAGTTTTACAACAGAACATTAAAGAGCCTTTGATGTGAAAAAAATACATATATACAGGCTAACGTGAAAAGATTTTTAAGATATATTGACTGGAAAAATAACAAGGATCAGAATAGTAAATGCACTGTGAAACTAAGTCATTTAATATATATTAAGTTTTTAAACATAATTACATTGTATATGCTATCTTGTAAAAAGGTCACAGACCTAAGAAATGGCTAAGTGTTACACATGACTGAAGATAAAATACATGATACTCAGTTAAATTTGAATTTTGGGTAAACAACACATTTTTTTTAGTATAAGTATGTCCAAATACTGCCAGGGACTTAGTTTTACATGCTATATCTGGCAACTCTAGTTACATAACACTGTGCAAGTCACAACCTCAGTTATCTTAGTTTCTATATCTGGAAAATGCAGGAGTCAGACTGTGATTTCTTCTAGATCTGAAATCAGTTCTACAATTTTTTTCTTAGTTCTAAAATCTATTTGTTGTAAACCTCCCTAGAATGCTGGCATTTTATAAAGAATTCGACATATACCCACAATAATGTTCAGACATACTAACAGTTTCTAACAATCTTTCACTGAATCTTTCCAGTCCCTGAAAACAGACATTCTTCAAGGTTCTACCTTGGTCTCTCAGTTTACACAATTCTACACACTCAGTAATTTTTTTTTCCTTTCACATATATGTGAATGATTCCTAGACTGTTCTTTCCCTCTCCAGTTAATCATGGAATTCACAGAAAGCTTCAAACCACCTATAACATCAAAATTAACAAAGCTAACAAATAGTCTTTCAACCAAAAAAATATAGCTTTCAGTGAGTGCCTGTACAATATATCAGATTACAATTTAAATATGACATACAAACATGAAGCAATCAAAGAACCAGACAGAATACTAACAGAATACGATTGTTTCACATCCTTTGCTTAACTGCAGTTGTAGAAGTCAGATCACGCAAATACTAAGCCAACCCTAATGATATCAGGAAACAAATGCCTCATCCCACTAGCAACTAGGGACTGGAAATAGTCTACCTTCTAGAGTACCTGGAGTGAAACCTTGACAACTTTATATATATATATAAAGTTTTAAGTATTCTCTAATCCCTGCCATGTTTATCTGGTCAATTCAATTGGATTTCTCCTCTGGTTTCCTGGGACCAAAGCCCCCACTTGAACAACAGCCCATTTGACTGGGCCTCCCATCATTCAGTACAGATTTGGCCAGCTTCCTCCCACTGAAAGCTACACACTGTAATTTATAATCCACAACTTCAGATTGAGTCATTAGCAAAAGCGATTTATCAGACTTATGACCCAAAACACAATGCTTAAAACCTACTACTGCCACCACTGAGTTCTATTATTTCCTAAAACATCTTTCTTTAATGTTCCATTCATTTGGTGGTACTTTAGAACATATTTTGATAATCATTCAAGTGAAAGTTAGTCATTATCCTTTGATTATTCATTTTCTATTTATGGCTATCTCCTATAGGCCCAGTCCTATGGCTAAATCAAGTTCTCCTAGGTCTGATCCCAGTCAAGCTGGGTTTCCTGTTCTACTGATCCAACCTTATATATAAACATAATAAATACAAGAATAACAAAACCAGTAAGTGCTACCTATTTTCCTAATCATTACAGGTACAACCACTATCCTACCTATATTTTGCTTTGAAAACACTAACATTAGCTTTAAAACTTGTCAACTGTCAAAAGTAGATTATTTCTCTCTCTGCAAAACCATCGCTCTAATTTATGCTTCCCCCTGCAGGATCTTTCACATGTTTTTCACTTCTATTTGGGCTATGGCAATAAATTTTCCGTCAGTCTCCCAGACCTCCTTTAGGCATGCAATACTTACAATTATGATTATTCTTAACAATGGAGTAATTTCCTTTGAAAGTAATATGGCAACAGTAACAAAATCTACCAAAATATCTCCAGTAGCACATCCAGTTAAAAAGGATTATTAACTCATTCAATTTTTCAGATTGCAAAAGAATAGCAAATTTTGAGCAAATATAGCTACTGAATTCTTCCAGGTCTTTTTGTAAATAATAATGAAATTAAATGCAATCCATAATATGATACTGAACTGATAAATGTGCATATCTTATCCTTTCCATCAAATTTAAGAAACAGGAGATAACTCACATCTAATTAATAACTGATGTTCTAAAAACACAGTTCAGTTCTTTGAATTCTCCAACCTTAATATTCATTTATCGGTTTAAAAAACAAATGACAAAATACCCAGCAAATGACTTTGTGTCCTGTAGGTGTTCTTTTTTCAGAGAGTCTTCTCTCAAGCTTTCATTCTGTGATTTTTCTCTTGCGTCTTCTGAAATGTGCTGATAGTCAACACTGCTACTGGTTTCTAAGGGCTTTCGATTTGAATGTTTCCTCTTTCTTTCTCTATCATCAGATCGACTCCATGATGATAAACTTTCTTCACTGTTCTCTGTGAGTTTTCGAAATCCACAATGCACAGAATCCTGAGTGACCAGTGCTGAGGATGAACTAGATGGTTTAAAATTTCTGCCCTTGTGATGAAATGACAGTTCTTCATCATCAGAGGGTCTTAAGAATTTAGATCTCAAATTTCCAAAAGAAGAAAACTCTTGATTTTGTCTTGGATTGGAGTCTCTTCTATATGCTTCTAAAGACCCAGATCTATTATCTTTTTCATCGCCACTAAAATTATCTTTATTCTTTGTAATATCTGTTGAACTATATCGATCCTTTGAACTTTTATTATATTGTACCAAATCTGATTTTCTACTTCCTTGACAACTTTGTGCTTTATCTGAACATGTTGGTTTCATCCAACGTTCTCGTCTACAGTCTTCTTTTGCGTATGCAGTTTTTTCAGCTTCTTCTAATTTCAACTGAAATATTTCCATTGACTACAAAGGAGAAAAATTAAACAAGATATATAAAATTTAAAAAGGCTCAGTGACTTGTACCCCACTTGCCAATATGTCATAACATACTGTTATGTGGCACAATGAAAGAAAAACCCAAGAAAGGGGGAAAAAAAGACCTATGCAATCATCCATCCTGATATGGGCTAAAAGGTGTCCTCCCACCAAATTCTTCTGTTGAAGTCCAAACCCGTAGTATCTCAGAATGTGACTGAATTGGAAAACAGGGCCTTTAAAGAAGTGATTAAGTTAAAGTGAGGTCCCTAGGTTAGGCCCTAATCCAATCTGACGTCATTATAAGAATAAATTTAGACACACAAAGAGACACAAGGGTCACACACAGAAAGAGAAAATACCATGTGAGAACACGGCAAGAAGTCAGCCATCTACAAGCCAAGAAGAGAGGCCTCAGAAGAAATCAAACCTGCTGATGCCTTAATCTTGGACATTGTCCTGAACTGTGAGAAAATAAATTTGTTATTTAAGCCACCCAGCTCTGTGGAACTCTGCAATGGCAGCCCTAGCAAACTAATATACTACCCTAAAATGAGTACTTAAAAAAAATGAGTAATCAATAAAAAATTACTAAGTTAAAAAAAAAAAATCTGAGAACTGAAAAGAAGAGCTAGTAGGTAAAATATGTAATACAGGAAATAATAAAGACATAAATTTAAAAAAATAATAATTCCTACTGTCAGTGAGATTCAAAGGTTGCTACACTGCTAAAATGTAACAGCCTCTCATGGAAAAAAGCACAGTTCAAAAAAAAAAAAAAGGGCTTGTTAATAAAAACTGTGTCTAATACATGCAGATGCAGTGAATGGAAGAATAGAAAGTACTGAATCCAAATTAGTGAATACAACATTAACCTGGAAATTCTTTATACTTAGGAAAAGTTAGTAAATAGATATAAGGAAAAAAGCCACATGGACAATTAATTCTAAAAGAATTTAATATGCATATTCTAGTACTTCCAGAAAGAGAACAAAGATAGAAGAAAGCATTAAGAAAATAAGAAAATTTCCCTAGCTAATTTTCCAGATCTGAAGGGACCATCCAATACCCCTAGTAGAGAGGAGAAAGTGAAGCATACAAAGGCTCATACATTAAAAATCCTAACTCTTAAATCTCAAAATTCATATAAAAAAATTATTCTGGATCAAAATGGATCAGAGGAAGGAGGGAATATGAGAATGTAAACAAATGTGAATAGGAAAATAAACAACACATTACCTATAAAGGAAAAAAAGTAAGACTTTCAACAATTTTTCATCTACAATACTAAATGCTGTAAGATAATGGAATAAAGATCAAATTTTGAAAAATGTCATAGGGCAATAATTCTATATAGAGAATTTAATCCGCACTCAAACTATTCCTCCCCCGTATGGGCAAAAGAAAGTCATTTTCAAAAATGCAAAGAATCAGAAAGCAAATCACTTACTAATTCTGAGGGGGAGATGGGGTTACTCAGGATCATTAAGCCAAACCATAAATGAATTAGGGTAAAGATCACTAAAAAAAGGGAAGACATGCTATAAACAAAATGGCAAATGTAAAAGTTAAGTCTAAATAATTGTTCTTGTAGTTGTGAAGTTTAATACAATGGTCAAGAATAAAATGTGTATAATAAACTTCAAATTATTTCAATAATATCAGAGAGGGGACATGGGGGATCAAAACATGCTATAATTATCATGTTAGACTAGGCAGAGATAATCTATAACATTTAATTTTTTTAACTATTTTTAAAATATAGATTTAACATGTTTCTTAAATTTAATGACAACATGAATAGAACAGGAATGATGGCAGTGAGGTGGGGGAAATATTTTCATAATGAAAGCAACTCCTCACAGGAAGCTTTTTTCTTCTGATACATAAAATAATGGTGTCTACAATTAGTGACTTCTTAGAGTCAATAAAATATGACAAAATAAAGACAAAAACAGCAATTACCACACTTATTATGTTACATTGTTTGCATAATTTAAGTGGGCTCCAGGAATAACATCTAATTCAAATCTACTAAGTATAAGTAATCTTGGTTAAGTTATTAAACCTCTGCCTGCCTCAGTTTCCTCATTTACATAAAACAAGATAATAAATAGTACTGTTGTGGATATTAAATAAGTTAATTACACAAAGCATTTAACAATGTCTGGCACATGAAAAGCCCTCAAATTATTATTAATGCTCACAATAATCTTATGAGATTGATACTAATAGTCATGTTTTTAAAAAATGTTTTTAAGAAAAAAACATAAGTTTGCAAAATGCACTGTAGAAAGATGGTCAGCACACTGCAATTTAAGAGAAAAAACAAAACCATAAATGTCCCTCTGTTGACAATTATGGTAAAACCATACAAATGTATATTGAAATATTAAAAGGTCACTAAAATCTATATATTTACTGACATCCAACTATGTCTATATTAGTGAAAGAAGCAGGATGTAGTCTATGAGCCTAATTTAGTAAAACTATTTTATCTGAGAAAATATATATGTATCAAAATGTTAACAAAGATTGTCTTAAAACAAAGGATGCTTGCCTGTATTTTAGAAACCTTACTTCCTAAATCTGCTTTTTTCTGGAAATTAAAAAGAGAGAGAGAGATCAATAACTCCTAAAATAGATTATCCGCAGATGGTGAATGAGAGAGCTGGTCCTGAAATATCATGTACTGCGGCATAGTTCCATTGTTTTAAGAGTGCATACACACTCTTAAAACTGTTATATTCCAAAACTCTAGAACATAACAAAAACTCTGGAATAAACCAAAAACTCTGAAATACACCAAAATCTCAACAGTGATTATCTCCAGAAGTGTACTATGGAAGCTTTCCTTATTATTTAAATTTTCGTCACAATGAGAAAATGTTATTTTTACATTAAACACACACACTTAAATTTTATATACTTTTTTCATTATGTCAATTAAAATGTTACATAAGTTTACATAATAACAAAAAGCAGAAAATGGCTTCAACGGTATGTAGATTTGAAATTTAATATCAACTCAATTCAAAAGTGTTTCATGGCACAAAACACTGACAAAGACAATTTCTCGTATAACTCTGAAAATAAATATTTCCTTAATATAAATACTCACCCCATATCTTTCAGCTACAATGTCTTCAAAATTTCTATTTTGTTTCCCAGCTTGTTCCTTCATTCTTTGATATGACTTCCTTAGCCAGCTTAATCCACCATCTTCTATTACTGAAACTAATTTTCATTATTAAATGTCAGTAGTACTTTTCATGTGATAAGACAACATTTATTGCTTTCAAAATGACTTCTAAAGTATAAAATTAAATATTTTTCCTTGAACACAAAAGTCATAAGTGCATTTAAAATTTAACATATATTTGGGTGCCAATATATGCAAGGTACCAAGTTTTGTGACTATCAAGGAAAAATAAAGAAAAGTACCCTCAAAAAAACTGCAATCTAAGAGAATGAGGATAAAAGGCTATAAGTAATAACAATAAAAATAATATTAGATAAATATTACAAAGATATAAAGAATTATAGAAAAATTAGAAAGGAGGAGAATTATTTCTAAGTGGAAGGTAAAATTTCACAAACAAGGCTCAAAAAAATGAGTTAGATTTCTATAAACAAAGTTAAGAGCAGGCAGGGCAGTCTCAAAAATAAATAAGGAAAGAATAAAGGCACAGGCATAGAAGGGAAAAAAGGTACCCCAGATACAGCACAAAAACAAGTAAGGAAATTACAGATGATAATGCTCAAATGTCCATTAAATCAAATTTTTCTACTTTAGTTATAATTACCAAATATGAAAATGTGAATGCCTTCAATGTGCTTTATTAAGTAACTTATGTTTCTTCTACACACATCACACTTTTGATGAATAAAGAAGAAATCTAATCAATTAAATCAAAACTCTTCCGAATTTTCCTTGTCCAAATATGGACTACTTTAGATCCACCCTAGTTCTATAACCAATATAAGTGCATACATATATGCCCCAAAAGACATGTACAAGAATATTCATTTAAAATCTGCAGTAATCCTGGCCTAGAAAACAACCCAAACATTTACCATCAGTCAAATGGATATATATCATAAATTATGATATATTCTTAAAATAGTCTAGCAATGAGAATGAGTAATTACAACTATACAAACAACCTGAAAATGTGGACTAAAGCATCAGGAAACAAAAGAGACATGATTCCAGGAAAAACTGATTTTGGGTTCTAGAAATTAGGATAGTGGTTACTCTTCTGTAAAGAGCATGGGGACATAGAAGGAATGCAAAGAGATCTTCTGGAATGCTAACTATGTTCTGTTTCTCAAACTGTGTGCTGATAACAGAGGTGTTTTCATTCTGTATGAGTTGTGTACTTCCCTGTAAGTGTTAAATGTCAATAGAAAGGTTAAAAAAAAAAAAGATTTTTCAACCCGCAAATTCTAGTCCCTCATTCAAATCTAACAAGTTTATCTTTACTAAGCAATCTGTTCTAAGATTATGGGTCTTTCTTTACAGATCTAAAATACTTTGTACTTCAAAACCTAGATATCTAGTTAACTCAATGATTCACTTTTCATTCAAGTTTATTTTGCCTTCCTCTTTTTTTTTTCTTATTTATATAGTCTACGAGCTCAAAATTAACAATGCAACTACTCAAGAAAGTTAGTGTAATTGTGCAATTTACTCAGTGCTAAGAGAAATCCACCATAACTAATATCTATGTTAATATCCTGGGTATGTAATTAAATTGATTATTCCAAAGCTTTATTTGTGAAATTGACAAAATGCTGATGGGTACAGTAAAACTTCCTGAACAATCACCAATATATTAACAGTTCAGAGAAAAAGAAAAACGAGAAAAAGACGGCTTTTATTGACATTAAGAAAATCTTAACAGGAATAAAAACTTTTAGTAAATTCGGTCATGAGTCAAATCTATAATTTTAGAAATATTTATGTAATAATGTCACCTTCAGTTGATTATGTGTCCTATTTCAAGAGTTTTATTAATTTTATGATTAGATGGCAATAATACAATATTTTTAATAGAAATCAAATTTAACAAGAAAAATTTAATATTTAAAAAGCAAACAAAAAAATACCAATTTGAAGCACCACTGATCATAAAATTCAATCCAACAAATATTTACAGAAATTTACTATGAATATTAAAATCTGTTACCCACATTAGGGAGTAAAAACATGAATAAGATATAGTCCCTCTCTTCCATGTAGAGATAAAAGTTATATCAAGTAGTTACAGTAAATTCATTGGTATGCAGCACTTAATATTAATATATAAATATGTAAAATTACTTTTTGTAAATCAAAAATTAAGAGACTAAAAAAGTGTATGCTTCCATCACAATTAAAAGTTATATTGTTATAGACAAAATACAATCAAATGAATCTGGGCTGCGCTCTCCATTTTTCTCAAAATACAGGATAATATAAAAATAGCAATAAAATAAATATAAGGAGACCTAGATTTTTAGTCTTGCTGCAACTAGTAACAAGTTTAAAGATCTTAAGCAAGTCATTGACATCTTTGGAACTTTGTGTCTTTATCTGTTAAGGCAACTGATTTAAACCACCTTTGAAATTTCTTCCAACTCAAAAGATTCTAAAAGTGAAAGCTGAAAAACAGATGGGAAAAATACATAAAAAGAACAAGAACATAGCAGAAGAGTTTTGTAAGCAAGAATTTCTACTAACTACAATGTATAAATATAGTCTTCCAATGAAGAATCTAGAGTAACTAACCCTGAACTAGAAATCAGAAACCCCGGGTCTTAGTATTAATCATCTGACTAAGAAAATTACCTAACCACTCTAAACCTGGGTTGCCTGAGCTATAAAATTACAATAACATCTACTTTGCTTTTTTCACATGGTTGCAACGAAAATAAACTGACATATAAAAGTGTCATGTAAATTTTAAAATTTTACGAATATTCTCATTACTAAAATACGACTAAAAATAATTTTGTATGGATGCTGAAAACAGTTTACTTACTTTCTCCACTTAATTTTCTCAATCAAAAAATCAAAATTAACGAATTATTTAAAATATGGCACAATAATTGCAAAAAAATTTTTTTGATAAAATCTTCCCAAAACATTTAATCTTAAGGACAAGTATTTGACATCATTGTCATTATTGAGTATTTACTATATTCCATACATTGTGCAAAAAGTTTCTCAATTAACCCTCACAATAACTGTATATAGGTACTATCATCAGTCCCTATTACAGATGAGTACATTGGACTTAGATCAGAAAACTCCCAAAATCACAAAGCTAGTAAGTAGAAAAGCAAAATTCTGATCCCAAGTAGCCCAACTCCAAAGTCTGAATCCTTACCTATAACACTATGTCACCTCTACATACCTCAATACTAAAGTTATGACACTTTCAGGTGCCTGATCATTTCAGCCCTACCATTGGTCTAAACAGAAAAAACACACTATCTGCATATGCAGTAAAATCTACAGATCATATTTGTAAACTTAATTTCAACTCTGGGATCTGAACCTCTTGACGGACATAAGCTGTCATTTTTCCTCTTTCTAAATAAATGTGGGAAAGAAGTGGTGAAAGCATGATATGAAGAAGAAGGGAGAAAGGCTCTTTAAAAGCTTTATGAAAGGTCATTTTTCTCCTTAGAATCTTTTCATTCTGCCATAACAGCCCACTTAAAGATACTACCTAAGGTAGAACATTAGGTATCCTATACTCAGTGAAGTCAAGGACATGCTGACTGCAAATACCTAAAGATTGTGTTTGTCAATTCTAAGTTCTCCCCAAAAACAAATTTATTGACTGTCCTCTGACAATATTGGTGGCAAACTCTTGGATTACAAAATCAGCCCTAAATAGTCATAGTTTTCTGAAAAACAGCATTTCAAAGGGATCCTTGTATGACTAAAGTTACTATTATATAAACTAGCAGAGACATTTCTACCCATGGTAAAAGGCAATAAAAAAATGTTACTAATAACTTTGGTAAACTATTAAAAGTTATTTAAGAATTAAAAAAACCTATAAAATGGCTCTAGAGGCATCTCTACATAAAATACAAAAGAATTTTAACAAATGGCCAAAATAAAAATATGTATAAAAAGCAAGAAAATATTCTAATAAATCACTAAGAGAAAAAGATAATATGATTTAATAAGATAATAGTACTATCTGTATGCTGGGTTAATTGTAGTTAAATAAACTTTTAGATGAGCTGTCAATGTAACACCTAGTTGGCATAAGTATTTTTTAATTATGGTATTGAGTATAATTATGTGACACTTAAATATTTTGTCTCCATCTGCTGGAAAATAACAGCACTATCTTAAGCTCAATACCAATTTTATGAATCCTGGAAAGGTAAAAATTTCTGGATATATGAAATCATATCTGTAATATTTGTATATTATTTTCATGAAATTTCAGACTTAATACTTTTAACATTTTGTTATAGAATGTAACAAACTGAAGAATTATATCCTCACAGAATCATACTTTGTATTAATCCATTCAAAATAAAAACTCAAAAATAAGATTAATAACTATAAAAATATAATCAATTTGCTCCCAAATATATCATCTTCCAATCACTTATAATTTAAATATGGCCTCACGAGACTGCAAACATTTTATCAATGCTTGTCATATGTAAACTGAACCTTTAGTAATAATCAATAAATACTCCTAATATGGAATCATACAAATTTCATATTAGATAATCAATAGTTATTTTCCAAATACAGAAGCAAAGATAAATAATTACAGACTTGATCAAAAGTACAGCATCAAGCAGAAATAGTAAAATAACCAGTAATAAAATTTAGATATAATACATCTCAAAATCTCATTTGGATTATTAAGCATTTTTGGAATACATAATATATCTTGCCAATCTACCAACAAACTCAGTTCACTGCCTTAGAAATACCAAGTTAGAAGAAACGTTTGTGTAGCCAAATCAAAATAGAGAGAGAATACCTTTACCAACTGATGATAAAGTACAGTTTTCTGGTGGAAGACCTGTCCCACCATCCTTCCAGTATGGATTCAATTCTCTTTCCAGCAGTCTGGACTAGAAAAAAACATTTTCAAAAGTTATAATTTAAAAATAACCCTACTATAAAATGTATTAACAAATAATGTATCTGATACTCAGTTAACAGTTGTAACCTTGGACAAACATTTAAAACACTCTTAAGAAACGCTCTTCTGCAACTTGCAGAAAATAATGGGTAAATTTATCTAATGCTTCCATTGAATCCTTACTATGAACCACAACTGTGCTACAGACAAAAGACATAACAATCAATATACCTAACTCAGTTCTTGAAAGCTTATGAGATAATGAGGAATATAGACAATAAACAAGTAACTAACAGTGTTTTGAAGATATAAGCACAGAGAGCTACAACCACATATAATTCAAATTCCTCTCACACTGAAGGATCAAAGACTTCCCAGAGGAAGTAATATGTGCATTCTTAGACGTAGGATGAGCAGAAATTAGCCAAATTTTCTTTTGGGGGGGAAGAAGACACAAAGATGCTCCAGGTAGAAGGAACAGCATGTTCATAAAACTGTAGAGAAAACTAAAAAACAGAGCAACTTCAGAAAACTTAAAGTAATTCAGACTGGCTAAAACTTAAAAGCATGAGTGAGTAGCTGTTAAAAAATTAGGCTGTACAATAATCAGGGAATACGCCACATAAACCATTTTAAACTGCTGTTAGGTTTTATGCTGGGGAGTCATGAAAAAGATAAGCTTTGTATTACATGAAGAGCAAAATGGTTTCAGAGTGGAGGGAAGACTGAGGAAGAGCAAGGTTAGAGGCAGGAATCTAGTCAGAAGATTGTGGCATTAATCAGGAAAGAGATGATGGTAGCCTAATCACAATTCAAGTGCCTCCTGTATTCCAAGTCCTATGCTGGGTACTGGAGGAATGAGTAAGCCAGGCATCAAAATTCTTGCCATCAAAGATACTATGGTCTAGAGAAAGGGAAGAGACAATTAGGCAATATAAATATAGGTAAGTGCTATGAAGAATAAAGGATACCATAAAACCACAAAGTAAGGGTTCCTAACTTGACCTTGAGAAGTCAAAAAATGCTTCTGAGAATAAGGACAATTAATAGAACAAAAAATGGCAATTAGATGGAGAATGGAAAGAGTTAAATGTTAGTTTCCAGTAATATGAATCTACCAAACTATTGAAAAGAAACATGGAAGATTAAAAAAAAGAGGCTTTTAAAATACCACGAGCTGACAAAAAGATACAAAATCTTCGAAGGACAAAGTTTAAGTTAAAGGTTTATAGATAAGCAAAACCATAAGGATTTAATTTCTTTCGTACCAAAAAAGATTCCTTCACCTCTACTACAAAATTTCACAACATCTATAATCAAGGAATTTCTTCCAGTGGTCTTATTTAGACACTCAAAGAGATACACATCAGATACTCAACAAGATAAAAAAAAGGAGGACAACTGATAACAAGATAGAAAAATTATGAAATACTACACACATGCAAAAAACTGAATATATCAAAAACTACAACAAATTAGTAAGAAAACTCCATAAGAAAAATAAGCAAAAAAGATAAACAAGCAGTTCATATTATAAGAAATCTGAATGACCAAAAAAACATGAAAAGCTCTCATAGTAATAAGACAGATGCATATAAAAACAATGAAATACCATTTACCTATTAATTAGCGTGACAAATTTTAAAGTTTGACAATACAGATAGTATGGTAAAGAAACAAATTGATAGCAGTATAAACTGTTATAATCTCTGCAAGTTTTTGTAAAAGAAGATAAGTGCATACTTTATAACTCAGCATTTCATCTAGATATGCACCATGGAGAATCTGCACACATGTGCATGAGAAAAACTGTATAAGGGCTTTCATTTAACACTGTTTATAATAGTGTGTAATAGTGAAAAACAGCAATGTAAATGGCCACAGATTCCAAAAGAAATGGATATTTACAGTATGTCATAATTAGATGATGAAACACTATACAGTGTTTAAAAAATAAAATAGAAATAAAACATATCAACATGAATCAATCTCTTAGGTCTTCTAGTCAAGATGGCTTGTTAAAGTTCCATTCATCACAACCTCCCTGCTCAGGATAAACAGAAAAGATATACAAGATATAAAACTTACTTGAGTTCAAAACAAAATAAATATCTCTGTGGGCCAGAACAGAAATGCAAAGCAGTAAGCAAGCAGAACTGAAGCCACAGGCCTTTTGGGCTCTATGTGCAAACACAAAGTTCTTAGTTCTTAGTTCAATCTGTATAAGATAAACACTGAAAGTGCTGCTGAAACAGGGAAATGAAGCCAGTCTCATTACATGAAGTCAAGGACTGAGATGGGGAGATCTCCTGCTTACAAAAAGAAGTTGGTATGCATCGTTATAATGCTACAGATTGCATCTATAGGTCTGAAGACATAGACACAGACACAGCTTTAAGCATTGATTTTCAAACTTTTTTTGTGACTTTGACCCAAAGAAAGAGTGTGTGTGCATGTGTGTGTCTGTGTCTCCTCAAAACTAAGGATTTAGGAAACAAAATATATCTCTATTATACGTAATACATTTTGATATTTCATATTTTTAAATGGTGATTGAAATAATTTCATCACCCACATTTTGAAAAACATTAGCCTAGAAAACCAAAGAAATGATGTCCTCAAAATCCAGAAGACATAAATCAACATGCTTCAAACCAAAGTTTCAGTGAAGAACCATCACTTTAGACTTACTATCTTTATCCTCACTCTCATTACCAGAATTAACATTTGGCTCTACGGCAACAGCATTTTTTTTTCTCAAACCAAATATTTATTATGTGTTAAGAATATAATGATATGCACAGGACAACACACTCAAACTGATGTGCAGATGTTTGAAAATTGGCTAGTCTCACTAATCTTAATAATTTACTTCTCTACACAAGCTGAATTCTTACTCAAATTAAAATAAAAAATTACTACAGATTATCAACTTCAGAACTAAATCCAGGATTTACAGGGCAACAAGGTAAATTCATGGAGAAAATAATAATAAATCGACGATTTATTATTATTACATTAAATTACAGTACTTTACAGAAAACTATAAGTACTATATAGTAAAGGAGCAAATAAGTGCTGCAGAAACTAAAGGAAGAAGAGATTTATTTCAATCAAAGGAAATATGAAGAATTTCATCATACATATCAAGTCAGGTCTTGAAAGATAAAACAGGAGGCAGAAATACAGAGAGAGGGAATTCACTTAGAAAGAACGAGATGAACGAAAATGCAGAGACATATGAAGGAAAGTAATTAAACTAATTTGGTTGAGGTACAAATTACCTAAGAAAAAGAGTTCAATTTAACGTGTTTAGACTCTATTTGCAGGCAGCTTTTTGGGGCCTTTAAAGGAGAACAATAAATACAGCATCTTTCTTTTCAATCCAGGCCCAGAACAAGTTAGGAAATACAATAAAAAGTATAGGAGATAAAGGACAAAAAGTAACTCTATTGCTGATAAAGCTTAATTGGAAGATAAATTTTCTTTCAGTGAAAGCCAAATGGGACTGTCATCGGAAGCCCACATTAAAGAAGACTTTCCCGGGTGTAAATACCACTCAATCAACCCCACCTCACCTCATTCCCCACATAGTCTCTGCATGCAGCCTGCAGGAAAGGCAGAGGCAAGCAAAGTATGCCCCATTTATCCTTCCAAATTTTCCAATAAGAAAATTTACTCTATATCCTCAAAGACAGAATGAGAAAGGATAAGATGAAATACCACTAGTGGAGCTTCTTCTCCTAGAAAGGAAACGTTGAAAATGATAAAGACACATTCTCCTTAACTTAAATCATTGAAGACTTCTAAACAGAATACCGTGACCAAAATCCTACTTTGAAAAAATTAATCAACATCAACTGTAGGATGCTGAAAAACAAAGAGGTTATTATTGTAATTGCCCATCCAAGAGTAATTTTAGAGCCTGAACCATATCACACCTTAAATGGTTTTTAGTTCCAGGGACTGTCTTCAGTTCATAACACATATTAACTCAGCTCCAGTACAGATGAGATAAATGAGGCTCAGAAAGATGAAGACATACAACTAATAAGTGGCATTCGAACTAGAGCAGTACCAATAGGAATAAAAAAGATAATACAGATGCAAAAGACAAAAACTATGAAAGCGAATGAGTAGATCAATACATGCTGACTTAACTAAATCAGAGAATTTTATATAAGAATTTGTAAGAAAAAAATGGTTAATCAGAAAGCCAAAAATTCAAAAATGGAAAGTTGGTATGACAAGCACAAAAAAGTATTAGATTCTTAGGAAAGTGAAAATTTTATTAAAAAGTATTAAAAGTATTTTATTAATTTTATTAAAAGTATTTCAAAGAAAGACTAATCACTATTTTAATCTGTTAAAGATATTCAAGAGTTTACTATGTTTTATTATTTGTTATAGAGAACAGGCATGAATATTAGCAAAACATAAGACCACAAGCCAGGGTTACCAGACATCAACACTCACTAACAGCAGAGCAAGATTTCACAAGCAAACATGTAATAGCAATGCGTAAAATTAACTTCCAGACTTCATACAGCTCCCCCTTCTTGCTCCACTATCCACTGATTATCCCCTTATTGTACTTTCCCCTTTCCTTTTAGTATGAGTCCCAACTCCTTCAGGACTAACTCAGAGACAAAGACATTTTATAGAACTTAGTCAAGATGTTCTAAAAACTCCTAGCTTCCAATGTTCCATATGGATAGCTACTTAATAAGCCTATACAATTAACCACACGTACATTTTCAGAATTAAAATTAAACTAGAGGAAAACAAAAACAGAAAACAACATTGATCATAGGACTCTTATGTTCATTCTTTCATATTTTTCATTTATCAGTCCCTCTATGTTACATCCAAGGTAAATTCTTAAAGATGACCTTCTAGTTCACTAATTCTCTTTTTGGCTGTATTCAATCTGTTGTTTAACCAACTACTGACTTTCTAATTTCAACTGTAATATTTTTCATTTCTTTAAGTTCTTCTTGGCTTTTTCTCAAATCTGCCTTCTGAATAATCTTTTATTCCTTATTCATGTTTTCTATACCTACTGTTACTGTAATAAAGCTATTAAATATTCCAACAGATAAAGGTTTTATGGGTCTGATTTTGCTATTTATTGTTTCAGATGACTCTCATTCATAGACTAGCTTGTATTTTCATGTATTTTATGATTTTATGAGCTTACATTCCACAGAACTTGTTTCTGGGAAACTTATGATGTGCGAATTGACAGTGTGATCCTAAAGAAAGGATTGGAAGTTACTTCTGCCAAGCACTTCAAGACACTATCAACTCAGTAATACTTTAAAATAAATTCTCACCTAAAGATTTTTCAGACCACACAGGAAGCACAGTTCAAGCCCTAAACCCTTATGAATCCAAGCTATAAACCAAAATCAATATATTTTTAAATTTAATATACCTTTAAACTGACTTCCTACAGAAAACTTATTTTTAAAGAACTTATACTTCATAGTTTTTCCACTAATTTTATTAAATTCCACAAAAAATGATATCTTACAAGGAAAGCTGCATTTAAATAAATGTCATCAGTTTAATAAAGACAAATTAGAAAGTTAAAGTATTTTAAATATTATCTTACCTGTTCAAGAGCTTGGGTTTTCTCTTGCTCTATTTTCTTTACTGTTTCCTTTTCAGCTTTGAATGATGATGATGACACAGTTTTAAAAGACATAAAATCAACAGTCATCCACTCATCCCTCTGCTAAAAATAAATAAGTTATTTCAATCTAAATTGATTAGAACTTAACAGTAAACAGTAGTAAGACTAGGTACTTTGGAGGCATTCAAACCTGGATGAAATTCTACATGACTATCTAACTTAAAGCAAGTTTCTTCATCTCTCTATGCCTTAGTGTCTCCCCTGAAAAAATGGGATAAAATCCCTACCTTTCAGTACTGTTTTAAGAAATAAGCAAGAAAACAGATTTAAGGCATCCAGACCAGTGCCTGACACACAACAGACACTCAAACATTAGGTCCTTTTTTACCTTTCTGTTTTTCCCTGTGGCTATCAGTGTATAAATAGCATTCTTCCTCAGGCATATGAACTATAACCCAAAATCTGTGAACTATTCAACTCTAAGTATTGCTAAGAAAAATGACATGAGGAAAAAGGAAAGAAATATTGTGATTGAACTCTACTAACTATAAAAAGCTTAGATAGAGGTAATAGTACAAGGCTTCAAGTACATAAGGGGAAAGTACCACTTCTCTATCAAAAACCAGAGGTATAAAACCCTCTGAAGGACAAGAATAGAGATAAACTCTTACCTTCTCAAAAAACAAGGGGGGTCTAATGGCTCAGCAAATAGTATTACTGCCAAAATTATTCATAAAAATATATTGTTTCAAAATCTAATTTTTCCACTTATATTTTAATTATCTTTCATCTTTCATTTCAACATTCATCTATTCTTAAAAGTTCATACTTCTTTGCTTAAAATCAGGTGGCTTACCTTAATAGTTTGGTTATCTTTTTCTTTTTCTGACTTTTCATCTTTTACTTTCCAGGCCTTTTCTTTGCCAGAAGTCTGGGATGGAACAGCTTCAACCCATTCATCTTCGGAGCTCTAAGAATAATTAGCATACAAGTGAAATTCTCAGATTTGCATACTTTCATGTAAAAATTCTATGCTGTTGTTAAATAGTAGAAATTCAGCTTCCTAGATAAAATTCTTACACTATATACTTCCCCTTTAAAAAAATTACACTGAAAATTTGAAGAAAGAACATGTAAACTCTCTATTTAGGAATAAACTCACAAAGCACCACTTAAATTATTTCTGTTCTTAGTAGCTTATTATCAAGCCAAGGGAAAGCAAAAAATAAAGAATGAGAACTGCTGGATAGAGAACTCACTTCAGCACAAAGCTACAGTTCCTACCAACATCAAGTAGTACTGACATTTTTGCTTAACCAGAACAAAGGAAAAAACACCCAACTAAAAGAGTTTGCCTCGAAGTTTCAAATTTTGATATCTCCTTAGATCCAAAAATGCAGAAATCTCATTCAACAGCTAGGCTGGAAAAGCACTTTGCTTACTGAGTTTAAACACCAGGTTATTAAATCAGCTAAGTAGTATTTAGTCAACATTCCCTATGTGCTCAGCATTATGCCAGGTTTGGGGTTTTGTTTTCAACAAATTTGTCAATCAACTCCTCTGTTAAGTACAATAATAAGTACTTTCACATATGCTATCATGCTGACTCCTTAAAACAACCCTACATGAAATATTATTTTGGTTTTAGAGGTAAGAAAGGTTCCCCCAAATCAAGTAACTTGCCCAGAATACATGGTATCCAAACAAGAGAACCAGAACAGAAATCAAGATCTGACTGCCTCTAAAATTTATTCCTTAAAACTATACAACTTAAGTGTAAGAAAGATCCTGGAAATCAACCACCACAAACCACTTATTAATAATGCGTAGCAGAGAAATTCTGAAGCCAAGGAAGGAAAAAGTGGGTTTCCTGAATGATATCAATATTTTCATTCCACGAAGTTCCTGAAAATTACCTAACTAGAGAACACAAATCTGTCCAGTAAAAGGTATAATCCACATGATATAAACATATTTGTGCTCTGGCATTTCAACTACCCAGTTTCCCAATGCAGAGCATTCATTTAGGTCTTGATCTAGATTTAGAAAAACCTTAGAACTACGTGTGTGTGTGTGTGTGTGTCCATTGTGTTATTGATGACGTGTGTGTGTGTGTGTGTACTTACAATACTTTAGTATAATTATTATAAACATATTTCTGGTCTACTCATATTTACATCAACAAATCAATTTAGAGAGACTTGGTTCCTGTCTCTTGGTGTTATCCATTAAAGTTTATAATAAGAAAAATTAGCACTTTCATTGGGGAATCGTCAGTTTGCTAAGATCAATCTAAAAATAAGCTGGTGTTCCAGAGGATTCCATCAAAGGCCTTCTTCTAAAACTACAGATTTTATCTATCTACCATATGTTAACTAATTACTTGAAATTAGTAGATAGATTTTATCTATCTACCATATGTTAACTAATTACTTGAAATTCACTAACCAGAGCCATCACTTGCTTCACCACTACAACTGCAATCAACCCTGGAAAAATCCAGTCATCATGATCTACAACTTCAGTTGAGCTAGAGTCTCAAACCCAACCAGTATTCCTCTTACTGGTCCTTGGTCATTTCTCTCTTCTATTCCCTTCACTTATTCCCTTTTGAAGCACTTATCAGTTTTACATTTAGTTGTGTGACTATTTGATTAATGCCTCACTCTCCTACTAAGCAGTAAGTTCTATGAAGACAGCAACCATATATGCTTTTGCCTACTTTGCATCCCCAAGGACCTAGGTTAATACCCTGGCAGATAGAAGGCACTCATTATCTTCTTCAGCACCCTCCTCAGGTTTCCTATTAACTCCCATTTCCCATACTCTCAGCAAATGATTTTTCCTCTTCCTTGATCAAGAAAAATGAGGCCTTAGCTTCCTATCCACTGTCCAACAAAATTATTTATACCTGTGCCTACCCATAGTTCCTATAAACTCTTCCTGTTTAAGTCAGCTCCTCCTCCAAAGATCTTGATCCCAACCATTCCTATTTCTCCAGGACCTTGCTCCATCAAATATCTCTTCCTATAGCTTTGACCAAACTCTCTGTTGACCTAGAAATATGCTCAAGCATTTCTCCCTCTCTTTTTTAGTGGTGGAGGGAAGAAGGGGTACGTTCCCTGACTCTATTCTCCTTCTAGCAGCAGGTTATCTTCCAACATCCATCCTAAGCCAAACTTCTTGAAAGAGTAGTCTACATCCACTGCCTTCACATCTTCACTTTCATTCATTTCTCAAAACTCTACAATATGGCTACTGTCTCAATAATCAACTAAAACATCTTCGAAAGTCACCAATGGCTTCCACTTTGCCCAATTCAGCAAAAATGTTTCTGTCTTTCTCTCTCTAGACTTCTCTGCTGAATTTAGCTGTTAATTACTCACTTTCTTGATTTCCATAACATTTCTCAGTTCTTCCATTCTTTGTTTCTTCTTCATTTCCTTCATGCACTCATTCTCCTTTGCTCAGCCCTTAAATATCAATGTTCCATTCTTTGTCCACTACATTTTTAAATCCCTAAACATGCCCCCTTGGGCTACCAGGTCCATTCTCATGACTTGAACTACCACCAATTGTACTAATTTTTGTCGAAGGTGTTAAGCTGATTCTAAAATTCATTTTTTAAATGGAAGGAACTTAGAATAACCAAAACAATTTTCATGTAGCTCAGTGGAACAGAACAGAGAATCGAGAAATGAACTCACAAATATGTATGCTCAACTTATTTTCGACAAATGATCCAAGGTAATTAAACAGAGAAAGGTTAGCTTTTTCAACAAATGATGCTGGAAGAACTGGAAATCTATACAAAAAAATTAAATGTTAACACTTACTACACACCATAAACAAAAGTTAACTCAAAATGAATCTTTGATAAGCAAAAAAGCCAAAGCTATAAACTTCTAGAAAATCTTCACAACCTTGAGATGTACGAAGATTAGGATTCCAACAGCAATAACTAAGAAAAATAATGAAAAAAGACTATAATTGATAAATTGGACTTCACAACAGAAAACACAGAATGGCCAATAAACATCTAAAACGATGCTTTACATCACTGGTCTTCAGGGATGATTTCACATTAAATATATACATACAGTAGGATGACCAAAAGTACAAAGACTGACAATACCAAGTGTTTGCAAGATGTGGAATAACTGGAGTGCTCATACATTGCTAACAGGAGTGAAAAATGATTCAACCATTTCTAAAATAACAACATTTTCCCATGAGAAACAAAAACGTGCACAAAAGGACTTGCACACAAATATTCATAGTAACTTTATCACAAAACTGAAAACAAAAACTAAAACCAACCCAAATGACTTTCAACAGGTAAACACATAAACAAATTGTGGCATATTCATACACTAAAATGCAGAAATAAAAGGGAAGGAGCTACTAATAACATGAAACTACATGAATTGCAAAAAAAAAAAAAAAAAAAAATTATGTCAAGCTACAGAAGTCCAAAACACAAAAAAAGTCACATTATGTGAATAATTTGTATGAAACTCTAGAACAGAGAAAATTAATCTATAGTGTCCCAATGCAGATACATGGGGGAGGAAGGCGGCAATATCTTAAAGGACAGGGATAAACAGGTGTATTTATCAAACAGTACACTTAAAATGAGAACATTTTATTATACGTAAATTATACCTCAGTAAAGTTGATTTTAAAAGTTAAAAGAAAAAAATAGACCCTGACAAAGTCAAGATAATGCTTTCCAACCTCACATGGATCCTCAATACTGCTCAGCAATTCATTTGCTTTTCATTACCTAAGCAAAGTTATTTCAAATTTACACTATTTCCTCAATCTTTACATCCTACTTCTCTCATATTTTCTTCTCAGATGATTTTATCCTCTACTTCACAAGAGTACCAAGAACAGCAGCAGATACACCGCCAATAATGTTCTCTCCTCCTCCCCATATCTCCTCCTCATTTATCTGTTCTTGCACACATCTCCACAACTTCCTTCCTAGCTCAGAAGAGAAGATGCTTCTGATCAAAGCTTACCCCTTCCTCTGGGACCCTGCTCATCCAAACTTGTCATTCTTTTCAATATTATTTATCCTTCTTTCCCTAAAAACATTTTCTCAAAAAGAACTCCCAGCCACACTGACTTCTCTACTCTTCTGTCTTTCCTTCTCTTCACTGTCAGTATAGACTTCTCTTTCCCTCTTCAATCCACTTTAATATGATGCGGGCACTGAGCATTCATTCAAACTACCCTAAGGTATATGTTATGCAACTGATTAGGTATGTATATATGTATATACTGTATGCTGCAATAAGAAGACTGATGTATATTTCCAGGAGAAAAAGGAAGACAAAAGACAGGATAATGTGTTTCAAGTAAGGGGAAGTAAGTGCCCTTAATGAAATGACAAAAATGTTTATTCAACTGGGCAGATCTAGCCCCACGGGATGTGATCCCTGCATAAACTCAAAGGAATTTGATAAACCCCACTGAAATAAACAAATCTGTATGTCAATTTCTTTTTGAAAGATCACTTACTTTTATCAGTTTCTCAATGGAATCTGCAAGCCAAACCCACAAGTGTAAAAATAGTGTCTTTACCTTCTTTCACAATTTTCCTAACTCCTTTTGCCCTGAGTTACATTCCAAAACAATGTTTTCAATATAAACATTCCTACCATTACAAAATATGCTGGCTACTTGACAAAACTAGCCAGTTGTCCTTCTCACTATGAATTAATAAACTGCATTCTCATATAAGATAGCCTTTCATGAGCCAATTATCATCTTAGGATATAGGACATACTGCCAAAAATTTACTTTCTAAAACTGTAAGAGGACCAGACTTGGGAATATGGTGATTCACTTGAGAGAATAACCTTCGAAGATCATATCTAGGAGACCGATTAACCTTAAACATCTCTAGCCCATCACTTTCTAAGCACAATATACCTCTTTCTTCCTGAAACAATGCATGAAGGTTTTGACTTGCCTTCCTTTCCTCTGTTAAGTCCTCTCATCCCAGAACTGGTTAGACAGAGCAGTCCTAGCATTCTCTTTTGGTCCCAAAAATAAATAAATATATTCTATTTTAAAGATTTAAATGTTAATTTCTATGAAAAAACAAACCGAAGGAACAGACTATCAAATGTCTTGGAACTCTTTTCTCTTATTTTTACAGTTCTGCTCTCTCCTGCTTCTAATTTTTCAACCACTTCTGTTTAATGTGTTTTACTTCCTGTCTGGCTCCACAGTGTTGTTCTTTCTTTTCAGTTTTCCTACGCAATTCATTTATTCTAATGGCTTCAATAAGCAATGATCCCCAAATCTCATTCCATCTTCTTACATTTCTCTGTAACCTAAGATCCGTATTTCCACTACTTCCTGGATATCTCCAAGTCAGATGCTTCCCAGGCATTTTCATATCCTAACTAGTAATATTTTTTTTTAGGTTCTCATATATTTTAAGTTCCAATACATTATTTCTTTAAATAAAATTTTCTCAGGTAGCTGCCTTGGTTAGTTTTAGTACATACTTACTGATGAATTATCACTTGACTCATTGTTTTTTTCATACTTTTGTTTCTTACTCTTTTTTTTCTTCTCTTTCTTTACTTTTTTTGAATGCTTGTCTTTTTTCTTCTTTTTCTTCACAGAGTGTTCCTATAAATAATCATGCTGAAGAGGTTAGAAAGTGAATTTAATTTTATCTTACTTTAAAAGGAAGTATTTTAAGGAAAAAATCTATATTCCAAAGACTTTAAATTTTTCATGAAATGAGACAAGAAATATGACTGAATGAATAAGATCTAAGAAATCTTAACATGCTTCTATAATATGTGCACTACTAATAAATCATAGAGCTGAGATATCTGAAAATATGAGGGAAGTTTTAGTTTTATTTGTAGATTCATTTGACAGATATAATAAAATAAACACACACAAACATATGTGTGTATGCATTTATATGTATATTTCCATCTATGGCCCCAAAAGAATTTGTAAAGATTAGGCATTGAAAATATAGCATAAATTAAAATTATGGAAAGAGAAAACAAGGATTGAGACCAAAAAAAAGCAAAAACATGACATTAAGCTTAAAATGCATACTTCTTCAGATCCTTCATAAGCTTGCTACAAGTGGGCCAGAAATTTGAAGCTAAGCTTTCTACTAGCTAACTCAAGTAACAAAATCTGTCCAATGTCATAATGTCCAAAATATTACAATATATAATCTCTCCAGAGACAAAAAAAACAAAAAACAAAAAACTATTCTGTAATGCCCACTATGTGATATTCATTCTGTAACTTTTGAAAATAGTCTATGAAGTAGCTCCTCCAATATTAACTGGAGTAGCAAAAAGAAGTCAGACATGCTTATAGCAAGTAAACCTGTTAATATTCACCTGTGAGAACTGTTCAATCCGCTCATTCACATCAGGTAGCATCCATGTATCCTCACCCCGAAGTCGTTTAAGTTCTTTACACCTTTCTTCCTTTTCGAAATTGGCTTTAGCCTAAAAAGATGAAAAAAGAAAAATTAACAATTGATTCAACTGTTTTTCACAAAACAATACATTCTCCCACTTTCATATATGTTCTCGTGAATCAAATGTCTGTCCCTTACCAGGAATTTGCTTCTACCAAAGTGTAGGAAAGATTTTTTTTAAATAAAAATACCTCTCTTTCCACATTACCAATCTCCAGCCATTAATCAAGGACAGAATCTTGGGAACTATTCTAGACCTTCTTCTTTCCTTAAGCTTCTAACTTCAATTATGACTTGAATCTCTTTTCCCTTTACCATCCCAGTGCTACTGCCTGAAACATTTGTAATTGTTAGGAGACTGACCTCTAAGCCTTCATCTGCCCATAACCCTCTGCCCACTGCCCAAAAATGCTTCAGGAGCAGTCATCTTTCTAAAAACAAATGATCATTTTAATTTTTATTCATCCTTCAACCTTAGTCAAATAAAGTAAGTTCTTCCTAGGAGGTTGTTCCTGCCATTAATTCTCTCCTCAAACTCTAAAGCTGGGTTTGGTTCTTAAACTCTATACCTATCTTATAAAATTTATCACAGTGTACAAACCATATTCCCTCCAAAAGCTTCCTGAACTATCAAAGAGACAAGGGTGTAAAATATTTATTATACATATATGTTTCATATGTTGAAACCAAAGAATACTGACCTTTTACCTGCCCAAAACTTATCACCCACTCTTCCCCTTTAAAATCTAGCTGTAGGCATTATGCCTTCTTCCTGTCGCCTCTACCTGCTCTTTCTCTATATTTAAACTTGTTAAAACTGTTCCATCTTAAAACAAAACAAATCCTCACTTACACTCTATGACGCTCTCTCCTTCACTTTTCACTTCGCTGCCACACTTA
The DNA here is from genome assembly GCF_902729225.1 of Pteropus medius. NCBI lineage: Eukaryota > Metazoa > Chordata > Mammalia > Chiroptera > Pteropodidae > Pteropus > Pteropus medius. The sequence goes on from NW_024355523.1 coordinate 3,507,890, forward strand.
CATTTTGTCGGATAATTCAATAGTTTACTTCCTCGATTCTTGATAAGTTAACTCTTTGCATTTCAATCTTAATTTCTCAATCTGTTCCGAAGGGCTAAATTTTCTGGCTCTCTTGTGTCAATCCTTGTTTGGATCAGTAAAGGTTTACAATAAACCAGGAACTGATACCAACAGTACGACAGGAAAATGAAACGGCCAAACCCAATTTACTGCAATACGCCTTACAAGTGTTCCTGAAAACGAAAAATTTCATTTCACAAACAGTAGGAGTGAGGACTGGAGCTGTGAAATACGCCGGGGAAACAGTATTAGCGGCGGAGTGCCTCGAAAGTGCGCAGGAGGTGACGTAAATATCAAGGATGCATTATGTAAAAAGTAGTAACTCAGAGGGAAAAAAAAAACAGGCCTTCCTGAAAAGAAAATGAGCAACTGGCGCCTGCCAGAGCACCTAAGAGGAAGAAGATATTCAAGTTTGCAAGCATCCCAAAGGGAGGCCCCCTTCTGATCAGATAAGGTGAGATACTGAGATGGTGAGAGAAAAAGCGAGGTGGGGAAGGAGAGCTAGAGGCCTAGCTCCCAAGAAACCTCCACCCTCACAATTCTAAACGGTTCTAAAAGCCCCGAACCGGAGGTACCTGGCGCAACACCTCGGCTCTAGCAATCCGGGTCTGCTCTTTACGCTCTTCGATATTCCTCGCACTTTCAAATCTACCACTGGCAGCCGCCATACTTGTTATCATCGTAAAGCTAGGAAACCGTCACGGAATCTCAGTTTACGACTGTCGTAATTTAACAAACAAACCGGACTTCCGACTAGAGAGAACGGGCGCTGCTCCACCAATAGAACATGCGCAGAAAGGCTCTGGCGTTTACTCTTAACACTAGGTTTTAGAGACTTGAAAACCAAGCTGAGCTGTTACTTTCCTTGGTGTAGTGGCATAGCCCTGAGCAGGATTAATGTCATTGTACATTTATTACGCGCTTTTCACGATACCAACAGCATTCTCACCTATTTTCTTTTAAAATCGCCGGAGTAAGTTAGAAACTCGTAGAGGTTTCAAGTCCGTACATCTCAGAAGTTTCCCACCAAAGTGCCCTTCTCGACAAAGAATTTCCCTGTGCTGGAGCAGTGGGCTGAAGGGAGGCTGGTCAGAAGGGCAAAATTGCTTTGAAGACGAAATGTTTTGCTTTGGTGGATTTTCTTCCCCAATATATGACAAAGTCATATACTCCATAATTTATCGGTGCTGTTATAAATTTTACATTATTATTTTTTCTCTGACCTCATATTATTTTCTTATATGATCCAAGCATTTTTCTTATACGATCCAAGCATTTTTCTTTATGGTGTGCAATTACCTATTTGTGTGACTTTTCTTGTTTTATGTTTGTATCTCCCAAACTTTATTTCATGAAGAATAAGACATTCTGAAGTATTCTTTGAGGGTTTTGAGAACAGAACACACCGAGTTCACATAATCGTAAAGATAAAGAGGCTGGAGAATAATATAAACTAGCTACTTTAAAGGCATTAAAAATAGTTAACATAAACCAGATTAGATAAATATGCTTTCTTTCCAGGTTTTATAAGCTTAAATTTGTGTTTGCACGAAGCTTTCCCAGGAGTTTAAACGTTACCAATCTGAAAATCTTAACCTTGAGCATGTAATGTTTACTTGTTGGACATATAAAATAGAACATATTCATTGTATTTTGATACAGAAAAGAGAATTTTAATTTACAAATTGACCTTGAAATATTTAACCCACTAACTGTGCCTTGACTGATTTTGTCATAACTCAAATAACATTAAAAGTCTTTTCAGATTCTTTTGGGATTCAGAAAACATCCATTGCTGCCCCCTTGCATTAATTATGAGACAAGTAAGAACAAATAGCAATTGTAGCAAAAACATGCAAAATTATATGACAAAAACTTTAAATCCTACTCAAGACACAAACTAAAGACTAGAAAAAATGAAGAGGTATACCATGTGCTTGAAGAAGAAGGCTCGACATCATAAAGAAATCAATTGTTCATAAATTAATTTGTAAATATAATGCAATACCAATAAAACTAACAACAACAACAACAACAAAATGAGATCAGGGATGGGAAGTAGGCTGATACAGAAAAATAAGGAGAAAGCAAGTTGTCTTCATTAATTGCATTTGGCCACACATGATAGGAATCCATGGTTTAATTAAACAAGGGGTAATGTAATAAGGAGCCTGAAGGTAGCTCTTACAGGTTTGGTGCAGTTGCTGAAGGAAACAGGTTGTTTTTCCTTTTCTGCTTTGTAACATTTAATCTGTGACTTAAATTCTTCACAGTCAAGAGGAATGCATTGCATTCTTCCACATCTATGCATAGCAGCTATAAAAATGTAGGAATAAGAGGGAAGAACAAAGGGCAAATAGCGTATGCCAGCTAAGCCTACCTCCATTTTTATTGGAAAAAAATGATCTTTCCTAAAGCCTAGTCCAGTTTCTTCCATTTAAATCTTATGAACCAGAAGTAAGTCCCATGACCACAGCTATATAACTACAGAAGAGTTATGAAGATTCCAGGACAATTATGTTATGAATGACACTCAGCTTGGATTTGTCTGAGGTTTCTTTTAGACTCAGGTTAGGCATCTTGAGCAGAACTATTACAGAAGTCTGACCCATTAGTAGTGCTGTTAACACTGATCTTTTAAAGTGTGTCAAACTTCTTCACTGCAAAGTTATTTTTTTTTTTTTTTTTTTTTTTTTGCAATTAACAAGTATTTTTTGAGGCGTTCTTGAAACTATGCAAATTCCTCCTCAAACTTTCAAATTATTCATTTTTTATACCAGTATGGACTCATGATTTCTGTTTTATTCAGTAGACTTATATTTTTATTCAGAGGGTTAATACATAATACATTATTATCAATATTTATTTTGATGCTCAAATTGTTCCAGGTTTGACCAGTGACAGTCCCTTCAAGCTCTAATCTTTTAGAGCAAAGTTTGAAATCAGTCATGGGGAAAACAGTATCTGGATACAATTCTGGCACTACTGTTGCTCATTGCTAGGAGGATTTTGTTATCCCTAGGCCATTACAAGGGACAGAGCTAAAGAGAAAAATAAGTTACAAATTTGTACAGATATTTCCACTTCGAATTGAAGATTGACAGATTTTTATCTTTGATTTTATATTTGTATCACTACTCATTAAAATTCTGGTTCTTAATGATATTAACATAACTTTTATTCTTATATCTACATTTTCAGATATATATCAATAATGTTGCTAACAATAACATAACCAAATGCAATTTGGTATTTATTTGAGATTATTTTTGTCCCTAAGATATATCCCACCAGTAATTTATAGTAAAAATACATTTTACAGTCACTTAAAATGATTCTTCCCAGTGTGGTTATGCCACTTAGGTTCACTTGTTACTAGTATTTGCTTTTCATTTTATGGTTTGCTGGCGGGGGTGGGGGGGATATTTAATTTTGTAAAAGCTATATAGTCCTAAGTCTAAACTCTAAAAACTCTAAAGGTTTTATCCTTGTCTCAAACTTTCTCTCCTTTTCCCTATGTAAGCATATTGTGAAGAGTTTGTTTTGTGCCTCCATGACGACTTTTTGAAAATGGGTGTATCTTTCATATACATATATCTAATCTTTCTTCGTGTGCTATGTTTCCTCTCTCGTTTTTTAGTATTTATTTTGGTATTTAGGAAGGTTTACATGTTTTTTTCTAATGGTTCTTTCATATTAATACTTTTATGTACAACCCTATTCCCCACTTTTATAAACAACTATTAATTTTGTACTTTGAACAATAATTAGGTTAACTAGTAATTCCTTCTTACCATCTCCCCAGTATCATTTTAAAGATAATTTGAGTCTTTATAAATACCTAATATTCTACTTTGCATTTACTTCTCCCTCTATTTTTAATTATATTACATCTACATTATCAGAACATGTAATAATTACATAGTATTCTGTTATTTTTATCCCTATTATTTAGTCTTTGTTCTATTTTTACACATGTTCAGTGTTCACCACTAGTCATACCAAAGTTTTTCCGGTCTATTCTCGAGCCTGGGAAAGGACTCATAGGGACAATATTCTCTGAGTTCTTGCGTGTTTCTAATAGTATTTCTTATAGCCTTTATGCATGATGGTCAGTTTGGCTAGCTAGAAAATCCTTGGCTACAGTTTATTTTCCTGATATCTTAAAATATTTTATATCATTGTTCTCTGGCGTAAAGTGTTGCTATCAAAAAGTTCAATGCCAATCTGATTTTCTTTCTCTTAATCGACTCAGTCTTTTTGCCTATAGATACTTTTTTTTAAGATACTTTTTTTCCTTTAAAATCCAGTAGTTTTACTAGAATACGTCTCATTGTTGGCCATTCCGGGCCGATTTCCCAAGTACACACTTTGTACTTTCAATGTGTAGGTTTAAGTCTGCTTTATTTAAGAAAAGTTTTCCTGAATTATAGCTTTTATTATTTGTTTTGTTTCACTGCTTTGATTTTTTTTCTTCTTCTTGGATTCCTTTTAGATCTTCCTTGACTCTCATATATAACTGTCACTTTCAAATCCTTTTTATTTCCTTCTTCATTTCTGTTTGGTTTTCTTTTTTTTTCACTTTTTTCATTCTTTATTTTCCTTATGATATTTTCCATGATATCTCTTTCTGAAATGTTTTCTTTGATTTCTAATTTTCTCCCAATTTAAGAATTCTTTGTATGTCTCCCTGTCTCTAGCCATCTCATATCTGAGCTTCTCTAATTCCGATTTACGTATTTCTCTCATGGCTATTTTTTTAATTTCCTACAGCTCCATTTAAAATATTACATTATAGTTTTCTTCTACTTGATGGCTATATTTTTCTGGTATGTCATTTTTTATCTGTATGATAGTCAAATCATTATTATTCTATTTTTTCCCCTTACGATATCCTGTATGAGATTTCACCATAATCTTTTTCTGTTGTATGGATTTTCTCAGACTTTTAGAATGAGGATTTGTGGTGCCAAGATAATTTACTTCATGGATTATGCTTCATGTGCACTTTTTCACTGTTGCCATGACATGAAAAAATACAGCCTCTATGTTTTTTGCCATGTCTCCTTCATGCTTTATATGTCCAGCCCCTGGCATCTCTTCCACAAACATCTGACCCTTCTTTCTCCTTTACCAAAAGAGTTCTTGCCCTGACCTATACATGTTCTATTTTTATCAGTTTCTCCTCTATATGGGCTCTATCTTTTCTGGGAGTTTCTGAGAACCTGGAGGAACCAGACCAACTCAACATTCTCATATCTTACTTCATCCCTTTATATTTGATAAAAGGTTAGAGCCGGTGGAGCCCCTCCCAGATTGGACAATTCCTCCACTTTGAGTTGGGTGTCCTGGTGTTGAAGTGAGTGCTTGTTGCTGATTTCAGGTTCCATAGTCCTTGAGACACTCAGAAGTGCCCTCAATCCTTCTCCTTTTGTTTTCATACAGTTGCTGCTTCCTTATAGCTCCTGAAGTTGTAGATGATTTGGCCTCTTCCACTCAAATTCTGAGATTATTGGGATACTTTCTTGTCCAGTGTTCTTTAAAAAGTTGCCTTCTTAGTTGCTCTATTTTTGTCAGGAGCTTTAGAGAGATTAAAAAAATATGCCAACTCTGCTGCGATCTGCCCTATCTTACACAATCCTTTGTTTAACTTATGTTTTCTTGTTGGGTTGTACCTTTTATTATCACGTATTATCTCCAATTGCAATATTTAATGTTTCTGGCCTTGAATTGATATTAGTATTACATTGATATTAGTATTTTGACTTTTTTGTCATTTTATTATAGGCATATTTCTTTTACTCAATATATAGCTGAATGTTGATTATTTTTACCCTATCTTTTAAGAGAAATCAATGCAATCACATTTAGTGTAATAACTGATATACCAGATATTAGACTTTCTTGTTTTATGCTTACTTCAAATTTTACTCTGTTCCTTCTTTTACCCTTTCCTTACTTTCACTGGCTTGGTCAAGTTTTCTCTCATTGATTTGAAAATCCTAGTATGTATTCTAGTTATGCTACTAGTTATCTTACTGCTCTTATCTAATATAGCTAAACATTTATATCTTTATTATTAAGTAAAAATGATAACTATTCATACATCCTCACTTGGATCATCTATTTACCCAACCTTCTCTCTCTCATTAAAATGAAGCCTTTCCCCACCATCTCCAAATTCAAACACATACACATTCCTGAATGTTCTAAATTTTTAAAAGTTATTTGTAGAATATTATCGTTTTCCTTTACATTATACCTCGTTGGCTTCAAAAACTTCTTCCTTAGAATTTCTAAACATCATTACCATCAATTTGGATTTAATTATATGTTACGTTTCCTAGCTCACCAATCTTTCCTTCTTTGATTTCAAAATGTGTTTTTTTTATTATGTAACACTACAATACAGTTTTCACTAAAAATATAATTTTTACATTGCTAAAAATTTCTAGCAATATAAACTCTTTATCTCTCTCCCCACTTTGCCCCATATATTTATGTCTATGCATATCAATTTGCATATATAAATGGGATTATATTATATATATTGTTGTGAAACTTGCCTTCTAATCTACCAATTTACACCACCATCATCAGCATATGACAGAGTTATAGTCTCAATCCTTCACAAATATTGTATATTACCAATTTTTTAACTTTTTGTGAAATGGATAAGTGAAATTCAAATGCTGTATTACTGTTCTTTTGCTTTGCATTTTCCTGATTACTTTTGAGGTTAATACCTTTCCATATGCATATTCAATATATTTATTTTTTAAATTGCCTCAGACTGTATTTTTATTTTTATAATCAGCTCTTTCATGAATCAGGAAATAGTTTACATAAATTATGTGAAAAAGGATCCTATATTAATTAGATTAGACTATACTGTGGTTAACTAATCCGTAAAATTACAATAGAAGTTTATTTCTTGTTAACAGCCCATGGTAGGTGTTCTTCTCAGTGCGTGATTCTGCTCTACGGAGTCATTCAAGAGCCTGAGCTGCTTTCATCTGTGTCTCAGTCATCACCTAGGGCATCACTGTTTGGCATCCAACCAATGGAAAGAAAAAAATGTTGGAGAAGTACACCCACTTCTTAAGAAACTTAAGCTAGAAATGGAACACATTACTTCCGCTCATATAACATTGCACTCATATAGTTTATGGTATGTCTGTTATGTGATATAAGAAATTCAATATAATTTGCACCACACTTTCACATTCATTTTACATTTCATGTTAATTTTAGACATCACAGGGAAATGCTCTCTCATTTTCTCTGTCTTCCTGGACTGGACAAAAAGATACATTTTGTTTGTTTAATATTTTAGAACAGTTTTAGAGTTACTGAAAAATTGCGAGGATAGTACAGGGAGTTTACCCCACAATCAGTCTTCCCTATTATTAACAACTTACATTAATATTGCTAAAGTCCATACTTTATTTAAATTTCCTTAGTTTTTACCTAATGTCCTTTTTCTGTTCCCAGCTCCCACCCAGTTTATCACATTACACTTAGTTACTATGTCTTCTTAGGTTCCTTATGCCTATGACAGTTTCTCAGACTTTACTTGTTTGATGACCTTTATGATTTTAAGGAGTATTGATCAGGTAATTTTGTAAATTGTCTCTCAGTTGGGATTTTTCTCATGATTACTGTTTAGGATGTTAACCTTGACCCCTTGGCTGAGGTCGTACTTGTCAGGTTTCTGCACTGTAAACTTCCTCTTTTCTTCTCTCCCTTTCCATACTACACTCTGGAAGAAAGTTTCTATGTGCAGTCCATACATAAGGAGCAGGGGTTTACCCTGCAACTCCTTCAGGGTGGAGTATCCACATCAATTATTTCAAATTTTTCTGCATAGGAGATTTGTCTCTTTTCCCCTACTTATTTATGCAGTTATTTACATCAGTATGGACTCGTGGATATCTATTTCATACTTTCAGTTAAAATCCAATACTATATTTTTCTATTCAAATTGTTCCGGCTTTGGCCACTGAGAGCTCTTTCAGTGGGCTCCTTATCTCTTTTATATGCTCTCATTATTACAGGGTTTTGTTTTAGTACTTCCTTATTTTCTGGTGTGACAAGAGGCTCCAAGCTCATCTTATGTATTTCCTGCTCCAGTTCTAGAATCAATCCTTTCTCCAAAAAGCTCTGGTTCCTTTTCTTGGAGAATAGTATTAAAAATCAAGATGTTCAAGCTGTGCTCATCGCTACTGAAGTGCTATTCCTTCTAGGCCCCCTAACTGACAAAGACAAATATGTTTACATGCTAACCTATGTGTGTACACATGTCTGTAAACATTCCTATATTTGACCATCTTATCTATATTAAGATAAACATGAGTTCATACTGATGTCACCAACTCTATTGCTACATAGATCATTCTAGCCTCCTCCCCTTATCTGTAAATTCCCATTCCAGCAATGAGAAACCTGGCTTCCACCATCTGCCATCCATTTACTTAATTGTTCAGCTCAAGTTTATCAACTAGAGAAACAGTGCTTATGTATAGTTTTTTACTTTAGTCTTACAGATTCCACTCATTTCCAAAGTTACTTAGATGAGCACCTTTTTCTTCACCCCCTTTGGTGAAGTTGTTTCCTATGTATGTAACACAGATTCTTTTGTGTTCCCACATTTCATCCTTGAATCCCCATACCTCCTATTTAAAAACCCTGCATACATTGTTTCACTTTTGTGCTGTATAGTTTCAAGTTTTCACAAATGCATAATGTCATCAAGCTTCCAGTAGAATATCATAACGAATAGTTTCACTGCCCTGAAATATCCCGTTTCACCTATTCAACCTCCCTACTTTCCCCCAAACCATTGCCAATCAGTGCTCTTTTTGCTCTCTCTATAGTTTCACCTTTTCCAGAATGTCATAGAATTGAAATCATAAAATACATGGACTTTATAGACTAGCTTCTTTTACCTAGCAATATGAATTTAAGATTCATCCTTGTGTTTTTCATGTCTTGATAGCTCATTTTTTATCATTGAATAATATTCTACTGTATGGATATACCATAATTTATCTATCCAGTCATCTGTCAAAGGACATCTTGGTTGCTTCCAGTTTTTGGCAATTATGAGTAAAGCTACTACCAACATTCACATGCAAGTTTTTGTGTGGACATAAATTTTTAAATCAGTTGGGTAAATACCTGGGAGTGCAATTGCTGGATTGTATGATAAAACTTTTTTTAGCTTGAAATAAAGTGCCAAACTGTATTCTAAAGTTTCTGCACCATTTTGTATTCCTTTCAACACTGAATGAGAGTTCCTGTTGTTCCTTGCCAGTAATTGTTATTATAAGTATGAGGGATTTTAGCCATTCTAAATGGTATGTAAAATACCTCATTGTTATTTTAGTTTACAATTGCATACTGACAGGCGATGGTGAGCATCTTTTTATATGCTTATTTGCAATCTGTATATCATTTTTGGTGAAGTGTCTGTTCAAATCTGTTTCCTTCTTGTTGAGTTTCAAGAGTTTTTTTAAATGTATTTTGAATAGAAGTCCTTTATCAAATATGTGTTTTGTAAATATTTTCTCCCAGTCTGTGTCTTGTCGTTTTGTTTTGTGATAAACTTCACAGAGAAGTTTTTAATTCTAGTAAGTCCAACTTATTTTTTTCTTTCATGGATTAGGCTTTTGGTGTTGTATCTAAAAACTCATCACCAAGTCCAAAATAACAGATTTTTTTCTTTGTTACCTTCCAGAAATATTTTATATTTTTGTACTTTACATTTAGGCTTATTATATATTTTGAGTTAATGTTTGTGAAAGGTATAAGGTCTATGTCTAGGTTCATTTTTTGCATATGTTTGTTCAACTGTTATAGCACCATTTATTGAAAAGACTATCCTTTCTTCATTGAATTGCTTTTGCTCCTTTTTCAAAGGTCATTGACTCTATTTGTATGGATTATTTCTGGGTTTTCTATTTTGTTCTATTGATCCATATATCTATTCTTTCATCAATATCATGCTGTTTTGATTACTGTAGTTTTATAGTAAATCTTGAAATTGGGTAATGTGAATCTTCTAACTTTTTTTTTAGTATTGTGTTGGCTATCCAAAGCTTTTTTCCTTTCCCTATAAAATTTAGAAGCAGTTTGTCAATATCTACAAAATAGCTTGCTAAGAATACTGTTACATTTTTTTATAGTCTATACTTTTAGAAGACTAGGTTTTCCAAATATTGAAATATATTATGATATTAAATATTTGTATATTAAATATAATTCTTCAAACAAGGCTAGAGATTCTGATATGCCCCCTGAGGATGTGAGCCTCTGATTGAGTATTCCTGAATTAGACCTTCCATACCATATAGAAATATCATTTGTTGCTATCAGTCTTTTCACAATCATAGCTCCTGAAGGTAGCTTATCAACCAAACACATACAGGATTTAATATGCACCAGGCATTGTTCTAAGTACTTTATAAAAGTGAATTCACTTAGTCCTTAATACCTCTGCTATAGATGTTATTATTATTTTTATTCTTCAGATGAGAAACTGGGACATGGAAATGTTAAATAATTTGTAAAGTTCACATAGCTAATAAATTACAGAGCCACTCTTTGAATTCAGATAGTCGCTCTCCCTTGTATGCTTAACCACTATTCTACATTGCCTATCAATGACAAATGAGAAACTTCACCCTTTAATGAATCATTTCTTGCCTGTCAATGAGTGAAAATGGTTTGATAATAATTTTAACAAACTAAAACATTCATTTACTTAGTCTATAAACATCTGAGGGGTTCACCATGTACAAATTATTCCCCATATTTTTTCTACTACTTTTTAATAAATACAGAAACAAATTAATCTTAATCAAACCAAATGAGTTTCACACTGTAAAATCTACTTGATAGATTTGCATGAAAAAAAATAAAATTATAAGTCAGAGAAAAGCCTATAAAATTTGATCGCTTAGGCTCAAAATTTAAATGATTAGACATTCTTTTATGTTTGTTCCATTTTAATATGACCACCCCCTAATATGATTATATCTAATCTATATTTCTCCAAGATAATTACTAATACACATCCTAGAACCAGGCACTGAGAGGAGAATAAGGGTTGTGATTAGGGGCAAAAATGTATCTTCTTCTCATGTCATTCCTTTATTATATTCCCTTAGTGCAAGTTCTTTGGTGATGGCATTTATCACAACAAAGGATTACAGCAGCAAATGACCATAATGACATTTTTCTTTCTTGAAAACTACAGTCTATGAAATGCTGCTCTCTTGGCACCAAAGAACTCATATTTTTTCTGAGTAAGATTTGACAGCTGTTGTCTATATCAAATATAAAGCTTAGAGATTTAAAATTTTCATGCTCAGTATTCAGAACCAGAAACAAATGTTTTATTGATACTGTTTATACATATGATCACTAACTCAACCTATACCTTCAAGAATCAGCTAAAAAACCACTTCTTCAAATGAATGTTCCTCACCCCTCAAGATTGTAATTTTCCCCCATACCACCTTTCCTTTCTTTTGTCATATCACTGTATTCCAATACAGGCGAAGCTGCAGTAACAAAGGAACCCAAAAATACAGCAGCCCAAGTGAGACAGAAATTAACCTTCTGTTGTATAATGGTCCAACTGTAGGAAGCTAGTTAGAGACAGGTAGTGGCCTAACTATCATGCAGAGGCCCAGGTTCCTTGTTGCTTGGCTGATCTCTAGGGCACTGTCCTCATCTACAAGATCAAAATTGGCCCAGCACCACCACATCTGCATAGCAGCCCATTAGCAACTCGTAGCTATTGAGAATTAAAATGTGGTTAGTGTGATTGAGAAACTGAATTAATTTTATATTTTATCTCCTTTTAATTCATTTAAATTAAAATAGGCATATCTGATGAGTGACTACTAGATTTTTAGTTTCCTTCATTTTGCTTCTAGAGAGTGCAGATACAGGACATTTTCATCATCACAGAAATTTCTATTGAAAAACACTGGTCCCCTAATTTCAAAGAGGAGGAAACTGAGTTCTGAAGAAATGAGTTCTCTTACCCAAGATGACTCCTAGAGGCTCCTGATTTTTCCTCTTCCCTTCTTCACATCAGAATAAAATAATATAAAAGAGTTCTACCAATGGATACACTTTATTCATTCTTATTTACACCATTAACTGAGCACCTACATACCAAATGCTCTGCTAAGCCCTGTGGCTATGAGGACCTCTGCCCTCACTGAGCTTCCATTCTAGCGGACAGGACTCTTTTGTCACCCGTCTTTAACCAGTCTCCTATATCCAGAAACTCTAAATATGCATCTCCAACCCCTCAGGGGCCAATAAAATATTTATTTTCCTTTATTCTGCACATATTTTATGCATTAAATTGGGTGCCTTGAAGCAGGCAGAGATAAATTGAAAGAACAGCAGCAACTCTTGGTTCCCTCATTCAGCTCTTCTTTGGTACCTGTACAATAGGCAGACATGTAGGAATGATGTACACGTATACACACATAGAGAGAGAGGAATAAAGAGCAAAAAACTGAGATCTTTATTTTATTCTCATCTAGGAAATAAATTTAAAGTATTATTTATGGTTTTAATGATTTGTTCATTTTGTTATTAATTTATTATTATGTATTTGTTTATAATTTTAATTTTACTTATTTTAAAAATTTTGTTCAATCATTTTTATCTTATTTGTTCATAAGATAGATTTTATTTTTGTTTTTATTAAATCATTGCCTTTAAATAATTGTAATAATCAAATGCAAGTATAAGCTAATGAAAAGAAAAGTGGCTCTGAAGTGTTACTTTCCTGAGACAGCGTGATTTTTTTTTTTTTTTTTGGCTTCTCATGTACATTGAAGATCTTTAATAGCATGCTAATATTTTAATTTTGCCAGAGTTATCCTCTTTTAGAGACATTATAACCTTCTCCAGATTTATCAGGGAAGACTGATGAGGACATTTTTAGATTCGTTACCTTATGGCAATGAAATCCCAAGAGTTCTTCCATCTTATTTTTTTCCCCCCTGTCCAGGACACTGAATGATTGGAGTCAAACAACCTTTCACTCATTTATTCAACAAACATGTATCAAGCATAGAGAATGTGTCAGACACTATATAAAAATCTAGTCTACAAAGATGAAAACCATTGGCCCTATCTTCAAAAGCATAAAGTCTAGCAGAGAAAGCATACAAGTAAACCAGAAATTACTCACTGACCTCTTTGCTCTTTCATGAATGTACCAGGCAGGCATGTGCAGGTCATTTGCACATGCTATTCCCTCACCCTGTAGTGTTCTGTCTAAATTACCTAGATATTTATACAGTTTCAACAAAACACACCCAGAGAAGTCTTATTTATATCCCTGTACCCTCACTTCCCTATAGGTAATCATTTTTATTAGCCTTTGGTTATCCTTTTTTTATTTTCTTTTTAGAATTATAAGCACAAAAGGAAGCATACCAGACATTATGTTCTTTAAGATGCAATACAATAGGAAGTACATAGCATCACTGACAAGACATTTCTGCCAAAAACAAAAGACCCAAAAAGAAACATGAATTCAATCCAGTCTCTAGTTCTAACTAGTTTATTAGAAACATGGGAACTAGAGAAACAGGTTAAGGGGCATTACATGGAAGTGATTGACCAAATCTAGAATCACAATAGATAAATAATACATCCTGGAGCTCATATCTTTTCCTGATTCCCTTTTATAGCTGCATAGTATCCTATTACAAGAATTTATTCATTTATTCACGGCCTGTTTTCCCTCCACCAAAAATAAATTTTATTAGAACAGGGATTTTAGTCTATTTTTGCTCCAGTGCTTAAAATAGTGTCTACCATAAACACATTTCTGTTTAATGACTATCAAGGCATGTGGTGGCTCTGACAGAGGAATTCCTGGAGTGATTAGGACTATAGATGGTAGGACAGGTTGAGGGATGCTCCTAGTTCAGTGTTGAGGTTTCTGAAAAGGCTTTCCATTGGTAGTAATTCTAAACTTAAACTGAATCTTGAAACACTGTAGGAGCAGGGCAAGGGGTGGGAAGGGTAGGAGGACTTCTGGGTAGAGAGCACAGTGTAACTAAATGTACAGAGGCACAAGAAAACAAGGCACATTCAGGTGAAAAAATAGGTGAACTGACTGCTCCCTATCTAACAAATTTTCTAGGAGTGATTAGAATGATCCCTTCTGACGAAGCAACCTTGGAAAACTGCTTCTTTGAATGGCACTCCAATACCTGATTCTACTCCTAGGCTTCTTCCTTGAAAAATCTACAGAGGTTGAAGGTCTAGTGCTGCTCAGGCCTGGGTACAAGAGGAGATTCCATCACCATGAGAAAAAATGCTTCAGTCATGAGATTATCTCCCACCAAGGGACCAAGGGACCTCCTCCTTTGTCTTCTTTACATGCCAATAAATAGTTCTCTGCATCAAGAGGCTGGGCATTTTGAGTACTTAATTCAATTGGTTCATGTAGGTAGAAAAGGGAAGATTAGGATAGGCTATTTTCTTCTTTGCCTCTGGCAACTCAGGGATATTTAAGACATATATCTAAAGGAAGAGCTCTGATAGGTAGCTAGACTTATGTGTCAGAAATAAGAATTTTCAAAAAGCCATATGCTTTTCACTTTTCTAGGATATGAATTCCATTTTTTAAATTCCAGAGTAGATTTTAAGCAAAAAAAAAAAAAGTAGGTTTTAAGTAAAATCTTCTCTTGGAGATTATCTGATTTCATTCACTTTATTAGGGAGGCTGCACACTGCGCAGCTCGTACATCTCAGGCGAGGTGACAAGACAAGACAGATGCCTGGTACCTAAGGCATACAAGAGAGTATGTCATAAAATATCGTCTAACCACTCTGGTACACTTTACATAGTGATCTTGTATCTCTATCAGTCAGAGGGACTTTGGAAGATCATTTTATCATTGAGAAAGAAACACCCATAAGCCTTTCTACTAAAAGAATCACAAGAAATGGACACATCAGGCAACTAAAGGCTAGATTTTGATACTTCTTTTCTTGACATTCCTGCCCCCACCACCACCCCATCATGCAATGTAGGGGAAAGACCACTGGGTATTGTTATTGCTATGATCAGAGCTGCTTGCCCATGCCCTGGTCCACCCTCACGTGTTACCTGAATCTTCATGTATTTCACAATATCTACTCTGTCCTGTCCCCACCACCATGTAAAGAGATATGCAGACTGGTAAGGCCTGACTCCTGATAGATACTGAAGGAGACAGCCAAGGCTCAGGGGACAATACAAGTGAGATGAATAGGGTGTAAGAACTACACAGATACTACCCCTCCACTGTCTCTCTCACCTGATCTTCCACACACTGCGACTTAGTCACATGAGACTCCTTTCTGTTCTCTTTCCCACCCAAGGCCTTTATACTCAGCATTCTCTTTGCCAGGAACTCTTATATGATTAGCAAATTTTGGTAATTCATGTCTCAGACCAAATGTCTCTTCCCTGAACCTTCCTTGACATTACATTCTAATTACCATACCCTGACACTACTCCCCAATTACTCTATCATATCCTTCTGTCTTATTTTCATTAGAATACTTGACCTCTACTTGCAATGACCTTGACTATTTATTTGCTTATTTGTTTGTGCCCTACTGTATCTCTACCTCTAGCAAAGCACCTGGCACATGGGAGCTCAACAAATTTCATGAATAAATGAATTTATCTAAAGAAATGTATTAATCTACTTACAGTATAAAAACACTCTTTTCAAATCTCTTTTATTTCAAATTCATGCTAATTGTTACAGGAACTCAAAATTATCAGTTCATAGAATATCTCAAAAACATTTTTCTTTAGATTGTCCAGTCTGCTAGATGAGAGAACTTGTTTAAAAATGTCTACCCTATCTATATATTGAAGTCACATTTCTGTAGGGTTAAATTCCATTATCCACAAATAAGGCTAATGTCAAACACAGTCAAGATTATCCTTGAAAATCTTTCAAATCGTCATTAAAATACAGGTATGTGGTCTGGAGCAAACAACCATATATGGGAATATACATGTATTAATATGTAATGTGTACAGTAATATGCAACTTCACCAGTTCTCTGCATGTCTTTGAAATTGAAACATATCATGTAAGTATAATGACCATATGTTCCAGGATTCCTGGTGAAGTTATTAATAGCACTCCATTTTATTTTTGAAGGTGTCCCAGTTTGGATAATAAAGCACATGGTTACCATACCATTAAACCAATCTTAATTCTTTGTCAACATAAGTCTGCCTATCTTTAAATGAAAGTAGAATTAAAAGGAAAGCTAAGAGTCTTTTCTAACAATGTGGTGAATAACCCAGATTTAAAAGTCTCTATTTTCCAAATAGCAAAAAGAAAAAATAATTTTAAAAATGAGGATAGTTTAAGAGACCTCTGGGACAACATGAAGCATAACAATATCTTCATCATAGGAGTACCAGAAGGAGAAGGGATTGAGAATCTATTTGAAGAAATAATGACAGAAAATTTCCCTAATCTGACAAAAGAATTAGACATACAAATCCAGGAAGCACAAAGATTCCCAAACAAAAGGAATTCAAATACGCCCACACCAAGACACATCATAATTAAAATGCCAAAGGTCAAAGACAGAGAATCTTAAAAGTGGCAAGAGAAAGGAAGCTAGTTACTTACAATGGTACCCCCATAAAAATATCTGCTAATTCTTTTAACAGAAACTTTTCAGGCCAGAAGGGACTGGCAAGAAATATTCAAAGTTATGAAAAACTAGAATCTACAACAAAAAATACCCTACCCAGCAAGACTATCAATTAAAATGGAAGGTGAGATAAAGAGCTCCCCAGACAGAAAAAAGCTTAAGGAATTTATCGCCAACAAGCCAGTATTACAAGAAATGTTAAAAGGACTTCTGTTAAAAAAAAAAGATGGGGGCCCATAAATATGAATAATAAAATGGCAATAATGATGTACCTATCAAGAATTACTTTACATGAAAATGGATTAAATGCTCCAGTCAAAAGACATAGGGTAGCTGAATGGATAAGAAAATAAGCCCCATGCATATGTTGCCCATAAGAGACCCACTTCAGATCAAATGACACAAGGAGACTGAAAGCAAAAAGATGGAAAAAGATATTTCATACAAATGGAAATGAAAAAAAGCCAGGGTAGCAATACTTACATGAGAAAAAATAGACTTTACAAAAAAGGCTATAATAAGAGACAAAGAGGGGCATTACATAATGATTAATAGATCATTAATCATCAATACATCAAGAGGACATAACCCTAGTAAACATATACGCACCCAACATAGGAGCACCTATATACATAAAGCAATTATTTACTGACATAAAAGGGGAGATCAACAGTAATACACTCATAGTAGGAGACTTTAACACGCCATTGACTCCAATGGACAGATCTTCCAGAGAGAAAATCAACAAAGAAATAATAGTAGGCTTAAATGACACACTAGACCAGATGGATATAATAGATATTTTCAGAGCATTTCACCTGAAAGGAGCAAAATATATATTCTTCTTAAATGCATAGGGAACATTTTCCAGGATAGACCACATGTTAGGCCAAAAAACAAATCTCAGTAAATTTTAGAAGACTGAAATCATGTCAATCGTCTTCTCTGATCACAATGGTATAAAACGAAATCAACTACAAGAAAAAAATTAGGAAATACACAAACACATGGAGGCCAAATAATATGCTACTAAACAATGAATGGGTTAACAATGAGATCAAGGAAGAAATCAAAAGATACCTAGAGACAAATGAAAATGAAAACACAATGATTCAAAATCTATGGGACACAAGAAAAGAAGTCCTAAAAGGGAAATTCATAGCAATATAGGCCTACATCAAGAAATAAGAAAAAGCTCAAATAAACAATCTAACCTTACACTTAAAAGAACTAGGAAAAGAATAGCTAAAAGAAAAAGCCCAAAATGAGTAGAAGGAAAGAAATAATAAAGATTAGAACAGAAATAAATGAAATAGAGTCTGGAAAAACAATACAAAAGATTAATGAAACCAAGAGCTGATTCTTTGAAAAAATAGCGCTGATAAACCCTTAATGAGACTCATCAAGAAAAAAAGAGAGAACTCAAATAAAATCAGAAATGAAAGAGAAGAAGTAACATGAACTCCACAGAAATACAAAGGATCATAATAAAATACTACGAGCAATTATATGCCAACAAATTAGACAATCTGGAAGAAATTAATACATTCCTAGGAACATACAATCTCCCAAGACTGAGTCAAAAAGAAACAGAAAATCTGAACTGTCCAATTACCACCAAGGAAATCAAATCGGTAATCAAAAAGCTCCCCCCAAAACAAAAGGCCTGGACCAGATGGCTTCAGAGGCAAATTTTACCAAATATTCAAAAAAGAATTAACACCTATTCTTCTCAAACTATCCCAAAAAATTCAAGAAGAAGGAAGGCTCCCTAATACTTTTTATGAGGCTACCATTACCTTAATTCCAAAACCAAAGATATTACAAAAAAAGAAAACCATTGGCCAATACCTCTTATGAACATTGATGCAAAAATCCTCAACAAAATATTAGCAAACCGAATTCAGCAATACATTAAAAATATCATACACCATAATCAAATTGGATTTATTTCTGGGTGTAAGGTTGGTTCAATATCCACAAATCAATTAATATGATACACTATTTTAACAAATTAAAAGATAAAAGTCATATGATCTTATCAATAGATGCAGGAAAAGCATTCAACAGATCCATCATCCATTGATGATAAAAACTCCCAGCAAAGTGGGAATAGAGGGAACATACCTCAACACAATAAAGGCCATATGTGACAAACCTACAGCTAACATCATACACAATGGGGAAAGGCTAAAAGCATTTTCCTTACGATCAGGAACAAGACAAGGAGGCCCACTTTCACTACTCCTATTCAACATTGTATTGGAAGTCCTAGCTACAGCAATTAGACAAGAAAGAGAAATAAAAAGTATTCAAATTGCAAAGGAAGAAGTAAAACTGTCACTATTTGCTGATGACATGATACTACATATAGAGAACCCTAAAGATTCCACCAAAAAGAAATCGTTAGAACTGATCGATGAATTCAGTAAAGTAGCAGGATACAAAATTAATATTCAGAAGTCAGTTGCATTTTTATACACCAATGATGAACTTTCAGAAAGAGAAATTAAAAAAACAATAGCATTTATAATTACATCAAAAACAATACCTAGGAATCAAATTAACCAGGGAGGTGAAAAACTTATTCTCAAAAAATTACAAGTCATTGGAAATGAAATTGAAGAAGATACAAATAAATGGAAGCATATACCGTGCTCACAGGTAGAAAGAATCAACATCATTAAAATGACCATACTACCTAAAGCAATATGTAGATTCAATGTAATTTCTATCAAAATACCAATGGCATTTTCAGTGAACGAGAACAAATAATCCTGAAATTTTTATGGAATCATAAAAGATCTCAAATAGCCAGGGCAATCTTGAGAACAAAGTTAGAGGTAATACATTACCTGATAGCAAACTATACTGCAAGTCTACAGTAATCAAAACAGCATGGGGCTGGGATAAAACAGATACATTGATCAATGGAACAGAATAGAGAGCCCAGAAATAAATCTATGCCTATGCACAAACTAAGAACTTACCGGAAACAAAGTGCATCACTTTCTGAAAATACCAGCAAGAAGTTTAGTCTATACACAAATCTATGGCTATGACAAAGGAGGCAAGAATATACAATGGCGTAAAGACAGTCTCTTCAATAAATGGTGCTGGGAAAATTGAACAGATACATGCAAAAAAAAAAAAAAGAAGCTGGACCACCTTCTTACACCGTATACAAGAATAGACTCAAAATGGATTAAAGACTTAAATGCAAGATCTGAAACTATAAAACTTCTAGAAGAAAACATAGGCAGTAAACTCTCTGATATTGCTACTAGTAATTTCTTTTTGGATATATCTCTTTGGGCAAGGGAAACAAAAGAAAATATAAACAAATGAGACTACATCAAACTAAAAACTTTTTGCACAGCAAATGAAACCATCAACTAAATGAAAAGACAACCTACTGAATGGGAGAAGATATTTGCTTATGATACATCAGTTAAGGGGTTAATATCTAAAATATGTAAAGAGTTCATACAACTTGACAACAAAAAAAAAACAAACAATCCAATTAAAAAGTGGTCAGAGGGCCTGAATAGATATTTCTCCAAAGAAGAAATACAGATAGCCAAGAGAAATATGAAAAGATACTCAAGGTCACTAATCATCAGAGGAATGCAAATTAAAACCACAATGAGATATCACTTCATACCTGTCAGAATGGCTATCATCAGTAAATCAAAGAACAACAAGTGCTGGTGAGGATGTGCAGAAAAGGGAACCCTCATGCACTATTGATGAGATTGGAGATTGGTACAGCTACTATGGAAAAGAGTCTGGAGTTTCCTCAAAAAAATTAAAAATGGATCGACCTTTTGACCTAGCGATTGTACTTCTGGGTATTTATCCAAAGAAAATCAAAACAATAATTCATAAAGGTCTATGCACCCCTATGTTCATGGCAGTGCTATTCACAATAGCCAAGGTATAGAAACAATCCAAATGCCCATCAACAGATGATGGAATAAATAGTTATAGTTCATATATACCATGGAATATTACTCACCTGTACAAAATGAAATTCTATAATTTGCAACATGGATGGACCTAGAAGTTATTATACTGAGCGGATTAAGTCAGGTAAAGAAAGATAAATACCATATGATTTCACTTATATGCAAATCTAAGGAACAAAAAGAACAAACTAATTGAAAACAGACTCACAAATATAGAGGACAATCTGGTAATGGCCAGAGGAGAGAGGCATTAGGGAGCTGGGAGAGTGGGGTGAAAGGTTAAAGAAGTACAAATTGGTAGTTGACAGATGATCACAGGGGTGTGGAGCGTAGCGTAGAGAATGTAGTCAGCAGTAAGGTAATGGCTAGGTGTAGATTCCGAGGGGGTAACAGAGTAATCGGGGGGATTGTTTCATAAACTACATAAATGTCTAACCAATATATTTTATACTTAAAACTAATAATAAAATTTTTAAAAAGGCTAAAAAAATAAAAGTCTCTATCTTCCAGCCACTATTATAATGATGTAAAGGCATTAGTGAGGTGTTCAATGCATAGGTTCTAAAGCCAGACTTCCTCAGTTAAATACTAACTCCGCCCCTTACTAGCTGGGCTGGTTTACATAATCTGCTTCACGCCTTGGTTCTCCACCTGTGAAATGGAAATAATATATACCTTTTAGAACTTCTGTGAGAATGAAATGAGTAAAGGTATACAAACCTTAGAACAGTACCTCTAACATCTAAGTGCTCAATGTATATCACCAACAATTATTTTTAGACTTCACTGAGGCCTTATCACACTCTTGTCAATTACCTGATGCCACACTAAATCATTTTCCCCCAATATTTATGGCATGTATCCTTATAGAGTTCATTGCATTCATATTTACAAGTCGTGTAGGAAAAAAACTTAAAAAACCCTTTCTCAGTAAGTCTATATGCCAGTACTTTGCCAGAATGGCACAGATCAATGTTTTTCAGTTTAACACCAGACAAACCAGCTATAGCCTATATTTAGAGATCATGTTGTCCAAAAATCACTTTTACCTCATCTGGTCCACATTAGCTAAGTGCTTTAATTTTAATTAATTGATTTACTAATAATTGATTTTAAGGTTAGAGACGTCACCATGGTGAACTCTTTCATTATTTTCTGTTGTTGTAGTAGAAATGGTTTGAAAATATTCTCTCCCCCTATCTGACATACCCTGACTGCTGTGGACACTAGAAGTCTGCCACTCAAAAAGTTCAGCTCCACCCAATATTTAACCAAAGTCTAAATTAGCAGGATATTGGGAGCACTTCATGTACTAAGGAATTATATGACTACTGTTTCACACAGCATCTGGTGTTCCTGGGTTGAATCTGACACAGTGAATGCCTTCCTTTTACATCTGTTTTCTATGTGGTCTATCTGCACAACTAGTCCTGCCTAGTTTCTAATTTTTCCTCGACTGGTGTACAACTGGGGCTGGATCCTAAGACTGAAACCTGATCCTGAGTCTCAGCTCAATTGAAGGGAAGGTTTGGGATCTCCCCTATCTACCAGCTTCTTCCCTGGGACCAGATAGATGCTTCTTTTGTTATCTCCCACACTATTCTGAAAAGAACTCCCAACCTATATGATTCTGATCCCTACCAGATTCCTAAGAATCCTGATTGTGTTCCCTTTGGCCTGAACCCCTTGGATATTGACACCTGGCCTAATCAGAGCAGAATAGGTTAAACTTCCTTGATCTTGGTAACTTAAGAATGTTGTTTCTCCATGGAGGTGGCCATATCTTCTGCCTGTTAGTTTCTCCCAGCTCCTGCTAGTATTGACTTGCATTTTCCACTCAATAGAAACACTGGTATATTGCATGGCAAGGGGTCAAGATAATTGATCCCTCCCATCTCAGTGAGTTTGAGACTTCCACTATTTTGCCAGGTAAGGCTTTCTCTGGTTTAGAACCTAAGATGGCTGAGCCTACAGTCAATGGATTTTTAGTCTTCTAAGCGAGGAAGGCAGGGAATAACAAACTATGAATTTCTATTTTCTCATGCAAAAAGTTCATTGTATTTTAAGTACCAATCAACTCTTAATCATCCATAGTAATGAAGGGGCATAAGGACATATTTCTATACAGCATTGTCCTGAATCATATATGTTTTAGAGCACAATTATTTTTCCCAGAAGCAGATTTACTTTGCAAGTTATGCTGTACTTGTGATTTCATTAAAATGAGTCTGCTTTCCCCGAGCACTGTGCCTTATAATCATATGAGGAGACATCACAAAAGCCTGTTTGCTGTCAGGAGCCAGTCTGTATTGGCTTAGATATTTAGAGTAGATGCTTACTACAGAAAAATCCCATGCATCTATTGAAGAGTCGGTCATTGTGCCTGCTTTAGACATCATGTAACAATATCATGTGATGGGATTAGGGTGGAAGTGGGGTATAATCTAGAGTGAGGCATTGACTATGTATGGTAATCAAACACTAACAAGAGAACAACCTACCAGAAGGGAAAAAATTAGAGAAAATATTTATTCAATGACAACTTGATGCCATGTTCACATGTTTAGGGACCATGGTTGTTTGCTTCATAGTGAAAACAATTTTATGCTAAAATAGTTAATCGAAACTTTGAGAGAGGGTAGAGAAAGAGGAGAAAGATAAGATGGGGATGAAGAGGTGGAGGAGAAAAGCTCACATTTACTGAGTGTGTTGTCCATGCCAAGAACTATGCTAAATCAATTTAAGTGCATTAGCTCTTTTAGTCCTTGCAACAACCCTATAAAAAAGTTACTATCGCGATTCTCATTTTACAGTCTAGCAATACAGAGAGCTTAAGTTATACAAGAACCAAACATTATTCTGATTTCAAAACTGATATTGTTACCCACTATTTATTTTCTACTGCTTTTTGCAGTAGAAAAGGCAGTAATGTTAAGTATAATTGTAATAAAACATTGAAGAACATTTAAAAGAACATCAGTATAATATTTTGTGCAATGATTGAGCGCTTTTAATATTTGATAAGAGATGATTTGGGTGCTAAATGGAAACTAGGGGTAGATAGTGGAAAACATATTTATATTTCTATCTCCATTTTATTCTAATCTTGATTACTTACAACAGATCAAAGCAGATTATGTTTTTAAAAAGTGTCCTTGCTTGGGGCTGAGGTGAACTACATCTGAGGAAATATCATGTGATAGAGCCTAGAAGAGGGAAAAGCTAAGAACAAGCATTAGCCATTGTCCAAGAGGGAAAAAAAAAAAAAAAAAAAACAGAGAAAACATTGACTTGTCAATCACCAGAGAGATGTGATCTGTTGATGTTTTGTCAATTCCTATCATTGTATAAGAGAAATATTCCTCAAAACTCTTCAATTATCTTTGCTAGGATTCCCAGGCTGTCACATGGCATAAATCCAGAGGATACCATTTCCATTTTATTCCATGAATTCCACAAGAATCTTTTGAGGACTAATGCTATATTCCAAGAACCTTAATACTAACAAACGTTACTTGTTGAAGTCTAGTCTCTAGAAAGAAATGTCTTCCATTATACAGAAACAAAAGGGATTCTATCAGTCCCTCATGACCTTAGATACTGAGACAGTCTCCTGCTCCTGATCAACTCTGGCCTTTCTATCAAAATTGAGTTTCTGGACCTACAAACCTGAAGCCCACCCCTAGATTATGATAATCACTGGCACACCCTCCACTTTAAGTAGGAGGTCCTGTCTGAGTGGCTACAAGTCTCTTCATTGCTCTATAACTACAACAAATTTTTATAATTCCCTACTTTATATTAGTTATATTAATTGAGTGCATTAGTGAACAGGGAATGATCATGTTTACTTTTTGAGATATCTAGCACCTCTCTAGACTTCTCAAAAAGTAAACATGGTCATTCCCTAGTAAGTTTGTAATTTAAAGGAGCAACTCTCCAAGGGAAAGAATATCAATAGTGCCTCATATACTCATATACTACGAGGGTTTTTTATACAGAAATTTGAGTGCTACCACTTCTCTATTGTTTCCACTTATTTCCTCAAACTCAAGCTTATTTTTCATCATGACCTATCATCTTGAAGGAAAATGCAAAGGTCTGCATTGTTTTCCTTTTATTTATTAAAGCACTATTTCCCATAGGCCACAAAAACCTGTATAATTCATAGTGTCAACGTATCTCTAGAAAATAAGTAGAATAAATTTAAGAAAAACAATCATAGCAATAGGAAACCCCTTCTTTTTTTTTTTTGGCTAAGATATAGCAGATTTTCCCTTCAAAGTTCCTCAGCTCACATAGAGTGGTTATAATACAGATTGAGAGTTCTTGTCGCATCTGATATCCAATTGCTTTCATGAACAGATGTCACTGCAAAAGATAGCATCTACCAAAAGGGGGAAAATGTGAAAAGTAGAACATGGCATGATGCTCTTTTAAATATTTTATCCCTTAAGCCAGATTTCCAGAGAAGTACTCCTGGGTTTGTGATAGCCTGCTGTATTTTACATTTTCACTTAAGGTTGAAATTTCCTACAGCAGTGCTGGCCAATAGTACTTTTGGGGATGATGTAACTGTTCTATATCTGCACTCTCTAATATGGTAGCCATAGCTACATGTGGTTATTGAGCACTTGAAATATGACTGATTCAACTGAGAAACTGAAGTTTTAAATTTTATCTCATTTTAATTAATTTAAATTTTAATAGCCACATGCGGCTAGTGGCTACCATGTTAGACAACACAGCTCTTGAAGAAATAAGAGTTTAAGAAATTGTGTGTGCCAGACAACTATTGCAAAGTCCTCTCCCTCCTTCCATGGCACTCCACACTAAAGAACAATGACAATGTCACTCACGGCTTTCAGGGCTGGGGGATAACAGTTTGTGATTTCTTTCTGCCATTCAGTGAGCTGTAGGAGACCAACCATTGCCAAAGACGTGGGTATATTTACAACCATGGATGCTGCTTCATAAATAAATCCTTGGCTTATATAAAACAGGTCTTCTAAGTGTGATTATATTTACAAATTGGGTTTAGCAACAGTTAGATACTATTATACAAAATACTCAGACAAAATTGCTTTTTAGCACATATCAAAGTTTTACCTGATCCACTAACAAAAGAACAGCTGGAGGACAAGATCACTGGAGTATGTGAACTACTATAATTTATAGTCGGTTAGGAAAGAAATGTTGAAATAAGATTCTAAATAAGATTCTAAAATAACATTTGTTACTTTCCTACAGGGCAATAAAATTGTGATCTTTGGGGTTATCTTCTCTATTTGGCCCAAGATGGAAGAAGAGACAGAGGTGGAAAGGGGAAAGGGAGTTGGCACCTCAACTCAGGAGTAACTGACACTGGATTTATCTTTTTTAATACCCAATGTCTCTTTCAAACATCTGACTTCTCTCAAGGATACCAACCATACTCTTTTGCCCTTGATCTCACGCATCAAAGTAGTTGCTAAATCTTTTTATAAGATTTTCAATTATTCCTTTCTTTTCCCTCCCACTGCTAACCTTCTTATTATTTCATTGTCAAAATCAGTTAAGCAAACGAAAGTTTTCTATACTGTTTAAGATTCAGGAAAACTTCTCAAATCACCTTTTATCTCTGTAATAAGTTGTTTATTAAACACCACAAAGATAAATAAAGCTCTTGTATGTCATGAATACCTTGCCGCTTTAAGAAAAGCTTAGTAAGTTTTACATTTTTAAAATCAATGACTACATTTTAAAATCACCTTTAATTTTCACATTTACAAATGTTTTCTGATTATAATTATATAATTATCTGAACAATGTTTAAGAGCATTTGAAGCAATTAAAAGTCACCAGAGGGCTTTAGTCTGTTGGAAGAAAGAACAAAGGGAAAGAGAAAAAAAATAAACCAATAAAACATCAAATTTCTGAGTGCTAAAAGAATTATCTTCTTTTCTTTTTAGGTTAGGAGGTTACAGATCAATTATTAAAGTGGAAAGCAACCAAAAATACATTCATGTTGACACCTTTTTTTTTTTTTAACTTCAATATAGCAGTCAAGCCCTACAGTGCTTTGAAGTTGTACATCTTCCTTAAAGAAAAGCATTTTTCTGATCTTATTTTTTAAGAGAGTCTTATATGTTTTTCTTTCACTTCATTCATGGACTACTGTGCTAGCCCAACAAGTCTCCTTGCGCCCTGTTCTGCCTTCCCCTCTCTCAGCCCAGACCATTTTATACACCTCGACCACATTAATCTCCCTGAACTGCTGCTCTAATTTAATCATTCTGCTGCTCTAATTTAATCATTCTGCTGCTCAGAAAACTATTAGGACTCTGTTCCTATTATATAAATTCCATTTTCCTTAACTAGTGTGCGAAGCCTTTTATACTCTTATCCCAACCTCTCTTTCCAGCCTCATGTCCCATTCCCTCCTACCCCAAATGGACAACACTGTCTAGAATAGTTCTCAGCCAGGCCTGCCCATTAGAATCACCTGGGGATGCCTAGGCTCCAATTCTCAGAGGTTCTTGCTTAACTGGCCTAGGGTGTGGGCCAGACCTTCACATTTTTAAAAGGCTCCCCAAATGATCCTGACCAGTGCACTGCTTTAGTCAAACCAGACTTTGAAAATGTAGGTATGTGCATTTCTGCTTTCAACTCTTTGTAATTCTCCCACCATTTACACCTATTGAAATCCTTATCCATTCTTCAAAGTGTAGCTAAAACACCACCTCTTCCATGAATTTCTTCCCTGGTTACCTTAGCCAAATGTTATCGCAGCCTTTCTCTAAATTTCTACAATAATATGTTCCACTTATGTCATCTCTTATTGTTATAACTAATCAATTATCATTTATTTAGGTCTTTGCAATTTACAAAGTTCTTCCATAGATATCTCCTCTAATATTTTTTACTCACTGTAGAATGGAGGCTTTATCTCCCCGCCGTTACTGATGAAGAAACTCTGACTCAGAGTGTATGTGTTTTTTATCCAAGCTCACACAGTTGGTAAAGGATATAACTGAAACCTGAACCTGGGTCTCCTGAGTTCAATGATCTTGTTAGAAATATTAAAAACAGAAACAGAATTAAAACCCTTTTTTATCATGAAAGCACGAACATCACTTAGAGAGCCTCTCAAAATGCTCTTACACCTGGGTCCCAGTCTCAGAGTTAATCTAGTTTCTCAGGCCCAGGAACCAGGATTTCCATCAGGCAACACCAGGTAATTCTTGTGCAGGTGATAAGGGAACACATTTTGAGAAAAACCGCTCTAGATGATTACACACCATATGGAGATTGTAGGAAAACCTCCAAAGGCCTGTTTTACCCATGTAAAATGATAATTCAACAATAATTAAGAATTAATAGAGGGAAAAAATTTTTTTTGTTTCAGTCTAGATCATAGCCCGTGTGCCCAAAGAGTATTTTCTCTGTAACTGTGAAAGTTGCTTCTTAAAACCACATCTGTCTGTTTTTCCAGACCGGCAGATAATGGGCTGACCAGAGTCCGCTTGGTGGTCAACACAAACCTCCTCCCTCTGGATTGTGACAGGTATGTTTGCTTTGCATTCCTCCTCTGAGAAACACAGAGGTCATTTACAGCATTTCTCATTTCACAAGGGCTTTGGAGGAACTCATTTGGCTTGAAGTTTTCAAACCCAATTTCCCTCATGAGAGGTTCTTCACTCACATTTTGTTCAGCTGACTAGGAAAATGGATTAAGGCTTCCTGGAAAAAACCTCTGCCTAGATTAAAACCACCTGCTTCTGTGGAAAAAATTTCCAGTATGATATCGTTTCACAACAACCCTGACATTCTGAAGAAGTTGTCTTTTTAATATCACCCAGGATAAAAACTGTCCTTTGGCCAACTGGCATGAAGTTCCTCCTGCAGGTCTAATACATTGACAATATCCTGGCTTGTATGCGTGAACTTTGTGTAATCCAAGAAGGTTACTTGGGTCAATTCATTTCTCAAGCAGAATTTTTATGAAGTTTATTTTCTAACTGAAGACATGTAGATTTCTCATTCCTTAAGGGAATCTTCCTTCACCTGTGTAGCATTATGTAGAAAGAGGACAAAACACTGTGTCAGATGAGCCCTAGTGTCTAGTTTAAACTGAATTTTAAAGTAGAGCAGAGGCTCTCTATTCTCTTAATCACCACTTGACTTTAGAGCTCAGAGAACCTGTCTTTTCCTCTCCCTACCTATCAGAATCCTCTAGTTTCTGAGGAAGATCAGAAGTGTCCGACCAGTAATAACAATACCTAGTATAAGCTTATGAGGTATAGTGCTGTGTCTTTCTCTTGGAAAAGAATTTTTCTCACTCCCAAGATGATACCCAGGCCTTTCAGTTCCCTGGAAAGGAAAGTAGGAAACTAACTTTTGGGTTTCAGGCCCAAAGGGAGTTAGTTGTGTCAGGTGTGGAGATATCCACTCCACACCTTTCATCCTACTCTGTGCCCCCAGGAAGTTGACCTTCGTGGACTGCATCTCTGGGTTCCTTTGCTTTCTGGTTTCCTCGTGGGTTCAGCCGATGAGAGACACAGGCAGGAGAAAAGAGAAGTAGATGTATTTCGTCTCCTGACTTCCCTACCCATTTGCCTGTTAATTAAATAGACTGCTGTCAGCAGCTCTTTCCCACAGTTACCCTCTCTGGGCTCCAATAACTACCCCCTTTCCCCTAACCTTGTTGCTTCATGCCTTAGGAGAGTGATGCCTCCCAGATGTTGCCAGCCATCACCTTGCTCTAATGGTTTCCCTTAACCTTGCCCTCACTTCTGTATACAGTCTTTAAATTAAACTTTCCACTATTACCTAATTTGAGTGTGTCATCTGTGCTATACGCTGAATTCCGACTTATAGAGAGCAACCCTTAAACAGGCCATGTTTAATGATATTGGACTTCCTAGTAATCTAGATGTAAAGAAGCTAAGGCTGGCTTTAATCAAATTTGGAAAGTAAAGAACAGAGTTCTCAAATAAGATAATAAGTGAGGAAAATCTGATGGATATATATCTAACTTTATAACCCCAAAATAAATACCTTCTTTTCAGATGCTCAGACATTCATAAAAACTCACCATATATCAGGCTCCAAACCCGGTTTTGATAAATTATAAAAAGTAGAACCAGTATAGATAACATTCGCTTATCGCAAATACAATAAAAGTAAAAAAATATATATATATGGAATTAAACAAATTTATTAGAAAATCAGAAAATAAAAGTTTCCATGGTGCCTGGAAATTTTAAAGCCCTTTTATGTAAATAACTCTTTAAACAAAAAGGAAACATTAATGGAAATTGTTAGATTTCTTAAAATCAGTCATGATGGAAACATGATATTATCGGAATCTAAAGATCTTCGATGAAAATGGAAAAATATAAAAGGAAAAGAAAATAAACAAATTAAACATCTGCTTCAAAAGGAAAGCAGAAGCAAGTATATTAATGAGTTAGGAAACAGAAAAACAGTAATACAGAATAAATCCAATAGCTAGTTCTTTGGAGAGAAGTTCAACAAACTACTAACTGAATCAAATGATAATAGGAGTAATAATGGAAAAACAAAATAAGAAACAAAAGATCATTTTGTTCAATCCTGTGCAAATAATTATGAAAACTTGTGTAAAAAGGATAATAGTCTAAGATAATACTGTAGCCCAGAAGACGCAGAAAACCTAATTATATTCTACAGAAAAAAATACAGAATTTGTCAAAGAGCTAATTCCCACTCAACAAAACAAACAAAACAGCCAGACTACTTCATAAAAGAATTCTACCAACCTTTTAAGGAACAGATGATTCCAATGCTATTTAATGATCTTAGAACTTGAAGAGTCACAAAGAGAGAAGTGGGCAAGTGGAAAGAAAAATTCCAAATTGGATTTATGAAGGAAATAGAACACTGATGTTAAAACCTACAAAGACTGCAAAAAAGAAAGAAAGAAAGAAAACTACAAACAATTCTCATTAACAAATCTCAATGCCAAAATTCTGCTTAAAATATTATCCCATTAAAAGAAAAAGTACAACATGACCAATGTAGTTCTCTCAAAAATTAAAGTGATGCAAAAGTACAATCAGAAACATGGTTGAGTGAGAGATGTCTCCAGGTCTCTTCCCTTGAATCAACAATAAGCTAAACATCTAAAACTCAACAAAAAAAACACCCAGCCTGCACACCAGCATGTCTGAGCATGGGATATGTGAATAAGAGCTATCACAGTTCAGAACCCAGGAGCCGGGTGATAGTTTGGAAGATGAAAAGAAGCTGCCTCTCACAGCCAGAGCTACATGCAGGAGGAGGGAGAGGGGAGAAAGTGTGGTGGGTTCCCTGATCAGCCCTGCCTGGAAGAGGTATGAGCTCCACGCAGCAGCCATGTCCAGGAATCAGAGCAGAAAGCAGAGAAGCGGAAGGCAGTGAAACAATAGTTGATTATTACCAGCCACAATTGCAAAACGTGAGGCTGACCCTCAGTTCCCAGCCCCCAACTCACAAGGCCCCTCTACCCGTATCCTCCAAGACCAAACTCTGCGGAACCTCCAAGGGAATCTGAGCAAATGCTACCAAAAACTGTTGCTAATACTGACAGGGACTGAGACTGAGGGTAGCGAGCGTGATTGAATATTTATAAGAAAAAAAAATTATTAAGACTTTATATAAAGCAGGGATCCAAGAGGCTTAGACACCACCTACTGGAAAACAAAAGAAAAGAGACTTCATTGCAGCAAGCTAAAGTGAGACCTTTATATAATAAATCTTCTTTCTGGAAAAAAAAAAAAAAGCAGGATACATTTCCATTAACCCTTAGGCAGAGAAATAGTCCATTACACACCTGAACAACCAAGGTGACAAGGCATCTCAGAAAGAAAGAGAAAAATCTCCAGAAAATAAGCCTACAGTCATAGAAATATGCAACTTAAATGACAAAGAATTCAGGATGGTACTTCTGAAAAAACTCAGTGATTTCCAAAATAATTCATATCAACAATTCCAGGAATTGAGAAAACAACTAGATCAGAAGAATGAGTTTTTTGGCAAGGAGATAGAAACCCTTAAAAAGAACCAAATAGAACTTGTAGAGATGAAGAACACATGGAAATAAATGAAAAATGAAATAGCAAGCTTAGGAAATAGAGTCTACAAAATGGAGGAAAGGATCAATGATATTAAAGAAAGAAATCTAGAAATAAATCAGAAGAAAAGAGAAACCGAAGAATGAAAAATAATGAAAGAGAAATATAAGAACTAGCTGATACCATCAGGAGAGGAAACATAAGAATCATGGGCGTTATCAAAGGGGAGGAAAAGGAGCAGAGACTAGAAAGCATTTTCAGAAACATAGTTGACGAGAATTTCCCAAATCTAAGGAATGAGCTGGAGCTTGGAATTCAAGAAGTCAACAGAACACCCAATTATCTCAACCCAAAAAGGCCTTCACCAAGACACACTGTATTAAAATTATCAAAAATCAACGACAAAGATAGAATTGTCAAGGCAGCCAGGGAGAAGAAAGTGGCAACGTATAAAGGGAAACCCATTAGGTTATCATCGGACTCCTCAGCACAGACCTTACAAGCCAGAAAGGAATGGAATCAAATATTCAAACTATTAAATGAAAGGAACTACCAGCCTAGAATAATGTATCCAGCAAAGCTCTCCTTTAGATATGAAACAGAAATAAAGACGTTTCCAGACATACAAAAATTGAGGGAATTCTCCAATACGAGCCCCACATTATAGGAAATACTGAAAGGAGTCAGTTCACCTAAAACAAAATGACAAAAAAACCAAAAACATAATTATGAGTAAAGCGACTAGCAGGTAGAGACAAGCAGAAGAGTGCAACTCTTACTAAGAACAGAGCATTATAAGCTTAAACAATAAGAAGAGATTTGCTATAGCAAGATAGTAATGAACATTCAGCATACATAGGGACAAATTGAGATAACAAAGACTGAAAAGAGGAGGATTCAAAGATCTAAATTAACAGAGGGAAATGGAGATAAGTCACATGCGGAAGAAAATGGATGACTGTACATATATAAATTTCCTTTACTTATTCGTAATGGTAACCACATACCAAAGTTTCAGAACTGAAGTATATAACATAAAACAAGAAGAACCAGAGGGAAAACCCAAAAAAGCCAACCAAAATAAAAAACACACACATGCACACACACAAGGACAAGGAAGCAATGGAAACATCGAGCTACCAGAGAGCAAAAGATAAAATGGCTGTAGGAAAACTTCATATTCAATATTCACCCTAAATGGAAATGGACTGAACTCACCAATAAAAAGGCACGCAGTTGCAGATTGGATAAAATAAATAAATAAAAAGACCCAAACATATGCTGCCTTCAGGACACACATCTCAATTCCAAAGACAAATATAGACTCAAAGTGAAGGGTGGAAAATGATATTTCAAGCAAATGGCATTCAGAGAAAAGCGGGAATAGTGGTACTAATATCGGACAAAGTAGACTTCAAAATAAAAAAGGTAAAGAAAGATAATGAGGGACACTTCATAATGATAAAGGGAATCATGCACCAAGAAGAAATAACACTTATTGATATCTATGGTCCCAATCAGGGAGCCCCAAAATATGTAAAGCAATTACTAACAGAACTAAAGGAGAAACAGACCGAAACACTATCATAGCAAGCAACCTAAATACACCACTGTCGGATATGGACAGATCATCCGAACAGAAAATCAATAAGGAAATAATATCCTTAAATGACACATTAGACCAACTGGACATAATTGACATTTACAGAGCCCAAAACAGCTGCTTATACATTCTTCTCCAGTGCACATGGAACATTCTCAAGGACTGACCACATACTGGAACACAGAGATACCCTCAAAAAATACAAGAGGGTTGAAATCATAACAACCATATATTCTGATCATAATGATTTGAAAATAGAGATCAACTGCAAAAAGAAAACAGGAAGGACCACAAATACATGGAGATTAAACAACATACAACCGAAGAATAATGGGGTCAGAGAAGAAGTAAAAAGAAAGATCGAGATATACAGAAATGAATGATAATGATGGTACAACATATCAAAACATTTTGGAGATGGCAAAAGTGTACAAAAGAGGAAAGTTCATATCATTATAGGCCTATCTCCAAAAACAAGAATGAGCCCAAATAAACAACCTAACGTTTCATCTTAAAAACTGGAAAAGGAAGAACAAATGAAGCCTAGAGTCAGCAGAAGGAAAGAAATCATCAAAATTAGAGCAGAAATAAGTGAAATTGAAAACAAAGAAACAATAGAAAAAGTAAATGCAACAAAGAGCTTGTTCTTTGAGAAGGTTAATGTAAGACAAACCCCTAGCTAGACTCACTAAAGAAAAAAGAGAAAAGGCATAAATAAACAAAATCAGGGATGAAAGCAGAGAAATTACAATGGACACCACAGAAATACAAAGGATCATACAAGAATACTATGAAAAATTATATAACACCAAATTTAATAACCTAGAAGAAATGGACCAGTACTTAGAAAAATACAACCTTCCTAGACTGAATCAAGAAGAACTGGAAAATCTAAATAGACCAATCAGCAGTACGGAAATTGAAACAATCATCAAAAACCCACCAAAAAGTAAAAGTCCAGGACCAGATGGCTTTACCAGTGAATTCTACCAAACATTCAAAGAAGATTTAATACCTATTCTCCTCAAGATCTTCCAAACTATCAAAGAGGAGGCAATACTTCCCAATTCATTTAATGAGGCCAATATTACTCTGATACCAAAACCTGGTAAAGATAACCCAAAAAAAGAAAACTACAGACCAATATCTCTCATGGACACAGATGCAAAAATCCTAAATCAGATACTAGCGAACCAAATACAGCAACATATTAAAAAGATCATACACCACAATCGAGTGGGCTTCATCCCAGAGGCAGAGGGATGGTTCAACATACGCAAATTAATCAATGTGATACACCACATAAACAAATTAAAAAATAATCATATGATCACATCAGCAAATGCAGAAAAAGCCTTCGACAAGATACAGCATCCATTTATGATCAAAACACTTCACAAAATGGTGTAGAAGGAAAGTACCTTAACATAATAAAAGCCATCTATGACAAGCGGTCAGCCAACATTATACTTAATGATGAAAAACTAAAAACCTTCCCTCTGAGATCAGAAACAAGGCAAGGCTGTCCACTATCGCCACTGTTATTCAATATAACGTTGGAGGTCCTAGCGAGTGCAATCGGACAAGAAAAAGATATAAAAGGCATCCAAATAGGAAACGAAGAAGTCAAACTGTCACTATTTGCAGATGACATGATTCTCTATATAGAAAACCCTATAGCCCCCACAAGAACACTACTAGAAACAATAAGCAAATGCAATAAAGTCTCTGGATACAAAAATCAATGTTCAAAAATCCATAGCGTTCCTATACTCTAATAATGAAGTGTCAGAAAAAGAAATGGAAAAAATAATTCATTTTGCAATTGCAACAAAAAGAATCAAATACCTAGGAATAAGTCTAACAAAAACATGCGAGGACCCATATGATGAAAACTATCAGACCCTATTAATAGAAATCGAAGAAGATACAAAGATATTCTATGTTCTTGAATTGGAAGAATCAATATAGTTAAAATGACCATATTACCTAAAGCATTATACAGATTTAATAAAATTCCCATCAAAATCCCATCGGCATTTTTTAAAGATATAGAACAAAATATCATCAGATTCACAGGGAGGCACAAAAGACCCCAAATCACCAATGCCGTCCTGAGAAAAAAGAACGAGGCTGGAGGTGTCACTCTGCCCAACTTCAAACTATACTACAAAGGGACAATAATCAAAATGGCATGGTACTGGCAGAAAAACAGATGCACGGACCAGTGGAACAGAATCAAGAGTCCAGAAGTAAACCCATATTTGCATGGGCAAATAATTTTCGACAAAAAAAGCCAAAACATTCAGTGGAGAAAGGAAAGCCTCTTCAATAAATGGTGCTGGGAAAACTGGAAAGCCACCTGCAAAAGAATGAAACTAGACTGTTGTCTATCACCACACGTCAAAATTAACTCAAAATGAATTAAGGACCTGAATATAAGACCTGAAACAATAAAATGCATAGATGAAAACATAGGAACTAAATTCATGGACTTTGGACTTAAAGAAGATTTTATGAATTTGACTACAAAGGCAAGGGAAGTAAAAGCTAAAATAAATGAATGGGACTACATCAAACTAAAAAGCTACTGATCACCAAAAGAAATCATCAACAAGGTAAAGAGACAACCATCGGAATTGTGAAAATATATTTGGAAGCAATGCCTCCGATAAGGGCCTAATATCCAAAATATACAAAGAACTCATACGACTCAATAACAAAAAAAAAATGATCCAATCAAAAAATGGGCAGAGGACCTGAACAAAGACTTCTCCAAAGAAGACATATGAATGGCCAACAAACATATGAAAAGATGTTCAATCTCACTAGCTATTAGGGAAATGCAAATCAAAACCACAATGAGATACCATCTCACACCTGTTGGAATAGCTGTTATCGACAGGAAAGTAATAAGTGTTGGAGAGGATGTGGAGAAAAAGGACCCCTTATACACTGTTAGTGAGACTCCAAATTGGTACAGCCATTATGAAAAACAGTATGGAGGTCCCTCAAAAAAACTAAGAATTGATGTACCATATGATCCAGCAATCCTTCTACTGGGTATTCACCCCAAAGACTTGAAAACCCATATCCGAAAAGATATTTGCATACTGATGTTCATAGCAGCACTATTCACAGTGGCCAGGACATGGAAGCAACTGAAGTGTACTCAGTCAATTGGATAAAGAAGCCGTGGTATATATATACACAATGGAATATTACTCAACCATAAGAATAGATGAAATACTGCCATTTGCAACAACGTAGATGGACCTCGAGATAATCATGCTAAACAAAATAAGTCAGAGAGAAAAAGTTGAAGACCACATGATATCACTTAATGTGGGATATAAACTTAAAAGCAATAAACAAACAGAGACTCATGGACATGGACAATGGACTAGTGGTTACCAGAGGGGAAGGGGGAAGGTGGGAGTGGGAAGGTAAATGGTGTAAAAGGGGCCAAATACGTGGTGAAAGTAAGAAATATAACTATGGGAGGTAACATACAATGCAATATGTATATATATGCCTAACTGTTAGATTGTACACCTGAAACTTACTGGGTTTTACTAACCAATGTCACCATAATATAAATAAATAGATACATAAATACATAAACACATAAATAACTCTTTAAAAGAGTACATAATGTCATGAAAAAATATTCCAATAAAAAAATAAGATTTAGAAGGAAGGAAGGAAGGAAGGAAGGAAGGAAGGAAGGAAGGAAGGAAGGAAGGGAAGGAAGGAAGGGAAGGAAGGAAGGAAGGAAGGAAGGAAGGAAGGAAGAAAAAGAAAAAAGAGTCCAGTAAACAGGCTGCGTTAAGGGAAATGACATGATCCTTAAGGCTTCAAAGCAGGAGTGGTCTCTGTTCTCTGCCTGGATCTGAGAAATGAGAGTTGGTAGGTAGGAGAGGCAGCAAAAATAATAAGCCTGCTGCTGGGTGTCACATTACATAGCTGAAAGGAAGCCGTGGAGTAACTAAGAACATGCAAAAGAAAGATCAGAGAGAGCTATTATTATACAATATGCTCATTGCAGACAGACAGGCGGCATTGGCCCTTTATCTATCTTAACCTCAGATTACCAGAAAGCCTTTATTGTAGTCTGGTCAGTCGCTCAAAGGTACAGGCTGAGGTGAACTTCAGAGTCCCTGTAAATCCCACTTGGGAAACATCTGAGACTTTTTCAGGTTATAGAACAGACACACTCAGTCCTCAGCCTAGTTATCAGCTCAAACTTAGCTCCTTCCTGTTGCCCCGACCCTCCAAACCAAGCACCTCAGACCACCAGAAGAGAGTGGGGAAATGGGGCTGCTGCCAGCACCACAAACAGCAACACGTGCAGGGCCCCAACCTGTGCACATACTTGGCAGGCACTACCTAGACTCACGCCAACTTGAGCGGGGTAGAAAGTGAAAACTCAATCCTTCAAACAGTTGTCTTGTCTACACGACACTTAACCAACCAGTTATTTGCATTGGTGCCACATGGCACCTAGAGCTGTTTTGACTGAAACCAGCTACTCTGACATTGGGGTGATCACTTTGTGAGATGTATAGATATCTAATCACTGTTGTACACCTGAAACTAATATAATATTGTATGCCAACTATAATTGAAAAATAAAAAATACTATGAAAAATATTTCAAACCTTTAAAAGAAATAAGCCCATTTTAGCTCGCTATTATAGTAATTTCTCCATTGTCTTAGCTTAAATATCAGGATTGTTTTCAAAAGATTTGCCTAATAGCATTGGAAGCGAAAAACAATTCAACAGTTGTAATTTCTGGAATAATTATTGACAACTATGTGTAGCTAGGCAGGATTGAAAATTACTATCTTATCCTGTTTTCAGTTCGAAACAGAAGAGTAATCAGAATAAGTTAGGAGAAGGTTCCTGTCACTGTAGTCACTGTGAGGTAGTAGCCCACAACAGAAAGCCTTGCAGTCATTCCTGTTTCCAGACAGATTGGGTATTTCTTCCCTTTTCTCTCCTCTAGTAATACCTCATTTTCTACATTCATTCGCAGAGCCATACGTGAGGGAACTCCTTAGACCCGGATTGGGTCAAATATAACTGACTCAGCTGAGACTGGGAACTGTTTTAGTGTGCCCCACTTTTAAAGGACCAAGTGTTGTTTTCTCCACTGTCACGGCTCTGAGGATATGTATGGCATCAGTGGGTGGCCCTGAATGGAAAGCATTGCAGAGGGAAGGAAGCCGAAGCAACAGGGCCCTGTGCTTGCAAATGAGGGGATGAGAAGCCAGAGCTGAACAGGAACAGATCTTCAGCTAAGAGTGCTGGGCATTTGAGAAACGTCTTCAGGAAGCTCGTCTCTGTGTCACAGCCTGGACTCGGCTTAACCCAGTTGTGGGTTCTAAGCACGCCTTGAATGACCAGCTTCTCAGGCAGGCAAATGCCAGGGTGAGTGTGCTCCATGGAGAGAGCACTGGGAAATGCCCTGCCACCTCCTAACTGTGGAACCTGTGCCAGACGTGGTCTCTTTGAAGGTCGTTTGAGGTTGGCCTGTGATTTCTTAGGTTACATCAAATGGCTGTGATACTAGATAATATTCTTAATCTTTTGACAAAACCTAGAGACAACAGAAAGAAAAAAGACCGCAAAATCCCTAAGACATCAAGTTAATTCTCCCTCACCTGCTCACATATAAGTGTTTTCAATTTTTTGACAGTTTTTTCATTCACCACATTGCCAGGAATGCTCTTGCCCTGGATACCCACAAAGCTCACTGCCTTCCTCCTCTCATTTCCTTCAACTCTTTACTCAAGTGTGCCTTCTCAGAGAGGCTTCCCTGGACACCTGAACAAAAATCGTACCCTCACCCTTCTGTTCCTGCCACTTCCATCTCCCTTTCCTGCTTTACTTTTCTCCTTTTCACTTCTCGTCATCTAATACAAGCATACCTCAGAGATATTGCAGGTTCAGTTCCAGGCCACCACAATAAAGCAGGTATCACAATATAGTGAGTCATAATCTTTTTGCTGGTGGAGAGTCCTGCCTTCAATTTGTAAAAACTCAACATCGTGAAAGCACAATAAAGGCAAGTGCAATAAAACGAGGTGTTCTTGTATACTAAAAATTTTCTTATTTGTCTTATTGTTTTCCCCACTAGACTGTAAGCCCCACTGGGGCAGGAGTTCTCCCTGGTGCAGGGTTTGTTCACAGCTGTGCCCAGCCAGGACAGCACCTGGCGCATTTCAATATGCATTTGTTGAATGAGTTAATAATTGTTTTCTGTCCTTTAAGTAGAGCAGATATCTTCATTTTACAAATGAGGATATAAGGCGGTGTTTCTATAATTCCGACCCCCAAGATCTTGGGGAAAAAAGTACAAAAACATTTCTAATGACTAGGTTTCTGTTTTTGTTTTTCTCTCCTGCAGGTGTGACAGGAGTAGGCTAGATTTGAGCATAATCCCTCCCCCTGTGGGTTATGCTCTGGTAAGTAGTTCTCTCTGTTAAAAACAGAATGCTCTGGGTATATTTCAAAATGACTACTTTTCACTACTTGCTGGAAACACGCGGGGATCTTTTCTAACCACCACTGTGAAAACCCAGTAGAGCTACTGGAGGTAACACTTACCAAAGCTGGTGGCCTGCTAAGACTGGGCACATTGTAGCTTTGAACTCTCAAACGTGTCCACACTGAGCCTCCAGCAATCCCGCAATTACAGTTTAAGTTTTCCTCTCCAAGACTTATTCCCACGGAGGTTTCCGGAGGTTTTGGCATCTGGGCTTCTGCTCTGGTAAGCTGTGGTACTCTGTATCCAGTTGTCTAATTTTGGGGGCAGCAGTTTTCCCTGTGACCTCTGTTCTTTGATGGATCTGGGTGGTTGATTTCGTTTGTTCAGCTTTTTCGAAGTGATGACTTTGAAACACCTAATGTGGCAGACCAGACTATTTTTTTAAAATTTTACTGTTGAGTTTTGAGAGTTCTTTATGTATATTCTAGATACTAGTCCTTTGTCAAACAGATGGCTTGCAAATATTTTTTCCCAGTCTGTAGCTTCACATTCTCTTTACATGTCCTTTAACAGAGAAAAAAATTTTAATTCTGACGAGGTCCAGTTTATCATATTTTCCTTTTATAGATCATGCATTTAGCGTCAAATCTAAGAAATTTATGCCTAGCCATAGATCCTAAAGATCTTTACCTGCATTTTTCCTAAAGATTTTAGTTTAAAATTTACATTTTAACATTGTTAAAATAATTTACATTTTACATTATGGTTTAACATTTACATGCATTTTGAAAAATTCATTTTTGTGTAATTTATGAGGTTTAGGTTCTATTTTTGCCTTTAGCTATTCAAATGCTCCAGCACTATTTGTAGAAAAGGCTGTCCTAAATCCATTGAATTCCTTTTGCACCTTTGTCAAAAATCAATTGACCATATTTGTGTGGGTCTGTTTCTGGGTTCTCTATTCCGTTGGATTGACCTATTTGTTTACCTCTTCCCCAATACCATACTGCTTTGATTGCTGTAATTATATAATAAGTCTTAATATTGGATTAATATTTTATTCTTCTTTGTCAAGATCGCTTTGCTATTCTAAGGCCTGTGCCTTTCCTTGTATTTTTAGAAGAAGCTTCTCTATGTCTAAAAATTCTTTTCTGAGATTTTGGTTGGAATTGAATTAAACCTATATCAGTTTGGGAAGCGTTAACATCTTTACTATGCTGAGTCTTTCAATTTATGAACACTGCAAATCTCCAAATTCATCTAGGTCTTATTTGATTTCTTTCATCAGAAAAAATTTTGAGAATATATATCCTATGCATATTTTTTTAGATTTATATCTAAGCATTTCATTTTCTTTGGAGTGATTATAAATGGTATTGTTTTTAATTTTATTTTCTGCATGTTTATAGCATATACAAGTATAAATGACTTTTGTGTGTTGATCTTGTATCCTGTGATCCTACTTAAATTAGTTTTTGGTTCTAAGAGTTTTTTGTTGTTTTTTAGATTCCTTGGGATTTTCTGTGTAAATAATCATGTAATCTGCAAATGTTTAACCACCCTGCATACTTGGAAAATAATTCCACTTGGTCATATTATGTAATTCTTTTTATTATTGTTGGATTTGGTTTGATAATTTTTTGTTGTTGTTGAGAATTTTGGCATGAGAGACATCGTTCTGTAATTTTGTTTTTGTATCGTCTTTGTTTAGTTTTCTTATCAGGGAAATATTGGCCTCATAATATGCATTGAAAGAGTTGCCTTCTTTTCTATTTTCTGGAAAACATTGTGAAAAATTGGTGTTAATGTTATTTTAAATGTTTGTTAGAATTCTCCAGTGAAACCATTTAGCCCAAGAGATTTTTCTACAGGAGATTTTAAATTGTGATTTCAATTTATTTGATTATAGGGCTGTTATGATTTTCTATTTCACCTTGGTTTGGTAATTTATGGTTTTTGAGGAATTGTTCCACTCTTTTAAGTTGTCAAAGTATGAGTGTAAAAATTATTTGTAGTGTTCTCTTATTATCCTCTTAATAGCTGCAGGATCTTTAATGGTATAGTGTTTTATTACTGATACTGGTGATTTGTGGGCTGTTTTGCCATCAGACTTGATAGAGGATTATCAATTTTATTATTTTTTTCAATGAACCAAACTTTTCTATAATTGCTTTTCTCTAGTTTGCCTAAATTCAAGTTTATAGATTTCTTCTCTACTCTTTCCTTCCTTATGCTTGCTTTGGGTTTATTTTGTTCTTTTTCTACTTTCTTGAGGTAGGAAGTGTATTGATTTGAGATCTTTTTAAATGTAAGCATTGTTATAATTTTTCCTCTCAACACTGTTTTAGCAATATCCCACATATTTTGATATGTTGTGTTTTTTTTTTTTAATTTAGTTCTAAGATTTAAAAACATTTCCTTTCAAACTTCCTCTTTGTCCAAGGGATTATTTAGAAGTGTTCTTTGCTTTCCAAGGGTTTAAAAATTTTCATTATCTCTCTGTTATTGATTTCTAGTATAATTGCATTGTGGTCAGAGAACATACCCTATATGATTTCAATTCTTTTAAAATGCTGATGTTTGTTTCATGGCCCAGGGTATGGTCTATCTTGTTTTATGGTCCATGGGCAATTGAAGAGAATATGTTTATTTCTATTATTGAATGGAGCATTCCATAAATGCCAGTCACATCCTTTTAGTTCACAAGGTTAAGTTCTAAGTCATTGCTGGTTTTCTCTCTAGTTCTATCAATTGTTGAGAAATATGGAAGTCTTTAACTATAATGGTGATTTTGCTTATTTCTCCTTTCAGTTGTCATTTTTTTACTTTACTTATTTTGAAGCGTTGTTGTTTGTGCATATATACTTAGTATTGTTATGTCTTCTTGGTGGATTGAGCCTTGTATTGTTATATAATGTTCCTTTCTGTCTGTGGTAATTTTCTTTGCTCTGAAGTTTACCATATCCATTTTTAATATAGCCACTCCTACTTCCTTTCAATTTTAGCATGATGTATCTTTTTTATCCTTTTACTTTCAACCAACCCATGTCATTGAATTTGAAGTGTTTCTTGTAGATAGGATATTATTAGGTAGGTTTTTCTTTAATCCACTGTCAATCTTTGTTTTTTGATTGGTATATGTAGATCATTTATATTTAAGGTAATTCTTAATGTTAGAGCTTAATCGTGCCATTTATTATTTGTTTTCCTCTGATTTTCAGCGCTCTCTCTTTTGCCTTCCTGTAGTTTAAACATTTCTTTAGGGGCCCATCTTGACTTACTTATGGTATTTAGGAGAGATGTACTCTCCAAATGTAGTGTCTGTAGTTGCTCTGAGTATTATATATTTAGCATATCACATTCTACTGGTATCAATGTTTCACCACTTAAGTATGAAAATCTCACTTCCATTTAGGGTCCTTTGTATTTCCCACTTTAAAATATCATTTTCTTGAATATCAAATGTAGTTAGACTTTCTGTTTCAGGAATCAAAGATGACTTATAAAACTCATAAGTATTATCTATCATTATGTACTCTTATTTCTACTTCCTATCATCCTTTCTTCCTTCCCAATTCTCCAAATTTCCTTCTTTTAGCTTTTACTTTGTTTAAAGAACTTCCCTTAGCCAGTTTTCAAGTGTATGTGTGCAAGTGACACATTTTTTAAAGGTTTCCTTCATCTGAGAATGTCCTTATTTCCCCTTCATTCATGGATAGTTTCATTGGACGTGACATTCTGGACTTACAGTTCTTTTAGCACTTGGTAAATGTATCACTTTCTTCTGGCCTTCATGGCTTCAGATGATAGATCTGATCATGTAAATTGGTGTGCTTTTAATAGGTAAGGTGTCATTTCTGATTTCAAATTTATTTTTGTCTTTAGTTTCCAAACATTTCATTATGATGTGTTAAATCAGTTTGGGTTTCACTTACCTTCTTAAATATGTAGGTTTGTGTCTTTCATCAAATTTGGGAAGTTTTAGGCATTGTTTCTCTGAATACTGTTTCAGCCGTACCCTCTCTCTCACCTTCTGGAACCTCTATGAAGTTAAAACGTTTGTTATTGTACCACACGTCCCTGAGGCTCTGTTCACTTTTTTTGTTGTTTTGTTTTGGTCTCCTCTCTGTTCAGACTATGTAAATTCTATTTGTCCTCAAGTTCTCTAACTCTATCCTCTGTCATCTCCACTCTGCTATTCACTCCACACAATGAGTTTTTAAATGTTATTGTATTTTTCAGTTCTGTAATTTTCATTTGGTTCTTTTGTATAACATGTATTTCTTTGCTGACTTTTTTTTGCATTTGTTTCAAGATAATTTATATTTGGTTGTTGACATATTTTTAAGATGCCTGTTTTAAAATCATTTTGATGTGTCAGTTGACTTTCCTCATCGAAGTTGTGATTTTTCTGGTTCTTGGTGTGACAGGTGATTTTCAGTTGTGTCCTGGATATTGTGTCTATTCTGTTAGGAGACTCGGGCTCCTATTTAAATCTTTTATTTTAGTAGGTATTCACCTTGTTTAGTTTTAGCACACAAGTCCTTTCCTGTATTTGGGGGTTGTGGGCCCAATGAGTTTAATTTTAGAGGTTTTGTAGTGCAGTTTTGATCTGATCTCTGCTAGAGAGACCTCTTCGTCCTATAGCCTGAGACAGCTCTGTCTGGGTGCTTTTTGTGGTGAGATCCCTTCTGTCTAAGCTATCTGGCCGTCCCAGTGTCTTTGGGTGGGAGAAGGGAGACTTAGGCTTGCTGGGGCAAAGATGCTTCCCAGGTTGAGCTGCTTGTTGTGGATGAGTCCCTATTTCTTTTATTACCTGGTCACTTGATTATCTTCCGGTGGTGGGGTGGGCACCGAGGCGGGGAGTCTCAGGCCTAGCAGTAAAGGAGGATTCT
This sequence comes from Pteropus medius, assembly GCF_902729225.1. NCBI lineage: Eukaryota > Metazoa > Chordata > Mammalia > Chiroptera > Pteropodidae > Pteropus > Pteropus medius. The sequence goes on from NW_024355523.1 coordinate 3,552,708, forward strand.
CGCCCTGGCCACTTGTTAGTGGGGTACTCAACTATCCCTCTTAATGGTGGTACTTGGCTTACCCAACAATGTCAGAGGGATTCCAATTGCTCAGGAGTAGGAATGAGCGTATCTGGGTGGCCTTCTGTTGCTAGGTTGTGAAAGCTCAGGCCTAGGTCACCTTCTATAGAGTGAGGGATGTAAAATGCTTTCCTACTGAGTTGTTTTTCCAGTCTTAGGATTCTGAACCAATTCACCTTTCTTATATTACTTCTTAGGATTCTTTGGTTGTCTTTTGCATTACTTTGAGGATTTATGATTATACTTAACTGTATTGTTATACTTAGTCGGGAGGAGCAGGGAGACACCATTCTGTACCATTTTGTCTGGACAAAATTTTCAGCCCAATTAATTTTACAATTATAGCTTTCTCATTTTTCTCATACTGAATGATTTTCTAAAATTGGAGATACCTAATGGAGACACAGTATCTTGTTAGCTTTGGATTGAATTTCCATATATAACTTGTGTCTGCTTTATTATAGAAGAAGTGTTATTATAATCCTTATTTTAAGGTGAAAGGGTAAAAAAAAGCCTTGAGTCAGAATGAGGTTCTAGCTGATTGTTCATACTACATAGGGCTATTGTGATCATTAAGTGTAAAAATACATATGTAATGCATTGATCGCCGGTGCATATAGGCAACAATAAGTGCCTAATAAACATTATTGTTCCCCTTCTTCTACATGGCCCAATTTTTCCCTGAGTTGTTTAAAGTCCCTGAAGACAGAAATGATCTGTCTTTTTTCACCTTGTATCTCTCTAGGGCCTGGAACAGTAGTACCTGGCAATAAAAATTGAACTGCCTGAATAGCATTTATGTCATTTGTAACACCTCCATCTCCTCCTAGCCATCTTTTCGAATTTCAATGACCTCCTTGTGATTTTGTTTCTTACTTGAATTAGCTCATTATTGGCTTTCCTCCCCCTCTATTCATTCCTTGTGCTTTTAAGCAATAAGCTTCTCTGTGCTCATGTGTTTTGATGATTCTCTGTTTTCCAGTCATCCCAATGCTTGGGCAAAGATATAAACTGTTTTCCTCCTGAATTTTAGGCCGCAAAATCATACCCCTGTGAGCTGGTAGAGGAGTATTTCTTTATAGCACCCATTTTACTGGACCATAAAAATAGGCCTACCTCACAAATGGGAGAAGGGAGACTTAGGCTTGCTGGGGCAAAGATGCTTCCCAGGTTGAGCTGCTTGTTGTGGTTGAATCTCTATTTCTTTTATTGCCTGGTCACTTGACTATCTTCCGGTGTGTGTTGGGGGGGGGTGGGCGGGGCACATATTTTGGTGATGATATCCACATCACCAAAATAGCTATTAAAGAAAGCTAACACTTCACCCAACTTTATTGTTTTTTCTTTGTATTGAAAATAAGCAGTTTGCAAAGACTTCCTCTCAAGTCATTAAAACATGACCAGGTAGGAAAAGATAGATAAGTCCAACACTTAACTGCCATAATTTGGATTAAGATACATAACATTCCTAGAATTTCTTTTCAATAAACAAAGTATGCCATTAGCCCCAGGAAACATTAGATCTTTTCAATTCAATGTCATGTCATGTAAAGTAAACACACACAACACACACACACACACACACACACACACACACACACAAAACACTGATAATTTCTTGAATCCAATGTTTTTATTTAAGATTTTTTAAAAAGTAAAATGATCTATGTATTTCTGTAAAATATATAAAGAAATTAACAACAATGTATGTGTATACTGCTTGAATCTAATTGATGACATTTCTAATACTTGAGGTTGTGGTCTTCATTGCTCAGTTAGAACAATTTTTCTGTACTAAGGTAGTATATATTTTTGAATCTATTTGAAATGTTGGTTAAACATACACCAACTGAACCTTAATGAATTCTGAGAAGGCAAAGATGCAACATTGATGAGTAACCAGTAAGATTTAATAAGTTCATATGACCTGAGAAGTATTGATTGATGTATGAGTATGGATCAGAAGTCAACTGGGTACTCTAGTCAGAACGGTTCAAATTTAGGTAAGAAAATCTCATACAATCAATTAAACTGAGTTGATGGTTCTTTTGATAGGAGAATATAGGAACACAATAAAAATAATGCCTAAAAAAAATGAAGACTGTGTCTATAGCATGACTTGTTTGGTAAATATGGTAAGATTAGCAAAATATAAAGGCAAAAAAACTCTTTTCTAGAAAGATGGACCATGGCTGATGACAAAATGCTCAAAGTTCCAATTCATCATTAATTACATTTTAAGACATTTCTAATGTTAAGGAGACCATAGGGGTCATTAACTAAACTCATCAGTGTGGAAAAAATGGCTAGAATGTTATTTCGTTCAGTAGGGAAGAAATTTCTTCCAGAAAGACTCCAAATCATTGGAGCTTCATTCACAGTAGCAGTGCTGTATTGTACTACTGGTAAGGGGAATCCCTGGCCTTTACATATTGTACTCCAAAAGATGTATATGAGTACTTAGGAATCTGAAGAATGTAACCTTTAGAACAGGGAGAGAGCATTTCACATAAAGTTTCCTAGTAGCTCAGAAAAATAATTTGAAATAAGCTACTTTGTGGGCCTACGGTAGTTTGTGATGTTGGGGACAAACATTCAACCAAAGACATTTAACCACAATAAGAATCCGATGTTTACAAGAACAGAAACTGAGCTAATCATGGACATAAAGACAGGAATTATTATGACTCTGTTGTATAAAATACCTGGGATAGGTAGCATAAAGATAATCATCACTAATACTTTAGGACAAAAGAATTCTCTTTATGGAGAACTTTTGGCAAAAAGTTTAGACTGAAACTGGCTCTTTTCCTTTGGAATGGGCTTTTCTAAATCTGCTTTTTTATCTTTCAGAATTAGGTTTTTATAATTCGCTATAAGAGTAAAAAGAGAAAAACTCTTTAGTCATTGTTGCCAATGACTAAAAGTAAACATGTGAGTAAACACCTAACTCCCTTTATTGCTTTTATAGAGAATTATATAAACCTAATTCTAAAAGCAAAAAGCAGCTTTGAAAAAGCCCATCCCAGATGAAAAGAGCCAGTTTTAGTCTAAACTTTTTGCCAGATGGTCTCCTTAAAGAGAATTCTTTTATAGTCCTAAGTAATAGCAATGATTATCTTTATGCTACCCATCTCAGGTATTTTATACAATGGGGTCATAATAATTCCAGTATTTATGTCCATGATTAGCTCAGTTTCTGTTCTTGTAGACATCAGATTCTTATTGTGGTTAAATGTCTTTGGTTGAATATTTTTTCCCAACATCACAAATGACCGTAGGCCCTGAGTCCGAGTTGGATACATTAATCAGATGAAGGGCAGGCTGAGGTTTTTGCGCCAGGCAGAGTGTCAGAAGTGCCACTACTCTCTCCTTCTTCTTGTGTCTTCAGGCTGTCTTCCACCAGGTTGAGTGAAGAGCTAACGTGTTTCTCTGAGTCCTGGCTACAGCACTCGGCTGCTTGCACAGCTTCATGGCTTCTGGCTTCTGGAATACCAGGAGCATGTGGAGGTGGCTCTGTACGTCTTCTGAGAAAACCTCTCTTTTTTTCTTCTGCTCCATGTATCTTTGTTTTCTTCCTTAAAGACCAGTTTTTTAGAGTGGCCATGCTATTTCTTAACCACGCGATTGGACGAGAAGGTGAGGGACACTCTATGCTCTCTTTATTTAGATGAGTTAGGTGGCTGCTGGCCTGCCCAGATGAGGAAGCAGGCATTTCATAACTGTAAAGGTCAGAAGAAACTTCTTCCTGAAAAGTGTAATCAGCTGTTGAGGAACTCTCTGTAGGTATCAACATGAGGTATTCAGCCATCTGTGGTAAAACGCCGTCTTGTGAGCTCGCTGATATGCCAGATGGGGAAGTGCCTGGGGAGGACACACTGGAAGAACTAGTGCTTGGGCAAGTGTTTAAGCTGGATGGTAAAATCTCCTCCGTGTCTTGGTTTACGGCATTATTCTTGCCCTCCTCGATGCCCATGACCAAACTCTGATTATTGAGCTTTTGCCCCTCCATTTGCTGGTCATCACTGCTGGGCTCTGATTCAGGGATGAGTTTCACATTTTGTTCTTCACTATCAGATGAGCTTTCCTTCTTAACTTCTTCATTAGTCGTGTTTTTCTTCATATCAGTGCTCCCCTGACCATGTTTCGTAAGCATCTCATTACGTGGAGTTTCAACATCCTCATTCATATCATTTTCTAAGCTGTCATAGGAGGAGTCATTCATTTGGATACAGGGGATATCTGTCAATAAATCAAACCATGATTAACATTGTTGCTTACCAATACATACTGCCTTTAAAAAAAGAACCTATGCTGCTTAGTTTAATTCTCTTTTCATGTGAATTGTTCAAATTCCTACTCTCAAGAAAAAAGGATCTTTCACAATCTTCTCAATTGTTAGTACAGAATATAAAATAAAATTGTTGTGGTATATTAGATTATCTCAGTTTCAGAAGAAATGGGCTTTCCTTAAGTAAGATTCCCTCAAAGCAATGAGACACATAATAACATCAAGAAATGGCAAGAAACATATAAAGGAATCAGTGCCGGGTATACCTAGGTTCTGAATAAGACTTCCTTCTAACATGGGTATAATTAACTCTAGTCTCAGGGTAACCATTTACTAATTCCATCAATTTCTCTTTGACAAAGTTCTTTAATATCCATTACTTATTTAATCTTTAAAACAACCTTTAAAGTTAGACATTATGGTTATCCATGTTTCATAGATGCAGAATTGAGGTGGAATAGAATAATTTGCCAAAGGTAACATAACTAGTAATTGGTGGTATAGGGATTCATATTCTGGAAGGTTAAATGTCTTCAAGTCTCCCCTCTACCTCTGCCATGATGCTAATTGTTTTTAAACTGTTTCAAAGTGCCTTGGAATTCTGAGGTGCCTCTGGGACCACTAAGAGGAAGGAGAGGAAGAAAAAGACCAGGCTTGCCTCTGGGTCTTCTATTCCAGTTTTAACTACAGTTGTTCTACATGTATATTAGCATTCCTTGTAAAGTTTTATTTAAAAAAGGGTTAAAACCATAATACCATATCATGCTGCCATTAATAAGTTCTTGAAGTTTGGAATCTAGCCTTATGCCTTTCTTAACCCCACCAGTGTGAACATTAGCAGGCTTTCTCAAGAAGGAGCCCTGGACCCACTGACTCAACTCAGAGGCTCCCTTCACCTGAGCTTCTGGGCTCTGGGACCACAACTGTCCCAGCATCTTCACAGACATGTGTCTCTTTCTCACAAAAAACAACCCAATTATTCACAATACCTGAGGTATCCTCTTTCTTTTCAAAATCCTCTGCAATCTCTCCCATGAGGGAAGTGATTTCCCCTCCAAATATTTGATGATATTTTTCAATTATATACTGAATAAGTTGAGAAACCTGTAAAAAAAGGACAAAAATGAAATGCTACTTTTCGTATGCATATCTATACATCACATTTCATATATGAATCCTGATTTTAACTAAAAAGTGCAAACGAATCCCAAGAAAAATTCACATCTGCTTTAAAATATACAAAACAGTTTCCTCTAAAAACTATGGCACTGTCAAGAGTAATGTGGGTATAGAGATTAATTTTCATCAGTGGACTAAAATTATTTGTGGCCGTGGCCTATATGCTAACATATTATACCAATGGCTTTGTTTCAAAAATTAGGGTTGTTTTTAATATTCTCCATAGAGTGTCTGGGTGAAGAAATATACTTTGTCACTAAAATCTATAAAGCAGCATTAGATAAAGACTTATGAAATGCATTTCTTATGTAAAAAGCAGTTGCCATAAGCTCGGGAAGAGGGCATCTTCTGTGGGTTTATTGTAAAGGAGAGAGATAGTGGGAGAGAAAACTTATATTTTGCCTGAGTGGTCTCTATCTATGCATTTCCTTCCATTAGGCTCCCTAACTGGAGGTGCTTGAGGTAGATGTAAGATTTCACTAGGGAGCTTTGTGCCTCCACTGAGATGTACTGGAATCCTTCTGTAGTTTTCCTGCTCCAATAGCTGAGGTAAAGGAGCAGGCAGAATGATGGGCGTGAAGGGAACTAACATCCCTAAACCCTATATTATGGGCCAGGCACTACATGAGTGTGACTTCAAGTAACCACTGTATGAGCTCCGTATTATCACTGCCTCCATTCTTTAGGTGAGGACACTCTGCATCGCTGTAACAAATTTTGCCCAAGATCGTACATCTGGCAAGTGGTGGTGCTGAGAATTGAACCTTAGCTTGTTTGACTCCCATGTCTTTATTTCTTTTTTTAAATCATATCAACTGCTTTCTTATCACTCTATGGTTTCAGTCAGTCATAGTGTTTTGCATCTTTAAAAGGAAATGAGAAGTAACCCAACTTTTCAGCTTAAGAAATCTCTTTTCTATAGTCTACCAGAATAGCATAAAGACTACCAGAATAGCATAAACTACTCATTGAACTCAACTTTATAAGTTACTTAAGAAAATGCATTTCAGAATTAATACCCAAATTTTAGGTTCAAAATGGGGATTCATTCTCCCAGGGCATAAAAATAAGAAACTTCATTACCTTTTTCGTAAACGCGCTCTCTAATTCTGGGGTAGAGGAAGTTGCAGGCCAAAGGATACTAGGTGCAATACATATGGCTAAGTTACATGCATTCATTTGATTGTGCAATGACTGCTGCTCGATGTTATGTAACATTCCGAAAAGATGTCTTATGAGAACGACATTGGCTCTCGGGAGCTGGTCTAACAACCTAAAGATAGAAAAATGTGCTCTTTAAGCCACACATTTAATAAAACGTGTATAAATAATTAGGCAACCCTCACTTTGGTTCCCCATGCAAAGCAAGAACACAGTCCAGATATGCAACAGTTTCTGTTAACATGGCACCATGCAAAGTGAGGACTGCCTGTATAGAAAGAGAGGAAATAAGGGTAAGGACTTTATTTCATACACTGTTTTCACTACCCAATGAAAACATAAAGGAATGCAGAAAAATGGCCTATCTAAAATGCCACCTGAAGTATTTACCTGAAACTAGTACAATGTGTTTTCACTTAGGCAAATCCTGTAACATTTCAGAATATTCTCAACCCAAACCCCAGAGAGCTTTCTGATTGAATCAAACAATCATTAAACTTAAAGTGCTCCTTTATTTCCAAGCAGCAACACAGGAATTCCGCCTCTTGGTGGGAACCCAAACTTCAACTACTAAGGCTTCCTGGTCGATACTGAGAGCTCGTCCCCTTTTCTCTCAGCATCCAAGGTCCATTTTGTCCCAAATCTCTAATCTCACTGGTATCACTTTCACATATAATCAAGCTTATCACAGTATATTTCTGATTGTTCCTGTTTATAATCAATGAGATTTTTAAATTACCATTTGCTGAAATATATATATATAAAAGGTTGTTGCTTTTTTCAACAAGAACCTGCAAACTAGGGGAGAAAATCAAGTAATTTGATTCCCGTAGCAGAAAGGCATTTCTTCAGTACAATGAACAAACAATGAATACAGTTTCGTAGAGTTAAAATATGAAAGATATTGAAAGGGATCCAAAGATTACTGAGTGTATTCAATGGAAAGTAAGGTGGTGTCTATCTAGCACCCTATTTTGGGTTATCTGATTTATGGAGGCGTTAAGCCTTGAGATAATTTTACAACTCTAAGTTGTAGATAACTGATAGCCGTGTACCTAACCCTTGGATCATAGAACTGAAAATTCTGTTTGGTGGAGAAACACATGATTTCTTTGTGCCCTCCTCCCACTCCCAATGCCCCAGTAGAGAAAGCCAAGTTTGCAGCTATTTGTAAATTCATTTCAGCATTTCTGATTCAACTACATATATTGCCTTTGAAATCTCCTTTGAACTGCTTGCAACACCTTACTAGTTTTCATTAATTAATGATTTAAATAAAATCTTTCATATGTGTTCATTTTATATGAGTCATAATTTTACTTTTTTTTTTTTTAAAAAAGAAATCATCCTTTAATAGCAGGTTTTAAAGTTTTAGACAATGAGATTCAAGTATAGAATCTGATGTTCACTATCTCCAAGTGGTTTCCACCTAAACATAGTGGAAGCAGAGACAGTAATTTGTTACATGACTTTGACTTCTGCTGTCCCCAACACTTGTTTTACATTCTTCTATAAATAAAAGATGTCTATCAATCGCAGTGCATGGATAATCATTCATATTTGAAAGTTGCTCAAGAAGAAACTTGTACTAAACAAGCATATGGAAAAAATGATATTGGGATTCTTGGGTTTTCCAAGACCTGGAAGTATTTCCTTTCATTAATGGACACTTATTCCCTCCTCTCCTATAATGCAGGACATAGGGCTGGTTGAGGTCTGCCAGCAACTTCCCTTTGTGTGAGTACAGACAATGCATTCTTTGTGATTAGATTAAAATTTTGCAACTCCCTTTTTCCTTGACACTTTTTCAGAGTTAACTGCCTCTCTGCAGTGTTCCCACAATACCCTCCTTCACATATCTCTTTTATAATATTGATTATACTGCACTATAATTGTAATATTTGCTTTATCTATATACTCTACCAGACTGCTGATTCCTTGAGAGAGGAAATTTTCTCTGTATGAATTCAGCTGGTGAATGAGATATGTAAGGAATTGTCTGGTTAGTTAACTATTTACCAAAATTAAGATCATAAATCGTCACTTGGGTTTACAGCATTAGCTGTCATTCTAATGGATTTCAGCTCCTCTCAGATTTAGACATACAGAAGGTATATGATGGTCAAGTAGTGCAGGCAGAAAACCATAACAATGAGAGTAGTTTGCATAAATCCATTTTTAAACTGGTCCCCATGGATGTGATTTTGATAGTCATCATTCCTTTAATAGACAAGCTTATAAAATTTAAGTTTCTTTAAAGTATTTTTGAGACACGACCAAATTAGAATAATTACCTTTGAATTGCATTTATTTTTTCTTCATCATTTCCTTCATCCATTATACAGATCCAACGATCATAGAGATCTGATGAAAAAACACTTCCTGGAATATTTCGTAGAAAATCCTTACATAGAGGGAAAAATATAAATTTTAAATCATTATTCTCATGCTAAATATGTACTGGAGAAATTAGATGAAAAGAAATGAGTTGAAATTTGTTGAAAACTTCAGTTAAGTCTTCCCTTCTTTGGAACACACAGATCTCTATGCCACTTCTCCACTGATGTGCGCATATTGAAATACATTTTGATTTTTTTCTAACAAAAACCAGAGGAATAATTGGAGTCTGGACTCTAGTGAGAAAGGTAGAAGACAACTCTTTTGGGCTGAAACCTCCTGTCTATGTACATTTTAGCAAACGAATACGAGGCCTAGCAAATCATCCTAAATTCTTTTCTCCTCTTCTCGATCAAACTAGTTCAAAGAAAAGCACAAAGATATTTCTAAAGCTCATAATGTCATGATCAGTTATCCAATCATTCTATACATATTCACTCATATGTGCCAGGCGTCGCTTGAGGTGCTAAGGATAGAGCAGTGAATAAAACAAAGTCTCTGTTATTTTCACACGTTATATTCCAGTGGCATTGGTAAACAATTCCATCTAGAGATACTTAGGGTTCCTCCCTGTATTTCCCATAGACGGGTTCTTACATATGAGAGAGAAGAAAGCCTTCCAGGCAATGGCTGGACTCTGGGAACCTGGGGAAGCACCCCAGTTTCTCATGTACATTAAATAACACGTCCCCAGCACATCATCCTTTCTGGCCTTCCTGACCCTATTTTGCTGAGATCACTGGTGGGGCTGGTGTGGTGGTTCTCATTCTTGCTCATTAACATGGAGACAGGTGAAAGTTTGTAATCAAGCAATTTTAACTCTTGCTGGAAAACCCAAGCCGCAACTTTACCTATGCGCTTTTTACAAAAGGCAACACACAACTTGTTACTTATGTGTCATGTTTACATCACTACCATGAAAGCTGTGATACCTCATCGTTACAGTAGGCTGATCACAGGTTCACCCCAATGCCAAGCACAGTCCCAGACACAGTAGCGGTTGTTACTGAACCATTGCTATTTGCCATGTGGACAAATATTAATGAGGGACAAGGAAAGACCAACTAATTACAATCGACATTCTAAGATAATCTGGAAAACCTCTTTGTAGTCATGGTACCTACCATGATACAAGTTTTTAAAAGAGCAGTGAACAAGATGATTGATTCAAAGTCTTTCTTTGTTCTGTTACATGTTCTAGTAGAAGTGTACCTGGATACTTGTGATCCAGAAGTGTCTTCATAAAAGTTACCTCTTTTTGGGCAAAGCTATTGATTTTTCCTAATTCCAAACTAGTTTTAGTTGCTACACTTACTTTAAAAGTCAGATTTAGAATAGGCAAAAATATGTTATTTTAAAGTGGAGGAGTGAAAAAAACTCTCTTTAAATCTCAGTGGAAAACATACTTTTGATCTCTCATGAAGAAAAACATCATTAAATCTTAAACCTACACTGGAAAGATAACTTGTAACATCTCAATGAACTCTCGGCAGCTGGAATTACAATTTGCAAAATACAACCACCATCACATCTGAGAAAGGATGGGAGCGCTGGTTCTGAATTATAATCACCACCTCACAACACTCGACTGAAAGTCTCCTCCCTCTAAAGCCAGAGCCCAGGTCACCAGCAGAACTTTCAAGTTCATTTGAGATGAGATTCTTGCAGGGTTAAAAGTGAACTTTCCCTCAAAGGTCTGATGGATCAAAGTTACAGTGTCTCCAGCAATTTTCTTTCAATTAGAGTTTGAAGAGTTGAGCTCACATTTATGCAAAACCAGCATAAGAAAAAAATTAAAGGAAAACTTAAGTACCACTTCCAAAGTCTTAAAAAGAAGAAACAAAAAAAACAAAAGCTCGATTTTTTTTTTTTTGCAAAAAGCACCTTCTTTCCTTCTTTCCTGCAACTAATTGAAAGAAATGAGAGTAAAATGCAGTTACACGATTATAAAACTACTTAGAACCAATTTAACTAGACTTTTCAATCATTTGATAAGTTTTTGTCTTTTGCTTATTTTTTACAAGTAACATTCATGCTATTTGAAATACAATCAAATCCTTCTAGAATCCTACTTCTGTATTACAGCCTTGACAATTTAGCACAAAAGTTTTTAACAAGTGTGGTGCTGTAAAGAATAGCAGAGTAAGGAACATTTTTGAAAACAGAGGCTTTAACTTCCTAAATTAAGAGATGGGAGAAAGCATCATTATATGATTTTTTAAAAAGAAAACTTTATCTAGTACAGATATTCTTGACATATATCTGGCAAAGCACACCAGACATATCCTTATTATATTCCAGGATTGAATAGTTATCACAAACTCCGTGCAAAATAGATTAGATGACCCTAACTCCAGCTCTTTAGCTCTTTTAGTGATACTTTATTGCAAAAGCCCACAGCAAGGGTTGTTGAAGAGCAGACATGGTCCATTTACCAAGAAACACTGTGCACAAAGTCAGGAAGTAAGATTCCATAATCAGCTGACCGGCCAGCAGGAGTAGGGCTATGTGAGGGTCTCTTTCACCATGTTTCCCTTCATTTGGTTTTTATGCTCCAGGCACTGGGATGCAGGCCCTGGCAAGGTGCATTCGCACCCTGCTGGAAGCCTGAGGCAGGTCTGCAGAAGCTAATGCTGGGGTCAAAAGCTCTGCTAAAAGCTGGTTTTGACTCTACGTTTTCCAAAAATGGGAGGCATTTCCAAGTTGTGGAGGAAAACAGTCTAGAAGAGCTGTAACCCAACTTTGGATGTGACTTAAGGAACCGTGAGCTGAAGAGTAAGAACCATGAAGAATGTCAAATGCGGGAAGGGTTTTATAAAAGAAGAGCCAGACGCTGGAGTCACTCCTACTCCTCTTTTACTTCAAAAGGCATCAGCAGACAGGGGAGGCATGAGGACTGCATAAACGAATGAAGTTTTCAGTGGTTTCGGCGAGCAATTTTTTTCCCGTTATTAGGGAAATGTTTATTACGGTAAACTTCTTCAAAGTTTAATAAAGTTCATTTTTGAAAATTTTGCCTTTATTAGGAAGTAGATTGTGAGGAAATCAGCATAATCAGGATGTTTGTTTTTGTAAACATGCTGAATGTGTTTTGGTTGTTTTTAATCTAACTCGAGTTTTTTTTTGTTTTTTTTTTTTTTTT